>NC_142440.1:139535000-140160000 GCF_059453495.1 Arachis ipaensis | reverse complement strand
GAAAATGATCAAGCGCTGAAACATCTTCATGAAATGATTGCTAGAGGCTTATTGAAAAGACACTAAGGAGAAATAAATCAACTCAAATTAATAAATTTTCTGTTGTCAAAATTTGTACAGAACTTGGTAAATTTTATATCTATTGGGTTGGAGGATTTGGGAAATGCCATGAACTCACTATCACCTTGATTTTGGTTATCTCACTGTTATTGAATTAATTTTGAAAATGTGTTATTGGCTGATTTTTGAGTCTTTGTTACCATGGCTATCATGCATCCTGTTTCGGCGGATATTCCTAGTTGTAACTGGTGGGTTAGTGCTTAAGATTTCTTGATAGTAATTCAGAGCTCATGATTGGTCTGATGAGCAACTGTGCTTTATTTGACTGAATCTTCTTAGAATTCTTCTAAAAGACATGCAGTGGCAAGATTAATGACATATATGCATGATTTTCACTGCCATCTTTGAAACAAATACATCTACTAAATGCATGACCCCATTTTTTTGTTAACAATTTCAACATTTTTGTTATTTTTCAAAATCTGATCATAGGTGAAGAAACCTGTATACTAAGTCTGTGATTACGCTTGATGTTTCAAATAAAAAAGGCTGTGCAAGAAGGAATTTCTAGGAATTTGGCTAATTTGGTTCAAATATGAATTATCTTAAAAGCTTTGTTCATTTTCATAATTAATGTTACTCGGCTTTAATTCTTAAAAATCAATTGAAAATATGTACATTATGTTCATTTCCATAATTAATGTACAGTTGTAATTAATGTTATCTTAAAACCCTTGTTCATTTTCATAACTAATGTTACTTAGCAATAAATGCTTAATTGAATTATTTCATTATTTCTTGTTGAAAAATCCTATATAGGGATTATTACATTGTTCTTGTTTAAAATCATGTTGAAAAGCTTTTATTATTAAAACATGGTTTGGAGTTTTGTTGTCTGTTATCAGCTACACCTGTCATGAAAGATTTGGTGATTCTAATGCCTAGTACAACTACTTCTACACCTATTTCTTTGGTATTTTCTAAATCTTCTCTGCATTGTGATAACTGGGGTTAGAATAAAGAATTAAAAGTGAAACAATGTTGTACAGATTGAAATTGCATTTGTTCTTGTAGAATATTTTTGAATGCTAATACAATTTCTTTTGGCACAGACAATATTGAAGATCTCTAGTATGAATTTTCCTTTGTATTTGGATTTCAGTTTGTCCCTTTGAAATAATTGCGAGACACTTGATTTAATATTTTGTCAGCTTATTTGGTTTCTAGTTGAACCCACCATTGGATTATAAGCTTCAGATTCAGTTTTAGATGGAAGTGAATAATAGCTACTTTCACAAAAATCACTCTTCAGATTAGACAAATAAACATAAAATGAATTAATCTCAAACAACATAGAATATGGTTGATGCTGCTATAAACTTTGAGAATCAATCTTAGCTTCATAATGAAATTTGGTTGTTCATGTACTATTTATTGTGTGGTGTGTACTGCATAAATCAATTTATGGATTTAATTTCTTTAAAATATCCCTTTTCACAAATAATTGCAGGAGATATACATTTGATCTTTCGAAGGGTATAATCATGCTCTTTTTTGTTTTTAATTATTGTGGATATATGATTATAGAATGAATCTTAGATTCTTAATGTTATAAAATTTATTACTGCATTTTTTGTGTGTTTTGGTTGGTTTTTTTTTTGGGGGGGGGGGGGGTGTTGTGACTGGATGATAGATCCAAATTTGCTGAAATAATGGCGGTGTTAAAAGGCATTGCAGAAGCAGATCAGTGGTTCTCAAGTGTCGAGAACCAGAGACCAGGTAGGCATTGTGATTATGAATAGAATATGTACCAATAACCAAGGCAAGACCATTGGAGTTACCAAGAACTATGAATGCATTGTTGATCTTGAAAAGATGTGAACTTCAAAGTATTGGAAAGAGTTGCACCAAAAAGATGTAATGTAGTCAGTTTAGTCTGATAAATGTATAGTTATAAATAAAAAAAAAAAAATTTAACCATTAACTATTATTTTCTTCTTTCTTTTACTCTTAAACCAAACTCTAGTGAGAAAAATTGTTCAAAACAAAAATGTCATTTCTATTATTCTATGGAAAGTTATATACAAGTGCTGATTCAAGTTCTAACCAGAATGAATCAAAACTATCCATAATTTACACAAACTATCATTTTTCTTTCAAGAACCTCTTCCAATGGATCTATTCTAACCCATACAGGTTTTGGAAGGAATAGCTCTTTGCAATTGAATGCTATAGGAGGTAGCATTTCAAGGGCCAATACCAAATTGTTGTTCTTCTTTGCATGCTCTGCTACTTCATTGTCTAGGGAGGCTTTAGCAATTTTAGTGATGAAAATCAATAGAATCACTCAAAAAAAGGGTTTATTTTTGAGTTATGTGAGAGAAAAAAAACTTCACAACAATAGAGGATGAATATTTAATATGGTTACGTAACTACTTAACTGGTAGATATGTGCATGAAGAAGAGAAAGAACAAAACATTATAGGTGAATATAATCAACTGATATTTCAATTTCTTATCGTCTCAAGAAGTTACACTATGAATATTGAAGGAGAAATGTTATGTTTCTTTAGGTGTGTTTTTTTATTTTATAGGGTAAAGTATATTTTTTATTTCTGAAGTTTGTCAAAAGTTTTAAAGATATTCTTAAATTTTATTTTGTTTTAATTTTGTTCCAAAAGATTTCGATTTGCATCAAATATACTACTAGCAACTAAATTTTAAAAAATTTAAGATTAATCCAACAATAATGCATGATAAATATGTTTAATTTGCTTGTGTTAAAGATTGTTCTTGTGAAATTATTCCTGAATTGGTCATAATTTTTTTTTTGAAAAATTAGTCGTTAAGAGTAAATTTGACGCAAATCGAAAATTTGTAGAACAAAGTTGAAATAAAATAAAATCTAAGGGTATTTTTAAAATTTTTAACAAACTTCAAAGACAAAAAAGATCTTTTATCCTATTTTATATTTTTTTTACTCTGACTTTCATTGCATGCCAATATTTCAATATTTCAAGGTCTTATTTTTATTAATGTAACAAAAGAAGGATTCTTAGCTTCAGCGTTTCTTTTTTAAATGATCAATTAGGTTTCTTCATCACTTTTAGAAATGTGATTCCCATTATTTATGACTTAAATTTATAATTAGTTATTGATAATGATATATAAAAGAAATAGAGTGAATATAACTCTATAAGAACAAGAGAAATAGAATGAGTGAAGAAATAAGAGAGATAAAGAAAGAGAGATGGGAAGGTGGAGACTGAAGAGAACTCTTTAATTTTGGCGGAAAAATTTTGATTTCAATTGCAATGAGAGAATGACATGTGACACATTTGATTGTAAAATTAATAATATATAATAGATATTTTTTAACTATTATTGATGACTTTAGTCACTTTACATTGGTTATTTTATTAAAATAAAAAAGAGAAGTGCAAAATTATGTAAATAATTTTATTAATTTAGTTGACACACAATTCAACTCTAAAGTAAAAAATATCCGTTCTGATAATAAACTAGAATTCATTTTACATGATTTTTATGTTTCAAATGACATTATTCATCAAAATAGTTGTGTTGAAACTCCTCAACAAAATGAAAAGATAGAACATAAGTATCAACATATTTTGAATATATCTCGTGCTCTTATGTTTCAATTTAATTTACCATAATCTTTTTGGTCTTGTGCCATTAATCATGCTGTTTATTTGCTTAATAGATTTTATCTTCAGTGATAAATTCTAAAACACCATTTGAGGTTTGTTTTTAATCATCCACCAAATTATCATGACCTTAAAGTTTTTGGATGCTTATGTTTTATTTCTACTCTAATGGCAAATAGATTAAAATTTATTCCAAGAGCAAAAAAGGTTGTGTTTATTAGTTTTCAACATGGTTTTAAAGGATATATTATTTATGTTTTAGAAGATAAAAGAATCGAGATTTTTAGAAATGTGATTTTTTATGAAATAATCTTATCCTTAGTCACTAAAAATGTCCAATTCCATACACCCACTCCAACATCATCAAACATACCTCAAAAACAAAATCCAGGTAGTCTTCTTTTTGAGTCAGAACCTATTCCTATTGACCCACACCTCATTTCCACTAACCCATCCATTCTAATATTTCATCTTCACCTACATCACTAATATCTCCCATTCTTTCTTTAGTCTTCACCGAAGCCTCACTAAGCCAAGACATCTCAATCCTCTACATCCAACACAACACCATCATCTCCCTCCAGAACCTTTTCTCTATCAGGCCCATCATCACCGACCTCGCCAACCATCAACTTACCTTTTCGATTATGTTTGTAATTCTTCTCTCACATGCGCAAATTTCTCTTTCTCAATGTGTCTTTATCCAATTTCTTCTGTTATGTATTTTTCTTATATTTTTCCTGCTTATAAAACCTATCTTTTGTCTCTGCAATATGAGATTGAGTCAAAGTCTTTCAAAGATGCCAACAATCATTCTAGTTGGCGTAATGCCATGAAAGATGAATTGGATGCTCTTGAATTGAACAAAATTTGGTATCTTATTGATTGTCCTGCAAGTATCAAGTCGATTGACTGCATGTGAGTTTACCGAATCAAACGTAAGCCAGATGGTTCCATTGATGGATATAAAACACGTCTTATGGCTAAGGTATTCACTCAGACTGAAGGTGTTGATTTTTTAGAGACATTTTCTCTTGTTGTCAAGCCTGCCACTATCAGATTAGTCCTGACTTTGGCAACCATGAAGTACTGACTCATACACCAACTAGATGTCAATAATTCTTTCTTACATAGTGATCTCTCAGAAGATGTTTATATGCCTCTACCCCTGAAATTGTGGCAACTCTCCGAAATCAATGTTGCAAATTGTTGAAATCTCTATACGGTTTACGACAATCTAGTTACATGTGGTATGAGAAACTCTCCAGTCTTTTACTATCTCATGGATACCAACAGATTATTTCTTATTATAGTTTGTTTGTTAAATTTATTAGTGCTGAAATCTCTATTCTTCTAGTTTATGTTGATGATATTGTTATAACCAAGATTCTGAAAACCGTACCGGACCGGCCGGTTCGACCAGTTTAACCGCGAACTGGCAATGCAAACGGTCTGGTCCTCCTCTAAAAACCGCCTTAAGAAGAACCGCTGAAGAACCGGTGAACTGGCCAAAAACCGGCTGGTTGGGCCAAACTGGTGACCGGCCGGTTCTGCTGAACGACGACGTTTTATAGTTTTTTTAAAAAAACAAAAAATTAACCCGACCCGACCCGCTCGTGGAGCACCCCACCCCCTCTTCCCCCGACCCCATTCATGCATGATTCATCTGAATCATCTCACAGTGAGAATGAGTGAACACTAGCCACCCTGAACCCTAGCCGCCCAGTCGCCCTCCTTTGTCGCCGCGGTCTCAGGTCGTCAGCGCCACCGCCGTCTCCTGGTCCTCAGCCCCAGTAACCCTCCATCGTCGCTTGGTTCCCTGCCCAGTAGCCTTCCATCTCCATCATCTTCATCTTCTCAACACCAACAGGCAGTAGCCCTCTCATCGTCTTCATCGTCGCGCAGTCCTCAACAGTCAACACCAGTAGCCCTCCATCGACCCCAGGTGAGTGACTCGTCCTCTGCTCATCTTCTTTGTTCTTCGCCTCTGCTCATCTTCTTTAGTATAAGAAACATGAAATTGATACTGTGTGAACTTCCTCTGTGGCTCTGTGACCTTAGATTTATGTTTAATTTTCTGTGAACTTCCTCTGTGAACTTCGAGTATCTGTTCAATTTCTATGAACTTCCTCTGTGAACTTCCTCTGTTCATCTTCTTCCTTCTTCGTTCCTCTGCTCAATTTCTGTTTGTTGGTTAGCACGAGAAATAAATAATCTAAAAATTAACTGGCTGTTCTTCTATTTTGTAACTCAATTTATGTTTGTTGCTCAATTTCTGTTTGTTGCTCAATTTTTGTTCGTTCCTCTGCTCAAATTTGTTACTCTATTTTGTAAATAAGCTGAAATTTGTTGCTCAATTTCTGTTCGTTCCTTTGCTAAATAAGCTGATATTTGTTACTCTGTTTTGTACTTTGTTAATGCTGGAAACTTACTCGGTTTTGCATAATTGTTGACTGGCTGAATTGCTGTAGGCAGAATTATTAATATTCATTGTGTAGGCAGAATTGTTAATGTTCATTGTGTAGGCAGAATTGTTAATGTTCATTGCTGTGGCTATTTTTATGTATGCACACAAATTTTCTCTTTCAAAGATTAGAATACACATACATATACTCTTTAAGAAATTCCAAACCAGCATTTTAGATGGCAGCACTCCTAATTGCAATGGATCTAAACAAGCCACTTGCAAAGTGTATTAATTGATAGGTGTAATTGGAGTTTATTTGATAATGAGTTGTATAAATTGATGTATATAGGTAATGTCCAACTTTGAGCATCTGACTATTGACTCTAAAGGAGTAGAGTGGTTAATGAGCAACACACGCAAGTACCGCTTTACCTCTTTGAAACAACTTCACTTGCACACATGGCAGAGACATCATGACCAGACTCTATACTGCTTCCTCCACAAAATTCCTAATCTACAAATCTTTCAATTGGGTTATGATAATAACATTAAAGAGTTCGTGCCAAGTGGAAACACCGCACCGAAGCAAAGATTGGAACCGTATTACTTCTTAAGGAATTAACTTTGTGAGCAGAAGAGATAGAGGATATTGGATTTGAAAGAGATCCTGCTCTTCAGAGATCACTGCACCGCTTGGTCTTCAGAGTTCTTGCGGATTTTGATGATTGATAAACCATGATGTTGGGATTTAATATTTAGATATGCTTTTATTACTATTTAACTTTTGAGTTTGGATTTTGATAAGATCATATGTATTTAGTTGATGATATTTTATGTAGTGTTTTAAATTTCGAAGATATTTTAAGATTTATATAGACTATAATTATATTTTAGGGTATTTATTTATAATTTATTTATTATTCTATTCTAAAACGGTTTTTTCGGTTGAACTACCGGTTGGACCGGTTAGACCAGTAAACCAGTGAACCAGTAACTAGAGCGGTTTGATGATCGGTCCGGTTTTTTGAACCTTGGTTATAACTGAAAATTCTATTTCTGAACCTGTTGTTGTTAAAACAATTTTGAACCAGCATTTCAAAATTAAAGATTTGGATTCTTTGAAATATTTTTGGGTATCGAAGTTGCTCAATCAGAAAAAAAGAATTTTTCTCTCTCAAAGAAAATTTTGTCATGAACTTTTAGAATACTCTGGCTTGTTAGGCGCCAAACTAGCTTCTATTCCCATGAATAGTGCTACAAAACTTCATCAGGATGACAACCCCCTTCTCTCGGATCCCTTTGTCTATCGACGTTTGGTTGGTCACCTCATATATCTTACACTTCGAGACTAGACATCATGTATTGCAACACAACAATTAAGTCAATTTATTGGCGTTTCCTACTCGGTCTCATCTTCAAGCCGCAAAGTGAGTTTTGAGTTACTTAAAGAGTAGCCGCGGAAAAGGAATTTTCTTTCCCAGAAGTTCAGATTCTCGGCTTTAGTGACTTTGATTGGTTCGGATGTTCTGACACTCAGCGATCTTTAAGAGGCTATTGTTTCTTCTTGGGCAGATCTTTTGTAATACCCAACCACACAGAGCCTTATGTTTAAGTCGTAAAGTAGAGATGGCGATGTATTACGACCTCAAAAAGAAAAGACATATATAAATATATTTGAAAGAAATTATAACTAGGAGCCTTGAAGAAGTAGCTAAGCAAAAGCGTAACAGAAAAAAAAATCGCATCGCACTCGTACGGATACACATAATATGAACACCTGTTTCTCCATTGTCAACCTCTAGGAGGGACTTACACAAAATATACAGGGCGGAGAATACATATACATATAAATACAACTAGCAGCAAAATACTAAATCCCAAGAGTATAGTTTTTCGCTTCCGGAAGGTCTCTAGAATACTTAGCGATGTGCCTCTCGACCTGCATATGAAAAACAGCAGAATATGTATGGAATGAGAACCGGGGTTCTCAGTATGGTAAAGGTTCTCACATAGATAATATATAAGGTCTCGGAAAAATCAGAGGCATTTCTAGAACTCCGAAACTCAGATTAAACTTAAAATTTATGCTAAGCCAGAAAGTTTGGTAGTCTATCTAAGAGAATTCTAGCTTCTAAACTAACTCTTCACTTTCTGTCTGCTTCAAACTTCCTAATCACCGGGTGGAACAACTCTCATCACGCCTCCACCATATGAGGGGTCTCTCAGATACACATACAAATCAAACAAAGAAAATACAGATAAGGGTACAGATACAACAAGTAGAGCAAGTAGCAGATAATTATAGTTAAGCAGTTAGGCAAACTAAAATAATGCACACTCAAGCAAAACATACAAATGTATATGATGCATGCTTGTCCTATGGCTGATGAGTCTCATCTGTCGGTTAAATAGCCAAACCCGACATGTTCGGTAGCAAACTTTAGACGGTCCCTCTGTGCGCGCATCCCCAAGATAAAAAATATCCACAGGGAGAACCCCAAGCTCAAATTGCCCATGGGAGAATTCGGGAAGTTAAAGTAGCCGGTCACATTTTGCAACAGATGATTAACAGAGTATTGAGTCTAAACCTGGAGCAAGTGGTGGAAGCCACTGCGTCTACCCAGAAAAACTCATATCTCAGATAATAGAAGTGCATATGCCATATAATTCAATCAATCATCAATCATCATCGATACAGCCATCATTCACATCACATTCAATATTTCAGCACTTCATCAGTTACAATTCTTCACTTTACAACCTTAATATTAATTTGACTTATTCAACATGTTTATCCTTACTCCACAGCCTAAAAACTAATTATCGGGTCTTAAAAGGTTGTTACAAGGGTTTGAAAAGGTAAAGGAATGGTTTAAAACTCAAAAATACACTTTTTGAAAAACAGGGAATTCTCGCGTATGCATGTATGTGTCCGCGTACGCATGGCGTCAAGCTTTGGCAAACTCTCGTACGCAACCACCTAATGCGTACGCGAGTGTGTTGACAGAACGAAATCTTCGTGTATGCATGCATGTTTTCGCGTACACAGGATGTGAAAATGCCAAAGTCGCGTACGCATGCACTGTTCGCGTACGCGAGGATGTTGGGCAGAACCCAATCCTCACATACACATAGGGTCTTTTGTGTACGCATACATCAAAATTTCAGCAAAAGCTATCAAGTTACATAAATCAGTTTTTACACACCCTTCTTATATTCATCCTAGTCCTACATCAGTCCTAGTCACACCTGTCTTTCTGGAAGCAATTATCACTTATGGTGTCGATCCTTCACCATGCCTATAATTTTCAAAAATAAACAAGATTTTCTAAATGATTCTATACCTTATCCCTTACCTGCTGATCCTCTTTTTTCTAGGGAGCACGACAATAACTTGGTTCTATCCTGACTCTTCTATTTTTTGTCCCTTTCTATTACATAGAGCGTCATCTACTTGTCCATTGCCTTCTCTGTTTGGACGGAATTAAAAAAAGGATTTTCTCAAAGTGACCTGCTCAGTATTACATAATTGCGAGAAGAAATCTATGTGCTAAAATAAGGCACTCTCTCTGTTACCAAATTTCATATCTCATTGAAGACTTTTTTGGGAGGATTTTGAAAATTCACTCCCTCTTCCTACATGCAGTTGTTCAGCAAAAACATATAGAACTTAAGATTTCATTATTCGCTTCCTTAAGGGGCTAGACGAACAGTTCTCTATGGTTAGGTTTCATCTCCTTCTTCTTGACCCATTGCCGGCAGTAACTCGTGTTTTTGTTCTTGTGATCCAACATGAATGACAATTACAAGCTGCAGCTAGATTTCTCGATGATCCATGCTCCATTGCTACTGCTGTTGACTCTCAGCGCCCTCTATTTGGCCACGGTCATGGCTTCTCTTCCACCAACACGGGACGTGGCGGTGGCTCTTCCTCAAAGCTCTACTCGTATTGTGGCTCTTTTACCAACACAAATTTCTCCTATTATTGTTTATATTAAATGACTCTCACATTACTACTTTTTATAAAAATATTGTTCAATTTTCACCATTCTTAATTTTTCATTATGTTCTTTATTTACCTTATTTCAATTTCAATATTATCTCCATCTCAAAAATTATTTCCGTACTTAAATGTGTACTAACTTTTTTTTTATCTTTTTTTTTTTTTGCACTTTACATGCCAACAATTTGAGGACGATTAGTTTGGGTAGAATGAGAGAGAAATTATATGTGTAAACCCTGTGAAATTAATAAATAATTAGCCAATATATTAATTATTATTCAAAGAGATTAGAAAATTAATTTTTTATAATTTAGAGGAGTAGAAATATTAAAAATATAAATTTTGACACTAATTTTAAAGATTTTAGCCCAAAACTAGGCCAACGGACCGAGCCGATTGGACCAAACCCAAACTGACCCAAAGTCCAACCTATAAAACACCTAAAACGGATCTTCATCTTCTTCATTACTGCAAACCCGTTCAGAAGAGAAGATTAGTGTAACAAAATTCCTAACTCTCCCTTCCAAAAATTCTAACGTCCATAACGTTCAATCCAGAGTTCTGATTGACGAGTCATTAGTGGCCACGCGTTCGTCTTGGAATTCTCTTCAATTATATCCAAAGAAAATGGTAAAAAATTTGCATTTCTCACCCAATTCTTTCCCTCCTCAATTTCGAGATTTTAGAGTTTGGGTATTGAGGAATCGAATGATTTTGATAGTTTAGGTGAACTCTTGCAGTAGAACATCATTGGGTTTTATCCAATTAATCTGTGGGTAAGGTAAAAAACTGTTAAACCCTTATGAATCATTGAGTTAGTGAATCCTATGATTATTATAGTGATATTGTGTGAAATAGATTGTGTTCTGGTTGGTTTGACGTTCAATCGGGTGGTTCAGAATGAAATCCGGATAATTAGGCTTGAGGAATTGACGTTTGGAAGGTTGGAGCTTGTGAAAGGAGAGATTTTTGAGGTGTTCCGAGCTTAGAGAGGAATCGGCCAAGGTATGTTTTTGGTTTTTCGTAGTTAATATTTAATATCACATGAAAACTTAGGCTAGAAGACATTAAGATAGGAATGAACTGAATGAATTATTAATGGATTGTGTATATAGTATATGATGTGTGGTTCAGTTTTTGTAAATAATTTGCTATTGAAATTGGTTGGTTTTGGAAAAAGTTTTAATATTGGAATTTATTTGATTTTGAAATAATTTGATACTAGAAATGATTTGAATGACTGAGATGTGTTTGGTTTAGTGGTTGGGACCCTTGAAGGATGGCATAAGTTTGAGTTTTAGAGGAGATACTGCCGAAATTTCCATAAAAATTAGAATTTTGATTTGAAGTGTTATTTTAAAAAGAAAAAGATTATTATGTGGCTTGTATATTTGAGACTATTTGTTGACCCTCTGTCGCAAGATGGGATCGGACACTTTAACTCCCCGGGTTCTCCCATGGGCATGCATATATATATGGATTTTGAAATATTATATTATTAAGTTTGGAGTTTGACTCCATGGAATATTATATTTGAGCTTGGAGTTTGACTCCATGGATATTTTTTTTGAGCTTGGGGATGCGCGTACAAAGGGACTGTCCAATGGTTAACTACGAGGACATGTCGGGTTGGCTATATAACCGACAGATGAGACTCATCAGCCATAGAACAGATATACATCATATGCATTTGTATGTTTTGCTTGAGTATACATTGTTTTGGTTTGCTTAATTGCTTAACTCTGCTTATTTGCTACTTGTTCTATTTGCTGTAATTGCACCTCTATCTGTGTTTTCCTTGCTTAAATTGTATGTGTATGTTTTCTAAGAGACTCCTCTTGACGGATGTGTGAGGGGGGTGTTCCACCGGTGATTCAAAAAATTGGAGGAGACAGAAAGTGAAGTGTTAAGTTAAAGTTATATTTAGAACTTGAACACCTTAGATAACTTACTTAATTTCTAGTTTAGTTGGATCTTCAAGTTGAAATTAGAGTGTCGGAGTTCTAGGAATGCCTTTGGCTTTTCCGGGACCTTTTATATTAACTATGTGGGTACCTTTACCATGCTGAGAACCTCCGGTTCTCATTTTATATATATTCTATTGTTTTTCAGATGCAGGTCGAGAGGCACCTCGTTGAGTGTCTGGAGACCCTCCTTACAAGCGAAAAACTGTCTTTTGGGCTGTTATATTTTGTTTTAGGCTATGTATATATGTATATAGAATCTCCGCATGTATATTTTGTATTTTGTCCTCTTAGAGGTTTCAAGCGAAGAACTGTCTTTTGGGCTCTTACAGGTGTTTTATTTATGTTTTGGAAAAAACTTTGGGTTATATATATATATATATATATACTCTTGCTGGCCTTAGCTTCACAGGTCGAGTCTGGAGTTTAATATCCGTGTTTTGAAATTCTGATCTGTATATTATATTTTTAGCCTTTTTTTTCTCCCACCTATCCGTTTTATGATTAACCTTGCGAGTGTGACACGATTTTCTGTTTTCGCTTTTGTTTAGCTTATTCTTCAAGACTCCAAAATATGAATTCTTTCAACTATATTTATGTACATATTTTACTTTTAGAGGTCGTAATATCTCGTCAATTCTACTTTACGACTTAAGCGTAAGACTCTGTGTGGTAGGGTGTTACAATATGTCCTTGAACGCAACTTCATCAATAATCCATCAACTACATATTCTATAAATTCCATCCAATTCTCATTCATTACACTTTTAAATATATGCATTTTTGTTTAGGACATCTTTTTAGATAAAGACTCAATCATTTACATAGACATTTTTCTTTTATTTTTATGCATCATGATGAGGTTCATGATATTTGTCATCTTTTTAAGCGAAAGAAACTTTTATTTTCTCAAAACTTTAATAAAGCTAATACAAATTTTGATTTATTACATTTTGATATTTGGGTCCGTTTCGATAAAATTCTATTCATAATTCTATTCCGAGAGAATTACTTGTTAAGCTTCCCTGCACTGTTATTATCATCTTTAAATCTTTTCATTTTACTATGCAGTAACTACGGGCTAACGTAGCCATCTAATGTATTTTGTATCAAATATCTAGAGTTATTTTGCAAACATCTTCACATTTTTTTGTGTTCATGCAGGCCTGCAAGGCTCTAACTGAGGCGCATTTTACAAATGCGATTAACTTTGACAAAACAAAGTCATTGATTTTCTTCGTCATATAGAGCAAGTGAATGTTTCTTTAATCCAAGGTCCAAATATCCATGGGTAACAAAAAATCAAGCGTTGATTGAACTAATATTGATTTGCATATATAAAACAATTTGCTTTCCTGTATTTAAAGTATGTGTCAACTTCTGAAGCTTCATCTAACTTGTTCACATTCCCGGTTATTCATTCTATATCCATTTGGATTTGATAAGTGTGCATCTCATCATTTATAAATAGAAAACATGAAGTTTGAGACAAGAACCTGATATAGCATGTTTATTTTTGAATTCTAGCTTTTTAATCTTGCAACTGCACCTGGGATAACTTCCTTTTTCTGTTTTGCTTCCATCTTAAAAGTTTTTTAATGCTGCTAGTGCTAAACCATTTTTTATTGTGCTTCTCAAAATATGGCTGCAATTGGAATTGCAGACCATAGTTTAAAATTATATTCAAATCAATTAAAGCAACATAAATTAACTTGATAATGTTCAATATTAAAAGGTCTTTCATTTAGGATTGGGACCTTTAGTGTAATAGATTGACAAAGACATGAAAGTACAGTTTAGAAACTAATCAAGTTAAAAATATCTAAATAAAAATAAGATCAATAATGGAGAAATAATTCAGTTGGTGCTGATAGCTAATTAAATACTATTAAAGTTGCAGGGAAATTTGGTGAACAAAATTTTGGAGCTTAGTTTGTGTGTATGCTTTAAATTTTTTTCTCGATGTGTATTTGTCTTTCTTTTTTTTTTGAATAAATGAGCTCAACACAGTAATGTGGAGCGACAGACAAAAAACTCAGATAACAAAGCAACAAACAATATAAACAGAATCCCTGTTGTTATCTTCGGCATTGTCATCAACAACAGAAGAGATCCGCACTACGCCACTCTCTATAATTGGTCAAAGATTTGTAAAACACCTCTTGAACACCTGCTTCCTTATTGTTAAATATCCGTCCATTTCTCTCAAGCCAAACATTTCATGACTGCAAAAAAAAAAAAAAAACATATAAGCCACTTGTTGCGCTCCTCTTTCTTGCTAATGACACCCGTCCAACTCTCAAAGTACTCTTTTAGTGAACCCAGAACATACCACAACCTCCCAAATTCAGATAGCCATTCACACCACACCTGCCAGGTAAACTCACAACCAAGAAACAAGTGGTGAATATGTTCCACTAATTGCATATCTTGGACCCAAGTCTTAAAATCTTCTGCAGACGCTGTTAATCTGTTCTGATCTTTCCTCTCTTCAATCTTTAGCACATCGGGACTTGACATAACCCGGCTAAAAAGCTCAGTTCCTCCCACACAGCCAGTTTCTCCACTTTAGTATGAGCACCATATACTAAACAGAAAGCACAATTGAATTCATTTTTTGATAGGACTCCTTCAATACATAACCATCTCTCCCTTTATAACAGTTATTCATTTTAAACAGCAATTCACCCACATTAATAATAGACCTCCGGATGAGTCTTCCGACCCTACAAACTCCCACCCCACAGCATCACTCCCCCAAATATTAGCTATATCAAACTTAGTCACAATTTGAATCTTAGTTTCAACCAAACCTAACATATTCAGTTTTTGCTTCTTTTTTAATTCTTTCACCATACTCGACTTTCCAACACCCCGTAATCCCTTAACATTCCAAGTGCTAAAAATCATTTTAAAATAATTTTAACATTATTTGTTTTATAATTTGGATTTTGAGGTTTAACGCTAATGTAACAGTAGTTGGTTTGCTTGGACTATCAAATTTTTATTAATATTGTTATTTATAGATTCTGTAGTTGTTATGCCTTAAATGCAATTTTCTAACGACATATTGTTCAATTGATAATTTATAGATTTAACTAACATGTGTTTTAGGGCACATGATAAATTTATTATTAATGAAAAATTTTTATTTAATGAAGTCAAAACAAATACATTGAAAATTTGAATATTTATATTTTTAATAAAAATTTTTCACTAATAACAAACTTATCATGTGTCCTTAGAAATTAGAACACATGTTAACTAAATCCAATTTATTCTAGATAAGAAGACTAAATATATAATACCCTAAGTTTATTATGTTAATAAAGTCATGTATTATTAAACTTAAAACATTATGTTTGGGAAATATTAAAATAGTTTTGGTGGTTATCTTTATTATTTTTAAATAATATTCATATTTATTAAATTTTAGGGTATTTCTATTAGTATTGTAAAAATTGTTCTCTTTTAAAATTTGTGTTATTAATTAAGTTTCTGATTATTATCTGAGTTGATAAATTAATTTAGTTAAAAGTTTTGTATAAAGATATTCTATTTTCACAAGCCTAATAAAAATAAAATTTCTACAATTGCTATATATTTATATATTATAATAATTATACAGTAAATATAAAAAATAAAATTGCCTTTAACAACAGAATCTGTGTTTGTAATTATTTTGTTTTTTTAATTAGAATAAAGTATCGTTTTTGTCCCCAACGTTTGGGGTAAATCCTATTTGTGTCCCTAACGTTTAAATCGTTCTATTTGTATCCTAACGTTTGTAAAAGTGATTCAATGTTATCCTGCCATCAATTATACATCTGTGCGCTTTAGTTTGGGTTTTAAAAATCTCTTCTTGAAGTTAGAATACAAATGTCTGGGATAGAATCGATGATCTACTCCAAAAAATAGCTCATCAAATGTTGAAACTAATTTCTACAACATTTACATAATTCACTTTTTTAGGGACATAATTGAATCTAAACACAAATAGTGGGTATAATATTAAAATCGAACACATCCAAGTGAGACCTAATTGAGAATGAATACATCCAAGTGAGAATAATTGAAAAATATAATCTGATTTGTTAATATAATTGATGGGCAATTTACGTAAATAAATTGTTACACCTTTAAAATTATGCAAATGCATTGTTTCCAAAATAAAGACGCAAATGCATTGTTTTACGTATCTATAGAAACCGCTACTGGCAATAGCGGTTTACAGAAACACAGAATCCGCTGCTGCCAGCCACGGATTACGTTGAAATGTGGCAGCATGGAAACTGTTGTAGCCTGCTGCGGTTTTTGCTTGATTTGAGTTGGTCATAAACCACTACTGCAGTAGCGGTTTATTGTATTGGAATACGTACGTAAACAGCTGGAGGTAGCAACGGTTTACTTTAAGTATGGGTTGTATTCTTTGCTGTTGATTTGCATTTGAAGTTCTAGCTAAATGATTTTTTTTATTTGTGCAACTTTGTTGTCTTATGCCAAAAACTAATGTAATGGGAAAATAAAATTTCAACAGTATTAAGATCAATTATCTGAATCACTTTTCACCTTTCATCGACTCAATGATAGTTTGATAATTTGATTTGTCACACAGAAAAATACTACTTTCCAAAAAAATCTCAAAAGAACTTTCTAGTAAGAATTTCTTAAAAAGCATAACAATTCTAGTTAAGTTGAGGACTCTATAGAATTCGCGCTATATTAAGTATCCAATCAGCAAATGCTTCGATAAAATATGCCGTCATCCGCTGCATAATATCGCTATCGGGTGAGACAAGCATGAAACTTTGTCCAAGTAAAACATTTGTATTTTTAACATTATCAATGATTTGCATAAGTAAAAAGCAAATTGATTAAGCACAAACCCTTTTTCTCATATTTAGTTCCTTAAAATAGGACGTGGAGATCCCAAAACTAGATGAAGTTGATATCATTATGATTATTATAACACAAAATCACAACTAATATATCTCGCACGGGAATTATAGAGTGAAATTAAACGGCTGCACGATTTATTTAGCCGTTTTTTCTATTATTTTTTAAAGAGATATATATTTTTCTGTAATTGTAGAAGCTTTTGTTAAAATTATATCTTATTTAAATATTTAAAAAAATTAAAATAAATTAATTTTGTATTTTAAATTTTAAAATACAAATTTTTATATATTTATTAAATCTATGTTGATAGAGAAGTATAATTATTATGATAGGTATTAGTAATTTTATTTTTTTTTTAATTTATAAAAATAATTCATAAGAATATAAAATTTTACCAAATAATATGTATTTAAAAAATTATCTTTACATTTTAGCCATTAAATTAGCTTTTGGCATAAGACAACAAAGTTGCACAAATAAAAAAAATTCATTTAGCTAGAACCTCAAATGCAAATCAGCAGTAAAGAACACAACACATATTTAACGTAAAGCCTCCAACGGTTTACGCATGTGTTTCAATACAGATAAACCGCTACTGCAAGTAGCGGTTTATGACCAACTCAAATCAAGCAGAAATCGCGGTAGGCTACAGCGGTTTTCATGCTGCCACATTTCAACGTAATCCGCGGCTCGCAGCAGTGGATTCTATATTTCTGTAAACCGCTACTACTAGTAGCGGTTTCTATAGATACATAAAACAATGCATTTACGTCTTCATTTTGGAAACAATGCATTTGCGTAATTTTAAAGGTGTAACAATTTATTTACGTAAATTGCAACGTTAAGGATATAAATAGGACGATTTAAACGTTAGGAACACAAATAAGACTTACACTAAACGTTGAGCACAAAAACGATACTTTACTCTTTTAATTATTATTAGTGTTAGTGGTATTGTTCATATTGTTATCGATTGATATTGTGCAAGAAAAAAAAATGACATCAAAATTATCTATACCAATATATAATGGGGATACGGAAATTTGGTATCCAATTCTTTCTCCCTATTTTACCCCTATTTTTTTTATTAAAAACGACTTTATCCCACGACAGAACTTAAAAACTGATTTCAATAAAAAAAACTGCTACTACGTACTCAATTCTTTTTATTTTATTTTATTTTTTCAAAAACTGGCTTTTACCCCACGACAGATTTAAAACTGATTCACTTTCAACCCACGACAGAGTTTAAAGTTGAAACACTTTCAATAAAAAACTATTAATACGTACTCAATTTAAATACGGATTCACTTTCAATAAAAAAACTTCTGTGCCTTCAATCATACTTTACCCAAGAGAGTTAAATATCTGTTTCACTTTCAATCGTGCTCTTGCAATCGTTTTTCTTCTTTGTGTCTTAGCTACCTATAATTGGAATTCAACGAATCAGCAATCACATTATATCAACTAATATAATTCCTATTCCAAATTCATTGCCAAGTACATGATTAACTACAATTAGATAAATGATCAGAGCAACCCATCATCATCGTCATCATTTTGTTTCAGGTAACATAAAACTTAACATGTATTATGATCATTTAATTTTTTTGGGCTATAAATTTAATATTTGTATTCTACTCTTTGAAAAATCTAGGATTTTAAGCGCAATGGAGTTGGTCCAAATCACAGACGTCATAGTAACATAATTAGTTGGTATTCTATAACAAAATTAATTAAATTAATATACACTATTTATATATTTTTTATGCTTATTATTTAACGTAAAAAAAAACTTACATATAACAAAACACTCCTTGATAAAAAAATACAAAAAGTTACTAGAATTTGGTGTCCAATTTTTTGTAGACTTCGTATATCCTTACATAATCTATTTTATAAAATAAATTTAGTGGACAAAATAATAATTTTTTTTTAATATTCCATCTTTATCATATAATATATAAATAATTAAGAAATTAAAATAAATAATATATTCATAAAACTAATAATAACAAATAGAATAAAAAGAAAAAATATTAACATATCGCTTATTTTTTGTTATGTGTATTTTTAAATTTGAGTGATTAAATATATTTTACAAAGTAATAACTATGAAATGAAGATAAATTTATTACTCTAAATTATAAAAAGAAGTATTGACTACTCTTTAACTAAAATTTTTATTATAAATTTATTACAAAAAATATATTTATGTTTCAAATTAATGTAGATGCTTGGGATAAAATATTAAAAATAAAAAAAATATGCATTTGTATTCTTATATTAAAAAATAAATGAAGTCATTTTATATAAAAAATACTACGTTATAAGATAATTACAAAAAGTTGTCAAACATAATAATTTTATTATCAAAATAGTATTTATATATTGTGTTAAATTAATGTAACATAATGATTTTTAATATACTTTAATTTAATTTTTTTAGTTTTTATTTTAATTTATATTTTCATATTTTAAAATTTTGATAATAATACATATTTTTTATAATTTTAAAATAAAATCAGGAGAAATTTGACTTAAATACAAACATAATGATAGAAGAAGAATACAAGAATATTGATATTTCATCTCATGTATTTAAAAATACATGGTATAAGTAAAAATTAATCCTTCTTACTATAAAATTATTGTCCATTTAAAAATTTAACAAATGCCAAAATTTGATCACGGTAAAATGGGTAATAATTTTATAAAGGGGTAAGTACGATTTTGGTCCCTTAAGTTTAGTGCTAGAATCGAATTCGTCCCTCTTGTTATTTTGCCATTAAAGTCGTCCTTAATGTTTTTTTTCGTATTAAAATCGTCATTTTCAATAAAATTTTTTGTTTTATTCCTAAACTACCCCTATCCTATTTTAATAATAAAAATTATAAAAAAAAAAAAAAGAAAACGCGTGAAAATGCGTTGGGGGTGGGAAAAGAAAAGGGTTACGAAACGAAGGGGGAGGGGAGGGGAGGGGAGGGGAAGAGGGGGAGGGGGACGGTGCCGGGGAGCCTCTGTCATCGCCGCCGTGACCTCGTCGTCGCCTCCTCCTCCTCCAGAACTCTGATGATGATGACGATGAAGGGGGAAGGGAAGCCGCCGTCCCGCCGCCGCAATCTCGCCGTCCCGCCGCCGCCTTGCCGCCCTCCGACACCGCACCGCACCACCATCACCTTCTTCTTCTTCTTTGTTGATTTGTTGCTTTCTATTTTTGCTTGTGTTAAATTTGTGTTGGATTTGTTGATTTTCTGCTTTGTTTCTGCTTCTCTGGTGGTGGTGGAGGTGGAGGGTGGGGGGAAGGGGAGACGGGGAAGGGGTGGGGCCGCGTGGTGGGAGTGTGGGTGCGGGGAAGGGAAAACGGGGAGGGGGAGGTGACGCGGGGTGGGGTGGGGGTGCTGGGAAGGGAAGACGGGGAGGAGGGGTGACGCGGGGTGGGAGTGGGGGTGCGGGGAAGGGAAAACGGGGAGGGGGAGGTGTCGCGGGGTGGGGTGGGGGTGCTGGGAAGGGAAAACGGCGAGGGGGGGTGACGCGGGGTGGGGGTGGGGTGCAGGGAGGCAGGGAGGGGGAGGGGGAAGGGGACAGGGGGGAGGGGGAGGGGAAGGGGGAAAGCGGGGAGGGGGACGGCGGCGGCGTTGGTGGTGGTGCTGGTGGTGCTGGTGGTGGAGGTTGTGGCGGTGGTGTTGGTGTTGGTGGTGGTGGTGGAGGAAGTAATTATGTTGGTAGTGGTGAGGGTATTTTTGTCCAAAAAAAATAAAAATGACGATTTTAATACGAAAAAAAACATTAAGGACGACTTTAATGGCAAAATAACAAGAGGGACGAATTCGATTCTGGCACTAAACTTAAGGGACCAAAATCGTACTTACCCCTTTTATAAAAAATCTAATACTATATTAAATATTACAAACAGTGATTGGATAAATAATTTTTAAATTCTAAAATTAAAAACATAGATAAGGCTTTACATATTTACATGAGTTACTGAATCAATTTTTATTGAATAACTATCTTAAATATCAATTGTAAGAAAATGCTACTATATCAGTCAATAATAATAATCATGAGACACGTAACATTATTTATCATTAAAAAATATATTAATTTAATAATATTAAATATGTAATAAATTTCTAATGTGAAATGTTAACATATAAACACAAAAAATAAAGATAAATTAGAGTATAACAAATAAACTAGTTTTTAAAAAATATTTCTTCCATCTTAATGGACAAAATACTCATCATATTGTTAATTTATCATAATAAATTAAAAAAATAAATTTAAAAATGTCACAAATTAATGGACGATATTTAAACTTTGAAAAAAATCAATAGAAAAAAATATAATAGAAGCATATTATTTTTAAAATATTCTCTGTTTCAGAATAAAATTAAACAAATTTAAAATAATTAAAATTACCTTTATACGCGACATAAAAGTTAACTTTAATCATGATAACTAATTTTACTCTTATGAATTCAAATTATGCTTATTATCTGTATTGTTCTTTAAAAATATAGGTCTGAAATCACATTATAATAAAGCTGTTCAAGTAAAAGATGTGGTGATGTCCTAACTGATTAGTACCCTATATATTTAAAACATGTAATCACGTCGTTTTAAGTCATTTTGCCTATACATTAAATCTTAATATAGAAGATTAACAAAATTAATTAACTTAATTTACACGATTTGATTTGATTTCTAAGAACTAATTTTTAATTCTTTTAAGATAATCTACAACATATTAAGTTTGTATTTTTTTTCATATAAGTATAGGTCGAGACACCACTGCTACTAATTCAATGCCTCAATCAATCTCTTATAACGAACTAGTTACAAATGCTAAAAGTTATGCAAATATGAATAGTTAGTACTCACTTACTCTACTTATATTTTTAATATTTTATCTTCATTGCATAATATTCATTTAAAATATTTTTTGTATTGAATAAATTAAGAGGTTTGATATTGTACATTATTATATAAAATGGCTATTGTCAAACAAAATTATGAATTCTATAATAAAAAAATAAAACAAATAATTAACAAATACTATAAATTTTAAATAGACAATACATTCATAAGACTAATAATAACAATAATTTTGTAATAAAATTTTGGTAACAACATATATCTTTTAAAATTAAATAGTAAAATTAGAAAAGATCTACCTTAAACACAAAACAACAACTATTGAAAAATAGTACAAAAATATGTCTTATTTTATCTCATGTATTTATTAATGTATTGTACAAATTATAAGCATCCTTTTTATTATAGAATCTTTATCCAATTAAAAATTTAATAGATAGTAAAATTTGGTCATGACAAAATGTGTTCTAATTTCTTAAAAAATATTTAAATACTATATTAAATATTACAAGTCAATAGGTAACTAAATTAAAAATTCTCAAATTAAAAACATAGATAACATTGTATATATTTTTATGAGTTACCGGACAAATTTTTATTGAATAACTAATCTAAATACAAACTAGAAAAATGTTACTACAAATATTATTTAATGGCAATAACCGTAATACACATAACATCATTTAGTGATGAAAAATAAATCTTAATTAAACTATTTTCTATTTGATAAGAATGTAGTAATTTTACTATCTATTAAAAAAAATCTATTGTTTTTAAGAAATTATTTTTATTTTTTTAATATATTATTCACTCTTCAAATTTATTAGATCACTATTTTTTTATTTTAATATTAACATGATCTTATTTATATCATATTTTAGTATTGGTGTTAATATATTATTCACCGTTTAAATTTGTCAAATAAGTATTTTTTTTCATCATTTCAAAATTAACGTACCCTTAGTTATATGATATTTTAGTTTTTATAATAATTTCTAATTGAATGTAATAAGAAAATATCTATAACAATATATAAAGCGGACAGAGGAGTTTGATATCCAATTTTTTTTTCTTAATTTACCCTTATTTTTATCATCTAAGATTACGTACTCAGTCACGTACTCACGTTCTGTAATTCTGCATTAACCCACGAGAGAATTATGTAAGTGCTTCCTTTTCAATCGTGAGAGAAATTTAAAAACTACTCACTTTCAATCGTAAAGTAAGATTATAAAAACTGCTCCAATTGCAATTGTTTGTTTTTCTTTTCATCTTCTTATCTTATGTTCTGATAGACAAATAAAAATGAAAAATTTAATAAATCAACAATCATGACAACATCGACCCACTTGGACAGAATATGCTAGGTGAAGAAGATAGAATATGAGCGACAACAACACCTAGCTAGAAGACGTGCAACTTATTGGAAGATGATTCAACAAAGAAAATAAGTTGCCATATCAACCGATACAACTCCTATCCCAACTCCTATCCCAACTTCATTGTCAAACACAGGTAGAGTTACCGATTAACTATAAATATAGGAGTAGTCGAATTAACTAATATTAATTGGTGTTTAAATTAAATTTAAGTTCTAATATTACTCCTAAAGAGAAATTTATTATTAAAATTTTTTTTGTAAGTCACGTTAAATTAAAAAAATTTTACCCATTTTTTCACAGTAACCAGATTAAGATTTTTCTATTGGAGGTAAATTATTGGTGCAGATTAAAATAGTTCAAAGAGGTAATTTTTTAAAAAATAAATTGACCCAGGATATTTTTTTCTTTTCAAATTATTATCATACTCTTTTAACATATTCTAAATATCTACATAACTGTCAATGAGCGTTCAAATTTAAGGTTTAATATTCTCCTTAACGGGAGAGGTTTATTATTAAAAAAATTTATTCTGTACATCAGTCAATTACATTGAATAAAAAAACTTCCACACATTTTTTACAATAACTTCATTAAGAGTTTTCTTTTGAATATAAATTAGTCATGCAAATTTTTTATTATCAATATGCTTTGAAAAGAATAAAAGTAGAATAATTTAACAAGGGGAATATTTTTTAAAAAAAATTTACATATAGTAATTTTATACCAACATATCATGATTTCCTTTGTATATAATATTTATTCTTCTAAGTTCATTCATGGAGTACCTTACAAAAATTATATTTAAGTAATTTTTTCATCTTATAACTATTTTATATTTTGGAATTCAAAATTTTATATTTTTATTTTTATTCAAGGTTTATTGTTATATTTTATTTTAGTTTTGTTAATAAAAAGTATTTATGTTAGTTTTAATTTTTACTTTTTAGGATAAATAAAGAGATGGGACTTTTTTATAAATTAGATGATTGAAAAATTATTTGTTATAGAAAAAGTTAAGTCTATTTCTTGATTATAGGAGTAGATATAATTAACTCTTAGATGTAATCAAAATAAATATAAATTTATTCAATTTTTTAAATTTTATATTAATTATTAAAATCATGATATAATGGATGTACTACTATAAAAAAATGAAAATGACTTCCCAATTATTTTTTTTATTGAAAAAAAAAATGACTCAATAACTGTAAAGTCTAATTTAAACAACTATGGACAAGTAAAATAAATAATGAAAAACTGACATAAAATTTAACTTTTTTTGTTATTTGGTATAAAATTAAATATAATAAAACAAATCAATGTTCTCATACATAATGACATAAAATTTAACATTATCCTTTTTTTAGATTCATCTTTTTTTTTTAGTTTTTATCCTTATTTTTGTACTTTATTTTAATTTTATTAAACTAAAAAGTGCTAATATAATTTAATTTTAATTTTTAACTTTTAATCATAAATGAAAATATGTAACTTTGTATGCATTAGATTATAAAAAAATACTCATAATAAAAAAAATTAAATAAGAGTTACGAGATTTTTTTAACTTTATTTTTAAAGTAGTATTCACTTTTGAGTGTAATAATTACGAACTAATATATAGTGGTAACTAATTGCTATTGAAGAGAACTTAGAAGGAGAATAAAAATGGAGGAAGGAAGAGAGAACAAGGCAATATGAGAGTGGTGGTGAGCCAACGACATGTGGATAGATAATGGTAAAAAAAAAGAATAATAAAAATAAAAATTAAAAATTTTAAAAAATAATAAAACTAAAGATAATTTAAAATGTTAAATATAAAATTATAAGAAATAAAAATTTTTTAACCATTAAAATTATGCAAGAGAAAGAGTGATTTAAATATAAATTTTTATATCAGCTTCAAGTTAAATAAAATTGAGAAATAAATAAATTTATAAATTTTTATTTTCATTGTTACACATAATAACAACGTAATGATTTTAGTATTAGACTTAAATTAATTTAAATTTAATTATTCTATATATTAAAAAAATTAAATAACTTTTTATTTTTTATTTAATTATTCAATACAAAATTTTTGAATGTTTGATATCTTAATTTTTTCTTAAAATGATAAAATATGACTTAAAAAGCAACTATGAAAAATAAGTATCTATATAATAGTTATACATCTAGATATCTAAATCAAACAAGAAAATAATTCTTTAACAACTCAAAAGTTAACACAATAGATAGCTATGGATCAAAGTGATAAATAAAAATAAGAGTTGTGATAATAGTATGGTGGTAATTGATTGCGGTTGGGGTTAATAGAAGAAAAAAAAAGGGAGGGGAATAAAACAAGGCAACATAATAATGACGACAAAACAATAATAGTTATACATGTAAAAAGAATAATAAAAAAATAATAGTGTATGATATGATGAGATGATATAATCAAAATAAAAATTAATAACTTAGAAATAATAATAAAATTAAAGATAATTAAATATGTTCAATATAAGATTAAAGAAATAAATATTTTTATCAATTAGAATTATGCATAAAGATAAAGTGGGTTTTGAATTTAAATTTTTAAATTTGCTTCAAATTATAGAATTGAGAAAATAAATAAATAAATTTAATATATAAATAACTAATTTGTAAGTAATGTTAGTAAATTTTTATCTTGATTTTATTACACATAATAATAACATAATTCTTTTTCTTTATTTTTTAATTTAAATTTATTTATTTTATATTTCTTAAAAATATTAAATAACTTAAAATATTTTATTTTTTTATAATTTATTTTTTAATTATTGAATAATTTTTTATAATTATTGATATTAAATTAGGATAACATTTTTGTCGTTTTTTTAACTATATCTTTTTCCGATAACATATACATATCTTTAATGTGTGCTTTTATAATTTAGCATTTTAAAAGTTTTTTATAATAATTTTAATCTCAACAAAATATCATATAACTAAGGTTATGTTAATTTTGAAATGATAAAAAAAATACTTATTTGACAAATTTAAAAGGTGAATAATACATTAACACTAATACTAAAATATGATATAAATAAGATCACGTTAATATATTAAAATAAAAAAAAATAATGATCTAATAAATTTAAAGAACGAATAATATATTAAAAAATAAAATTAATTTTTTAAAAATAATAGAAAAGCGAGAGAAAAGACTGTCCGCTAGTACATATAATTTCTACACACAAATGAGCATTTCAATTTGATATTATTAAATATAAATATTAAAAAAAGAAAAAACTTATTTATGGAAATAGAGTATGTGATCCAATGCATCACGGCTTTAGACTAGTAAGATAATAAAAGTAGAAACAAATCACCTTGAACAAGCTTGATGCTACGCTGACTCGTTGAAGCACTCTTCAACTCAACGCATTCCATTTTACCACCATACTCCTCTTTGATTGCTATAATGTTGTCATTCTCACGAATCTTGTTAAGGTGTGCTCTTCAAATCTCAAAGCTCTCTCCTTATTCTGTTCCCCATTCCGCTCTCCGTCTTTGCTTCCCTTCCACTTCATCCCTACACTCTCCCTCTCAGTCCCAATTACTTGATGAAGCTGTTGATTCCTTCACTCGCATGCTCTCTATGCGTCCTCCTCCATCCATCATCCAATTTAACAAGATTTTGGGATCTCTTGCCAAGACCAACCATTTCCTCACCACCATTTCCCTTTTCCAACAATTGCAAGCCAGGGGAATCGCTCCCGATTTGTTTACTTTGAACATCTTACTCAATTGTTGTTGCGGCATGGGTCGTATGACGCTTGCTTTCTCTGTGTTGGCCAGGATTTTCAGGATGGTTCCATAACATTGAATACACTCATTAAAGGTCTCTGTCTCTCTGGTAGGGTTGAAAAAGCACTGCACTTTCATGACAGAGTGCTGCTGGCTCATGGATTTCACTTCGACCAAGTCACTTATGGGACGTTGATCAATGGGCTCTGTAAGACCGGACACACATCAGCTGCTATTCAAGTGTTGAGAAACATCCCACGGTATGGCATTGCTCCTGATGTCTTCATGTACAACGCAATTATTGATAGCTTGTGCAAGGTTACGCTTGTAAGTGATGCTTTTTATTTATACTCTGAAATGCTTGCTAAGGGAATCTCTCCCGATGTTATCACGTACAACACTCTAACTTATGGATTGTGCCTTGCGGGCCAACTTAAGGAAGCCATTGATTTACTAAATCATATGATTCTCATCAACATTACTCCAGATGTTCATACCTATAGTACTTTGATGGATGGGCTATGCAAGGAAGGAAAGATCAAAGATGCTAAGAATGTGTTGGCTATGATGATTAAAGATGGTGTGAAACCAGATGTGGTTACTTATAATTGTTTAATGGATGGGTATTGCTTAGTTAATGAGGTAAATAAGGCAAAATTTGTATTCAACACAATGGCCCAAAGTAGAGTGTCACTTGATGTTCAAAGTTACAATATCATGATTAATGGCTTGTGCAAGAGTAAAATGGTCGATGAAGCCTTGAATCTCTTTGAAGAAATGCGTTGTAAATACTTGGTTCCAAACACGGTAACATACAACACTCTTATTGATGGCTTGAGCAAATCGAAGAGAATCTCTTGTGCTTTGGGGATTCTTGTCGAGATGCATGATAGAGGTCAACCTGCTACTGTAGTCACTTACAGTTCCTTGTTGGATGCGATGTTCAAAAACCAACAACTTGACAAGGCACTTATGTTATTCAATCAAATGAAAGAGTGTGGCATCGATCCAGATATACGTACATACAACATACTTATAGATGGCCTGTGCAAAAGTGGAAGATTCGAAAATGCAAAAGAGATTTTTCAAGATTTTTCAATTAAAGGCTGTTCTCCAAATGTGAGGACTTACAATATTATGATCCATGGGCTCTGCAAAGAGGGCTTGTT
Organism: Arachis ipaensis; assembly: GCF_059453495.1. Lineage (NCBI taxonomy): Eukaryota > Viridiplantae > Streptophyta > Magnoliopsida > Fabales > Fabaceae > Arachis > Arachis ipaensis. The sequence continues at coordinate 140,131,796 of NC_142440.1, read as the reverse complement.
TGAAGAAGCATTGGCCCTGCTGTTGGAAATGGAACACAATGGTTGCTTACCAGATGCTGTGACTTTTGAAACTGTTATTCGTGCTTTGTTTGAAAAAGATGAGAATGACATGGCAGAGAAACTTCTTCGGGAAATGGTTGCTAGAGGCTTATTGAATTGATAAAAAAAGGGTAATATACATCAACTCAATTTGAAATTACGTCTCATTGTTGCTGAATATGTATCATGGTTCTGTAAATTCTGTGTCTGTTGGGTCAGAGGACTTTGGCAATGCCATAACATCAATCAATTTTCCACTTTCGATTTTTGCAATTGCTATTAACCTTTTTAATTCCACTACTTTATTGATTCTTTAGATGATATTCTTAGATATAGCTTATAGATTTAGTGTTTAAGGTCTATTTATAGCAATGGAGTGTTCTTTACTGTTATTCTATGAGATCATATATTTATCATGCTACAAACTAAGCAAAACTAAAAAGATTGAAAATTTTGTTTTGTTGTTTGTTTTCTGCTATTCTATTGTGCAACTTATATTTCCGTATCTTTGTAGGTACTGCATATATATATATATATATATATATATATATATATATATATATATATATATATATATTGAAATAATTCCTATCACTGTTTTATCATAAGCAACGATGAGCTATTGTTTATTTGATTAAATCCTCCGGGAATTGTTGTAAAAGGAAATTTAAGTAGGTACTAAGTATTTATTCTTAGGCTATATAGTTTTCACTTCCATCTTAAAAATAAAACCCACCTCTAGAATGCATGTCCCCTCTTTTCATCAACCTAAGCAACATTGAGTCAAGGTTAATATGGTTCAGTTATCTCAAAACTTGTGGCCATTTTCTTAATTAATGCTACTCAATTGTATTGCTTGGAAATTGCTTCTGCTGAAAATATGTACATTATGAGATACTTTTTAGGAGAATGTTTTTCTGTTAGTTCTTAGATAATTGACCTCATTATTTCTTGTTTAGACATTACTCCATTGTCTCTTAAATCTCTGTTTATTAGCATTTTAAAAGAAGTTACTGGCTTGGAGTTTTGTTATGTGGTGTTGTGATGGGGGTGTTAAACGTGAAACAATATAGAATTCTTTGGAATTGCAGTTGATTTTATTTGGTGAATTTCTTTGCATAATTATTGTATTTATTTACTTTCAATTAGATGGGTAAATACCAATCCACCGTGTTATATGTATAAATTTAATTGGCTTTATATTAGTCCAAACTATGTTGAAGCTCTCTAGTGTGAATTTTCCTTTATACTTTGATTTCTATTTGGCCTATTCGGAACATATTGTGAGACACTAGAATTCTTCAGAATCATACTCACTGGATTTTAAACTTCAAAATTCACTTTTTTCATGAAACTCAAACAAAAATCACTTCATCTCAAACGGATAAAATATTGATGTTGCTATAAACTTTGCAAAGTCAATCTTCATTATAATTAGGTTCTTCATTTATATACTTCCATGCCAACTTGTGTGGTTCGTGCTGCATAAAACAGTACTCCAAATAAACATTTGTTACTGCAAAGGGCATAATTTTGCTGCATGGTAAGAGTATATGAATATACAATGTGTTTCGGATATTGCAAGTTTATCAACAAGAAGATATCTCTGTCATCAAGAGTTGTTTCAGACTCTACAGAAAGGGAAAAATTTAATATAGTTAACCAATTCTTTGTTCATTTTCACTGAATAGTATTATTTATTTATTTATTTATTTTTTCAGCTTTCGTTATGCAATCTGCAATGGAGTTCTTTTCAGGTTCTACCATTTGTAGGCACAGGTAATTTAACTTTTATGTCATTGAGAAGTTGCGGTTCTTCCTTGGAGCAGAAGAAAAAATTGATGGTGCTGGTAATTGTTGGCGCTATAAATAGTGACCGCTAGTATATTTAATATTTAATATTTATTATGAAATGTAAATATAAAATTTACTAATATTATATGATAATTTGTGTTAATATTATTATGATAATTTGTAATTTATTGTTAATTTTCTAGTATTAGTTCCTGCAAAATTTCATAGGTTAAGTTTCACCTAATCAATTTATAAGAAGTTTTTATATTGTACATGTAACTAATTTTTTATATTATTGAATTTGAATTATATTGTTAATTGTTGTCTTATATATTATTGAATTTGAATTAAATAGTAATGTCAGGTGACTTCTGATATAGTCTAGTTAATACAATATATAATACAGTAGAAACAGATACTACAGTAAAGACATAAATGACTAATATATTTCTAGTCATGCAAGAAAGAACACGATACTTGAGTGTCTTTCTTCTCCACTACCTCAATATATCAAATCTATTAAAATCTTTTGTTACATGATCTTTCAGATACCTATCAATCTCATTCTTATTGAGTTCACTTGGTTTTATTTTCTGTGTTTGCTTCCATTTTCTCAAAGGATCTTCAATCATAATGCTATTATTGTCACTTATCTCTAAATTAGAATTTGGTTTAATATCTAAAAAAAAGTTAGCATTTTGAGTGTTAGCTAATTTTGCCTCCAAATACTAATTTTTCCTGCACATATTCTTCTAATTCCTAATTTTCAACAATCATCATTCAATCATAATTTTTCTCTCCAAATAATTTTTTTTATCACCATCATTCAACAATGGCGAACACTTTCAGGACTCCAATAATAGTACTACACCTCCAGCATCTTTGTACTTTAGGCTATCACCTAAACACAAGAATGTACAATGTTATGATAAAGGTGAAAATGAACAAGCACTGAAATATCTTCATGAAATGATTGTTAGAGGCTTATTGAAAAGACAATAGGAGAAATAAATCAACTCAAATTAATAAATTTTCTGTTGTCAAAATTTGTACAGAACTTGGTGAATTTTATATCTATTGGGTTGGAGGATTTGGGAAATGCCATGAACTCACTATCACCTTGATTTTGGTTATCTCACTGTTATTGAATTAATTTTGAACTTGTGTTATTGGCTGATTTTTTACTTTGTTACCAAGGCTATCATGCATCCTGTTTCGGTGGATATTCCTAGTTGTAACTGTGCTTAAGATTTCTTGATAGTAATTAAGAGCTCATGATTGGTCTGATGAGCAACTGTGCTTTATTTGACTAAATCTTCCTAGAATTCTTCTAAAAGATATGCTGTGGCAAGATTAATGACATAGATATATGATTTTCACTGCCGTCTTTAAAACAAATACATCTACTAAATGCATGACCCCACTTTTTTTGGTTGGCAATTTCAACATTTTGTTATTTTTCAAAATCTGATCACAGCTGAAGAAACCTGTATACAAAGTATGTGATTACACTTGATTTTTCAAGGGAAAAAAAGAGGGGCTGTGCAAGAAGGAATTTCTAGGAATTTGTCTACTATGGTTCAAATATGAATTATCTTTAAACCTTTGTGCTTTTCATAATTAATACTACTCAGCTGTAATTCTTAGAATCAATTGAAAATTTGTACATTATGTTTATTTTCATAATTAATGTTACTTAGTTGTAATTAATGTTTTCCTAAGACCTTGGTTCATTTTCATAATTAATGTTACTCAGCAGTTAATGCTTGGTTGAATTATTTCATTATTTCTCGTTAAAAAATCCTATATAGGGATTATTATATTGTTCTTGTTTAAAATCATGTTGAAAAGCTTTTATTATTAAAACATGGTTTGGAGATTTGTTGTCTGTTATTAGCTACACCTGTCACAAAAGATTCGGGGATTCTAATTCCAAGTACAATTGTTTCTACACCTGTTTCTTTGGGTTTTCTAAATCTTCTCTGCAGTGATGATTGGGGTTAGAATAAAGAATTAAAAGTGAAACAATGTTGTAGAGTTTGAAATTGCATTTCTTTTTGAAGAATATCTTTGAATATCAAAAGTTGAACTCTGCTTAAGTGCTGATTAACTTATTTCATGAAATTGATATGAACTTGAATTGGTGGTTGAATATATTGGATTCTTGACATTTTCATCTTTGTTCCATGCTTACTGATTGCTAGGTGCACCCAAGCATGTTAAGTTGCAGCATGGCAAAGACAATATTGAAGTTCTCTAGTATGAATTTTCCTTTATACTTGATTTCAGTTTGTCTATTTGAAATAATTGCGAGACAGTTGATTTAATATTTTCTCAGCATATTTGATTTCTAGTTGAACCCACCATTGGATTTTAAGCTTCAAAATCAGTTTTGGATGGAAGTGAATAATAGCTACTTACTTTCACAGAAATCACTCTTCAGACTGCACTAATAAACATAAAATGAATTGATCTCAAACAAGATAGAATATGGTTGATAGCATGCTGAATGCTTCCTGTAGATATGGTTTAATTTTTTTTCCACCCTTTCTTTTTTCTTTCAAATAGGTATGTGATTTTGGCTTATCATGAATGAAGCACAGTACATTCCTTTCTTCCAGATCAACTGCAGGAACAGTAAGCCGTCATAATCCTCATTTCTAAGCTCAAATACTGTGTCATACCCTCTGCCTTCTGAATATTTGTTCTTTCATGTTGTTGTTCTATATTTTGCTGCATATATTTTATGTTCGTTGTGCTTTATATTCTTCTGAAGATATACAAACATACACAAATGGAGGCATTTGCTATTATCTTTCAACAAAAAATTTGGAAAACCAGGAGCTTCTTGCCGTTTAAAATTCATTATGTTTGGGATGTTATATTAATTCTTTTGTGATGATGAATACCTATCTTTAGCCTCGGCTTTTGTTATGTTCAATTTATAATACAATTACTAGTTCTATAGGCCAAGAAAATGTCGATTAAATAAGGTTTGGGAGAATGAGAGAAGGAGGAAAACACAGAGTGAGAAAGAAAAGAGAATTCAGAGAGAAAGATAAGACATTTATGATCTGCATTACTAGTGAGCTTATCACTAATCTGTGCTTATGTATAGAGAAGAGTAGCTTGCTGTGCAAGCTAGTACAAAAGGTACAACAGTCCATTCATTCTTAAGTTAGTTATGATAGCTGTAACTAACAGCTGTCTTATCGTAGCTGGCACTGTTCTCACAGCCAACAGTTCTTTCATAACTAACTTGTAACTCTTCTCTAGACTTTACCAAACAGTTCTTTCATAACTAACTTGTAACTCTTCTCTAGACTTTACCAATTCACTCTACTACGATGAATGGTTTCTGGTAACAAATGAGGAAATCTTTCTTAATTTTGTTGAGGCCTAAACATGAAACTGTTGAATTTTGCTTGTTATAATTAAATTTACTAAAGTTGTTGTTTGGTAAGAGTTTCTGCCTTTCTGGAAAAAAAATATAAAGACAGGGGAGATAGAGATAATTGCACAAATTTTTTCGTAGGGAAGACCAACTTTGTGCATTTCTCTGTGTCTCCTTTTCAAATAGGTCTGTGTCCTCTGATAATTGCCAAATGGGGCCTTAGTTAACTACATGCTTTTCATCTCTACCTCAAACTCCTGTCTTTCATATGTGTGATCAGCTCCGATATTCTGGACGTATTTAGTTTTGCTGCTAAGCCTTTGTTTGGCATTGCAGTACATTCATTTTTTATAACATGTTCAGGCCGAATGGATGGCGCCTGAGCTGAAGTGTTAAGAAATGAACCTTCAAATGAAAAGTAAGCTCAGTTATCATTGGTTTTCATCATTAATTTTTTTAGTCTTTTAAAATTAATACTAAAATATGTTTTGATTTTTTAACTTTTTATTTTTGTTTTAATTATAATGTTATAATAGTTTTTTTTAATATTATAATAATCTAATATGAGTAATATTAATTAAAAAGTATAATAAATCTAAACTGATCTAGAATAAAATATTAATCTTAATCTAAACAAATTTAAATAAAAAATATAAAATAATCATAAATGCTATTTTTTTTTCTAACTCTCTTTTTAATATTCCAAAGTTTCAAGAGTAAGAAATCGCGTACATACCGGATAAAAATTGAGAAAACTATTTCCGCAGAGATAGCAACGTCTAGTCGTCTATGTCTTGGAGCAGAGAGCAGAGAGCAGAGAGCAGAGAGCTCTCCCTCAAACTTAACAGCGAAAGTGCGAATCACTAAAATGTTGTCATCCTCAACCTCAAGGATCACTTTCATTTTTAGGTATTCTCTTCTCAAAATCCCTAATTTTGTTTCCTTCCCTTCCTCTTCATCCCTTCACTCTCATTCTGAGCCCCCATCCCTTCGCCAAGTTGATGAAGCTGTTGATTCCTTCACTCGCATGCTCTCTATGCGTCGCCCTCCATCCATCATCCAATTCACCAAGATTTTGGGATCTCTTGCCAAGACCAACCATTTCTCCACCGCCATTTCCCTTTTTCAGCAATTGCAAGCCAGAGGAATCGCTCCCGACTTATTTACTTTGAGCATCATAATTAATTGTTGTTGCGGCATGGGTCGTATGACGCTTGCTTTCTCTGTATTGGCCAAGATTTTCAGAATGGATTATCAACCTAATACGGTAACATTGACAACAATCCTGAAAGGTCTCTGTCTCCGTGGTAGTGTTGAAAAAGCAGTGCGCTTTCATGACAGAGTGCTGGCTCATGGATTTCACTTCAACCAAGTCACTTATGGGACCTTGATCAATGGCCTCTGTAAGGCCGGACACACATCAGCTGCTATTCAAGTGTTGAGAAAGATCCCACGGTATGGCATTGCTCCTGATGTCTTCATGTACAGCGCAATTATTGATAGCCTCTGCAAGGATACACTTGTAAGTCAGGCTTTTCATTTATTCTCTGAAATGCTTGCTAAGGGAATTTCTCCTAATGTTATCACATACAGTTCTCTCATTTTTGGATTGTGTCTTGTGGGTCAATATAAGGAAGCCATTGATTTGTTAAGTGAGATGGTGCTTAGAAACATTATTCCAAATGTTCGTACCTATAGTATTTTGATCGATGGGCTATGCAAGGAAGGAAAGATCAAAGATGCTAAGAATGTGTTGGCTGTGATGACAAAACATGGTGTGAAACCAAATGTGGTTACTTATAACAGCTTAATGGACGGATATTGTTTGGTTAATGAGGTAAATAAGGCAAAATATGTATTCAACACAATGGCCGATAATAGTGTGTTTCCTGATGTTCGGAGTTACAATATCATGATTAATGGCTTTTGTAAGAGTAAAATGATCGATGACGCCTTGAATCTCTTCGAAGAGATGTGTCGCAAGAACTTGGTTCCTGACACGGTAACTTACAATACTCTAATTGATGGCTTGGGAAAATCAAGGAGAATCCTTTGTGCCTTGGAGCTTCTTGAAAAGATGCATAATCGAGGTCAACCTGCTAATATAGTCACTTACAGTTCTTTGCTGGATGCTTTGTTCAATATCAAACAACATGACAAGGCACTTATGTTATTCAATCAAATGAAAGAGTGTGGCGTTGATCCAGATATATATGCATACAACATACTTATAGATGGCCTGTGCAAAAGTGGAAGACTTAAAAATGCAAAAGAGATTTTTCAAGATCTTTCCATTAAAGGCTATCGTCCAGACATGAGGACATACACTATTATGATAAATGGGCTTTGCAAAGAGGGCCTACTTCATGAAGCATTGGCTTTCTTGTCAAAAATGGAAGACAATGGCTGCTTACCAAATGCTGTGACTTATGAAATAATCATTCGTGCTCTGTTTGAAAGAGGTGAAAATGATAACGCGGAGAAACTTCTTCGTGAAATGATATCTAGAGGCCTATTGCAAGGATAAAAGTTGGTGAGATTCCTTGTTAGACATCACAAAATGTTGTTTGTATCTCTTTCTTTTTAACTTGTGTTTTGTTCTCGATCATCTTTCGAGTCCATATTAACGCTTTTAGATCTTCACATGATTGTGATTCTTTATTCTGCTTTACCCACACCTAAGTGTTTTCTCTGTCGTTGCTTATTTTATGGCATTTTTGGTGACTAGATGGCTGTTATATGTGGCTTGTCGGATATATCATTATTTCCTTTTTTGTTTTTGTAATTATATATGTGCATTGATGTTAATTTATTCCTAAGCTGAAATGGTTGTGATTTAATCATTCAAAGGGAATCCTTGTTAGTTGTGAAGCTTCCCTGCACTCTTATTGTCTTTCGATGTTTTCATTTCCCCCATATTTAAAGTAAACTCCATGCAGCAGCATACTGTCTGATGTAGCCTTAGATGAAATCTCAAATGTTATTTTGCAAACATCTTCTCATTTTTCTGTGTTCATGCAGTTATACCTGAAGCATATTGTACCAAAGCAATCAACTTGATAAAAATAGTTACTGATTCAAACTTCAAAGCCAAAGGATTTTGATCAAACACTAGCCTCTTGCGCAATCTCCAAGCAAGAAACATTTGCACAGGTTAATGCTAAAAAAAGTTGGAATACTCTATCATGAATTGCATGTTCCCATATAATCATGTTAAGAAAAATAATAAACCTATAAACTTTACAATTAAATGAGAAACTTTGGTGGTATATTCGGCTTTTAAGTTTGAATCTCATTAAGTGCATGTTTGGGCGCCATTATTTTGTTAAAAAAAGATCTTTTTTTTAATAAAAAGCGATCTTTTTTTATTTTTTAACGTATTTGGCAAATTTCTAGTAGTAAAAGTAAAAGCACTAGTAAAATAAAAAAAAGATCTTTTTTGAAAAGTTGTAATTTACATCTTTTTTTAAAAGATATTTTTTCCTTAAAAAAAGATGTTTTTCGTGTAATAAATGAATAAAAAAGTACTTTAATTATGGTAATTTTAAAGCTAAAATATTGTGTTAAGAAACAATTTTGTGATCAAATCTGGTTTTAATGAAACAATTATGGTAATTTTATATGATAGGAATTGTTCAGGAGAGAGTATTTTAATTTGTTAGCTGAGCTAAACTTGTAGGTTGATGGCTTGATAACTTTCATCTTTATGCTGGCTCTACCATAGATCAATTGATTCATTTGAAACGTTCTTGGAGTTATCATGAAAAACATTGGTCCATTTGTTTGTTGTTTTTTTTTTTTCCAGAAGAAAAAATGACATTAAAAATTTTGAAAAAATGGCATTTATCATTGTCTTTTGAGGTTTTTTTTTTTTTTTGAAGGTGGAAATAGAAAATAACTAGTTTACAAGGGCAAGCAGTAGCAGAAAGCCATTGGATTTTATTCAGATGCCATTAAACTAAGCAGCAAGAATGCAACATACTACAGTAATAGGGCCCAAGCATCTAAGTCTTTATGTATTAGAAAGCATCTAAGTCTAGTAGGTAGATACTGAATATTACTAGCTTAGACTATACAAGATGTGGATATTACGTTTATCATATTGGATTGAAAATTTGAAATATGAGATATGCAGCTGAGCGATGTTAAGGTAGTTCGAGGCAGGTGTTGTGCAGCTGTTTGTGTAAGATCAAGCTTTGTACTTTTAGTTTTGTTCCATTTATATCTTTGTACCCTTTATTGCTGAGATTGTTAATTTGTTGTTGTTAGGTCTATTGTGTTTCTGCAACGGCTTTGATTGGTTCTTGTAATGCTTTTTCACTTATCTCGATGGCTTATTAGGCGAAATGCTCTCTCTTTTTTTTGGGGAGGTATAAAAGAATTATGCTGGAACCAAGTATGATTTGGTACTGTTTGATTTTTTATTTTTATATATATTTTGTTATCTTAGTTACATTTAAAAATTATATATTTGAAAAAAATACATTTGATATTTTCAATTAGAAAATGAATGAAGTTAAAAATATTGTTCGAAATAATCTTCATTTCACATAATAGGGGAAAAAGAAATAAAAATGAATTGATTTTAAGAAAAATAAATTACGGGCCTGCTACACATACAAGCTTACAAGTTGGTCCAGCCCAAATACAAGTCACGCGCATCAAGAGAGATTACATGGAGCGTCACCTTCACGCGCTCAATACTCAAACGGTTACGTATGGCAAACTCTTTCACTTCTTCCACTTCTCAAAACGCTTCGAAAACAAGGAAACCCTTCCATTTTCGAGCGAAAATCAAAGTTCAAAATATACAAGTCATTGTTCGAAACCTCCGTCAAAACACCATCAAACTCTCCATCAAGAATCTGAAGAGAAAACAAAGCAACAATACTCAACGTAAGTTCATTAATATTCCTGTATATTTTCCATATTACAAACTACGTTTTGCTTTCCTTCTACGTCGTTGTTCTAGGGTTTACTGTTACTCTTGCTTCTTTGTTACACTGTTCTTCTACGTTGTTGTTCTAAGTTATCCTGTTATTCTTGTTGTTCTAGATCTTCTGGTAAATGATTTTTGGGGGTTTATTCCGTAGATTGGGGGGTGTATACTGCTTGAACTTGTAATGTGGCTTGATATTGAAGCATGTTTGAGTGATATCTGACTGATATATATGGATACTATATCTGAATCATATCTATGGGAGTATCTCACTGTTATCAATGGGGGTATCTGATTCTTACATGTGGGTGTATCTGACTCATATATGCGTGTATCTTACTGATATCTCAATTAATTTGATATTGAAGCATGTTTGAGTGATACCTGACTGAAATATATGGATTTATCTGAATCATATCTATGGGTGTATCTCACTGTTATCAATGAGTGTATCTGAATCATATATGCGTGTATCTTACTGATATCTCAATTAATTTGATATTGAAGCATGTTTGAGTGATACCTGACTGATATATATGGATTTATCTGAATCATATCTATGGGTGTATCTCACTGTTATCAATGAGTGTATCTGAATCATATCTATGGGTGTATCTTACTGTTATCAATGGGTGTATCTGACTCATATATGCGTGTATCTTACTGATATCTCAATTAATTTGATATTGAAGCATGTTTGAGTGATACCTGACTGATATATATGGATTTATCTGAATCATATCTATGGATGTATCTCACTGTTATCAATGAGTGTATCTGAATCATATCTATGGGTGTATCTTACTGTTATAAATGGGTGTATCTGACTCATATATATGGGTGTATCGTACTGATGTCTTTGCGTGTATTTTTCATTTCAGAGAAAACGGCAGCAAGAAAACAAACAAAAGACCTTAAGTGTGCCACACATCTCCTAAGTGATAAGTTCAGAAACATGAGTGAGGAGAAGAAGGCGATTGTGAGGGATCTCGGATTCAGTGGGTTGATGCACATTCCACCACTGAGGGTGGATCACCAACTATTAAGGGAGCTGGCAAACAACTTCAAACTTGGGGACAACAGACTGAAAACAGGATATGGTTCTTTCCAAATAACACCAAAAACAATAGGTCATGCGCTTGGCATCAATGCAACAGGTAATTAGCTTAAAAATATAGGTGTATATTAAGTTGTTGCTTCGGTGTATTTAAGATGATGCTTGGGTGTATTTGAACCGACTTGGATACTTTGTTGTTTTCCTTTTTGTAGGAGATCTGTTTCCTGAGAAAGTTGAGTATAAGAAACTTTCTGATGATGACAAAATAATTTTTAGAAGATTCCAGGATAAGACCCTCAAAAGTCTTACCGATGAAATGATGGAAATCGGCGTTGGCAACGAAGAGGAACGCCTGATGTTCAAGAGGATATTCATCCTCTATATACAGATGGCGTTCCTTTTGCCAACGACGATAAACAAAATATCGCCTGTGCACTTGGCCCCAATTTTTAAGATGGACGGCATATCGGAGAGAAACTGGGGGGGGGGCATGTTTTGACCTTCATGATCAAGGGCATCACAGACTACAAGGAGAAAAAGAAGAAGGCAATTGATGACTGCCTCTTTGCCCTGATGATAATTTACTTTCATCTTTCAAAAAACAAAGGCAAGAAGAGGGCTGAAAGACCACCGAAGCCCTGGATTGCCAACTGGACTAAGGAGCAGTTGGTGGAAAGAATGACTGCAGAAAGAGAGGAACTTTTGGTAAGTAAACATAATATGTTGGTTGTATTTTATTTACCTGAATGCTGCTAGCTAAAATATCTAATGTTTTAGGGGATTGTGAAGATGGCGGAGACAAGAGCAAGAGAAAAAATGAAAAAAAAAAGAAAAAAAAGAAAAAAAAACAAGAAATCAAAAAAACAAAAAAAGGAAGGCGAGTTCAACATCGTCTTCGGAGAAAGAAACTACTGACAGTGACACTTTTACCTCTGAGTCTGAGACTCAAGAAGACTCAGAGGATTCAGGAACAAAACACCGCAGAAAAAAGGGAAAAAAGTAAGTACCATACTTGGGTGTAATTTCTTTTTCGAGTTGGGTGTATTTTGTTGATCACGTTGGGTGTATGTAGTTTATTAAGCTGGGTGTATCTTGTGCATTCATTTGGGTGTATTTTTTAGTATGTTCTAAATAATATTTGTTTGTCTTCCAGAATGGACTCCAGAAAAAGAAAGAAGAGTCAAGAGGAGTCAGATTCTGATTCAGAATCTGAATCTGAATCAAGTGATGAGTAATGTCCTGAAATTATTACTCCTTTCTTTTGGCTTCATTATAAAGATTTTATTAACTTAACTGAAGTGTCTCTTATTAACTTATAGGAGCGAAGAAACATCACCGGTGGAGAAGGAAAAGAAAAAGACAAAAACATCACCAAAAAAGTAAGCACTTCTTTGGATAATATTCTGTGATAAAATTAATTTTTTATTTATGATTGGTACTCTTTTTTTTCCACCCAGAACACAACCAAAAAAGAAAAAAGTTGTTGTGGAGGATTCACCTCCTGAAGAAGATCAATACTTTGATGGGTACAGTACCTCGTAAGCTATATTACCGTCTATCATCGTAATTATTTTTGTTAACATCTTCTTTTATGAATGTAGTGAGAGATATGAAATATCAAGTGACGAACTGGATGAATGGCTAAGGCAAAACGTTGATAAATCTGCTGCAGAGGGGTATGTCTTGGTGGGGTGTCTACTTCAGATTTTGGTGTGTTTTGTATGCCTATAATTGTTTCTTGTTTCGCAGGGAGAACCAAGCTGACCTGCGATCGACAGAAGGTCGCTATGTGTCCTCTGAAACGTAAGAAGCTTTATTTAATAAAATCTTGTTATCATGATTTGGGTGTATTTTGTGGAACCATTTCGGTGTATTGTGTTGATCAAGTTGGGTGTATGTTGTTTATTAAGTTGGGATATTAAGTTTGTTGTGTTGGGTGTATATTGTCCATTCAGTTGGTTGTATCTTGTGCATTCATTTGAGTGTATTTTATACCTGTATCCTATTTTGTCTGAATAACATCAAATCTGTTTTAGAATACTGGCTGTGAACTTCGGAAGTGATGATCCTTCCTCTCAAGGACGCACAGAACAGAGTAGTGTAAACCAGCCATCACAGAGCATGTAATTTCTCTTTCAAATAACCGTTACTTTTGTTCTTCTATTACCCTTCTACTTCTAATTATGTATATATTTTTTTAGAAAAAAAAAGCCCTTTATTATTTTATTCAAGAAAAAAAAAGGCAGGAAAAAAAAGCAAAAACTGCAAGTATGTAAGTTCTCAAAAAACAAAGCCTGTCTTCTTTTTGAATTGTTCGGGTGTATTTTTTGACCTTCTTTGGGTGTATTTTAGGTTGAGTCCCGCTGATTCGAATATGATGGTTGTGAGGGAACAGACACCGTCGGATGCGCTTGCAATGTGAGTTTTCCAAGAATATTTAAACCTTATAACCTTATTATTTTCAAAAGCGTTGTTAACCCTTCTTTTTTCTTCTTGTTTAGAGTCCCGATTCAGGTTTTTGTGCCGGCATCCCAAACAACCACTGAGACAGATTTTGAACCAACCCCTATGCTACAGATTGAAGGGACTACAGAAACGTAAGAAATAGTATTGGGTGTATATTTGTTTAGAGTTTGGGTGTATATTTGCTAACAGTTTGGGTGTATATTATTCCTGATTAATTTCTTTTGACGTCATGATTAATTTTGTGTAACTGTGCAGCACTCCTGAAACCCCCCAAACAACTTCAAGAAACCACACCCACGCTTCCCCCAGCTCCAACTAAAATGTAAGTTCATCAGACTAAAATCAATCTTTGCTTATCATCCGTATATTCTTATTCTTATTCTTATACATGATGACGCAGTCATCCAGCCGCAGAAGACGCTGCTGCCCTGTTGATGATGGCACGAACAGCAACCTATGTTCCTAAAACAGATCCAGGGGTGCCATCATTCAGCCTTGGATTGACTGATTTAAGCCAGGAGGGGGCGTCAACGCAGGAGACAGAAAGGGCAAAATCTCTAGAAGCTGCAAATTTGATAGAACAATTGGACGATTTAGTCCAAAAAATAGCAAGCAGTGCGGCGAAGGAAAAAAACAAAAGTCCACAAATTCAGAGAGAGACTGGGGGAGAAAGTTCTGGAAAGTTTGAAACTCCTGGGGCAACAAATCAGATTACGGATGATATGAAACAAAAGTGCTACATTTGGGGGACGAGACTGAAGGAAGACGCAGATGGCAATACTAACGAGTATGAGGAGATGTGCACTCTCATTGCCCAAGATGAATACATTTTGATGAGAATGCACCTTGCATCCCTCCAGGCAAAAAGTGATATAGAATCTCAGGTAATATTAGAATAACATTAATGTTTTTACACCAAAGTCAACTGCCATGTTTATTAATGTAAAATTGATTTCGGCATATATTTCTAGATTGTATCTGCCATCTGCCTCATCCTCAACCAGAAAAATGAAAAGAGGTTTCAAGAACAAATATACTGTCTCCCCCCCGATATTGTGGTAAGTGTTACTTCTTCGATGTTTGGGTGTATTTTCTGTATTGAATTGGGTGTATTGTTTACGTTCGATTGGGTGTAAGTTGTGTATTTTCACTATTTCATTTCTTGTTTCGCAATTCTTGCAGAGCATGGCACTTTTGGATCACCCAGATGGGGAATTCATATCACTGAAAACGAATAAGGAATTCAGGGTGGAAGACTACCCGAGTTTTATTCCCTTCATAGATAGAAAAAAATTAACTTCGCATCTATATGTAAGTTTTCGTTTGCTAAATTTGTTAGTACGCTTATTTACTTATATGCCAAATAAAATAACGCACTGTTGAAATGTGACAATCCTTCAGATTTTTGCACCTGTTTGCCACTCGGGGCATTGGTGGTTATGGGTGATAAATACAACGAAGCGGAAATGTCATATACTTGACCCACTACACAAAAAAGCTCCAAGCGATGAGAGAAAGCAGATTAATAAATTCACTGTAAGTTGCCTCTGTCTTGTTTACTTTAATAGATAGGTCTATTTCGTTAGTTGTGTTGAGTGTATGTTGTCCATTCAGTTGGGTGTATCTTGTGCATTCAATCGGGTGTATTACTGATTTGTTTTGGTATTTAAGGGATATGTATTTTCAAGATTGAGAGCATATGCCGGCGGGGAACCTCTGCAGAAAGACGAGAAGGAGAAGGAAATTAAAGCATCATATGTTAAAATATCAGGCCAAAAAACAAGGTATAAATTTGTGACTCTGAACATTAAACTTTCGTAAATGAGATTTGTAATTTATTTTCTTCGTTTTCAGCTATGACTGCGCTATCTACGTTATGAAGTGGCTTGAGTTAATTGAGCCGGAAAACATTAAAAAGGGGAAGTATGAATGGGATAATTGGCCACAGGTAACTGTCTTTAGAACTATATAACTCTGTATTACTTTACTAAATTAATATTGCTGTTTAAACAGAATATACTTTTTAATTGTAGGAGGAGGTGGACCACTATAGAGTGGAGTATGCTTCCCGGATACTATTCAGTGAGATGAATAAACAGAGAGATCGGGCAATTAGAGAGAGTAGTGCTATAAGGCTGTCGAAGCCATCCTCTGTATTATTGAGTCCGTTTTGTCAGATAAATTCTGCTGATATAGAAACTGCGTAATCCAACTGCTGGGTAGTTTGTAAATTGAACAAATGATGTAAATATTTGCCATTTATCAACAACTTCTATTCCATGTATATTTTTTTCCATAGTTAAACTATCTGTACTGTTAAACTGTCTGTGCTGTATTCAAAAGCTGTATTACAGGTGGTAAAATATGAAGGAAAAAATCAAGACATATATAAACGCAAATTATAAACTGTTACACCCAACGCAAGTCTAATAATACACCCAAACTGTATGTGCTGTATTCAAAATGTATGAATTACATGTACTAAAATATGAAGAAAAACATCAAATCAAAATATACACCCATAACCTGCGAATTTTTACAGCTTTTGTTCTATATGTATCTATATATGTATCTATATGTAAATTGTCAATGAACAACGATACACCCAAAAGAACAGTGCTTTTACACCCATATTCTATAAAACTATACACCCAAAGAGTTATCCCCCGCTGCTGGTACCCTGAACTGATAATTCATAACGTGTCCTGATATTGGCTGGAATTTGAATGCACCGCTGATGCAGCATCAAACAGGTTTATCTGAATATAACACTCACACATTAGCTAAACTATTAACGAGAAAAATAAACTCAATCGCCACAAATTTAAAGAACATTACTTTTACCTCGCTTAAAACTTTCGTCTTCTTCTTCTTTGTGGCATTTGCGATCTGTTTCTCCAGCTTTGAACCTAGCCTATTTTTTGGACGTCCTCTTGTTCGAATCCTTGGTGGGCTTTGAAGCTCGTTAACGGATTCCAAGTTGGCGTCTTCGTGGGATAAAGAAGATGTCCCCTTCCTTTTGGCTTTTAATGATTCCATCTCGGCCATGACGTTATCGTACGCACGGTGCAGAATTGCAGTCAGCTCCTCCGATTCGGAGGCAAATTCGCAAATATTTTGCGAACGAAAAACCAATTGGTCGAACCTCTTGCTTCTTGGCTCCATTAGTGGCTCGTCGTGGCTGCTCTTGATGTGTGTGTGTCGCCTCTTTACCTTCTTGCTCCATCGTTCCAGTATATATCTAGGGGACACTTGGCTTACTTGTTCGAAGCTTAACACGCTTAGTGCGTGACGGCACAGTATCCCTCTCGACTCGAATAATAAGCATTGGCATTTTACCTCGGCTGCGACTGAGTCGTAAGTAACCACGAACTTGTTGAATATTGAGCTGGAAACTTGTTCTCCGACTTCGTATACTGAATAGCCTAGAGCGGAATTCGTTAATCTGGTGATGCAATTCGCCTTTCCTCTGAATTGCGCTTGGACTTCCCTAAACTTTGCATGAGTGTACGCATCTTGAAACTGAGCTTCAATGGAGGATTTGGTTGCACACGGTATGACCGTATGAAAATCTACAGCATCTGATTCTCTCTCTGCTTGCTCCCTGCTTCCGAGGCAATTATCGTATTGTTTGACGAACTGAACAAGCGAGCTGTTCCGGGTGATATACTTGTTAAAAAATGAATGCATGCTCTCGCTCCTTTGTGTGCTTCTCATCCCTGCCCAGAAGTGGTGATCCAGATAGATAGGAACCCATATGTGACGGTCTTCGTACAGATCTGCATAATACACCCAAACACAGACTCTAAATACCCCCGAAAGAACATGCAATATACACCTCTGCTGCAGATTTTAAAAAGACATTACCTGAAAGCCACTTGTTGTCCGCAAGACCAAAATTCAGCAGAAAATCATTCCAATTCCTATCGAATGAGTCTTTGCTATGAGAGTTCCAAACAACTTGGCTCATTTCTTGTTCAATATCGGCATGTCCCTTGTACCCGTTTAATTTGTTTGGAATCTTCTTCATGATGTGCCAAATACACCAACGGTGAATTGTCGTTGGCATACAGGCCTCTAAAGCCCTTTTCATTGATGCGCACTGATCGGTGAGAAACCCTTTCGGAGCGTTTCCTCCCATGCAACGAAGCCAGCATTGAAATAACCATTTGAATGATTCAATTTCTTCGTTCTTCATCAAAGAGCATCCGAGAAGTATTGACTGACCGTGGTGATTCACCCCGACAAAAGAACCACAGACCAAATTATACCTGAAACAAATTACCATAGTCCAGAATGCAAAATCATTAGGTACACCCCAACAAATGCTTCGTATACACCCAATGGAACAGCCAATATACACCTCTGCTGCGGATTCGTAAAAATACATTAATTTAGCATCATAAACAGGGGTAGTTTGTTACCTGTTTGTATTGTAGGTGGTGTCGAATGAAATGACGTCTCCGAAATACTCAAAGGCAGCTCTGCTTCTTGCATCGGCCCAAAAAGCCAGCTTAATCGATTGATCCTCTTCGAGTTGGAGCTCAAAAAAGAAATTTTGATTCTTCTCTTTCATTCTTAACAAATATTTTCCGAATTCCTTTGCATCTTCTTGTTCGGAAACATTCCGCACTTCCCTGGTAATATAATTCCTCACATCCTTTTCGATAAAATTTAACTCACGGTGACCCCCGGCAGCCGCAACAAATGATTGGTATGTTTTGCTTGGTCTGATACCAGCCTCCTCGTTATTCTCTATTGTACGATGAATGGACATGCTTAGTTCCCTGTGCTGTTTGAGCATCTTTGCTTTGCTTGGACAGCAGGGGTGTGAATGATCGAGCACAACCTTTGAAATGATCCAAGCACCGACATCCTTCAATGTGTGTATATAAATTCTTGCAGGACAGTTTAAACCGGCTGTCGGATTGGTCTTCTCGGTCGGAGATATTTTAGATTTCCATTTTCCCTCTCTGCTACATGTAATCAGTTGATTCTTAATCTCGTTTCCCTTCCTATTTGTGCACCGAACTCTTGTAGAGAAACCTGCAGCCTTGGCGTAGTTCCTGTAAAATTTTCCAGCATCTTCAAGGGTGGTAAAGGTCATTCCAACCTTCGGAACAAGCTCGTCATCAACAACCGAGAGAGGCTGCACAATACACCGTGTCAGAAACTGTGAATACACCCATAGATATGATTCAAATACACCCAATCATGCCTAATATGATACACCCGAACCGCAACAACTCAAGTACACAATGACCTTTAAAGCCATAAACTGTAAATACACAGGCTGCAGAATACACCATGTCAAAAACTAAAAACACACCCAATCATGTCTGATATAATACACCTGAACAACAACAACTCAATTAAAATAACAAAACCAGTAGTGTAGATACACCCACACTTCTAGCAAAAATACACCCAAAAAAAGACCTGATCTACACCCAAGCGTCTGCTATAAATTCCAGGTAATTAATCACAACTAATACATTGAATCGACAGATTCATGTTAACGTGTTAGTTTCACAGTCAATGTTCAGCAATTTTTCAACTACACAATGCTATACAAATTACTGAAAGAAAATTCATTATGTAAATCAAACCTCAGGAACTTTGTTAGATTCAAATTCATAATCCACTTCGCCTGGATTCAGCTGACAATCTGAGGTTGAATGATCCATTATCTTCAAAACGAGTTCAAACTTTGATTTCAGAAAACAACAAATCAAAATAGAAAACGAAGCTCGAGTTGCAGAGAGAGAAAAAAGTAACGTAAACGAAGAACATACCAGTGAGAAAAGGAGAGGAAAAGAACGATGGAGAAGAACGAGGGAAGACGCGCGAGAATAAAAACAACCAAATCTCAAAATAACGAAAACGAAGAAGGAAACAAATATTTTAAATTTGGTAGTTAGATATACGTGGGATCTTATATAGCGCGTGTAATCAACGTATGTGGAGCAGCGCGTATTTTAGTTTTATTGTTTAATGAACTTGTAAAGCATACAAGCCCTAATGGCTTGTATGCAGAGCTTTTCCGAATAAATTATTGAATAAATTGATGAGAAATAATTCAGTAATTTGACTGTAACAGAAAAATAGTAAGGATACCAAAGAGTTTTCTCACTAGCCTACTAATTTGTATGTTATGCTTTTATCTTGTTCTTACCTTTAAAAAAAGGTATGTAGCAAGTTACGATTGAGCCATTAACCTAATAGTATCATAAATATTATTCTTTTTTATTTTTTGAAAGTGACACAATTACTAATACTATTTTTTTCTGAGTTTTTTAAGGTGAAACATAGTTATTAATCTTTTCGCTATGGTCATCAGCATAAAGACAAATAATTTGGTCACAAAATATTTTTCATGTCTAAGGTAGAATTTAAAGTTAAACCACTGACTTTATAGTCAAGCAATCAAATGATGAAATATTGACTTTATAGTCAAGGAATCAAATGATAAAATACGAAACGATACTAACGTAATTAAATCACAAATAGTATAATCACGCCTAAGACGCTTAACAATGTGATGCACAAACAGCTATTTTTGTGGCACCGGATTTGATGGTCCCAGAACGTTTGGACCATTAAATTGTCCCATAACAAAACATATTCTTTAAGTTTTTTAATAACTGCTAAATAGTTATTTTCTAATTTTAATTACAAATTAACCTCATATATTTTATTTAATTATAAAATTATTTTTTATTTTATAAATTATTATTTTATCATTCATCTATTATGTTTATTAACAATAAAAAAACAAAAACAATAATGAATTAGATTTTCCATTGATCATAATAACTTTTTGATAAGTGAGAATCGTTAAATAACAATTTAATAAAATCATTTAATAACTACACCTGAATTTTCAACTAACTTTATAGTATAATTTTTTTAAAAAAAGAAATTTAATTACTGAGATGCATTAACAGAAAAGTAAGCTTTAAATTTTATAGCGAAGACGACGAAACGCAGGTCGCCAGGTCCTACTTGCTAGAAAGAAATGACGTAAAACAGAGTTCGTTGTTTCTTGTTCCACTCTGAAAACTCACTCACTCCGCATTTCTCTTGTGCATGCATTGTACGGAAACAAGTTCTTTCATTCATCATGTATCATCATCAACATTCACACACTGGTATGATTATACATTCTTATATGTTCATCAACAAAAACACAATGATCATACCAATTAATTGGATGCAGATAAAACTTATTTACAATCAGATTTGATTTCAATCGATTGAATTTTCATACCAATAGATTGAATTGGAACATGCCATTAATCACATAGAAAATTCAAAACATAACCAATCGATTGAATTCTCATAACCAATCGATTGAAATAATTAAACCCAGATTGCTTTGATGAGTTCAATCGATTGGGTAATAAGCCCAATCGATTGATTTTTTGGCAAACGCCTTGCAACTTTCAATCGATTATTTTGTGATAACAACCTGTAGTCCAATCGATTGAGTTTTGGGAAACCTGAAATTCAATCGATTGTTTTGTTAATCCAATCGATTGATTTTCAAAGAAACACGATTTCACAGTCCTGAACGAACGTCATGGATCAAATATAATTTTTTAATCGATTGGGATAGCCAAAAAGTTATTACGATCAATGGAAGATCTAATTCGTTATTGTTTTTGTTTTTGATTGTTAATAAACATAATAGATTAATGATAAAATAATAATTTATAAAATAAAAAATAATTTTTATGATTAAATAAAATATATGGGGTTAATTTGTAATTAAAATTAGATAAGGACTATTTATCAGTTATTAAAAAACTTAAAAAACATGTTTTGTTACGGGACCATTTAATGGTCCAAACGTTCTGGGACTATCGAATCTGGTACCTACTTTTGTATCGCTTATAATAAGTGAAGTACTTGTCCATATAATTGTCTTGTGAATTGCGACATGTAATAATGTTTGGGTTAAAATCTAAATTTCAACACCCACTTACTTGAAACATTCTTTTTTAACTCATGTTTGTTACCTCCCCGTATTTTTTGCTTCATAAATATGTAACACAAAATTATATTAATAAATTTTTGTGCTGAATTTTAATGAGATAAGTCTTAATGTAGTCCCTGAAGTTGCACTCGAGCCTGATAATAGTCCTTGAACTTAAAAGTTACCCATATTCATCCCTGAAGTTGCACTCCGGGACTCAAACTTGTCCTTCCAGCAATTTCTGCCCACCTGGCACTACCGGAAAGTTGAGTTGGCAGGTTTCGTGACACGTGGGTATTACAATGGCTAGCTGATATGGCAGAGTAAACTGTCCGGAATCAATTTGGTCCCTCAAATCAAGTTAAAACCCTAATCCCCAATTTTGAAGCCCATAGCACTCTGTCTTCTCTTCTCTTCGTTTCTCTATTCTTGTCTTTCCCACAGCGCTCTGCTCAGAATAATTGCTGCTTTCATTTGCTATAGTATAATCCCTAACACTGTATGTAGAAAAATCAAAGCACCAGATCATGACATAACCGTAAATTCACAAGAAGTACGATTAACCATAGAAAATTTTAATTTTCACAACATATCCGACTTCACCCAGAAAGAAAAGCTGATAATCTTTGAGCAACAAAACTCAATACACACAAGCTTAAAATTTGCAGCATAGAACGAATATACAAAATATTTCTGGTGATTTTTTTATTCCCTTAACTATTCTATCTTAATATTTGATGTGACAAAGAAAGGAATAGGGAAAAAGAGTAAAAGTTGACAATACAAAGTACAAACTTTAATTTCAAAAGGTTTTCAAATCACAATTCAGTACTTCAGTTTTTACTAAAAATCATGTATGATTTTTTGCCCCCACTATAGCCATTATATTTTAGTTTCTGGTCTTCCTCTATCAAGAATGAAAATTCTATTTAATTAAAAAGAGTAATAAAATAAGTCATCAATAAATAGAAGCTCCAAACTCCAACACAGCCCAATTCGACATGAACAAAGAAAACCAGGTTGGTCAGTTACAAAAATTTTAATTTTGCAATGCAGCAAATGAAAGAAAAATCTTGAAGAATTTATAGCTTGAAGGGGAAAAAAGAGGCTTACCAAATCTCAAGGTGTGCAGGGTCATAAGACCCTTCCTTCAAGGCATCAATGAGTAACTTCTCATTCATGACGAGGCACTTTACCAGCACTTTATTTGAAACCTTTTTTGGATTGACATAAACAAAGACATATTCTTGGTCAAGTTGGTTCCAGTTCTCTACAGACACCTCCTCTACACACAATCACAAACCACGTATTAAAAATGATCAGTAAATGCTAATTATAAGCTTCAAGCTGCATATATCAATTTGCTACATCTTCTCTTGATACCACAAGGTATCTTCTAACTTCAGCTTAATTGACTTGATCCTCATATTAGATTGCATATCATAATCCTTCGTCTAGTATAGAAGCCCAAGGATAGTGCAATTTTCTGGCATGAATTGCCATTATTTGTGGTTATCATGGTTCATTAACAGCTACCACCTTAGAAAGCTCAAATTTACTTTATAATCTAAATAATGAACCTCTGTAATTCACTCAATCAATCACATATCAGTATTTGATGGTTTTCAATAAATCATCAACTCAAGAACAAATAATCCTATAAAACTCTCTTACACCGATTAGATAAAAATTGTTCTACATAGCTAGTGCTACAAACTTAGGGCACGTTTCGTTTCCCTTTTTACTTTCTATGTTTTCTGGTTCTTGCAAAGAAAGAAGTGAAAATAGAAAACAGAATTTTCAATTGTTTTCACTAAAGAAGAGTGATAATTAATGATATTTGGATATTTCACATAAAATATATCGAAATTAAATGATTTCGTTAAAGAAAAAAGAGAGAACAAAATGAGGAATTAGTGAAAGTGTTACCAGTGGAGGGATGTGAGAGGGCGTCATCGAAGAGGGCTTGGGGGCCGGTGGCGGTGAGAAGGTAGCCGGAAGAGAGGAAGGTGGCGTGAACGACAATCGCACAGACACCATTGATGAGTGTAGTGGAGAAGAAGAGACCTCTGTGTTTGTGTTGTGATTTGAGAGGAGGGAGACAATTCGTTAGGGTAACGTTGAGGAAGGGGGTTTTTAGCGTGAAATGACGTTGTTTCATGTCATTTTGGCGCCACAGCAAATACTACGTCGTTTCTGTTATGCCAACGTGTCAGGAAAGAGGCCAAC
This sequence comes from Arachis ipaensis, assembly GCF_059453495.1. Lineage (NCBI taxonomy): Eukaryota > Viridiplantae > Streptophyta > Magnoliopsida > Fabales > Fabaceae > Arachis > Arachis ipaensis. Next base: position 140,107,900 of record NC_142440.1, on the reverse strand, counting down.
TCAGCTTTCCAGTTGCGCCAGGTGTCCAGAAATTACCGGAAGGACGAGTTTGAGTCCCGGAGTGCAAGTTTGGGGATGACTCTGAGAAACTTTTAAGTTCAGGGACTACTATGAGGCTCGAGTGCAACTTTAGGGACTATATTGAAGCTTATCTCGAATTTTAATATCACATATAGGCCTTGGATTCTGAATTATTTGAGAGTACTTGCAAGGATCAATTTCACTTTATCCTGAGTTTTTTTTATTTAATTAATAAATTCTAAGTCATGGTTAAAAGTCAAAACAGAATAAACCGTTCTTTATTTGTATTGCTAAAAATGTTTTTCCTTTCATGGATGTTGGCCCTCAAACACGAATTGTTAAAATACATTAAGCATTCGGTACTAAAAGAATTATGCTGGAGACTAAGTATGATTTGGTACTGTTTGATTTTTTATTTATATATATTTTGTTATCTTAGTTGCATTTAAAAGCTATATATTTGAAAAAAAAAATACATTTGATATTTTCAATTAGAAAATGAATAAAGTTAAAAATATGGTTCGAAATAATCTTCATTTCGCATAATAGGGGAAAAAAAGAAATAAAAATAAATTGATTTTAAGAAAAATAAATTATTGGATAAATTGATGAGAAATAATTCAGTAATTTGATTGTAAAAGAAAAATAGTAAGGATATCAAAGAGTTTTCTACTAGCCTACTAATTTGTATGTTATGCTTTTATCTTGTTCTTACCTTTAAAAAAAGTATGAAGCAAGTTACGATTTTGCCATTAACCTAATAAAATCATAAATACTATTCTTTTTTCTTTTTTGAAAGTGACACAATTACTAATCCTATTTTTTTGAGTTTTTTAGGGTGAAATATAGTTATTAATCTTTTGCTACGGTCATCAGCATAAAGACAAATAATTTGGTCACAAAATGTTTTTCATGTCTAAGGTAGAATTTAAACTATTGACTTTATAGTCAAGGAACCAAATGATGAAATACGAAACCATACCAACATAATTAGATTTAATTAGATCACGAATAGTATAATCACGCCTAAGACACTTAACAATGTGATGCTGATGCACAAATAGCTACTTTTGTATTGCTTATAATAAGTGAAGGCTTTGTCCATGTAATTGTCTTGTGAATTGCAACTTGTAACAATGTTTGGGTTAAAATCTAAATTCCAACACCCACTTAGTTGAAACAATTTTTTTTAGCTCGTGTTTGTTACCTCCACGTATTTTTTGCTTCATAAATATATAACACAAAATAATACTAATAAATTTTTGCGCTGAATTTCAATATCACATATAGGCCTTGGATTCTGAATTAGTACTTGCAAGGATCAATTTCACATCAACCTGAGTTTTTTTTTTAATTTAATTAATAAATTCTAAGCCATGGTTAAAAGTCAAGACAGAAAAAACTGTTTTTTATTGGTATTGCTAAAAATGTTTTTCCTTTCATGGATGTTGGCCCTCAAACACGAATTGTTAAAATGCATTAAGCATTCGGTATTAACATCTTCATGAACCACCTAGCATCCTTTTTCTCAATGAGTTTAATAAATTTTCAAACACTTTCCTCTTCTTCGACTGTTATATAATGCTCTCTGGATGAAACTGCACCCTTGTCATTGTGAAGAACTCAAACTTTGGCATAGAATTGTCATTTAATAAAGACATCTACTCTAATAAAGATGTCAAAAACTTCTCATAAAGATATTTGATTAAATTTTAACTTATTTCTATAGCCATACTTTAAATAAAGATAATACTTTCATAACATACTAAAATCAAACTTTATAATCCACTATATGGCTAAACAGAAGCATCCTGACATGAAGATAATTTATGATGGTTATCAGTGGCTAAGAGAAGCGGGGTGGATCTTAGCTCCTTTTTTTGCTGTGTGTTACTTTCTGCCTTTTAATAGCTTTAGGAGATTTTTCTTGTTTTTGTCTCGTAACCAGCCAAGAGATATTTTTCAATTTTATCTCCTGCGAACAGAAATTGAAATGGAGTAGGAGAGAAAGAGAGAATCACACCAAGAAGTATCCTGGTTCAGCTGCTAAGTGCAATGCAGCCTACATCTAGTCTCCATCACAACAATGATGGAATTTCACTATAATCATCTTGATTACAGACACCAATTCTCCCTAGGAACTACCCTTCCTATCCGGGACAAGTCCAGAATCTATCCCCAATCCTGAACTTGACTTGGTAACCCACCAAGCTTTCAACTGCTAAGTGCTAACCCAACTTGCAAGGGGATTCCCACAGAATCATGATACACAACACAGATGTACAAAGGACCTCTAAGACATCTATGGCTTTTTCTTTAATTTTGTACCCTCTACCTTTTTCCGCTTACTGGCTTTTTCTTACAAACCTCACACTGTTTGACTTTTTCACCATGAGACTCAAGACAGACAAAACTAAAAAAAATACAAAATGAAACACATTGAAGGAGAAAAACTTCTGTTAGCTTAGGTTGTAAACCCCAATTAATTAGTAAATAATTAGTCAGTAAATTAGTTTTTAATAAGAAAGATTAGAAATGCGAATATTGTATCAAATTAGGATAGAGCTCATCGAAACGAGAATTTTGACACCAATTTTGAGAAAATCGGTCCAAGATTGGACCGAACCGGTTGAACCAGATCCGAACCGGGCTGTCGGTCCAACCGGACCAGCCCTTTTATATAAGGCCGAAAGCCCCTTTCTTCCCCATTTCACCTGCAAGCAGCGTGAAAGCTTCAGGGAGGAGAAAACACATCCAACCCTTACGTCACTTTTCAAAATCCCGTAACTTCTCCGTCCGAGCTCCAATCGTCGCACCGTTTGCGGCCACACGTTCACCGCGTCGAGCTCTACGTTTCTACCGGAACAATTTTATTGGTAACTTGTTTAATCACTTCCAGCCCTCTTTTCCCCCAATTTTCGAGTTTTTAATGGGAAGGTTGAATTTCTTTGATTTCTGATGTTTTAAGATCCAAATAGCTTGAGGAAAATGTTCACTCTTGCTTATGTGAAGCTTGGGTAAGGTGAGGATACGATAATTCTATTTTATTTTCATTGAATTTGAGCTTTGAGTATTAAATTGGATATATATGTGTTATGAATGTGTATTAGGTTGTGAATAGATAATTGGAGCTTAAAATTGTGAATACTGGAACTTGGAGGAAGCGGATTAGTTGAGTTTTGAGGGGCTGTCTTGGTTTTGAATAAATAGCTTTGGTCGTTACGTGGAAATCGGCCAAGGTATGGTTTAGGTTTCTTGCATTTAATATATAATGTTCTGTGAAAACTTAGGCTAGACGACCATAGGATAAGTTGGAATGCAGGTGTATGTTTAATGTTTAGTAATTTGTCGATGAATATATTTGGTTGAAGTTTATTGAATAATTAGTTATTAATTTTGGATGGTGAATGTTGTTATGTTAATTTGGAGAAAATCATGGTTGAACGTTATTGTTGATGAACATGGTTGGTTTGGTGCTTGTTGATTAACTAATGATTTGGTGAATAATTGATTTGAGATATAACTATTGTGGAGGTTGTTGTGATAATGAGGTATTTTGTGTTAAAAGCCTAGGATTTGTGAACTATGATTCTTAGTTGAATTTTGGGTTGTTGGATTTGAATACTGTATGAGTATAATTGTTTATCTGAGGTAGATTTATTGTGGCAATTGTTATGATGATGAGGAAGGGTATGTTGAATTGAAAAGAAAGCAGGTTTGGACCCGAAAAGGGTGGCAAAATCCGAGTTTTAGAGGAGATGCTGCCGAAATTTTATAAAAATTAGAGATTTTGTTTATATGATTATTTAAAAAATATTTAGATTCAAAGGTTATATGGTTTGATTTTGAGTTATTAAGAAAATGAGCATGTTTTAAGTCTGATTCATTTAGAAAAGAATGAATTATGTTTTGAATTGGAACTGTTGATGGACGGAATGGGAGGTGTGATAATGAAGGATAAGGATTGAATATGATTGATGTATGATGATGAATGAAATGCGATTGAGAATGATGTGGATGTTGATGAATTTTAATTGAATTATTTAAATGGCTTATGAATTTGAATAATCTGAGATACGAGATTCCCTGGATTAAGTGCCGTGGCTTGCCACCACGTGTACCAGGTTGAAAACTCGATACTCTGTTGATCATACGATGTAAGTGTGACTGGGCACTATATAAATTCCCGGGAATGTTACCCCCATTGAGCAATATTGATTACTTGAGAAAAATCTATGCATAGACTCTTGGGGATGCACGTCGGGGGACAGTCTAAGGACAATTCAGACTTGTCGGGTTGGCTGGATAACCGACAGATGAGCCTCATCAGCCATAGGACAGGCATACATCGTATGCATATTACTTGAATTACCTGCTTGTGTATTAACTGGGTGTGCCTAAATGTACTTGCCATGTTAAATGTATATTTGTTACCTGCAGTACTTGTAACCTTCTTGTGCTTGCCTTTGTTTGTTTAGTTGTCTGTGAAGATGCATGATGGAGTTGGAGGTATGGAAGAATGGCAGAATGGGATTTAGATTTAAGGTTAAGTTAAGTTAGGTTTAAATATCCTTAGTAAACCACCTTTTATGGCTTCTGTTTAATACTTTAAGCTCTACAATCTGAGTGTCGGCGTTCTAGGATTGCCTCTGGCATTACCAAGACCTTATATATTATGTGTGTGGCACCTTTACCATACTGAGAACCTCCGGTTCTCATTCCATACTATGTTGTTGTTTTTCAGATGCAGGTCGAGAGGCATCTCGTTAGGCGTCTGGACTCTTGAAGCGGAGTGGTTATAGGATTATTTTGTTATGCTATGATGTATATATATATGTACTTGGTTTTCTCTCTGCATAACTTGTTATTTTGATCCTCTTAGAGGTTTATGGAGAGGTAGGATTGTGTATATGTACTTTTGGGTTTGGATATGTCTGTATATATATATATATGTAAATATTCTCCGGCCAGTCTTGACTTCGCAGGCTGAGTCAGGAGCTTGTTATTTTGTATCTTTGGCACTCTATTCCTACTTCTGTCATCTTATGTTTAGTAGATATGGTTTTCTTAGCAAGCAAGTCAACTCGTTCCTTGAGCGTTGCGCTTTTATTTTGCAATTTTTATTCCCACTATTCTTCAAGGCTCCTAGCATATTATAATTCTTCTGCTATTATATGTACTCATTTTATTTTAGAGGTCGTAATACCAAATCACCTCTGTTTTATGACTTAAGCGTAAAGCTTTGTGTGGTAGGGTGTTACATAGGTAGCTATGAGAACTCTGTGCTTTCTCTCCTTGCTTCAAGCCTTGGCCGTTCACCCTTGTTATAGAAGGGGAAGCTTCCAAAGTTGAAACCGGTCTAACCGAGCCAACTTCTTCTTCTTCAACATAAAACCGGTTCGGACAGAGAGAAGAGAGAGAAAACCGAAAGCAAAACCAACATGCAATTACCTCTCTCTCATCCCTTCTCATCAAGTTTCATCAATCTGAGCCTTCCATCTTGACTTGGTCCCCAAGAAGGATTTCTGACCCTTGATGAACCCTTGATCCTTGACAGCTCCATCTGCTCCACTTCTGCTTCTTCCCCACGTAGCTACAGTAGCTACCTTCTGTGATGGACGAACAAAAAGTAGAGACGAGCCATACCCCAGGGATCTTCTTCTCTGACCGAACTGGATCTTCCACCATTTTTAGGCATGGTGATCTTGAGGCTTCTTCACCACATTTTATCATTTGTGGTAAAGATCTCAGTCACGCCATACTGTAGATCTTCTTTTTGCAAGAGCCATCATCACCTTGGCCTCTTGCTTCTTCCTAGCTTCTCTGCTACTGTACTTCTCCTCTGATAACCTGCTTCTTCTTCTTTCCTGTGACATGACCGAAAACTAGAGAGAGAAGAGAGAGAAGAGTAAAAAGCTTTCAATGGAATTGATGAATGAAATTAAAAAGAGTTAATTCCCCACTCCCCATGCTTAGTAACGTGTGAGAGTAATAAAAGCAATCAAATCAATTTCAACTTTCTCTTTCCAGTTACCAAGGCATTAAATCAACTTAAATGAATTTGAATTCCATTCCTTAGTGGGGTTAGGTAACCGAACTCAATCAAGCTCCAATTTTATTCTTTCTTCCTTCAATTCGGACCAAGCATTGTTGGTCTTAAAGCAATGATTAAATGGGCTTGCTTATTAGATTTTCTGTCCCAAATAACATAATAATTCAGCCACACATCATATAGCATTTTTGCACAAAACTGAATATATTATCTTAACATATTTGGGCTTTAAGTTGCTTTATGCCCAATAACCAAAATCTGCATGCAACATAGAAATTATTAAGTAAACAATTTTGCATCAATAATCAAATTAATAATTTCTAATTAATATTTTTAATAATGTTTGATCATCATCATATTTCAAGTTTTCCAAACTCAACAATCTCCCCCTTGATGACAAACATTATTAAAAATTGAATTGAAAAAGGGTAAGGATTAAGAGTACTCCCTTGAAGATTTTGAATCCTCCCCCTTTCCATCTATTACATAGCTCCCTCTTAATATGTGCCATTTTATTAAAGGAAGCATTACCTGTAACATTCTTAAAACCAAGCTTACAGCCACAATGTATTCAACATATGGAATATTAAAAAATGTTGAATAGCTTGATTTTTGAGCAGATGTAACATGATAATCAAAACCTGATTTGTTATCATCCAATGATTTTCTACTCACATTAAAATTAAACTTAAAGTATGCCTGAGTACCTTCAGAGTACATTTCAAATAACCAAGACTCAACATATTTCATGTTCAAAGAAAATAATAATTCCTGTTAAAACAGTTTCCTGCCAATCAATTCATTCAACTAATAATTCAGCAACACAATTCATTCAACATATCCAAAATTGGCAGAATAATAATTAGAGGCAGCATTATCAGAAAATTATTATATCACCAAAAACAATCAAGGTTAAAAAAAATCATTAGGTCAGCCCCTTTTTCACACACCTTTCCTCCCCCTTTTGTCATCAAGAGGGGAACCTGCAAAACAAATGAACAACAATATGCCAAAATACAGAATATTTGTTTAAACCAAATCAAAAGGATCCAAAGTATCCAAGTATAGTCAACCAACAAAAAAAATAGTACTCAAAAGAGCAGTAAACTAGAATTTGTTCAAACATAAGTGGGCAGCAGATAGCCTAAGCATCAGACAAATTCTCATCAGAGTCAAAAAGATCATCAGACTGAGCTATATCCTTTTCAAAGCTCTTGAGCAGCAGGTTAATCCTTTCATTGCATTTAGTCCATGCTTTCTCGTTTTCATATGCCTGCTTGCGAGCTTCTTTGTATGAATGCACCATCAGATTTGACATGTTTGAAAATTCAGTTAGAACGTCCATGATAGATTCAGCAAGCTTAGATGGCTCCAAAGGATGGCTTTCAAGATCACTCTCTGATGACATGGAGGGCATTGAGCTTTTTCCTTTGTTACCTTTCACGGGTCCAGAAACTCCTCCTCCTTTGATGGTGGAAACCTTGTTTTCTACATGCTCATTTATTAAATCAACATGAAAATGTTCACATATGCATGTAAGAAAATTACCATAAGGCAGATTTGTCTTCTTATTACTACGTACACATTCCCACATATGACGCACCATTAAATAAGCAAATGAAATAGAAGAAAAAGTGAGAATAGCAAAGAGAACAAGGGTATCACAAACTGTTACTCTCTGATAGGATCCGCTCTGTGGCATCAAAATATGGTTGATAATGCGATGAAGTAGCGCTCTTACAGGACCAAGAGCCTTATGAGTCAGAATCGTTCCATCAAGTGCAGAGAAATTTTCACAAGCTTGAGTTAGAACAATCTGATAAGAGATCCCAACTTGAGAGTCCCACTTTCTAGTCATGTAAGCTATTGCTCCTTCATCAGTATACCCCAATGCAGCGCTGATGGTTTCTTTGTTCAGAGTTAAGTGAACCTTCTTAACATAGGAGTGAATTGCTCTGTCATGGTATATCATGTTCGCGTAGAACTCGCGAACCAGAGATGGATAAACAAGCTTTTGAATGTTGAACAATGGAGTCCACTTCAGATTATCAAACAGAATAGAAAAGATGATGCCTTTTGCAGTTAGTGTCTCCAGATTCACTATGTGAGAGGCACATAGGTGACGTTTAACCAGAACTTGATTATGGAACTCATAGGCAGCACAAGGGTTGAATGTAGCCGAATCGAAGTGAGAATGACCCTTGTTGAACTTGTTTTTGAAATCAAGAGAGTCCAAGTTTGGCGGTTCTCTAGTGTTGCAGAGAGTGTAGCCTTTTGAACGCTGAGTGCTTCGGCCAGAGGGGTGAGGAGTGGATCATCGTGGTGGTGAGGCAGGTGGAGATGACTGAGAAGCTTCTTCGTCTTCGGCAATAGGCCCTTTTTCTTTTTCAGGCTTCTTGCGAGATGAAGTTCTTTGATGAATGACTTTCTTCCTCATGGCTTCTGTTGAATGTGAAGAGGGGGATGAGGATGAAATGGAGTGAATATGAATGTGTGTAAGTGTGGGGTGCAGAGGAGGATGGAGGATTTTTGGAGGAAGGGGTTCGTTTGCTTCTCCTAGGCGCTACTTTCTTTTTCATAATAAGAGAGGAAGAAGTAGATGGTGAGAATATGAAAAGATGGCCGAAGAGGGTGGGTTGTGGAGAGATGTTATAGCTGCATTTAATGCTGATTGGAGAGAGGATTATTAGAATAATGAGCATTTAATGGAGCGGTTATCATCAAGGAAATTTTAAAATTAAGAGGATAACTGAAAGATCTTTTCCTTGAATCAAGGGAGAGAGTAAGGGAAAAGATTTTGATTTGACATATACTCCCCTTAACAAGATATGGGGTGATAACTTCCCAAAAAGAATTATTTTAAAAATGATGAAGAACTCAAACGGGCCAGAGTCATGGATAGGGTCAAAGAAGGATTGGTTGGACCCAAGTTTACTAACATCAAGTTCAGTCTCCCCCTGTATCATGGCATGTTCATCACGTCTTCAAATTTGTCTCCTCCCTTCCTACGAGACAAAACCAAACAGAATCAGTAAAGATCACAATTTCTCAATAGAACTTAATTCTAACATTCCCAAACTGTTCCTTAATGAACAGAACCTATCTTCACACAAAGGTTTAGTGAATATATCAGCAAGTTGTTCTTCGGATTTCACAAATTGAATATTAATAGTACCTTTTGTACATGTTCTCTAATAAAATGATATCTAACTTCAATGTGCTTAGTTCTAGAGTGCAGAACAGGGTTTTTTGAAATGTTTATAGCACTCATATTATTACAAAATAAAGGTATGCTATTGATTTTCAACTTATAATCCTCTAACTAAGTTTTTAACCAAATTAATTGTGAACAACAAGCAGAGGCAGATATGTATTCAGCTTCAGCTGTGGATAGAGCAACAGTGGCTTGTTTCTTGCTTGACCACATGTTTAGTGAGCTTCCAAGGAAGCAACACATTCCGGATGTACTTCGTCTATCCACCCGATCTCCTACATAATCTGCATCATAAAATCCCACTGCACAAAAATCATTAGATCTAGGATACCATAAGCCAAAGTCACATGTTCCCTTAATGTATCTAATGATTTTTTTGACGGCCGAAAGATGAGATTCTTTTGGGTGAGATTGAAACCTTGAACATACACCCACACTATGAACAATATCCGGCCTAGAGGATGTAAGATACATGAGTGAGCCTATCATTCCTCTATACCGTGTTTTATCCACATCTTTGCCATTTTCATCTTTTTCAAGTTTAGTATTTGGATGCATTGGTGTTCCCATTAGTTTAGAATTTTCTAGGCCAAATTTCTTAATTAATTCTTTTGCATATTTACCTTGGTGAATAAAAATGCCACTAGGAGTTTGTTTAATTTGAAGACCAAGAAAGAAAGTTAGTTCTCCCATTAAACTCATTTCAAACTCACTAGTCATATGTTTTCCAAACTCTTCACACAAGGATTCATTGGCCGAACCAAACACTATGTCATCCACATAAACTTGAACAAGCAAAATATCATCATTAGATTCTTTTATAAACAAAGTAGTATCGGTGATACTCTTTGAAACTTATTTTCCAACAAGAAGGCACTAAGCCTTTCATACCAAGCTCTTGGAGCTTGTCTAAGGCCATAAAGAGCCTTTGAAAGTTTAAAAACATGATTTGGAAATTCTTTACTTTCAAAACCGGGGGGTTGAGCCACAAATACTTCCATATCTATAAAACCATTAAGGAAAGCACATTTAACATCCATTTGGAACATTCTAAAACCCTTATGGGCAGCATAGGCAAGAAGCAACCTAATTGCTTCCATTCTAGCCACCAGGGCAAATGACTCATCAAAATCAATGCCTTCCTCTTGATCGTAACCTTGGGCCACTAATCTAGCCTTGTTACAAACAACACTACCATCCTCACCTAATTTATTTTTAAAGATCCACTTTGTACCGGTTACCTTCTTACCATTTGAATTTGGTACAAGTGTCCAAACCTCATTCTTTTTGAATTGAGCTAGCTCTTCTTCTATGGCTTTGACCCAAGAGGAATCTTCAAGAGCTTGCTTCACGTTGAGAGGTTCCAATTGGGACAAGAAGGCAACATTGCTAGGTTCCAATTACTTCTTGCTTGAGGATCTAGTGTGAACGCCTTGGGGAGAATCACCAATAATAAAATCATGGGGGGTAACTCTTCATAAACTTCCATTCTCTTGGCCTTTGAGGTAAGGTTCTGCCTTGATGAGGTTCAGTTGACTGTTCTGTTCCAGATTCTCTAACTGGTTCAGGAGACAAAACTAAAATGTCTCCTCCATCCCGATGAGACAAATCTGGACAGATAGGGACAGCATTGGGACTTTCTTGACTTGGTTGATGGTTCATATCAGCTTCACTTCCTGTATCATCATCTAAAAGGGCACTGGGAATTGAATTAGTATCACAAAAGGACATATGTATGGATTCCTCTATGGTTCTATGTTCCTTGAGGTAAATTCTAAATGCTTTGCTAGTGGTAGAGTATCCAACAAACATTCCTTCATAGGATTTTGGATCAAATTTTCTAAGATTTTCTTTATTGTTAAGTACAAAACATTTGCATCTAAAAATGTGAAAATACTTAAGATTTGGTGGGGTTCCTTTCCATAGCTCATAAGGAGTTTTCTTAATTCCTTTTCGAATGATAGTTCTATTCAAAATATAACAAGCTGTATTTACAGCTTCAACCCACAAAATTTTGGAATATCATTTTCACAAAGCATAGCCCTAGTCATTTTTTGAAGGCTTCTATTCCTTCTTTCAACTATCCCATTTTGTTGAGAAGTTCTAGGACATGAGAGGTTATGTGCAATTCCAAAATCATCATAGAATTTTTCAAAATCTTGATTTTCAAATTCTTTTCCATGATCACTTCTCAAGTGGGCAATTTTCAAATCTTTTTCATTATGAATTCTTTTACAAAGAGTTGAAAAAGCATGGAAAGCATCATTCTTATGAGCTAGGAAGAGTACTCAACCGAATCTAGATTAATCATCTACCACCACCAAACCATAGTGTTTACCTCCTAAACTTTGAGTTCTAGTGGGACCAAAAAGATCAATGTGCAACATTTCTAATGGTCTCTTAGTGGAGATTCCATCTTTTGGTTTAAAAGATGATTTTACTTGTTTGCCTAATTGACAAGCATCACAAGTAATATCCTTATCAAATTTAATGTTTGGAATACCTCTCACCAAATTTTCTTAACTAGCTTAGAAATTTGGTACATGCTTGCATGACCCAATTTCTTATGCCAAAGCTATTTTTCAGATTTAAGTGATGTAAAGCATGTTACTTTTTGATCTTTTAAATCCTCAAGAGTCAATCCATACACATTGTTACACCTTTTAGCTTTAAACAAAATTTCCCCAGATTTTTCACAAATAACTAAGCAATCCAATTTCCTAAAAATAACTTCATATCCAAGATCACATAATTGGCTAATGCTTAGTAAATTGTGTTTCAACCCATCAACAAGTAAAACATCATTTATGAAGGATGAAAAACTCTTACCAACTTTACCTATGGCCACTATCTTTCCTTTTCCATTATCACCGAAAGTGACAAACCCTCCATCATACTCATCAAGCTTAATGAAGAAGGTTGTCTTTCCGGTCATATTCCTAGAACATCCACTATCCATGTACCACATATTGTCCTTTCGCTTGGATGCTAGGCACACCTACAAAATAAGCTCAAGTGACCTTAGGTATCCAAATCTTTTTGGATCTTTTGACGTTAAACCATCTTCTTTGTCCCAAGCCATTATAGTCACAAACAATTTTACAAACTTTGTTTCCAATCATTCTTTCACCAAAGAAACATTGAATGGAAAAATGTCCATTCCGGTTGCATAATCTACAAAATCTATTAGTTGCTGTTTTTACAAAGCTTGTTGGGTTTTGAAACCTTACATCATTAGAAGATGATGCCATATTTGCAAAAGAAGGTTTTTTAACAAATTTTTCAGTTTTATGAAATCCCAACCCAGTTTTATCATAAATAGGTTCTTGACTAGCTAATAGTTGATTTAAATTTTCTGAACTTTGAGCAAAGGTGGCTAAGTCCTCTTTGAGTCTTTTTACCTCTTTGAGCAGCTTCTCATTTTCTTCAAAACAATTTAGATATGCAACCACAGAATGCTGTTTTTCACAACCTTTTATTTCAGCTTTCAACCGCTTGTTTTCCTCAATAAGATCAACAGCAGTTTCAGCTTCTCTCAATTTTTCTTTTAGAAAACCATTTTCAGCTTTAAGAATTTCGATTTGAGACTCAAGATCTTGGTTTCACTTAAGAAGCATCTAATCTTTTTAGAAAGGTGATCTATCATGAGATGAAGGTCTTCAGTGTCAGGGTTAGGAAAAACTACCTGTTCCACGTGATCTGCCATTAGGCAAGTTTGAGACTTGGTTTCTGATTCTTCATCTTCATCAAAGTCATTCTCTAAGTCTTCCCATAAGGCCATGAGACCTTTCTTTTTTCTCCCTTTTGGCTTATCCTCCTTTTTCAGTTTAGGGCAATCTGATTTGAAGTGCCCAACCTCTTTGCAGTTGTAGCAGATCACTTTACTGAAATCTTTCTTTGGTTTCTTTGAGCCGCTTCCTTTGCTTCTTTCCTTCAATTTCACCATTTTCCTGAATTTTTTGGCAAACAAAACAAAATCATTTTCAGATGAGTTATCACTGGATTCATCATCCAGAGGGTTAGTAACAGAATTGAGAGCTATTCCTTTTCTTTTAGTATCTTTTTTCAAATATGTGTTTTCAAAGGCAAGTGAATTTCCTCTCAAATCATCATAAGTCATAGAATCAAGACCACTACTCTCAGATATTACTATTGCCTTAGTTTCCCACTCTTTTGTGAGACTTCTCAAAATTCTCCTCACAAGCACAGATTCAGGATATGTGATCCCCATAGCATCCAAGCCATTGATGATGATGTTGAATCTTTCAAACAGATCATCTATTGATTCTCCTTCCTTCATTGAGAACATTTCATATTCTCTATTTAGCATGTCTATTCTGGTCTTCTTAACAAGGGTTGCGCCTTCATGAGTGACTTGAAGTTTGTCCCAGATTTTCTTTGCCGTTGTGTATCTTGATACCCGTCGGTATTCTTCGAAGCTGATCACACAGTTGAGCAAGTTGATCGCTTTGCCGTTGAGCTCCACCTTTTTTCTGTCTTCTTCTGTCCAGTTGGCTTCATTCTTGAGAGAAACCACACCATTGGCTCCTGTAGTGGTTGGAAATTGAGGACCTTTCCGGATTATCTTCCAGAGTCTGTAGTCTACTGCTTGAACAAAAATCTTCATTCTTTCCTTCCAATAAGTATAGTTCTTTCCATTAAAGAGAGGAGGTCTGTTGCTTGACGGCCCTTCTGTCAGAGTGTAGGACACCAGGTTTGAGCCACTGTTTTCTGCCATCAGGATCTTTTCTCCAAGCTGCAAAGCTTGATCTCTTTGAGACCAAGCTCTGATACCAATTGATGGTTATCAGTGGCAAAGAGAAGGGGGGGTTGAATCTTAGCCCCCTTTTTTTACTGTGTGTTACTTTCTGCCTTTTAATAGCTTCAGGAGATTTTTCTTATTTTTGTCTCGTGACTAGTCAAGAGACTTTTTCTTTTTGTTTCATAACCAGCCAAGAGATATTTTTCAATTTTGTCTCCTGCGAATAGAAACTGAAATGGAGTAGAAGAAAAAGAGAGAATCACACCAAGAAGTATCCTGGTTCAGCTGCTAAGTGCAATGCAGCCTACATCCAGTCTCCATCACAACAATGATGGAACTTCACTATAATCATCTTGATTACAGACAACAATTCTCCCTAGGAACTACCCTTCCTATCCGGGACAAGTCCAGAATCTATCCCCAATCCTGAACTTGACTTGGTAACCCACCAAGCTTTCAACTGCTAAGTGTTAACCCAACTTGCAAGGGGATTCCCACAGAATTATGATACACAACACAGATGTACAAAGGACCTCTAAGACATCTATGGCTTTTTCTTTAATTTTGTACCCTCTGCCTTTTTCCGCTCACAGGCTTTTTCTTACAAACCTCACACTGTTTACTTTTTTCATCATGAGACTCAAGACAGACAAAACTAAAGAAAATACAAAATGAAACACATTGAAGGAGAAGAACTTCTGTTAGCTTGGGTAGCTATGAGAACTATGTGCTTTCTCTCCTTGCTTCAAGCCTTGGCCGTTCACCCTTATTATAGAAGGGGAAGCTTCCAAAGTTGAAACCGGTCTAACCGAGCCAACTTCTTCTTCTTCTTCAACATAAAACCGGTTCGGACAGAGAGAAGAGAGAGGGAACCGAAAGCAAAACCAACATGCAATTACCTCTCTCTCATCCCTTCTCATCAAGCTTCATCAATCTGAGCCTTCCATCTTGACTTGGTCCCCAAGAAGGATTTCTGACCCTTGATGAACCCTTGATCCTT
Organism: Arachis ipaensis; assembly: GCF_059453495.1. NCBI lineage: Eukaryota > Viridiplantae > Streptophyta > Magnoliopsida > Fabales > Fabaceae > Arachis > Arachis ipaensis. The sequence goes on along the minus strand of NC_142440.1, from coordinate 140,092,851 downwards.
GATAGCTCCATCTGCTCCACTTCTGCTTCTTCCCAACGTAGCTACAGTAGCTACCTTCTGTGATGGACGAACAAAAAGTAGAGACGAGCCATACCCCAGGGATCTTTTTCTCTGACCGAACTGGATCTTCCACCATTTTTAGGCATGGTGATCTTGAGGCTTCTTCACCACATTTTACCATTTGTGGTAAAGATCTCAGCCACGCCATACTGTAGATCTTCTTTTTGCAAGAGCCATCATCACCTTGGCCTCTTGCTTCTTCCTAGCTTCTCTGCTACTGTACTTCTCCTCTGATAACCTACTTCTTCTTCTTTCCTGTGACATGACCGAAAACTAGAGAGAGAAGAGAGAGAAGAGTAAAAAGCTTTCAATGGAATTGATGAATGAAATTAAAAAGAGTTAATTCCCCACTCCCCATGCTTAGTAACATGTGAGAGTAATAAAAGCAATCAAATCAATTTCAAGTTTCTCTTTCCAGTTACCAAGGCATTAAATCAAGTTAAATGAATTTGAATTCCATTCCTTAGTGGGGTTAGGTAACCGAACTCAATCAAGCTCTAATTTCATTCTTTCTTCCTTCAATTCGGACCAAGCCTTGTTGGTCTTGAAGCAATGATTAAATGGGATTGCTTATTAGATTTTCTTGCCCAAATAACATAATAAGCCACATATCATATAGCATTTTTGCACAAAGCTGAATATATTATCTTAGCATATTTGGGCTTTAAGTTGCTTTATGTCCAATAACCAAAATCTGCATGCAACATAGAAATTATTAAGTAAACAATTTTGCATCAATAATCAAATTAATAATTTCTAATTAATATTTTTAATAATGTTTGATCATCATCATATTTCAAGTTTTCCAAACTCAACAATTTAAAATCTTCATTAGAGTATTCACCTTTAATAAAAACATGAACAATCAAAATAATTCCTTCAACACCATAGTAAAAATTCTTTATTTGTACATTCACCCTTTTAAACATCACGTTCTTAATTCTGAATTATTTTAATATGTGCACTCTTGAATGTTTCCTGAATTTAAGTAAAAGGATGATGAATCTTTTTTTGATTTGTTCAAAATAAATTCCCACAAAAGCAATAAGAATATTACCTACATTTTTTAATGGATTTCCATTATGTGTTATACATTGTTATGGGTTGTTGCGGGTATCGTATTGATATGGAGTTAAGAAATTTTTTAAACAATAATACACAAAGAGAAAGTCTAAGAGGCCAGCAACTTTTGTGTTTTGTGGCCAGCACTTAACCATCAAAAGAAAAGTGAGTGATCTCCTACCATTGGATGTAATCTCACACCATTAAAAACATTATTGATGGCCAATTGATGGTTACAAAACACAAAAGTTGATGGCCCCTAACACTCCTCATACACAAATATGAGGGTAGGTATTGTGAGGGAGAGAAAATCTAACCTCTAATTTGTTCTCAAACTTGATTAATGAACAAATCGAACCCTAAGTATTGTGTGTGCAAAATTTTTTTGTCAAGTGTGTAGCAAATCAGAGGGTAGGTTTTGTAGTTAAAAAAAATAAAAAAATTTTAAAAATCTAAATCGGTGGATCAAAATTGAGGATTTAAAAAAACCTAATCTCCGATTTGTGTTATACTAAATCGGACCCTCTGATTTATTAACAACCGTCTTTTACACTCCTGAATAAGACTCAAAATCCTAATAATGGTGGATAACACATTAATTTTTTCAATATCAAAATTAAAAAGTGACAAATATTTATACTTCTTTGTGACAAGGTGGTATTATAAGACCATTCGCAATCCAGACTGTCACCTCAAATTCTTCACAAGGAGAACCCTCCTTTTTTTTAATCACAAGGCTGTGATATCTACTGATTAAGAAGGACTGAAAATGATAAATTGATAACATGACAATGAGGTTCAAATAATGCACAACTCAAAAAGTTTTGAGTAAAGAGAATACAATGGCTAAACTGATGGCCAATTAAACTAATGCTAGTGAAAATAGAAAAATACAAACAAATCATAAAACAACAATGAATTTTGTAAATAAAACCAGTTAATTCCTACTTTGATAATTTGTCAAATAATCCATCTTTTCCTTTCGCATCAGAATACCCCAAAGAACTCACATAATTATTAGTCTAGCTAAGAGAAATACATCATAAAAATTCATTAACAACCATGGTTGAATATTATACCATTCTCAATACACTAATTGACCTTGAAGAAGCTAAAGGACAAGAGATTGCAAAACTAAAAAACAATTTAGAAAAAATGCAAGGCGAGCAAGATGAAGCCCACGCTACAATTATAATAGGAAAGCAACAAAACTAGCAATTGAGCAAGTACTATAGTAATTAAAGAGGCTCATGTTGTAGACAACACTAAGGTAGGGTTACTAAAATGAGGAGCTGGATGTAGGTCTAAATTTGTGTCTTAAAATGGTACAATTTTTACTGTCAAAAGTGAAACGATGAAAACAAAAGAATTACTTTAGCTAGAAGTTCAATACATTTTGCACATAAACCAAGAAATTAGGTGAGATTTTTAAATAGTACAATTTAAAAAAAGGAGTATACTTTTAACCTTTTGTTTCAATACATCTGTCGCTCAAAATTTAAATTATAAAAAGTAGAAAGAAATATGGGAAATGAAATTTATAAAGTGATTCTTTATAGAATAGAATTGATGATTATTTGCAAAATGTAACACCCTATTACACAGAGCCTTACGCTTAAGTCATTAAGCAGAGGTGGCGAGGTATTACGATCTCTAAAATAAAAGACTTATATAAATATAGTTGAAAGAAATTATATCTAGGAGCCTTGAAGAATAAGCTAAACAAAACGAAAATAGAAAATCGTTTCACACTCGCGTGGATAACCGTAAAACAGATAGGTAAGCTCAAAAGAAGGTTAAAAACAAAATATACAGATCAGAGTTCCAAAAATATAGATATCAAGCTCCAGACTCGACCTGCGAAGTTAAGGTTGGTTAGAGTATATAATTATATATACAACCCAAAACAAAATTCAAACTACATAACAAGCACCTGTTTCTCCAAGTCAACCTCTAGGAGGGACAAACATAAAATATATACAGTTGAGAATCTATATACATATATACATAGCATAAATACAAAATACAGCATCCCAAAATAACCAAACTTCGCTTGCACAGGAAACTCCAGATGCTCAGCGAGGCACATCTCTACCTGCATCTAAAAACAACAACATGGATATGGAATGAGAACCGGAGGTTCTCAGCATGGTAATGGAGTCTGGAGGTTCTACATAACAACAACACACGTATGCATATGATACATGCCTGCCCTATGACTGATGAGTCTCATCTATCGGTTATATAGCCAACCCGACATGTCCGGTAGCTAACCCAGACATCGTTCTCTTGAAAACTGGTGAGCGGTACAGTACCATGATCCTCACCTGGTGGGCGGTAAACCACCTCGATCCCCACCATTTGCGGGCGGTAAACGACCTCGATCCACACAGACATTTTCAATTGGAAAACAGCACACACGTGGGCGGTAAATAACCACGATCCCCACAAAATTATTTTCTTTAAAATCTGGTGGGTGGTAAATAACCACGATCCCCACAAAATAATTTCATATCAAATTCATCCTCATCATCATTCAATTCATTGAAAAATTATCATCATCACACCTCCCATTTCGTTCATCAATAATTCACACTCAAAACATAATTCTCTTCTTAACTAAGTAAAACTCAAAACATAATACTTTCTTGATAAATTGAAATTCCAATATAATACTTTTCTTACTAAATCAAGTTCCAAAACATAATGCATTTTTTTCTTTATAAATGAAAATCAAATAATATAATTCTGTTATCCATACTTGTCTAAATAATACTTCAAACTAAATCTCCATTTTTTATAAAAATTTCGGTAACATCTCCTTTAAAATTCGGACTTTGTCACCCTTCTCGGGTCCCAACCAAACCACCTCTCAAACCCTTTTCACATCATTTCCAATAAGAAAAACCAATTCCAATATCAAAATCATTTCCAACTCTCAATTCATTCATTATTCAACAAGCACACACATATATATAACTCAACCAATCCTCAATCCTTCATCATCAATACTCACATTCATTAATAATCATTCATCAACTCCCATCAACAACATTAATTAACACAATCCCTTACAACCAACTCAACAAAATTATCATTCATCAACTCTTTCGCAATATAATTCCACATTTCTATTAAGGTTACTAGCATTAACATATTTCCACATTTCCAACCAATCCTATGGTCACCTAGCCTATGTTTTCACAAAACATTATATATTATCTATGAGAAACCAAAACCATACTGATGAGCGGATAATTTATACACTTTTTGGCATTGTTTTTACTTAGTTTTTAGTATGATTTAGTTGGTTTTTAGTATATTTTTATTAGTTTTTAATTAAAAATCACATTTCTAGAATTTACTATGAGTTTGTGTGTTTTTCTGTGATTTCAGATATTTTCTGGCTGAAATTGAGGGAGCTGAGCAAAAATCTGATTTAGGCTGAAAAAGGACTGCTGATGCTGTTGGATTCTGACCTCCCTGCACTCAAAGTGGATTTTCTGGAGCTACAAAACTCCGAATGGTGCGCTCTCAATTGCGTTGGAAAGTAGACATCCAGGGCTTTCAAGAAATATATAATAGTCCATACTTTGCTCAAGTATAAATGACGTAAACTGGCGTTCAACGCCAGTTCCATGTTGCAGTCTGGCGTCCAGCGCCAGAAACAAGTTACAAGTTGGAGTTCAACGCCAGAAACAGGTTACAACCTGGCGTTGAATGCCCAAAACAGACCAGGCACGTGAGAAGCTTAAGTCTCAGCCCCAGCACACACCAAGTGGGCCCCAGAAGTGGATTTCTGCGCTATCTATCATAGTTTATTCATTTTCTGTAAACCTAGGTTACTAGTTTAGTATTTAAACAACTTTTAGAGGTTTATTTCGCACCTCATGACATTTTCAGATCTGAACTTTGTACTCTTTGATGGCATGAGTCTCTAAACTCCATTGTTGGGGGTGAGGAGCTCTGCAGCGTCTTGATGAATTAATGCAATTATCTCTGTTTTCCATTCAAACACGCTTGTTCCTATCTAAGATGTTCATTCGCGCTTCACTATGAAGAAGGTGATGATCTATGACACTCATCACCTTCCTCAATCCATGAACGTGTGCCTGACAACCACCTCCGTTCTACATCAGATTGAATGAGTATCTCTTAGATTTCTTAATCAGAATCTTCGTGGTATAAGCTAGAATTGATGGCGGCATTCATGAGAATCCGGAAAGTCTAAACCTTATCTGTGGTATTCCGAGTAGGATTCAAGGATTGAATGGCTGTGACGAGCTTCAAACTCGCGATTGTTGGGCGTAGTGACAGACGCAAAAGAATCAAGGGATTCTATTCCGACATGATCGAGAACCAACAGATGATTAGCCGTGCTGTGACAGAGCATTTGGACCATTTTCACTGAGAGGACGGGAAGTAGCCATTGACAACGGTGACACCTTACATACAGCTTGCCATTGAAGGAGCCTTGCGTGTGTGAAGAGGAGTACAAGAGAAAAACTGAAATAAAGAAGACAAAGCATCTCCAAAACGGCAAAACCCCAACATATTCTCCATTATTGAGTAACAAGTATTTGTTTTATGCCCTTTGACTTTTTACAATTAAAACTAAGAATTAGTATTGATATTATATCCTGACTAAGAGTTACAAGATAACCATAGCTTGCTTCAAACCAACAATCTCCGTGGGATTCGACCCTTACTCACGTAAGGTATTACTTGGACGATCCAGTGCACTTGCTGGTTAGTGGTACGAGTTGTGAAACGTGTGATTCACAATTCGTGCACCAAGTTTTTGGCGCCGTTGCCGGGGATTGTTTGAGTTTGAACAACTGACGGTGAATCTTGTTGCTTAGATTAGGAAAATTTTGTCTTTTGGGTCAGAGTCTTTTATATTCTTTGCAAAAATTTTTTCAAAAATATTATTTTTCTTTATTAGTTTTTAGTTTTTCTGTGAGTTTAGTGTCATATTTTAAGTTTGGTGTCAATTACATGCCTTTCTTTGTTTTTTAAAAAATTTTCGAAATTTGTGTTCTTTGTTTCTTCTTCATCTTCAAGTTGTTCTTGTTTATTTTTCTTGTTTGATCTTTAGTTTTTCTTGTTCTGCTTCTTTTCTTGTTTTTCTTGTGCCTTTTCAAAACATTAGTTTTCAAAAAAAATTTTATTCTTAGTTATTAAAAATACTTCTTCAAAACAAGTGTTACATTTATTGCCCAATTGGCTAGAGCGTTGGTCTATGTTCTTGGTAATTGGGTATCTTTTTTAAAAAAAAAATCTTTCTTTTCAAAAATAATTTTTCTTTGATTAAATCTTGTGCCAAACTTTAAGTTTGGTATTTTCTTGTTAATCTTTTTATAATTTTCGAAAATTTTAAGTTGGTTTTCTAAAAATTTTAAGTTTGGTGTTCTACCTTCATGTTCTTGTTGTTCTTGTGAATCTTCAAGGTGTTCTTGAGTCTTCCTTGTGTTTTGATCTTAAAATTTTTAAGTTGGTGTTCCTTGGTGTTTTCCCTCCAGAATTTTCGAAAACAAGGAGCATTAGATCTAAAAATTTTAAGTTGTGTGTCTTTTGTGTGTTTTTCTCTTTCATCATTAAAAATTCAAAAATCAAAAAAATATCTTTCCCTTTTTTCTCTCATAACTTTCGAAAATTAGATTTGACTTTTTCAAAAATTTTTAAAATTTAGTTGTTTCTTATTAGTCAAATCAAATTTTCAATTTAAAAATCATATCTTTTTCAAATCATATCTTTTCCAATCAAATCCTTTCAATCATATCTTTTTCAAAACTTCCTAACCATTTTTTTCTCTCTCTCTTCATTTTTCGAAAATTCTCACCCAATTTTTATTTATTTTATTTTAATTTATTTCATTTTCGAAATAAATAAATAAATAAATAAATAAAAATATTTTTTCTCTAATTTTACATCATCTCCCTTTCTCCATCATGGATCTAAGTGGAAATGAACAGTCCAGAAGGACTTTGGGGTCATATGCTAACCCCTCTACTGCTTCATATGGGAGTAGTATCTGCATACCCTCCATTGGAGTCAGTAGCTTTGAGTTGAATCCTCAGCTCATTATCATGGTGTAGCAAAGTTGCCAGTATTCCGGTCTTCCACAGGAAGAACCTACAGAGTTTCTGGCACAGTTTTTACAAATTGCTGACACAGTACATGATAAGGAAGTAGATCAGGATGTCTACAGATTATTACTGTTCCCATTTTCTGTAAAAGACCAAGCTAAGAGGTGGTTAAATAACCAACCTAAGGCTAGCATAAAGACATGGAAACAGCTGACAGAAAAATTCCTAAATCAATACTTTCCTCCAAAACGGATGACACAGCTAAGGTTGGATATCCAAGGCTTTAAACAAGGAGATAATGAATCGCTTTATGATGTCTGGGAGAGATACAGAGAGATGCTAAGAAAATGCCCCTCTGAAATGTTTTCAGAGTGGGTTCAGCTAGACATCTTCTATTATGGGCTTACAGAAAGGGCTCAGCTTTCTCTAGATTACTCAGTTGGTGGATCTATCCACATGAGAAAGACAATTGAAGAAGCTCAAGAGCTCATTGATACAGTTGTCAGAAATCAGCATCTGTACCTAAGCAGTGACCCTTCCATGAAAGAAGAGGTTAAAACACTAATTGAACTCAATCCTACAGAACAAGCTGTTGAATTCAATCAGCAATTGGATTTTCTAACAAAACAGTTAGCCGAATTCAAGGAGAGACTACAAGAGACAAGGATGGCTAATATAAATATGGAAGAATAATTAAAGCAAACAAAGCAGCAGCTGTCAAAACAAATAACAGAAGAATGCTAAGCATTTCAATTAAGAAGTGGGAAAACATTAAATACCCCACCTCAAGGCAGCAGGAAGCCAAGAAATGAGCAAACTACCCAAATTCCATCTGAGGACAGTAAGAGCCCAGGGAAAAATAATTCTGGCGCTAAAACGCCAGAAATTGGGTGGAAGGCTGGCGCTGAACGCCCAAACCATGCTCAGGACTGGCGTTCAACGCCAGAAACAAGCAAGGAACTGGCGTTGAACGCCCAAAGGAAGCACAGTTCTGGCGTTCAAATGCCAGGAACAGATGAGGAGTTGGCGTCTAATGCCACTCCAGCTTCCAACCCTAGCTTTCAAATGCCAGTGAGGGATCAGACACCTGTAAGTGCTGATAATAAATCCCTCAAGAAGGCTTCTCAACCTACCTCTATAGGAAATAAACCTGCAGCAACTAAGGTTGAGGAATACAAAGCCAAGATGCCTTATCCTCAAAAACTCCGCAAAGAGGAGCAGGATAAGCAATTTGCCCGCTTTGCAGACTATCTCAGGACTCTTGAAATAAAGATTCCATTTGCAGAGGCACTTGAGCAAATACCCTCTTATGCCAAGTTCATGAAAGATATCTTGAGTCATAAGAAGGATTGGAGAGAAACTGAAAGAGTTCTCCTCACTGAATAATGCAGTGCAGTCATTCTGAAAAGCTTCCCAGAAAAGCTTAAAGATCCCGGGAGCTTTATGATACCATGCATATTAGAGGGTAACTGCACCAAGACAGCTCTATGTGATCTTGGGGCAAGCATCAACATAATCCCTGCATCCACTATCAGAAAGCTTGGCTTGACTGAAGAGGTCAAACCAACCCGGATCTGTCTTCAACTTGCTGATGGCTCCATTAAATATCCATCAGGCATAATTGAGGACATGATTATCAAGGTTGGGCCATTTGCCTTCCCTACTGACTTTGTAGTGCTGGAAATGGAAGAGCACAAGAGTGCAACCCTCATTCTAGGAAGACCATTTCTAGCAACTGGACGAACCCTCATTGACGTCCAAAAAGGGGAGATAACCCTGAGAGTCAGTGAGGATAAGTTTAAGTTGAATGTTGTCAAAGCTATGCAACATCCAGACACATCAGACGACTGCCTGGGCGTTGATATTATTGACTCCCTGGTGGAAGAGGTCCATATGACTGAGAGTCTCGAATCAGAGCTAGAGGACATTTTTAAAGATGTTCAGCCTGATCTGGAGGAACCAGAGGAAATAAAAGAGCCTCTAAAAACTCCTCAGGAAGAGGAGAAACCTCCTAAACCCGAGCTCAAACCACTACCACCATCCCTGAAATATGCATTTCTGGAAGAATGTGACACTTTTCCTATAATCATAAGCTCTACTTTAGGGCCACAGGAAGAGAAAGCACTAATTCAGGTGCCAAGGACACACAAGACAGCTCTTGGGTGGTCCATAAGTGATCTTAAGGGTATTAGCCCAGCCAGATGCATGCACAAGATCCTATTGGAGGATGATGCTAAGCCAGTGGTTCAACGACAGAGGCGGCTAAATCCCGCCATGAAGGAGGTGGTGCAGAAAGAGGTCACTAAGTTACTAGAGGCTGGGATTATCTATCCTATTTCTGATAGCCCCTGGGTGAGCCCTGTCCATGTTGTCCCTAAGAAGGGAGGAATGACAGTGGTTCATAATGAAAAGAATGAACTGGTTCCTACAAGAACAGTTACAGGGTGGCGTATGTGTATTGACTACAGAAGGCTCAATACAGCCACCAGGAAGGATCATTTTCCTTTACCATTCATAGACCAGATGCTAGAGAGACTAGCAAGTCATGAATATTACTGCTTTTTGGATGGCTATTCAGGTTACAACCAAATTATAGTAGATCCTTAGGACCAAGAGAAAACAACATTCACATGTCCTTCTGGAGTGTTTGCCTACAGAAGGATGCCTTTTGGTCTGTGTAATGCACCTACAACCTTTCAGAGGTGCATGCTCTCTATCTTCTCTGATATGGTAGAGAAGTTTCTGGAAGTCTTCATGGATGACTTTTCAGTATTTGGAGACTCATTCAGCTCCTGCCTTAACCATTTAGCACTTGTTCTGAAAAGATGCCAAGAGACCAACCTAGTTTTAAACTGGGAAAAATGTCACTTTATGGTGACTGAAGGGATTGTCCTTGAGCATAAAATTTCAAACAAGGGAATAGAGGTGGATCAAGCTAAAGTTGAAGTAATTGAAAAATTACTACCACCTGCCAATGTTAAGGCAATCAGAAGCTTTCTGGGGCATGCAGGATTCTATAGGAGGTTTATAAAGGATTTTTCAAAAATTGCAAAATCTCTGAGCAATCTACTAGCTGCTGACATGCCATTTGTGTTTGACACAAAGTGTTTGCAGGCGTTTGAGACCCTGAAAGCTAAGCTGGTCACAACACCAGTTATTTCTGCACCAGACTGGACATTACCATTCGAACTAATGTGTGATGCCAGTGACCATACCATTGGTACAGTATTGGGACAGAGGCATAACAAGCTTCTGCATGTCATTTATTATGCTAGCAGTATTTTAAATGATGCCCAGAAAAATTACACAACCACAGAAAAAGAATTACTTGCAGTGGTTTATGCCATTGACAAGTTTAGATCCTACTTAGTAGGATCAAAAATGATTGTGTACACTGACCATGCTGCTCTTAAATATCTACCCACAAAGCAGGATTCAAAGCCCAGGCTCATAAGATGGGTATTGCTTCTGCAAGAGTTTGATATAGAAATAAGAGACAGAAAAGGGATAGAGAATCAAGTAGCTGATCACCTGTCCCGGATAGAACCAGTAGCAGGAGCATCCCTCCCTCCTACTGAGATCTCTGAAACCTTTCCGGATGAGCAATTGTTTGCTATTCAGGAAGCTCTGTGGTTTGCAGGCATTGCAAACTATAAGACACAAGGTTCTCCTTCTGTAACCATGGAGAGGAAGCATGAAAAGCTTCTCTCACTGCAGAGTCAACCAAAGCCCCCACAGTCAAACTCTAAGTTTGGTGTGGGAAGCCACAACTAAACTCTAAGTTTGGTGTTGAACTCCCATAGTCAAACTCTAAGTTTGGTATTGGGAGGTCCCAACCTTGCTCTGATTATCTGTGAGGCTCCATGAGAGCTCACTGTCAAGCTATTGACATTAAAGAAGCGCTTGTTGGGAGGCAACCCAATGTTATTTAACTATATCTATTTATTTTCCATGGCTATTTTATGTTTTCTTTAGGTTGATGATCATGTGAAGTCACAAAAACAAATGAAAAATCAAAAACGGAATGAAAAACAGCATGAAAAATAGCACACCCTGGAGGAAGATCATTCTGGCGTTTAAATGCCAGAAACAAGCATCTGTCTGGCGTTTAACGCCAGAAACAAGCACCAAGCTGGCGTTTAACGCCAGAAACAAGCATCAATCTGGCGTTAAACGCCAGAAACAGGCTACATTTGGGCGTTTAATGCCAGAAACAGGCAGCAGTCTGGCGTTAAACGCCAGGATTACACAGTGAGGGCATTTTGTACGCCTAATTGGAGCAGGGATGCTAAATCCTTGACCCCACTGGATCTGTGGACCCCACAGGATCCCCAACTACCTCACCATTCAAATTCAAACCATTCCCCTCCCAAACCCACCCATTCACACACTTCCATCTCCTCCATCTTCTCTACTTCTTTCTTCTTCTGCTCGAGGACGAGCAAACCTTTTAAGTTTGGTGTGGTAAAAGCATTGCTTTTGTTTTTCCATAATTCAGTTGTAGAGCAATTGACTGCAGATCAAAGAGCTATGAGGAAAGAGCAACAAAGGCAAGGAAGAGACATAGAGGAGCTCAAGAGCACCATTGGTTCTTCAAGAAGAGGAAGACGCCACCCTCATTAAGGTGGACCCATTCCTTAATCTCCTTGTTCTTATTTTCCTGTTTTTCGTTTACTATGCTTCATGTTTAATTATGTTTGTGTCTTTACTATATGATCACTAGTACCTAAGTGTGTATGTCTTAAAGATATGAATGTCCTATGAATCCATCACCTTTCTTAAATGAAAATTGTTTTCTGAAAAAGAAAAAGAAGTACATGAATTTTGAACTTTAAAATAGTTTAATTATTTTGATGTGGTGGCAATACTTTTTGTTTTCTGAATGAATGCTTGAACAGTGCATATGTCTTTTGAATTTGTTGTTTATGAATGTTAAAATTGTTGGCTCTTGAAAGAATGATGAAAAAGGAGAAATGTTATTTGATAATCTGAAAAATCATAAAAATGATTCTTGAAGCAAGAAAAAGCAGTGAAGAACAAAGCTTGCAGAAAAAAAAATACGAAAAAAAAAGAGAGAACAAGAAAAAGAAAAAGCAAGCAGAAAAGCCAAAAGCTCTTTAAACCAAAAGGCAAGAGCAAAAAGCCAATAGCCCTTAAAACCAAAAGGCAAGGGTAATAAAAAAGATCCAAGGCTTTGAGCATCAGTGGATAGGAGGGCCTAAAGGAATAAAATCCTAGCCTTAGCGGCTAAACCAAGCTGTCCCTAACCATGTGCTTGTGGCGTGAAGGTGTCAAGTGAAAACTTGAGACTGAGCGGTTAAAGTCGAGGTCCAAAGCAAAAAAAAAAAAAAAACAGAGTGTGCTTAAGAACCCTGGACACCTCTAATTGGGGACTTTAGCAAAGCTGAGTCATAATCTGAAAAGGTTCACCCAGTTATGTGTCTGTGGCATGTATGTATCCGGTGGTAATACTGGAAAACAGAGTGCTTAGGGCCACCGCCAAGACTCATAAAGTAGCTGTGTTCAAGAATCAACATACTGAACTAAGAGAATCAATAACACTATCTAAATTCTGAGTTCCTATAGATGCCAATCATTCTGAACTTCAAAGGATAAAGTGAGATGCCAAAACTGTTCAGAAGCAAAAAGCTAATAGCCCCGCTCATCTAATTAACACTGATCTTCATAGATGTTTTTGGAATTCATTGCATATTCTCTTCTTTTTATCCTACTCTATTTTTAGTTGCTTGGGGACAAGCAACAATTTAAGTTTGGTGTTGTGATGAGCGGATAATTTATACGCTTTTTGGCATTGTTTTTACTTAGTTTTTAGTATGATTTAGTTGGTTTTTAGTATATTTTTATTAGTTTTAATTAAAAATCACATTTCTGGACTTTACTATAAGTTTTTGTGTTTTTCTGTGATTTCAGATATTTTCTGGCTGAAATTGAGGGAGCTGAGCAAAAATCTGATTCAGGCTGAAAAAGGACTGCTGATGCTGTTGGATTCTGACCTCCCTGCACTCAAAGTGGATTTTCTGGAGCTACAAAACCCCAAATGGCTCGCTCTTAATTGCGTTGGAAAGTAGACATCCAGGGCTTTCCAGCAATATATAATAGTTCATACTTTGCTCAAGGATAGACGACGTAAACTGGCGTTCAACGTCAGTTCCATGTTGTAGTCTGGCGTCCAGCGCCAGAAACAAGTTACAAGTTGGAGTTCAACGCCAGAAACAGGTTACAACCTGGCGTTGAACGCCCAAAACAGACCAGGTACGTGAGAAGCTTAAGTCTCAGCCCCAGCACACACCAAGTGGGCCCCAGAAGTGGATTTCTGCGCTATCTATCATAGTTTATTCATTTTCTGTAAACCTAGGTTACTAGTTTAGTATTTAAACAACTTTTAGAGGTTTATTTCGCACCTCATGAAATTTTCAGATCTAAACTTTGTACTCTTTGACGGCATGAGTCTCTAAACTCCATTGTTGGGGGTGAGGAGCTCTGCAGCGTCTTGATGAATTAATGCAATTATCTCTGTTTTCTATTCAAACACGCTTGTTCCTATCTAAGATGTTCATTCGCGCTTCACTATGAAGAAGGTGATGATCCGTGACACTCATCACCTTCCTCAATCCATGAACGTGTGCCTGACAACCACCTCCGTTCTACATCAGATTGAATGAATATCTCTTAGATTTCTTAATCAGAATCTTCGTGGTATAAGCTAGAATTGATGGCGGCATTCATGAGAATCCGGAAAGTCTAAACCTTATCTGTGGTATTCCGAGTAGGATTCAAGGATTGAATGGCTGTGACGAGCTTCAAACTCGCGATTGTTGGGCGTAGTGACAGACGCAAAAGAATCAAGGGATTCTATTCCGACATGATCGAGAACCAACAGATGATTAGCCGTGCTGTGACAGAGCATTTGGACCATTTTCACTGAGAGGACGGGAAGTAGCCATTGACAACGGTGACACCTTACATACAGCTTGCCATGGAAAGAGCCTTGCGTGTGTGAAGAGGAGTACAAGAGAAAAACTGAAATAAAGAAGACAAAGCATCTCCAAAACCCCAACATATTCTCCATTATTGAGTAACAAGTATTTGTTTTATGCCCTTTGACTTTTTACAATTAAAACTAAGAATTAGTATTGATATTATATCCTGACTAAGAGTTACAAGATAACCATAGCTTGCTTCAAATCAACAATCTCCGTGGGATTCGACCCTTACTCACGTAAGGTATTACTTGGACGACCCAGTGCACTTGCTGGTTAGTGGTACGAGTTGTGAAACGTGTGATTCACAATTTGTGCACCACATACCTTGGGCGATTCCTCCCTAAGTTCAGAACACCTCAAAAACCTCTCCTTTCACAAGCTCTAAACTTCCAAATGTCAATTCCTCAAGCTTAATCACCCGGATTTTGTTCCAAACCGTCCAATTGAACTCCAAATCAATAAGAACACAATCTAATTCACACAATATCATTATAATCAACATAGAGTTCACTAAATTAAAAATTCACCAAGAAATAGGAGTTTCTTACCTTACCCATGGCTTAAATGAACAAAACCTAATAGTTTCCTCAAGCTAACTTAAGCCTAGAACGTTAAAATCACATAATCTATCAAATTCAAAACCTTAAATTTCGAAATTAGGGAAGAGTGGCTGAGTAATAAATTGCTAGATTCTTACCAAATTGATATGTGATTTTTGTAGAGAATTCCGAGACGAACGCGTGGCCGCTGACGGCTCGTCAATCAGAACTCCGGATTGAAAGTTACGGACGATTGAAAATTGGAAGTGATTACGCACGTTAACTCTCTTCTCAGCGTGCTTCTACCGAAGAAATGAGGAAGAGAATGGCTGAATCATGTTTATATAAGCGGGCCTTAAGCCTAGTTTGGGCCTGGTCCAACCGATTCGGCCTGTTGACCCGATTTTGGGCCAAAATCTTTAAAATTAGTATCAAAATTCGTATTTTTAATATTTCTACTCCTCTAAATTATAAAAATTAATTTTCCTAATTTCATATAATAATAATTAATTTATTGGCTAATTATTTACTAATTTCGCGGGGTTTACATCCTACCTACCTAATTAAAAATTTTGCCCTCAAAATTCATATTCAGTTACCTGAAAATAGGTGTGGGTAGTCACTTCCCATTCCAGATTTCAAGCTCTCAAGTGTGTTCCTCAATTCCATCTCGACTCCAAGAATCCTTTACTAATAGTACTACTCGTCCGCGCAGTCACTCAACACTGGTATCGTCCATTCTAACCGGAAGTACTTGAAACGTTAAATTTTCTTCTAATTGAACTGATACAATAGCAAAACAATTTGATACGTCGCCGGCCACCAATCCGTCTTGGTACTTCAAATGGCTCAATACACTTCGGTTTCATCTCCTTAGCCTTGATTACCCCTCGATTCCAGCCTATTGAGGATTGGTTGAGTTATATATATATGTGTGTTTGTTGAATAATGAATGAACTGAGAGTTGGAAATAATTTTGATATTGGAATTGGTTTGGCTTATTGGAAATGATGTGAAAATGGTTTGAGAGGTGGTTTGGCTAGGACTCGAGAAGGGTGAAAAAGTCCGAATTTTAAAGGAGATGCTGCCAAAATTTTTATAAAAATTGGAGATTTAGTTTGAAGTATTATTTAGACAAATATGGATAACAGAGTTATATTATTTGACTTTGATTTATAAAGAAATGAAATGCATTATGTTTTGGAACTTGATTTATTAAGAAAAGTATTATGTTGGAATTTCAATTTATCAAGAAAGTATTATGTTTTACTTAGTTAAGAAGAGAATTATGTTTTGAGTGTGAACTATTGATGAACGAAATGAGAGGCGTAATGATAATAATTGTTGAATGAATTGAATGATGATGAAGATGAATTTGATATAAAATTATTTTGTGGGGATCGTGGTTATTTACCACCCACGTGTGTGCTGTTTTTCAATTGAAAACGTCTGTGAGGAGCGAGGTGGTTTACCACCCGCAGATGGTGGGAATTGAGGTGGTTTACCGCCCACCAGGTGAGGATCGTGGTACTGTACCGCTCACCAATTTTCAATAGGACGATGTTTGGGTTAGCTACCGAACATGTCGGGTTGGCTATATAACCGACAGATGAGACTCATCAGTCATAGGGCAGGCATACATCATATGCATATGTGTGTTTTGTTTGATTGTACAGTAATTGGGCTTGCCTATGAGATTACTATACTTACCTGCTATATTTGCTACCTGTTGTATCTGTACCCTACTTGTGTTTGCTTTGTCTGTATTGCTTGTCTATGTACCGTAGTTTTGGAGGATTGGAAGAAGGCGAAAATTAGGGCTTAAGTTAGAAAGGAATTAGAAGTAAGAACCTTAGATAACCTATCCTGTTTATGGTTTTCTAATTATAAACTTTAAGTTTTAAATCTGAGTGTCGTAGTTCTAGGATCGCCTCTGGCTTTCTTGGGACCTTATATATTATGTATGTGGGCACCATTACCATGCTGAGAACTTCCAGTTCTCCTTCCATATCTATGTTGTTGTTTTCAGATGCAGGTCGAGATGTGTCTTGCTGAGCGTCTGTTGTTTTCTATGCAAGCGAAGTTTGATTATTTTGGGATGCTGTATTTTATATTTATGCTATGTATATATGTATATAGATTCTCCTCTGTATATATTTTATGTTTGTCCCTCCTAGAGATTGACTTGGAGAAACAGGTGCTTGTTATGTAGTTTGAGTTTTATTTTGGGTTATATATATATATATATATATATATATATATATACTCTGGCCGGCCTTAGTTTCGCAGGTCGAGTCTGGAGCTTGATATCTATGTTTTTGGAACTCTGATCTGTATATTTTGTTTTTAACCTTCTTTTGAGCTTACCTATCTGTTTTACGATTATTCACGCAAGTGTGAAACGATTTTCTGTTTCGCTTTGTTTAGTTTATTCTTCAAGGCTCCTAGCTATAATTTCTTTCAACTATATTTATATAAGTCTTTTCTTTTAGAGGTCGTAATATCTTGTCACCTCTGGTTTACGACTTAAGCGTAAGGCTCTGTGTAGTAGAGTGTTACACAAAAAAAACAGAAAATTCTTCATCTAAGCAAACATATAGACTCGTCAGTGCTAAGATAGCAAATGCTACTAACACAGAAGGAATATGAGAGAAAAGAAAACGTAGGGAAAGAAAATGGATGAAAAAATAATTTTGTTGTTGTTTGGTTTAGAAAATGTAGAGAAAGAAAATACTATTTAAAAAAATTTAAAATTAAAAATAATAAAAATATTCAAAATTTAAGTAAAAAATTTGAAAATAAAATCAATTTAAGATATAGAATTTAAGATTTAAAATTTAAAATTTAAAACTTAAGATGATCGAAAACAATAAATAGTCGGTGTAAACAGCTAATACTAATTGGTGATTGGTTGAAATTGTAACGTTGGAAGAAAAGAAAAAAAGGTACAAAAGAATAAAAGAATAAATTTTGAAAAAATTGTGAATATTTTAAATTTCACAAATATTTTGATAAAAAAATTAGATTATATAATAATATTTTTAACAAAGTAATTAGTTAATAAATTTTGAATATAATAATTTAATTATTTATCGAGTAATATAAAATTCAATTATTTTATATTTTTGTTGCAGCTTAAAATATTACTTTCACATAATTTTTGAATATTATAAAATTATTATTACATAATGATTAATTTTAATAAATAAAAAATACTCATATTTTTATATTTTTGTTTTATATTTATTTATTTAAAAAATAAAAAATTATATTATTATTTAAAATATTATATATAAAAAAATATTTATTTTTATATTAAAATATTTTATATTTATCAAAATGCATCAATACTTTATTTTTATATTAATCTTTAATTTTTTTAAAATAAAATTTAATGATTTATATAAAGGTGAGGCGTGTGATGCGCAAGTTGTTGTCCTTGTCTTGGACATACGCGGAACAATTATTTCCGCAGAGAAAACTATTTCGGCAGAGATAGCAACGACTAGTCGTCTACGTCTTGGAGCAGAGAGCAGAGAGCACTCCCTCAAACTTAGACAACAGCGAAAGTGCGAATCACTAAAATGTTGTCATCCTCAACCTCAAGGATCACTTTCATTTTTAGGTATTCTCTTCTCCAAATCCCTAATTTTGTTTCCTTCCCTTCCTCTTCATCCCTTCACTCTCATTCTGAGCCCCCATCCCTTCGCCAAGTTGATGAAGCTGTTGATTCCTTCACTCGCATGCTCTCTATGCGTCGCCCTCCATCCATCATCCAATTCACCAAGATTTTGGGATCTCTTGCCAAGACCAACCATTTCCCCACCGCCATTTCCCTTTTTCAGCAATTGCAAGCCAGAGGAATCGCTCCCGACTTATTTACTTTGAACATCGTAATTAATTGTTGTTGCGGCATGGGTCGTATGTCACTTGCTTTCTCTGTATTGGCCAAGATTTTCAGAATGGATTATCAACCTAATACGGTAACATTGACAACAATCCTGAAAGGTCTCTGTCTCCGTGGTAGTGTTGAAAAAGCAGTGCGCTTTCATGACAGAGTGCTGGCTCATGGATTTCACTTCAACCAAGTCACTTATGGGACCTTGATCAATGGCCTCTGTAAGGCCGGACACACATCAGCTGCTATTCAAGTGTTGAGAAAGATCCCACGGTATGGCATTGCTCCTGATGTCTTCATGTACAGCGCAATTATTGATAGCCTCTGCAAGGATACACTTGTAAGTCAGGCTTTTCATTTATTCTAGGGGTGCACATGGGCCGGGTGAAGCCGGGTTTGATGTGACCCAGACCCGACCCGAAATATACACCTGGTCTATTTATTAGACCCGAACCCGGCCCTAGACCCGATGAAACCAATACACTTTCGGGCCACAATTATACCGGGTAAAAACCGGGTGAAAACCGGGTGAAAACCGGGCCGTTAACATTACATTACGTTGATACCTTCTTGTAAGCTAGCATGTAAAAATATCCAAATTTTCAAGACTCCAACCATTATTTAACATGGTAAAATTCACTTAGAAAAATATAACAAGAACCAACCCTTCTTCAAAATTAAAGCATAACCACAATCAATACTAAAGTATAACCACAATCAATACTAATATTGTCTAATAATACCAAATATTTAAATCAATACAAATAACATAATATTATGCATTAGTCTAAAGTCTTATACATTATAAACATAAAACATTAACTTATAGTTTTATAATGACTAATAACACAAAATATTAAGATTTACAATACTTAAATTCCACATAAGAATAGTCATGATCCATCACTAATAACACAAAATATTAATTGTGTATAATGACCGGGTCACCGGGCCGACTTCGGGTGACCCGAGCTATGACCCGGACCCGACCCGAAATAATGACCGGGTCTATTTTTGAGACCCTTACCCGACCCTAAACCCGATGAAATCACACCAAATTAGCCCCAAAAGTGTTCGGGACCGGGCCGGGCCTTCGGGCCGGGCCGGGTCTGTGCACCCCTAATTTATTCTCTGAAATGCTTGCTAAGGGAATTTCTCCTAATGTTATCACGTACAGTTCTCTCATTTTTGGATTGTGTCTTGTGGGTCAATATAAGGAAGCCATTGATTTGTTAAGTGAGATGGTGCTTAGAAACATTATACCAAATGTTCGTACCTATAGTATTTTGATCGATGGGCTATGCAAGGAAGGAAAGATCAAAGATGCTAAGAATGTGTAGGCTGTGATGACAAAACATGGTGTGAAACCAGATGTGGTTACTTATAACAGCTTAATGGACGGATATTGTTTGGTTAATAAGGTAAATAAGGCAAAATATGTATTCAACACAATGGCTGATAATAGAGTGTTTCCTGATGTTCGGAGTTACAATATCATGATTAATGGCTTTTGCAAAAGTAAAATGATCGATGACACCTTGAATCTCTTCGAAGAGATGCGTCGCAAGAACTTGGTTCCTGACACGGTAACTTACAGTACTCTAATTGATGGCTTGGGAAAATCAAGGAGAATCCTTTGTGCCTTGGAGCTTCTTGAAAAGATACATGATCGAGGTCAACCCGCTAATATAGTCACTTACAGTTCTTTGATGGATGCTTTGTTCAATATCAAACAACATGACAAGGCACTTATGTTATTCAATCAAATGAAAGAGAGTGGCATTGATCCGAATATATATACATACACCATACTTATAGATGGCCTATGCAAAAGTGGATGGCTTAAAAATGCAAAAGAGATTTTTCAAGATCTTTCCATTAAAGGCTATCACCTAAACACAAGGATATACAATGTTATGATAAAGGGGCTCTGCAAAGAGAGCCTACTTGATGAAGCATTGGCCTTAAAGTTGGAAATGGAAGACAATGGTTGCTCTCCGGATGCTGTAACTTACGAAATAACTATTCGTGCTCTGTTGGAAAAAGGTGAAAATGATCAAGCGCTGAAACATCTTCATGAAATGATTGCTAGAGGCTTATTGAAAAGACACTAAGGAGGAATAAATCAACTCAAATTAATAAATTTTCTGTTGTCAAAATTTGTACAGAACTTGGTAAATTTTATATCTATTGGGTTGGAGGATTTGGGAAATGCCATGAAGTCACTATCACCTTGATTTTGGTTAACTCACTGATGTTGAATTAATTTTGAACTTGTGTTATTGGCTGATTTTTGAGTCTTTGTTACCATGGCTATCATGCATCCTGTTTCGGCGGATATTCCTAGTTGTAACTGGTGGGTTAGTGCTTAAGATTTCTTCATAGTATTTAAGAGCTAATGATTGGTCTGATGAGCAACTGTCTTTTATTTGACTGAATCTTCTTAGAATTCTTCTAAAAGACATGCGGTGGCTAGATTAATGACATAGATGTATGATTTTCACTGCCATCTTCGAAACAAGTACATCTACTAAATGCATGACCCCACTTTTTTTGTTGACAATTTCAACATTTTTGTTATTTTTTAAAATCTGATCATAGGTGAAGAAACCTGTATACTAAGTCTCTGATTACACTTGATGTTTCAAATAAAAAAGGCTGTGCAAGAAGGAATTTCTAGGAATTTGGCTAGTTTGGTTCAAATATGAATTATCTTAAAACCTTTGTTCATTTTCATAATTAATGTTACTCGGCTTTAATTCTGAGAAATCCATTGAAAATATGTACATTATGTTCATTTCCATAATTAATGTACGGTTGTAATTAATGTTATCTTAAAACCCTTGTTCATTTCATAACAAATGTTACTCAGCAGTTAATGCTTAATTGAATTATTTCATTGTTTCTTGTTGGAAAATCCTATATAGGGATTATTACATTGTTCTTGTTTAAAATCATGTTGAAAAGCTTTTATTTCTTCTTGTTTGTTATCAGCTACACCTGTCATGAAAGATTTGGTGATTCTAATGCCAAGTACAATTTTTACACCTATTTCTTTGGTATTTTCTAAATCTTCTCTGCATTGTGATCACTGGGGTTAGAATAAAGAATTAAAAGTGAAACAATGTTGTACAAATTGAAATTGCATTTGTTCTTGTAGAATATTTTTGAATGCTAATACAATTTCTTTTGGGATCAAAAGTAGAACTATTATATAGCCTCACTGCTTAAGTGCTGATTAACTTATTCCGTGAAACTGATATTGACCTTGTATTGGTGGTTGAGTATTTGGATTCTTGTCATGGATATCATCTTTGTTCCATGCTTACTGATTGCTAAGTGCACTCAAGCATGTTAAGTTGAAGCATGGCACAGACAATGTTGAAGATCTCTAGTATGAATTTTCCTTTATACATAATTGCGAGACACTTGATTTAATATTTTGTCAGCTTATTTGGTTTCTAGTTGAACCCACCATTCGATTATAAGCTTCAAATTCAGTTTTAGATGGAAGTGAAAAATAGCTACTTTCACAAAAATCACTCTTCAGATTAGACTAATAAACATAAAATGAATTGATCTCAAACAAGATAGAATATGGTTGATGCTGCTATAAACTTTGAGGAATCAATCTTAGCATCATAATGAAATTAGGTTGTTCATGTACTATTTATTGGGAGGGGTTGTAACTGGATGATAGTCTTTAAGTACTGCAGAGATCTGAATTTGCTGAAATAATGGCGGTGTTGAAGGCATTGCAGAAGCAGATCGGTGGTTCTCAAGTATCGAGAACCAGAGACCAGGTAGGCATGTGAAGCCTCAATCATCAAGCACTGCTGCAGACTTCGGTAGGAGATTTTGTTATTATATATTACTAATTTTAAGGCTAAAATGTGCCACATGTCACTTAAAATCAATTTTTTTTTATCTAAAATTAAAGAATTCTCCTCTCTCCTCTCTTCTTTTCTCTATCTCTCATTCATTCACTCACTCTATCTCTCTTATATATCATTATCAATGACTAATTACGAATTTGACAATCAAAATATATAATATAACATTATCTAATTGTATCTAAATTTAATTAAAATTAAAATTAAAATTAAAATACTAAAATTGAAATATAGCTATATTATATATTATATTTATATATTTATATATTACTAACTAATTTAATAACTAAAATGTGTCACATGACACCCTCTTATTAAAATTTACAAAAAATATTTTCTTTTAAAATTAGTAAATATCCTTCTTATATTTTCTTATCTATCTCTTTTTTCTTCTATTTCTCTCTGTCCTTCCCACTCTATATATAATTTATAATTCATATTTTATATTAGTAATTTGACAAATCAAAATGTGTCACCAGATATTTTCATTATAATTAAAATAAAAATTTTTCTTAACTTTCAAAATTAACAAACTCTCTCTCTCATTCTTCTTCTTTATCTTTCTCTCTCTTTTCTCTCATTCTTTATTTTTCTCTACCTATATATTCTACAAAAAATGAAATTAACAACATAATATAATTTAAATAAAAAATATTATTATATACATTTTTTTTATTTAATTTTAAATTTTTATTGCTTATCTTTTTAATATATTTTTTCACTTCTTTTTTAAAATATTTATTACATATAATTTAAAAAAATACTAATGTTGTGATTAAAAGTTAGAATCAAGATTTAATTGTTTTAAAAAAAATGAGTTAATTTTATAACTATCAATATAAAGTTTTTTATGTTAATATCTAATTATATTTTTATATATATAGAAAAAATATTATTTTTAAATAGCAAGTATAAAAATTAATTATTTCTATTTGTGCAACAAATGTAATACCTAATTAAATATAAAAACATACACCTTAAATTCTTTCAAATTTTAGATAATGAGTGTTAAAATTAAGTAAAAAGATTAAACTCTTTCATTTGAAAATAATAACTAAAAAATTTATTATTTAATTTTGTTTAAGACTACTCTGGTCTTCTTAGTCGACGGGAACTTTTGTCCCTTATGACCATTTTATAAAAGTAGTTTAATGCTATAAATTTTTTATGTCATAATTTATAATACCAGAATTGACATAATTTTAAAAGATTTATATTCCCGTAATAGTATTACGGGTAAAAATACTAGTAAAATATGTATCAATAACCACGGCAAGACCATTGGAGTTACCAAGAACTATGAACGCATTGTTGATGTTAAAAAGATGTGAATTTCAAAATTAATCATTAACTAGTATTTTTGCCGATAATGTTATTACGGGAATATAAATCTTTTGAAATTACGTCGACTTTGTTTTAATATTATAGATTATGACAAAAAAATAAATATTTATAGAATTAAAGTACTTTTCCAAAAGGATCATATGAAAAAAAGTTTTTATCAGCTAAATTATATGTAATAAATATTTAAAGAAATAGAAGTAAAAATATAGATTAAAAAGATAAGCAGTAAAAATAAAAAATAAAATAAAAAAATATGCATACAATAATAAAATATTTATGTAAATAATATTACGAGATTATTTTATAATTATATATAATTATAAATTTAATATATATCTTATAATTTTGTGAATCTATTTGAATTATATTATTTTATTAATTTTATTTTTTGTACAATAGAAATGTAGAAAGAGATAGAGAATGAGAGAGAAAGATAAAGAAAAAGGAGAGAGTGAGTTTGTTAATTTTGGAGGAAAATATTTTATTATAATTGTAATGAAAGAATACCGCATGACATATTTTAGTTTATCAAATTAGTAATATAAATTATAAATTATATATAGAGTTAGAAGGGTAGAGAGAAATAGAGAAAGGAAGAGAGGTAGATAAGACCATGGAAGAAGGAAATTTATTAATTTTTGAGAAAATATTTCATTTTAATTTTAATGAGAAAGTGACTTATGACATATTTTGGTTGTTAAATTAGTAATATAATATAGCTATATTTTAATTTCAAATTCAATATTTCAATTTTAATTTCAATTTCAGTTTAAATTTTAATTTAATTTTAATTATAATTAGAGAATATCATATTATACATTTTGATTGTTAAATTTATAATTAGTTATTGATAATGATATATAAAAGAGATAGAGTCTGTATAAGAATAAGAGAAATAGAGTGTGTGAAGGAATGAGAGAGATAGAGAAAGAAAGAGGGGAAGGAGGAGAGAACTCTTTAATTTTGGAGGAAAAATTTTTATTTCAATTATAATGAGGGAGTGACATGTGGCACATTTAATTGTAAAATCAGCAATATATAATAAATAATATATAATATATATTTTTTAACAATTGTTGATGATTTTAATCGCTTTAAATGGGTTATTTTATTAAAATAAAAAAGAGAAGTGTAAAATCATGTAAATTATTTTATTAATTTAGTTGAAACAAAACTCAACTCTAAAGTAACAAATATCCGTTCTGATAATAGACTAGAATTCATTTTACATGATTTTTATGTTTCAAATGGCATTATTCATCAACGTAATTGTGTTGAAACCTCACAACAAAATGGAAAGATAGAACGGAAAGCATTAATGTAACAAATAACCCAGCTTCTAGCACGTCATGACCAATGCTAGCCGCCAAGTGCTGCTACACGGCTTTTCTTAGATACTCTAGACCTTATATTGAATATATACATATGAGCCTATAGTGCTAGTCGAGATCGCGTGTCAGATATATAGATATAATGAAATAGATAATAGTTAAATAGATAATATATACATGAAGAATAGAAAATACAGAAAATATAACAATATCATACATATATTTCCGAAGGTTCATTTAGTACATTATAATTCATACTGGGTTACGTTGTTGCTTATTCATGAAAATATTTACAGACTCCATGTTTATACTATCAAGCCTCGACTCACAAGAGTCACTCTAGTCTGGGACCTATTCTAACTTGTTTATATAGGCATTTACAAAAGCACCTAGCCTTCTAATCTATTCAAAGCGAGGGCAAAGACAACTACTAGCACTGCTACTATTATAACTGCTGCTAGTCTTCGATCCCTGGTAGATGAAGAAATACAGAAGTACTGTGTGGAAGTAAGAGAAGTCGCTCTGACCCTCCGATAATGCTACTGCTGCTCGCTAGTCCCAAGGCTGGAAACTCAAAGAAGATCTCATCGGTTTGCATCTACGGAATAGGAAAGTAAGGGGTGAGAACCTAAGGTTCCCAGCAGGGTACTATACAGAAAAACCTAAGGGGTTCCGCAGCCTAAGTCTATGACTTTGCGCAGTTAGGTCAGTAAGTCACACAAACAAGTACAAGCACAAGTATATAACAGAATAGTAACCAAGCACATAATACAAGAAGCAGAGACAAAATACAATCACAAGTACAAGTAAGCAATCACAAACATAGATAATGCAGCAACCAAGTATGATGCATGCCTGGTCCTATGCAGGCCATGAGCTCATGCGTCGTTTGACTACATGCAACCCGACGTTACCTAGGAACTTGTCCTAGATATGGTTTCCCAATTGCGTCCGTCCGTGCATACGTGTCAATGTGGTTAAAAATACCACAAGTCCGTGACAACAGACAATCGTCGCAAAGCTTGACGCCATAATATACGCACAAAAGGAAACAAAGTTTTAGCAGTCAGTGGGTAATACTCACCTCCAAACAACCTCTAGCACCTTGGGGTTTACAGTTCTTTTTTTGCGGCACATCTCAATAAAATTTATCTCTAAGGGACTTCTTTCCCTTTCTTTTTAAATAAAACTTGTGCCCGGTCTCTGCTCTTTAAATCACATCCTTTGTTACATTTACTATTTTACCTTAGTACTTTTATATATTTTCAATTTTGTCCTTTTGTACATGACTTTTCTTTACCGTTTTCTTTAGACTTTTAGTGACGCTTTCACCACTAATGTTATTAATTTATCATTCTACCCTCATATTTTTATTAAAAGACCTTCTTACCTTCTATTAAGTTAATGAATTATTTTTAATTTGACTTTATACCTAAAATTACTAATATGCCCCTAAGTACTCTAGTTTACCGTTTAACCTGATTTAGTGTCAAAATGTTACCGGATTAATCCTAATATTTTTCTATGACCAAATTATCCATAATACTTTTATTTAATGCCAATTCTACCCTTAGAGATCTAAAAGATCATTTTACCCTTTATTAATGTATTTACTTATTCTAGTTACCACTTTTAACCGTTTTACTTCTAACTTTTACTAAAACTTTTATTTAGACCCAAAACTTTTATTGTAATTATAATTTTGACACAATTAATTTATATAATTACTTTTATCCTCAACGACACTAAATTCAGAATTTTACATATCTTTCAATTAGATTACACTTTTAACCTTCTTTTTATCCAAAAATGGCCATAATACCCTTTTTACTTTTACACCTTTGTTCTATAGGATTAAAATCAGTCTTTTAACCTCTTTTTAACCCTGATACACGTGACTTTCATGATCATTAAGTGGCTGAATTTTCAGGGATGCAATTTTTCATTTTTATCCACTTTTAGTGACTTTTAAGGCTTGAAACTTAAACTCCAAGTGCTCCATTAAGTTCTTACTGTCCCATACATTGTTCAGAGGCAAAGAAGCTTCATATATCACTCAAATAACAGTCCAAAAATAGAGAAACATCACTAAATTTCCAGAATTAAGAATCAAGCACAAAATCACCAAAAAGTAGCTTATATGAACACCGAAAACAAGCACAAACATAATCTAACTAATCCTAACCCTTATCTCTTATGTAATTCAGTTAGTAAACCTTTTAGACACTAGAAAACATGCACACAAGGGATGAAACATAGCTGGTGGTGGTGAGTTTCGTTTTGGGCCTAAAGTGTCGCAAAACGTCGAAATTCAACCACTTTGATCTCGAATCTCTCTAACTCCTTAGGCGTGCTCCATGGGTGCTTCAAGAGGAGTTCTCTATACATGAAAGAGAGTAATAATTCTTCATGGCTACTATTTTTAAAAAAAGAAGTGAAAAGGAGAAAGAACAAGAGTTTACCTAGCTGAAATTTTGATATAAACGCAATGATTAGCAAAAACAGGCAAGAGTTTGTACTTGTATGGTTTGAGTCCTTGAAGAACACATGAAGAATAATGGAAGAAGAGTTGAAATATGGGCTGGGGCACAGAGAATAGGTGCAAGAATTTTCTCTCTTTCTCTCTCAAGAATTCGGTCAAAAGAGTGTAAAAATGTGTAAAGTGTTTTATGAATTTTGCGTGTAATGCTTCCTTAAATTAAAAAAAAAAAATCAAAGTCTTGCTAAATTTATGATGGTAAAAGTGTTTGAAATTTTCGTGGTCAAGGGATGGGCTTCAATGAATAAGGGGCATGAAAACGAGGAAGCTTGGTTAGCGCTTACATGTCGAGCTTATCCACAGTTAACCGCATTTAATTACTCGAGGTTAAAAACACAGCAGAGAGGGGTGAAAGGCTGAGATAGTCTCGTCCCAGAGGCTGAGAAGGAGACACAAGTTACTTGGGTGGCAAATAAGAAGATTTTGGGTCTCTAGGAGTCATTTGCGGAATATAAGTCAGAAATTCGGTTCGAAGTAAATTTTACCGTGTGATGAAATAATTAATGGCTAAGATTTATTCTTAATGAAATAAATCATAAATGTATGGCTAATATTAATCACAGGACACAATTACTAAGGTCGAAATTATTTTTACCACTAGTTTCGAAATTTTCGGTTACAAGAGTTTTTCTCGGCGTATGCAAAAGCGTCACTAAAAGTAAATTTTCAGCTCAAAAAGTCTCTAGTGAGAAAAATAAACCAATGGTAATCTAATATTTATTATTTACGAGTCAAACTTGACTTAGGGTGATTAATTACTCTCATAAAGTCAATTTTGACCTTATTAATGGTCTTTTTCTATTTATATTTTTTATTTTTCTTTAATTTTCAATTTTTTTTACCATTGGGCCAGCCTCACTATTTCTTGTTGGGCCGTGATTTGGGATTTTGCAAAATTAACTTTAAATAGCCAGAAAAGTCTGTTTACCAAAAATCGGGTTCTTACATTTTACCCCCTTAAAGAAAATTTTGTCCTCAAAATTTCAATTATGCACAAGGAATTATAAGGACATCTTTGTCATGTGTTATGGTTAAGATTCTTAATTAGCATAACACTCACCTCAAGCAAAGTGATTGGGTCTAGTGGCGCTTGTTAGTAGTCACAGTAAAACTCTGCCTTGTTGATGGGGTCTAGAGGCCCTATCTGTAATCCTCTTGCGGCAATCTCTTGCCAGGTGTCCCTTATTATTGCAATAGTAACATATATTTGTACCAAACCGGCAAGGCCTACCGCCATAATTTTTCCCACACTTCGGGCATATGAGGCCATCTTGAGTTTGCTGAGGTTGTTCTCCATGTACCCATCCTAGGTCATGATTACTGTTACTACCATTGAAACGAATAGGAAGGTCGCCTCCAGGTCGGTTCCAGTGCTATTGTTGTCCGATAGATTTGAAATCTCTACCCCGAGGGGCTAGTCTCTGATCAAAACTTTGTTGTGCAGCCTCTCGACGATTTGCTCATGCAACTGTCAACTTCTTTGAACATTCCTCTGCCAGTTGACTCTTATTGACTAATTTAGCAAAGTTCCTTATCTCTATTGGACCCACTAAGGCTAACAGATCCTCCCTAAGACCTCCCTCATATTTAATACACTTTCAATCCTCATATTCTGCAAGATTTCCTTGGCATGTTCAAAAATCGACACAAGTCTTCGAATATCTGGGTGTACTCATCCACCGTCATGCTTTCCTACCTCAATTGCAGTAATTCCAACTCTTTGGCAGTGCGGGCAGACGGAGGGAAATACTTCTTGTAGAACTCAGTGCGGAAGTCAGCCCAAGTGATCTCAGCACCTCCTTGTTTCAACAACTTGCTCACTCCCTGCCACCAATGCTGTGCATCCCCCTTCAGCATGTAAGTGGCGAACTCCACTTATTGTCCTTCAGGGACATGTTGCACCTGCAGAGCCTATTCTATGGCATGAAACGAATCATCTGCCCCGGTTGGGTTGATCGTTCCAGAGAAATTAGACGGATTAACTTTAAGAAAATATGCTAAAGTCATTGGCCTATCCCCCTCGGGTACACTGTTTTCCAATCCATTTCCATTTCCATTTCCATGGCCGTTCCCATTACTGTCGTTCCATTCTTTCTATTGTTCTGTTGGTTGCAGCAACGGAATCGTGTACAGCTGTAGCCATTGCGTTCATAGATTCTAACAAGGCAGCCGGGTCAAATGCCAGCTCGGAACTCAGACTCGATTGCCGAGGGCTACGCCTGTTTGCAGTCATTGAGGTTCTGTTAACACCAAACGATCAACGTTAAGATGATCAGTCTTAACATATCCAATTTAAGTGCTAACATTTACAAAATGAATGCTCACAGATCATCATGCAAGATGTATCATTAGAGATACCTTAGCAGCATGAAAATACACAAGCAGAGCATGTGGTGAAGCATGGTCAGTCCAACCCCAGGCTCTACCAAAGACGAACTGCTCTGATACTATTTGTAACGACCTAGTTTCTACCACGTCATGATAATGCTAGCCGCCAGGCACTACTACACGGCTTTCCCTAGAGACTTTAGACCTTATATTAAATATATACTTATGAGCCTGTAGCGCTAATCGAGATCGCGTGTCAGATATATAGATATAACGAAATAGATAATAGTTAAATAGATAATATATACATGAAGAATAGAAAATGCAGAAAACATAACAATATCATACATATATTCCCGAAGGCTCATTTCACTACAAAAAAAGGTCTATGGTCACGGTGAAAAATCGTGACCATAGCTAGTGAAAAGGGTGACCATAGGTCTATGGTCACGGTTTTTGACCTATGGTCACGGTTTTTCCACCGTGGCCTATTCTCTCGTGGCCATAACCTATGGTCACAGTTTTTTTTATCTATGGTCACGGTTTCTATGGTCACGATTTTTCTACCGTGACCATAGCCTCTATGGTCACAGTAGCCCTATCTATCGTCACGGTTTTCACCGTGGCCATAGCCCTATCTATGGTCATGGTTTTTACCGTGACCATAGCCTATTTTATTTTATGACATTTAATTTTTTTTAAAGCATAATCACATCCCAAAATGATGATCATCACAGAATAAATCTAAAAATAAAAAAATGATAATCAACAATTAAGATAAGTTGTGATTAAAACAACCAACTAACATATCAATATAGATGAGTGAATACACTTGTCTCAATCTCAGTTTTATACAGTGATATATACACTAACACTAAGTAGACACTATTAACAGAATTGTTCTATAGGCGTGAGAGTAATACAATTTAGACTCTGCCAGGATAGATTATTTCTAGTATTTCTATTCTTCCTTATCAATGCTTGAGAACTTTTGTTTCAGCCACTTTACCATTTGAAAGCTCAGCACCTGCTTCATTAACATGCAAAGTAAAGTCACATTAGACATAAACACCTACATTTATTCTTCTTCAACTTAGGGGAAAAAAAGCATATCATCAAAACATATATACATCACACATATATTAGCTAGTACACACTATACAACACACATCCACATCATAATATATGAAAAATCATAAAACAATATAAAGAACTTGAAGAGATACAGTATATATTACCAAAGTACTTGAAATCCTCTAAGTAGCTTCTTTTTGTTTTTAACACTTCATTTTTGACAGACTTCATTGCAGCTCTCAATTCCTATAAAGCACCAAATAAGATAAATATAGCACAAGTAAAAAGAAAATGGAAATAAAAAATGAAGCAACATAAACAACAAAGCAAACCTGAAAAGCTCTAGCTTGGCAATCGACAAAACTTACTTTGTTCAAGCTGTGAAGAAACCTGATGAAACAACTGACTGAAGTTAGTAGCCAAACAGAACTAGAGTTGGAAGCTGGAAAACATGTTTTGTAATTTTAAATGCTAAAGCATTTCAATATTAATCAAATCATCATTTACTTTTCAAAATTATTAAAGGTAGTCCTTTTGCAATTATGGGAACTTTATTATATACAAAGGTAACAATGCTGCATAGTTTCAAACAAATTTACATAAAAACTAGCTTTGTGTACAATAAGCAACATGAGCTGATAGTCCAATCAATTTGAGCTACTTAATCATGCTGAAAATAACAACTTCAAGTTTTAACTTCTAACAAAATGAGGATCTATAAAGAAATACCTTCTCAGCAACAGAACTCATATGCATTTCTATTCCCTGCAGCAAAGTTCCACACCCCCAGCTCAATCAACAAAGAAACTACCTTATTCTCTTCGGTGGTCCCAGCTGCAAGAGTTTCAAGTGCATTTATTCTTGATTGGTACTTCTCCTCACAAGCCTTGAAAATATTGTTTTGCTTCATATATGCAACATAGTAAAACAATCATTCTTCAAGGATAACAAAATTAGCTAAATCATAATTTCAACAACAAACTCAACTTTCAAAAACAAATTCAAGATGTACTAATGATTTACAGCAATGAAATTGAAAGAGAAATAACAGGGACGAAGCTAAAACTCACCTGTCCAGAGACCAACTCACGGCGAAGGACGCATTGATGGCTGAAGCAAGAAGACGAGCTTGCGATGGTGACAAAGCGTGACAAAGGACGACGAGCTGTGACGGTGACAAAGCATGACGAGCTTGAGGCGGCGACGACAAGGGCAACAATGGCGAGGCGGGATGGATGGCGGCAGCAGTGCGGCTCTTCCCTCTCTCACGTGTGTCTTTTACCCTCGAGCTCGATGGCTCTCTCGTGTGCGACATGGATGGCGGCGGCAGCAGGATGCGGCGGCGGCAAAGCAGTAGGACGCGGCACGGTTTCCTCTTCTTCGTTCCCAACCTATCTCCCTTCCCCCTTGCTTTCTATTGCTGTTGGTTGTATTTGGGGAGGGGGGATAGGTTTAGGTGGGGGTTTTAATTTGGAAATTTTTAGGTTAATTAGGGTAGTGTAATTTAAATAAAATTAGGGTTAGAGTTTAAAAATTAGAATTAGAGTTTAGATTAGGATAGTATAAGAATTTAAATAAAATTAAAAAGTAGAATAGTAATTAAAAATCAATCATAATTTATTTAAATTAATATTTATTTATCAATTTATTAATTAATTTTAAGTTTTAAATAATTTTTTAATTTAAAATTTTAATATTTAAATTAAATTATATAAAACTTGAATTAGTTTTCAATTATTAAAATTTTTAAATTTTAATTAATTTAAGTTCAAATTATCAAAATTTAATTTAGTTACAAAAATATTCTTGAATAGTAATTAGGCTTAGGGTTAGGGTTAGAACTAAGGTAGTGTAAAAATTTTAGTAAAATTAAAAAGTAGAATAATAATTGAAAATCAATCATAATTTATTTAAATTATTTTAAAAATATAATATTTTTTGTCAACTATTACTTAGTTTTATATTTTAAATAATTTTTTAATTTAAAATTAATAGTATTCTACTTAATTTTTTATTTATAAAATTAGATTTAGAATTTCAATATTTAAAGTAAATCATATAAAATTGTCATTAGTTTTAATTATTAAATTTTTTAAATTTTAAATATATAAGATATTCACTTTTAAGTCACCCACCAAAACCGTGACCATAGATCCTTTTAGGTCACCCTTTAGTAAAACTGTGACCATAGACCTTTTTAGGTCACCCTTCAAAACCATGACCATAGACCCCAATAGGTCACCTCCAAAACCATGACTGTAAACCCTTTTAAGTCACCCTTTCGAGAAACCGTGACCATAGACCCTTTTAGGTCACCCCCTAAAATCATGACCATAGACTCCTTTAGGCCACCCCCTTACACCGTGACCACAGACCTTTTTAGGACACCCTTTCAAAAAACCGTGAACATATACCTTTTTAGGTCACTCCCAAAACCGTGACCATAGATACCTTTAGGTCACCCCCCAAAACCGTGACCATAGACCCTTTTTGGTCACCCCTAAAATCCGTGACCATATACCCCTTTAGGCCACCCCCCAAATTCATGACCATAGACCTTTTTAGGCCACCCTCCAAAACCATGACCATAGACATGTATAGGTCACCCCCGAAAACCGTGACCATAGACCCCTTTAGTCACCTTTTTTTTGAAAAACCATGACCATAGACCCTTTTTGGTCACCCCTAAAACCGTGACCATAGACCCCTTTAGGCCACCCCCAAAACCGTGACCATAGACCCTTTTAGGTCACCCTCCAAAACCGTAACCATAGACATGTTTAGGTCACCCCCAAAAACCGTGACCATAGACCCCTTTAGTCACCCTTTTTTGAAAAACCGTGACCATAGACCCTTTTTGGTCACTCCTAAAAACCGTGACCATAGACCCTTTTAAGCCACCCTTTTTTAAAAAACTGTGACAAAAAAAACCGTGGCCATAGGCCCAAAATGTTGTACTGTTTAGTACATTATAATTCATATTGGGTTACGTCGTTACTTATTCATGAAAATATTTACAAACTCTATGTTTATACTATCAAGCCTCGACTCACAAGAGTCACTCAAGTCTGGGACCTATTCTAACTTGTTTATATAGGTATTTACAAAAGCACCTAGCCCTCTAAAAGTCTATACAAAGCGAGGGCAAAGACAAATACTACCACTGCTACTATTATACCTACTGCTAGTCATCAATCCCTGGTAGCTGAAGAAATACGAAAGTACTGTGTGGAAGTAAGAGAAGTCTATCTGACCTTCCGGTAATGCTACTACTGCTTGCTACTCCCAAGGATGGAAACTCAAAGAAGATCTCACCGGTTTGCATCTACGGAACAGGAAAGTAAGGGGTGAGAACCTAAGGTTCCCAGCAGGGTACTATACAGGAAAACCTAAGGGGTTCTGTAGCCTAAGTCTAAGACTTCACGCAGTTAGGTCAGTAAGTCACACAAACAAGTACAAGTACAAGTGTATAACAGAATAGTAACCAAGCACATAATACAAGAAGCAAAGACAAAATACAATCACAAGTACAAGTAAACCATCACAAACATAGACAATGCAGCAACCAAGTATGATGCATGCCTGGTCTTATGCAGGCCATGAGCTCATGCGTCGGTTGACTACCTGCAACCCGACATTACCTAGGAACTTGTCCTACATATGGTTTCCCAATTGCGTCCGTTCGTGCATACGTATCAATGTGGTTAAAAATACCACCAGTCCTTGACAACAGGCAATCGTTGCAAAGCTTGACGCCATAATATACGCACAAAGGGAAACAGAGTTTTAGCAGTCAGTGGGTAATACCCGCCTCCAAACAACCTCTAACACCTTGGGGTTTACAGTTCTTTTTTCGTGGCACATCTCAATAAAATTTGTCTCTAAGGGACTTCTCTCCCTTTCTTTTTAAATAAAACTTGTGCCCGGTCTCTGCTCTTTAAACTCAGCCTTTGTCACATTTACTATTTTACCTTAGTACTTTTATATATTTTCAATTTTGCTCTTTTGTACATGACTTTTCTTTACCGTTTTCTTTAGACTTTTAGTGACGCTTTCACCACTAATGTTATTACTTTATCATTCTGCCATCATATTTTTACTAAAAGACCTTCTTACCTTCTATTAAGTTAATGAATTATTTTTAATTTGACTTTATACCTAAAATTACTAATATGCCCCTAAGTACTCTAGTTTACCGTTTAACCTAATTTAGCGTCAAAATGTTACCGGATTAATCCTAATATTTTTTTATGACCAAATTATCCATAATATTTTTATTTAATGCCAATTCTATCCTTAGAGACGTAAAACATCATTTTACCCTTTATTGATGTATTTACTTATTCTAGTTACCACTTTTAACCATTTTACTTCTAACTTTTACTAAAAGTTTTATTTAGACCCAAAACTTTCTTGTAATTATAATTTTGACCCAGTTAATTTATATAATTACTAATTTATCCTTAATGATACTAAGTTCAGAATTTTACTTATCTTTCAATTAGATTACATTTTTAAACCTCTTTTTATCCAAAAGTGGCTATAACACCCTTTTTACTTTTACACCTTTGTTCCATAGGATTAAAATCACTCTTCTAACTTCTTTTTAACCCTTATACATGTAACTTTCATGATCATTTAGTGGATGGATTTTCAGGGGTGCAATTTTTCATTTTTATCCACTTTTAGTGACTTTTAAGGCTTGAAACTTAAACACCAAGTGCTCCATTAATTTTTTACTGTCCCATACATTTTCCAGAGGCAAATAAGATTCATATATCACTCAAATAACAGTCTAAAAACAGAGAAGCATCACTGAATTTCCAGAATTAAGAATCAAGCACAAAATTACCAAAAAATGGCTCATATGAACACTGAAAATAAGCACAAACATAATCTAACTAATCCTAACCCTTACCTCTTATGTAATTCAGTTAGTAAACCTTTCAGATACTAGAAATTGTGCACACAAGGGCTGAAACATAGCTGGTGGTGGTGAGTTTCGTTTTGGGCCTAAAGTGTCGCAAAACGTCGAAATTCAACCACTTTGATCTCGAATCTCTCTAAGTCCTTAGGCGTGCTCCATGGGTGCTTCAAGAGGAGTTTTAAATACATGAAAGAGAGTAATAATTCTTCATGGGTACTATTTTTAAAAAAAGAAAAGAAAAGAAAAAAGAACAAGAGTTTACCTAGCCGAAATTTTGATATAAACGCAAGGATTAACGAAAACAGGCAAGAGTTTGTGCTTGTATGGTTTGAGTCCTTGAAGAATACATGAAGAACAATGGAAGAAGAGTTGAAATATGGGCTGGGGCACAGATAATAGGTGCAAGAATTTTTTCTCTTTCTCTCTCAAGAATTTGGTCAAAAGAGTGTAAAAATGTGTAAAGTGTTTTATGAATTTTGCGGGCAATGCTTCCTTAATTAAAAAAAATCAAAGTCTTGCTAAATTTATAATGGTAAAAGTGGCTGAAGTTTTCGTGGTCAAGAGATGGGCTTCAATGAATAAGGGGCGTGAAAACGAAGAAGCTTGGTTAGCACTTACGTGTCGAGCTTATCCACAGTTAACCGCAGTTAGTTACTCGAGGTTAAAAACACAGCAGAGAGGGGTGAAAGGATGAGATATTCCCGTCCGAGAGGTTAAGAAGGAGAGACAAGTTACTTGGGTGGCAAGTAAGAAGATTTTGGGTCTCTAGGAGTCGTTTGCGGAATACTAGTCAAAAATTCGGATCGAAGTAAATTTTACCGTGTGGTGAAATAATTAATGGCTAAGATTTATTCTTAAAGAAATAAATCATAAATGGATGGCTAATATTAATCACGGGACACAATTACCAAGGTCGAAATTATTTTTACCACTGATTTCGAAGTTTTCGGTCATAAGAGTTTTTCTCGACGTATGCAAAACTGTCACTAAAAGTAAATTTCCGGCTCAAAAAGTCTCTAGTGAGAAAAATAAACCAATGGTAATCTAATATTTATTATTTACTAGTCAAACTTGACTTAGGGGGATTAATTACCCTCATAAAGTCAGTTTTGACCTTATTAATGGTCGTTTTCTTTTTTATTTTTTTTATTTTTTCTTTAATTTTTAATTTTTTTACCATTGGGCCAGCCTCACTATTTCTTGTTGGGCCATGGTTTGGAATTTTGTAAAATTAATTTTTAATTGGCCAGAAAAGTCTATTTACCAAAAATCGGGTTCTTACAATTAACATTTTAAATATAGCTTGTGCTCTTATGTTTCAATCTATTTTACCATAATTTTTTTTTGTCTTGTGCCGTTTAATCATGCTATTTATTTGCTTAATAGATTTTATAATCTACAATTAATTCTAAAACACCATTTGAGGTTTTTTTTTTAATCATCCACCAAATTATCATGACCTTCAAGTTTTTGGATGCTTATGTTTTGTTTCTACCCTAATGCCAAATAGATCAAAATTTGATCCAAGAGCCAAAAAAGTTATGTTTATTAGTTTTTAACACGGTTTTAAAAGATATATTATTTATGTTTTAGAAGATAAAAGAATTGAGATTTTCAGAAATGTAATTTTTTATGAAATGATCTTGTCATTAGTCATAAAAAATGTCCAATTCCATACACCCACCCCAACATCATCAAACATACCTCAAAAACAAAATTCAGTTAGTCTTCTTTTTGGGTCTGAACCTATTCCTATTGAGTCACACCTCATTTCCACTAACCCATCCATTCTGATATTTCATCTTCACTACACAACCAACATCTCCCATTCTTCCTTTAGTCTCCCCCGAAGCCTCACCAAACTAAGACACATCTCAATCCTCTACATCCAACACAACACCATTATCTTCCTCCAGATCCTTTTTCTCTATCAGGCCCATCATCACCGTCCCCTTCATTAGAGGAGCCCCTTTTTTTCCGTCACAGCCATCGAGCTCACCGATCACCAGCTTACCTTTTCGATTATGTTTTTCTCTCACATGCACAAATTTCACTTTCTCAATGTGTCTTTATCCAATTTCTTCCGTTATATCTTTTTCTTATATTTCTCCTGCTTATATAACCTATCTTTTATCTCTACAATATGAGGTTGAGCCAAAATCTTTTAAGGACGCCAACAATCATTCTAGTTGGCGTAGTGCCATGAAAGATAAACTGGATGCCCTTGAGTTAAACAAAATTTTGTATCATATTGGTTGTCCTGCAAGTATTAAGCCGATTAACTGTAAGTTGATTTATCGAATCAAACGTAAGTTAGATGGTTCCATTAATAGATATAAAACACGTCTTGTGGCTAAGGGATTCACTCAGACTGAAGGTATTGATTTTTTAGAGACATTTTCTCCTGTTATCAAGTCTGCTGCTAGCAAATTAGTCCTGGCTTTGGCAACCATGAAACACTAGCCCATACACCAACTAGATGTCAATAATACTTTCTTGCACGATGACATCTCGGAAGATGTTTATATGTCTCTGCTCTCTGGAATTGTGCCAACTCTCTTGAATCAATGTTGCAAATTGTTGAAATCTCTATACGGTTTACGACAATCTAGTCGCATGTGGTATGAGAAACTCTCCAATCTTTTACTATCTCATGGATACCAGTAGACCATTTTCAATTATAGTTTGTTTGTTAAATTCAGTGGTGATGAAATCTCTATTCTTCTGGTTTACGTTAATGATATTGTTATAACTGAAAATTCTATTTTTGAACCTGCTATTGTTAAAACAATTTTGAACCAGCATGTTAAAATTAAAGATTTGGGTCCTTTGAAATATTTTTTGGGTATTGAAGTTGCTCAATCAAAAAAAAAAAAATTTCTCTCAAAGAAAATTTTGTCTTAATCTTTTAGAAAACTCAGGCTTGTTAGGTGCCAAACCAACTTCGATTTCCATGGATAGTGCTACAAAACTTCATCAAGACAACAGTCCCCTTCTCTCAGGTCCCTTTGTCTATCGACGTTCGGTTGGTCACCTCATATATCTTACCATCACGAGACTAGACATCATGTATGCAACACAACAATTAAGTCAATTTTTGGCGTTTTCTACTCAGTTTCATTTTCAAGCCGCAAAGCAAGTGTTGAGTTACCTAAAAAGTAGCCGCAGAAAAGGAATTTTCTTC
Organism: Arachis ipaensis; assembly: GCF_059453495.1. NCBI lineage: Eukaryota > Viridiplantae > Streptophyta > Magnoliopsida > Fabales > Fabaceae > Arachis > Arachis ipaensis. The sequence goes on along the minus strand of NC_142440.1, from coordinate 140,053,579 downwards.
TCCAGAACTTCAGAGATTCAGATTCTCGGCTTTAGTGATTCTGATTGGGCTGGATGTCTTGACACTCAGCAATCTTTAACATGCTATTGTTTCTTGTTGGGCAGCTCTTTAGTCTCTTGGAAGATCAAGAAATAAATCACCATTGTCCGCTCATCCACCAAAGCAAAATATCGTGCACTTGCCAACACAACTTGTGAACTTTAATGGATACTCAACGTGTTATAATTTTTACGCATCTTTCTAATCCGACCACTAGTTTTATATTATGATAATCAGAGTGTCCTTCGTATTGTTGTTAATCTGATTTTTTATGAATGGATCAAACATTTGGAGATTGATTGTTACTTCCAACAGAAAACTCAAGTTGGAGTGATGAAACTTTTCCAAATTTCTTCTTCCGGGCAATTAGCTGACATCTTCATCAAGTCTTTGTCTCATCAACCCTTTTATTTTAATTTCATAAGCTTGGTGTTCTTGATATTTTTCATCTTTCAGTTTTTGGGAACGTATTAAACCACCCTTTTACATTAGCCTATAATAACAATAAAGAAGTCTCACACCAGTCTATAAATTCAGTCTAATAGAATACATAAATTTAATCACAATTTTAACTTTTATTGTTTTATTTGTTATTATCTTATCCTTATTTATTTTTATCTTTCATAGATAATGCTAAATATATATTTAGCTTTTTTTTATAATTTTTCAATAAAAAACACAAACCACAATATTTTTTATCTTTATTTTTTTTTCTTCTTTCAGTGTTTTATTACAAAATACCAAAAGATTAACAAACTAACTCATATATATAGTATATTCCCTCACAAATTTCATGTACGTTTCTGAATTTTGTTCATCAGATTCATGGGATAATGGTGGCATAAGCTAGTGAATACTATTTTATCCCAAATTACTAAATTTCAAAACTGAATTGGGGGAGGATCAAACAAATAACCTTGCTTAATCCCATGATTGCTCCATCAATACATGGGAATTTTATTTTGATTATTAATTATTATATATAGTATTTAGAAGCTTTAGATAAATTATATTTACATATTTATTTAATTTTATTGTATTAGAATATATATATATATATATAATAGAGATATCGATTTAGTTATTTTCTAAAATATCCTTTGTTGTATATAATTTATAAATAAAAAAGTTATTTGACATTTAAAAGTCTTTCTCTAGCCGTGACAGAGCTACGTTAATGGGAAGGGGACAATGACCCCTAAATTAATAATTTGTACATACTAAGTCTCTAATTTTTCAGTTTAACATTTTCTTAATTTTCAATTTTTCTCTCTTTTTCACTGGCGCTTATTTAAATGAACAAGTAAGTTGACCACTTGACCAATCTAAATTAATTAATAGACATATTGCTAAATAAATATATATTATTTATACTAATTACATATGAATATTTAATTATGACTAAGTATAACTATTCATACTCTTGTTCTACTTTGAGCAGAGCTTTCCTGATGGGCAAACCCATTGAAAATAAGAGTTCCTTACTTGGTTATCAAAAGTCAATGCTTCTTTTATATGCTTTGTACGTAACATTATTACAAGGAAATCCCCTAGAAAAATCTCAAGAAATTACACACCATATTCAACACATGCAATCATAAGCTAGGGTACCCTCTACAAATATATATAGACTAAAATGTTACACCATATTCATAATTAATTATCAATCATTGTTATTACCTATCACAAATCACCATCATCAACATGTGTTTGAGATCATTCAGGTGCAGTTTTTGCTGCATCTTTGTCACATTTTACACGTTATTTTTGTGCTTCATTCTATCCATATTCCTATTTTGGATAATCATATCCCCATCAAGTGTCAAATTCCAACTTCCAAGTAACCAATACTTCGCTCACTCAATTCAATCTCACCACTACCACCACCACATTGAACTATTTAATTTTAGATATTTTACATATTTATTTAATTTTAGAAACGGTTGAAAACTCAGAATTCAAACTTAAAAAGGTAATTAAGATGGTATAAAATCTCAATGCCCTTATGGTGAAAATTGGAAAAGAATGAATTCATTGAGTACTATCAAATAATACAAAATACCAAAATATTAACTATAACCAACTCCCATAGATATAGTACATTCCTTCACAAATTCAATGTTATGTTTCTGAATTTATTCATCAGATTCATGGGATGATTAGATGATAGTGGCATAGGCTAGGGAATACTATTTTATTCAAAATCTGAATTGGGGGAGGATATAATAAAGGACTTTTACCCCATGGACCATGGTTGTTCCATCAAGCCAACATTGCAGCTGTTATTTTGATTGTTAATTATTATATATTTTATCTAGAAGCTTTAAATAAATTATATTTATATATTTATTTAGAATCTATTATATATAATAGAGATATGAAACTGATTTAGTTATTTTTTAAAATATCCTTTATTGTATATTGTAAGAATCGCGACTAATTAACCGCCTAATTAGATAATTAAATTACCCAAAATAGGATCCGACAATTTAGAATGAGAATTTGAAGATTTAAATATGATTTTTGGATTCAGTAGATTTTTCTGAGTCAGAAAATGTATTTTTTTGCGAAAAATCGAGAAAAACCGCGAATCGGCAGCCGAACCGGTCGAACCGGTTTAAGTCTACCCGATACTGTGCGAGAAAAAGTGAAAACAATGAAAAACCATAGAAAAATATTAGAAATAAAAAACCAGGCGTTAATTTTAAAGGTTTGGCCCAAAATTGGACCGAACGAGCTAAAAACGCTAACGGGTTGGATCGGACCTAAGTTGGGCCCAAGCCCAATATATAAATAGGTTTATTTAATGAATCCATTTAGCAACAACACACTTAAACACAACACCACCAGCTGATAAGAGAAGAAGGAGAGGAGACTCCATTGTCACTATTCACATAGAACTTCCTAAGCTCATAACTTAAGCTACGGAGCTCCGATCGCCGCACCATTTGCGGCCATGCGTTCCTCACGAAGAGCTCTACAAAATCTGTCCAAGAAACTGGTAAGGTAATCACGAAATCCTTCTCAGTTTTTCCTTCTAAAATTTTGAAAATTTAGGGCTTTGGATTAATTGAAATTTTGTGATTTTAGGTATTTAGGTACACTCTAGCATTTGATTCCTATTGGGTTTGCACTCAATCAACCTTGGGTAAGGTGAGCAAATCAACTCTCTTATGGTTTTGTGGATTTGATGAACCCTAGGTTGAATTATTGTAAATTATGTGTATTATAGCTTGAAGTTGTGATTATTGGTAATTTTGGAAGTTGTTGGTGATTGTTGGTGCTTGATTGGAGTTGATTGGTGACTTGGATTGTGGTTGAAAGCTCAACTTGTGCTCAATTGGGATTTTGGTACATATTGGGAATCGGCCAATGTATGGTTTCGGTTTCCTCTATGTAGTATACAATATTTCTGGACACTTAGGCTATTGACCCATAGGATAGGATTGGATTGTATGGGTTATTTGGTTTGTTGAGATATGATGAATGATGAATGATAAATTGATGAGCTTTGGCTATGTTGATGGAAGTGTTGTATGATAATATATGATGATTTGATGATTTGAAATGTTGATAAATTGCAATGTTGATGTTGGTAGCTTGATATTGGAGATTGAGATTGAAATTGATTATAATGATGGTTGGTAAGGGTGAAATGATATTTGATTAATGTGTTGGTGGAAATATGAATATATTACCATGTATTTGATAATGAGAATTGATGATCTCATAAGGTGGAGGGGTGAATTGAGGTATGGCAAATGGTAAGATTTGATGTGGGATGGAGTTAATGTGGTTTGGGTTAGTTTAAGTTGTGAAAATTGGGAAATTGATAATTTGTGAATTTTTGGTAAAACTGAAAATTTGGTAAACTTCTATGAATCATATCTTGAACTACCATGCTTGAAATTCAATGTATTTTATATCAAATGAAAGGAAATTGAACAAGCTTTAAAATGGTTTAAATTTTGTGGAAATCTGAATTCGGTAGAAAAAGATATGAATGTGGAAAGTTTGGTGTCAAAATCTGAAAAATCTGTAATGTTATAGAATTTTGTAATTTCTGATATGTGCGCACGCACAGCCTTGTGCACACGCACACCCCTGTGATTTTTCGAACCTGTCCGCACACAGAGGGGAAGGCCTCTGATTGAGGGCGCTAGCACAACCTGTGCACGCACATAACCAATGAAGATTTACAACCTATGCGCACGCACACGTTGGGAAGGGTAGTTTGTTGAGGACGCTAGCACACCTTGTGTGAGCGAACAGAATTTTGAAATTTTGTACTTGTGCGTACGCACACCTCTATGCGTACGTACACTCTTTGAAAATCTCTTTGGGCATGCGCACGCACACCCATGTACATACGCACATGCCCTGTTTTTCAAACTAAATTCTTGTTTTCAACTATTTCACCTTCCCAACAAGCTTGTACACTTCTGAGACACCATTTTAAGACTCTTGGGCTTAATTTTGGGTATCAAAGTATGGGAAAGATCCTAGGAGATTTAATTTGGTATTGATGAGTTTGGAAAACTCTAAATTAATATTTGTGATGACTAAACATTATTAAAAATAATTAATTACAAAATTATTAATCTGATTTTCATTTAACATATATTGATTAAATAATTTTGTTACAGGTTTTAATATTGGGCCAAAAAACAAATTTCTAGTGCAAGCCCAAATTACATTCAGTCCTTGGTTTTGATAATATATGATGAATATGGCTGATTTAATTCTTTATGTTACTTGGGCCAATTTAATCTATTATGGCTACAAGTCCAAGTTGAAAAATGCCTTCCTATTTGCTTTATGCATGTTCCAAAATTCATCAGGAAAGCAAATGTTGCTATTGGGCCTGATTTAATTATTATTGCAACTAAGCCCAATTCCATTTGAGATGAGAATTCCTCATGCTTTGTCCGAATCCATGAAGCAAAGAAAACAAAGCCTCAATGCTTCCAACGGATTCCATTACACTTCTTGGAAGGATTTCAAAGTTAATTTAAGCATTGGGAACATAAGCAAGTGAGAGAAGATTGATTTGATTGAAGGCATCATTGCTACACGCCACACTAAGGGAAGTAAAAGCAAGCTATTTTTAATTAATTAGTTTAACCACTTTGAATTGCTTTTTCTTCAGATTCTCTTTTCTCTCTCATTCTTTCTTCTTCTTCGGTCATTGTCCAGGAAATAATGGAAGCTATGTTCAACTATCAAAAGAAAGAAGGAGCTGCATGCATCAAGACCATCAAGCTAATGATGGCAAGAAAACATACTAAAATAAAAATGAGCTGTGGCTGAGATTGTCACCAAATATGGATAGATTTGGTGAGGTAATCTCGAGCTCCTCATGCTCAAAAAGGAAGAAGAAGATCTCGGCCAGCAAGGTGAGATTCTTGGAGGAGATGGCTTGTCTTTGATTCTGTTCAACCACCACAGGAAGTAGCTAGAGTGGCGAAGTGATGGTAGAGGCAGAGATTGAAGCAGATGAAGTCATCATCATCATGAAGCATCAAGGGCCAGAAATCCATCTTGGAGAGCAAGCCAAGGATGGAGAGCTCGGATTGATGAAGAGTGATGACCAAAGAAGGACTAGAGGTAATTGCATGTTGGTTATTGCATGGTTATCTCTTCTCTCTCTGTGTGGCCGAACCGGTTTCTTGAAGGAAGAAGAAGTTGGCTTGGGTTTTTGGCTTCAAGTGTGGAGGCTTCTCTCTTCTATAAAAAGGGGGAACAGCCACTGGTTGGAGCAAAGAGTTAGAAGTAAGCATTGAGAGTGCAAGGCACAGGATTCTCAGAGCTACCTAAGCTTACAGATTTTCTTCTCCTTCAATGTATTCTGTTTTGTATTTTTCTGTTTAATTTTGTCATGTCTTGATTCTCATAAAAAAAAGGCAAACAGTGAGGTTTGTATGAAAAAGCCATAGAGCGGAAAAAGGCCGAGAGTGCAAAATTAAAAGAAAAAGCCATAGATGTCTTAGAGTTCCTTTGTTCATCTATGTTGTGTTTCATGATTCTGTGGAAATCCCCTTGTAAGTTGGGTTAGCACTTTACAGTTTGTAATCAGGTTGATTATAGTGAAATTCCATCATTGTTGTGATGGAGACTGGATGTAGGCTGTACTGCTCTTAGCAGCTGAACCAGGATATATCTTGGTGTAATCTTCCTTCTCTCCTACTCCATTTCTGTTTTCTACTGCACAGGAGCAAAAACAAAAAATATCTCGTGCCAAGTGACGAGACAAAATGAAAAAGTCTCGTGGCTAGGGACGAGCTAAAAACAGAAAAGTCTCCTCTAAGTCCAGCAAGTGTTAGCAAGCAAAAAAGGGGGCTAAGATTCAACCCCCCTTCTCTTAGCCACTGAAACCATCAATTGGTATCAGAGCTTGGTCTCAAAGAGATCAAGCTTTGCAGCTTGGAGTAAAGATCCTCATGGCAGAAAACAGTGGCGCAAATGTGGTGTCCTATAATCTGATTGAAGGTCAATCAAGCAACAGACCTCCTCTTTTCAATGGGAAAAATTATACCTATTGAAAGGAGAGGATGAAGATATTTGTACAAGCAGTGGATTACAGACTTTGGAAGATTATCCTGGAAGGGCCTCAATTTCCAACTACCACAAGTGCTGAAGGAGTAGTCTCTCTCAAACCAGAAGCAAGATGGACTGAGGAAGATAGGAAGAAGGTAGAATTAAATGCCAATGCAGTAAACCTGCTCAACTGTGCTATCAGCTTTGAGGAGTACCGACGGGTATCACGATGCACAACGGCAAAGGAGATCTGGGACAAGCTACAAATCACTCATGAAGAAACCACCATTGTTAAAAAGACTCGGACAGACATGTTGAACAGAGAATATGAAATGTTTGCAATGAAGGAAGGAGAATCCATTGATGAACTGTTCGAACGGTTCAACACCATCATTGTTGGCTTAGATGCTCTGGGAATTACACATTCAGAATCTGTGCTAGTGAGAAGAGTGTTGAGATGTCTTACAAAAGAGTGGGAAACAAAAGCTTTAATTATTTTTGAGAGCAGTAGCTTAGATTCCATGACAGTTGATGATTTGAGAGGAAATCTTCTTGCTTTTGAAAACACCTATTTGAAAAAATATTCAAAAAAGAAAGGAATTGCTTTTTCTTCTGTGACTAACCCTCTGGATGATGAATCCAGTGATAACTCTTCTGAAAATGAGTTTGTGTTGTTTGCAAAAAAATTCATGAAAATGGTGAAGCTCAAAGGCAAAGGCAGCAGCTCAAGGAAGATGAAGAAAGACCTTAGCAAAGTAACCTGTTACAATTGCAAGGAAATGGGGCATTTCAGATCTGATTGTCCCAAGTTAAAGAAGGAGGAGAAGCCAAAAAGAGTAAAGAAGAAGGGACTGATGGCCTCATGGGAAGACTTGGAGAATGACTCAGATGATGATGATGAAGAAATCGAGACCAAGTCACAACTATGTCTCATGGCAGATCACATAGATCAGGTAGTCTTTCATAACCCTAACACTGAAGATCTTCATCTTATGATAGACCACCTTTCTAAAAAAATAAGTTGTTTTCTGCTGGAAAATCAAGAGCTTGAACAACAAATCACCATTCTTAAAGCTGAAAATAGTTTTCTTAAAGAGAAAGTAAGAGAGGCCGAAACTGCTTGTGATCTTGTTGAGGAAAATAAGCAGTTAAGAGCCCAAATTAAGAGCTGTGAAAGTAATCATTCCGTTCTTTCATATGTAGATTGTTTTAAGCAAAATGAAGAGTTGCTTAAAGAGGTTAAAAGGCTTAAGGAAGACTTGGCCAAATTCACCCAAAGTTCTGAAAATTTGAATCAAATCTTGGCTAGTCAAAAACCTCTATGACAAGGCTGGGTTGGGGTTTTATAAATCTGAAAAATCTCATTTTGAAAACATTGCTTCATCTTAAAATGATGCAAGGTATCAAGACCCCACCTACTTTAACAAAACATCAACGCCAAAATTTTGTAGGCTATGCAATCGAAATGGACACTTTCCTATTCAATGTTTCTTTGGTGAAAGAATGATTGGTGATAAAGTTTGTAAAGTTGTTTTTGATTACAATGGCTTAGGACATAAGAGATGGTTTAACGTGAAAGGATCCAAGAAAATTTGGATACCTAAGGTCACTTAAGCTTGTTTTGTAGGTGTGCCTAGCATCCAAATGGAAAGAAAATATGTGGTATATGGACAGCGGATGCTCTAGGCATATGACCGGAAAGACAACCTTCTTCATAAAGCTTGATGAATATGATGGAGGACTTGTCACTTTTGGTGATGATGCAAAAGGAAAAATAGTGGCTGTTGGGAAAGTTGGTAAAAATTTTTCTTCTTGTATAAATGATGTTCTCCTTGTACATGGTTTGAAACATAATTTTCTTAGTGTTAGTCAATTGTGTGATTTGGTTTTTGAAGTTGTTTTTAAGAAGTTTGTTTGTTTGGTTGTTTGTGAGAAAACTAGGGATATTTTATTTGAAGCCAAAAGGTGTAACAATGTGTATGGATTAACTCTTGAGGATTTAAAGGAACAAAATGTAACATGCTTTACATCTCTTGAATCTGAAAAATGGCTTTGGCATAGAAAGTTGGGTGGTGCACGAAATTGTGATCTCCAGGCTCGAACAAATCCTGGTAATGGCTCCAAAGCTTGGTGCTCTGATCTTAATTCATAATTGTCACAACTTCGATACAACTAACCAGCAAGTGCACTGGGTCGTCCAAGTAATACCTTACGTGAGTAAGGGTCGAATCCCACGGAGATTGTTGGTATGAAGCAAGCTATGGTCACCTTGCAAATCTCAGTCAGGCTGATATAAAGTGATAATGGTGTTTTCGAATATTATATAATAAAATAGGGATAGAGATACTTATGTAATTCATTGGTAGGAATTTCAGATAAGCGAATGGAGATGCTTTTCGTTCCTCTGAACCTCTGCTTTCCTGCTATCTTCATCCAATCAGTCTTACTCCTTTCCATGGCTGGCTTTATGCAAGGGCATCACCGTTGTCAGTGGCTACATCCCCTCCTCTCAGTGAATAATATGCTCACGCACCCTGTCACGGCACGGCTATTCATCTGTCGGTTCCCGATCATGCTGGAATAGGATTCACCCTCCTTTTGCGTCTGTCACTAACGCCCAGCACTCGCGAGTTTGAAGCTCGTCACAGTCATTCAATCATTGAATCCTACTCGGAATACCACAGACAAGGTTTAGACTTTCCGGATTCTCTTGAATGCCGCCATCATTCTAGCGTACGCCACGAAGATTCTGATTAAGAGATCTAAGAGATATTCATTCTAGCTTATTTCATGTAGAACGGAAGTGTTTGTCAGGCACGTGTTCATAGGGGAGATGGTGATGAGCGTCACACATAATCATCACCTTCATCACGTTCTTGGGTGCGAATGGATGTCTTAGAAGCGAAATAAGATGAATTGAATAGAAAACAGTAGTACTTTGCATTAATCTTTGAGGAACAGCAGAGCTCCACACCTTAATCTATGGAGTGTAGAAACTCTACCGTATGAAAATACATAAGTGAAGGTCCAGGCATGGCCGAGATGGCCAGCCCCCTAAACGAGATCAATAGTCTCCTAAGATGAACAATGGAATAAAACTGAGACCAAAGATGCCTAATACAATAGTAAAAGGTCCTATTTATAATAAACTAGTCACTAGGGTTTACATGAGTAAGTAATTGATGCATAAATCCACTTCCGGGGCCCACTTGGTGTGTGTTTGGGCTGAGCTTAAGTGTTGCACGTGCAGAGGCCATTTGTGGAGTTGAACGCCAGTTTCTGTGCCAGTTTGGGCGTTCAACTCTGGTTTTGGATCCTTTTCTGGCGCTGGACGCCAGATTTGGGCAGAAGGCTGGCGTTGAACGCCAGTTTACGTCGTCTATTCTTAGCCAAAGTATGGACTATTATATATTGCTGGAAAGCCCTGGATGTCTACTTTCCAACGAAATTGAAAGCGCGCCATTTCGATGTCTGTAGCTCCAGAAAATCCACTTTGAGTGCAGGGAGGTCAGAATCCAACAGCATCAGCAGTCCTTCTTCAACCTCTGAATCTGATTTCTGCTCAAGTCCCTCAATTTCAGCCAGAAAATACCTGAAATCACAGAAAAACACACAAACTCATAGTAAAGTCCAGAAATGTGAATTTAACATAAAAACTAATGAAAACATCCCTAAAAGTAACTAGATCCTACTAAAAACATACTAAAAACAATGCCAAAAAGCGTATAAATTATCCGCTCATCACAACACCAAACTTAAATTGTTGCTTGTCCCCAAGCAACTGAAAATCAAATAGGAAAAAAAAGAAGAGAATATACTATAAATTCCAAACTATCAATGAAACATAGCTCCAATCAAATGAGCGGGACTTATAGCTTTTTGCCTCTTGAATAGTTTTGGCATCTCACTTTATCCATTGAGGTTCAGAATGATTGGCATCTATAGGAACTTCAGATTTCGAATAGTGTCATTGACTCTCCTAGTTCAGTATGATGATTCTTGAACACAGCTTCTTTATGAGTCTTGGCCGTGGCCCTAAGCACTTTGTTTTCCAGTATTACCACCGGATACATAAATGCCACAGACACATAATTGGGTGAACCTTTTCAGATTGTGACTCAGCTTTGCTAAAGTCCCCAATTAGAGGTGTCCAGGGTTCTTAAGCACACTCTTTTTTTTGCTTTGGACCTTGACTTTAACCGCTCAGTCTCAAGTTTTCACTTGACACCTACACGCCACAAGCACATGGTTAGGGACAGCTTGGTTTAGCTGCTTAGACCAGGATTTTATTCCTTTAGGCCCTCCTATCCACTGATGCTCAAAGCCTTGGGCTCCTTTTTATTTGTCCTTGCCTTTTGGTTTTAAGGGTTATTGGCTTTTTCTGCTTGCTTTTTCTTTTTCTTTCTATATTTTTTTTTCTATTTTTTTTTTCGCCCCTTTTTTTCTTCTTTTTTTTTTCTGCAAGCTTTGTTCTTTGCTGCTTTTTCTTGCTTCAAGAATCATTTTTATGATTTTTCAGATTATCAAATTAAATGTCTCCTAGTCATCATTCTTTCAAGAGCCAACATATTTAACATTCTTAAACAACAACTTCAAAAGACATATGCACTGTTCAAGCATACATTCAGAAAACAAGAAGCATTGTCACCACATCAATATAATTAAGCTAAGTTCAAGGATAAATTCGAAACTCATGTACTTCTTGTTCTTTTGAATTAAAATATTTTTCATTTAAGAGAGGTGATGGATTCATAGGACATTCATATCTTTAAGACAAAGTTACTAACTACTAATGATCATGTAATGAAGGCACAAACATAGATAAGCACATAACATAGAAAACGAAAAACAGAGAAAGCGAGAACAAGGAATGAATCCACCTTAGTGATGGTGGCGTTTCCTTCTTGAGGAACCAATGATGTCCTTGAGCTCTTCTATGTCTCTTCCTTGTCTTTGTTGCTCCTCCCTCATTGCTTTTTGATCTTCTCTTATTTCATGAAGCATGATGGAGTGCTCTTGATGTTCCACCCTTAGTTGTCCCATATTGGAACTCAATTCTCCTAGGGAGGTGTTGATTTGCTCCCAATAGTTTTGTGGAGGAAAGTGCATTTGAGGCATCTCCGGGATCTCATGGAAATGAGCTTCTTGCGCCTCTTGAGCTCCATGACTGGGCTCTCTTGCTTGCTCCATCTTTTTCTTAGTGATGGGCTTGTCCTCTTTAATGAGGATATCTCCCTCTATGTCAATCCCCGCTGAATTGCATAGGTGGCAAATGAGGTGAGGGAAGGCTAACCTTGCCATAGTGGAGGACTTGTCAGCCACCTTGTAGAGTTCTTGAGGTATAATCTCATGAACTTCCACCTCTTCTCCAATCATGATGCTATGGATCATGATGGCCCGGTCTATAGTAATTTCAGACCGGTTGCTAGTGGGAATGATTGAGCATTGAATAAACTCCAACCATCCTCTAGCTATAGGCTTGAGGTCCAATCTTCTTAGTTGAACCGGCTTGCCTTTGGAGTCAATCTTCCATTGAGCTCCTTCTACACATATGTCCATAAGGACTTGGTCCAACCTTTGATCAAAGTTGACTCTCCTTGTGTAGGGGCGTGCGTTCTCTTCCATGTATGGCAAGTTGAACGCCAACCTCACATTCTCTGGACTAAAATCTAAGTATTTCCCCCGAACCATTGTAACATAGTTCTTTGGATCCGGGTTCTTACTTTGATCATGGTTCTTGGTGATCCATGCATTGGCATAGAACTCTTGAACCATTAGGATGCCGACTTGTTGGATGGGATTTGTTAGAACTTCCCAACCTCTTCTTTGAATTTCATGTCGGATCTCCGGATACTCATTTCTTTTGAGTTTAAAAGGGACCTCAGGGATCACCTTCTTCTTGGCCACAACATCATAGAAGTGGTCTTGATGGGCTTTGGAGATGAACCTTTCCATCTCCCATGACTCGGATGTGGAAGCTTTTGTCTTCCCTTTCCCTCTTCTAGAGGATTCTCCGGTCTTTGATGCCATCAATGGTAATGGAAAAACCAAAAAGCTATGCTTTTACCACACCAAACTTAGAATATTGCTCGCCCTCGAGCAATAAACAAAAGAATAGAAGAAGAAGAAGAAGAAATATGGAGAGGGAGAGGGAGATGTGGTTTCGGCCAAGAGGAGTGTAGAGGGGTGTGTTGTGTGAATTTGATGAAGAATGGAGGTCTTTATATAGGGAAGGAAGGGGGGGTTAAGGTTCGGCCATATGGGTGGGTTTGGGTGGGAAATTGGTTTTGAATTTTGAAGGTAGGTGGAGTTTATGAGGTAGGTTTATGGGGAAGAGTGGATGGATGTGAGTGGTGAAGAGGTGATGGGGAAGAGAGATTGAGGTGATTGGTGAAGGGTTTTTGGGGAAGAATGTTTATGGGGTTGTGTGAAAGAAAGTGGTGAGAAGAAGTGAGTGGAGGTAGGTGGGGATCCTGTGGGGTCCACAAATCCTGAGTGGATCCTGTGGGGTCCACAGATCCTGAGTGGATCCTGTGGGGTCCACAGATCCTGAGGTGTTCAAGGATTTACATCCCTGCACCCATTAGGCATATAAAAATGCCTTTGTACCCAACTCTGGGCGTTCAGCGCCAGGTTGGTGGCCATTTTGGGCGTTCAACGCCCATCTGTGTGCCATTTCTGGCGTTGAACGCTAGAACCATGCCTGTTCTGGCGTTCAGCGCCCAGAAGCTGCCCATTTTGGGCGTTCAGCGCCAGAACCATGCTCTGTTCTGGCGCTGAACGCCAGACAGATGCTCCTCCAGGGTGTGATTTTTCTTCTGCTATTTTTGATTCTGTTTTCAATTTTTATATTTATTTTGTGACTCCACATGATCATGAACCTAAGAAAACATGAAAAAAACAATAAAAATAAGAATTAGATAAACATTGGGTTGCCTCCCAACAAGCGCTTCTTTAATGTCAATAGCTTGACAGTGGGCTCTCATGGAGCCTCACAGATGTGCAGAGCTTTGTTGAGACTCTCCAACACCAAACTTAGAGTTTGGATATGGGAGTTCAACACCGAACTTAGAGTTTGGTTGTGGCCTCCCAACACCAAACTTAGAGTTTGACTGTGGGGGCTCTGGTTGACTCTGCTTGGAGAGAAGCTTTTTCTGCTTCCTCTCCATGGTTGCAGAGGGAGATCCTTGAGTTTTAAACACAAGGGAGTTCTCATTCCATTGAAGGAATATTTCACCTCTGTCAACATCAATCACAGCTCTTGTTGTGGCCAGGAAAGGTCTTCCTAGGATGATGGATTCATCCTCTTCCTTTCCAGTATCCAGGACTATGAAATCAGCAGGGATGTAAAGGCCTTCAACCTTTACTAACACGTCCTCTACTTGTCCATAAGCCTGTTTTCTTGAACTGTCTGCCATCTCTAATGAGATTTTAGCAGCTTGCACCCCATAGATTCCCAGTTTCTCTATTACAGAGAGGGGCATGAGGTTTATTCCTGAACCAAGGTCACACAGAGCCTTAAAGATCATGGTGCCTAGGGTACAGGGTATTATGAACTTTCCAGGATCCTGTCTCTTCTGAGGCAATGTCAGTTGATCCAGATCACTTAGTTCATTGATGAACAAGGGAGGTTCAACTTCCCAAGTATCAATGCCAAATAATTTGGCATTCAGCTTCATGATTGCACCAAGAAACTTGGCAGTTTGCTCTTCAGTAACATCCTCATTCTCTTCAGAAGAGGGATACTCATCAGAGCTCATGAAGGGCATAAGGAGGTTCAATTGGATCTCTATGGTCTCTAGATGAGCCTCAGAGTCCTTTGATTCCTCAGAGGGAAGCTCCTTATTGATCACTGAACGTCCCAGGAGGTCTTCCTCCTTGGGATTCACGCCCTCTCCTTCCCTTACAGGTTCGGCCATGGTGCTTATGTCAATGGCCTTGCACTCTCCTTTTGGATTCTCTTCTGTATTGCTTGGGAGAGTACTAGGAGGGATTTCAGTGATCCTTTTACTCAGCTGGCCCACTTGTGCTTCCAAATTTCTAATGGAAGACCTTGTTTCATTCATGAAACTTATAGTGGCCTTAGATAGATCAGAGACTAGATTTGCTAAATTAGAAGCATTTTGTTCAGAGTTCTCTGTCTGTTGCTGAGTGGATGATGGAAAAGGTTTGCTATTGCTAAACCTGTTTCTTCCACCATTATTAAAGCCTTGTTGGGGCTTTTGATCCTTCCATGAGAAATTTGGATGATTTCTCCATGTTGAGTTATAGGTGTTTCCATAAGGTTCACCTAAGTAATTTACCTCTGCTATTGCAGGGTTCTCAGGATCATAAGCTTCTTCTTCAGAAGATGCCTCTTGAGTACTGTTGGATGCAGCTTGCATTCCATGCAGACTCTGAGAGATCATATTGACTTGCTGAGTCAATATTTTATTCTGAGCCAATATGGCATTCAGAGTATCAACCTCAAGAACTCCCTTCTTCATAGGCGTCCCATTACTCACAGGATTCCTTTCAGAAGTGTACATGAACTGGTTATTAGCAACCATGTCAATGAGTTCTTGAGCTTCTGCAGGCGTTTTCTTTAGGTGAATGGATCCACCTGCAGAAGTGTCCAATGACATCTTTGATAACTCAGATAAACCATCATAGAATATATCCAGGATGGTCCATTCTGAAAGCATGTCAGAAGGACACTTTTTGGTCAACTGTTTGTATCTTTCCCAAGCTTCATAGAGGGATTCACCTTCTTTCTGTCTAAAGGTTTGAACATCAGCTCTAAGCTTGCTCAGCTTTTGAGGAGGAAAGTACTTGGCTAAGAAAGCCGTGACCAGCTTATCCCAAGAGTTCAGGCTGTCTTTGGGTTGAGAATCCAACCATAATCTAGCCCTGTCTCTTACAGCAAAAGGGAAAAGCATGAGCCTGTAGACTTCAGGATCTACTCCATTAGTCTTAACAGTATCACATATCTGCAAGAATTCAGTCAAGAACTGAAAAGGATCTTCAGATGGAAGTCCATGAAACTTGCAGTTCTGCTGCATCAGAGAAACTAATTGAGGTTTCAGCTCAAAGTTGTTTGCTCCAATGGCAGGAATGGAGATGCTTCTTCCATGTAAATTGGAATTAGGTGCAGTAAAGTCACCAAGCATCTTCCTTACATTATTATTATTTTCGGCTGCCATCTCTTCTTCCTGTTCGAAAATTTTTGAAAGGTTTTCTCTGGATTGTTGTATTTTAGCTTCTCTTAATTTTCTCTTCAGAGTCCTTTCAGGTTCTGGATCTGCTTCCACAAGAATGTTCTTATCCTTGCTCCTGCTCATATGACAAAGAAGAAGGCACAGAAAAATAATAATAATAATGGAGATCCTTTATACCACAGTATAGGGATCCCTGTGTGAGTAGAAGAAGAGGGGGAGACAAAGAATGTAATATAATGGAAGAAACACAACTGTGAGGATGGCAGAGATGTGAGATGAGATGTTAGGATATGAATGAATAAATAGAATAAGATGGGGGAGGGATAATTTTCGAAAATTATTTTGAAAAAGAGTTAGTGATTTTCGAAAATGGTTTTTGAAAATTGTTAGTATTTTTTTTTTTTTCGAAAAAGTTTTAAAATAAAAAATAAAAGTAATTAGTTAATAAGTAAAAAAAAGAAATTTTTGAAAAAGAGGAAGGATATTTTCGAAAATTAGAGAGAGAGAGAGAGTTAGTTAGGTGGTTTTGAAAAAGATAAGAAACAAACAAAAAGTTAGTTAGTTAGATGAAACAAATTTTTGAAAAGATAAGAAGTTAGGAAGTTAGAAAAGATATTTTGAAAAGATATTTTTGAAAAAGATAAGATAAGAAGATATTTTTGAAAAGATATGATTGAAATTAGTTTTTTGAAAAAGATTTGATTTTTAAAATCTCAATTAATGACTTGATTCATAAGAAATCACAAGATATGATTCTAGAACTTAAAGTTTGAATCTTTCTTAACAAGCAAGTAACAAACTTCAAATTTTTGAATCAAAACATTAATTGATTATGTTATTTTCAAAAATTTGATATAAAAATAAGAAAAAGATTTTTGAAAAATATTTTTGAAATTTTCGAAAATAACCAAAAAATTTTGAAAAAGATTTGATTTTTGAAAAAGATTTTGAAAAAGATAAGATTTTCAAACTGAAAATTTGATTTGACTTATGAGAAACAATTTGATTTTTAAAAATTTTTGAAAAAGTCAACTCAATTTTCGAATTTGATGAGAGAAAAAGGGAAAGATATTTTTTTTATTTTTGAATTTTTATGATGAGAGACAAACACTAAAAAGATGCAATGCATGAAATTTTTGAATCAAAACAATGAATGCATGTATGAATGATATGAATGTCAAGATGAACACCAAGAACACTTTGAATGTCAAGATGAACATCAAGAACATATTTTTGAAAAAATTTTTTTTGCAAAGAAAACATGTAAGACACCAAACTTAGAAATCTTTCATGTTTAGACTCTAAGAAACGAAAAATGCACATGTAAAACAAGAAAAGACACAAAACAAAAAATCATCAAGATCAAACAAGAAGACTTACCAAGAACAACTTGAAGATCATGAAGAACACTATGAATGCATGATATTTTCGAAAAATGCAAGATGCATATGCAATTGACACCAAACTTATAACATGACTCAAGACTCAAACAAGAAACACAAAAATATTTTTGATTTTTTTGATTTTCTAATTTTTAAATTTTTTTTTTGGATTTTTTTTTCGAAAATTATATGAAAAAGAAAAAAAAATAAGGATTCCAAAATTTTTAACATGAATTCCAAGAATCTTGCATTCTTAGTCTAAAGCTTCAGTTCAGGAATTAGACATGGCTCATTAGCCAGCCAAGCTTTCAATGAAAGCTCCAGTCCAAAACACTAGACATGGCCAATGGCCAGCCAAGCTTTAGCAGATACCTCTCATGTATACAACAGCAAATTTTATTGGCAACAACTAGCTTGCTCTTGTGATGATGGTCAGGAAGCCTTAGTCCAAAAGAGTTTAGACATGGCTTTGCAGCCAGCCAGGCTTCAACATGCTTCATGAAACACTAGAATTCATTCTTTAAAAATTTTGAATAAAATTTTTTTGAAAACATTTTTATTTTTTCGAAAACAGATGAGAAATTTTTAGAAATATTTATGAAAAATTTTTGAAAATAAAATAAAAAGAAAATTACCTAATCTGAGCAACAAGATGAACCGTCAGTTGTCCAAACTCAAACAATCCCCGGCAACGGCGCCAAAAACTTGGTGTTGTTGCCGGATCCAAACTTGGCACTGATGTTACCGGACCAAAAGCTTGCCGAAAACTCAAACAATCCTCGGCAACGGCGCCAAAAACTTGGTGCACGAAATTGTGATCTCCAGGCTCGAACAAATCCTGGTAATGGCTCCAAAGCTTGGTGCTCTGATCTTAATTCATAATTGTCACAACTTCGATACAACTAACCAGCAAGTGCACTGGGTCGTCCAAGTAATACCTTACGTGAGTAAGGGTCGAATCCCACGGAGATTGTTGGTATGAAGCAAGCTATGGTCACCTTGCAAATCTCAGTCAGGCTGATATAAAGTGATAATGGTGTTTTCGAATATTATATAATAAAATAGGGATAGAGATACTTATGTAATTCATTGGTAGGAATTTCAGATAAGCGAATGGAGATGCTTTTCGTTCCTCTGAACCTCTGCTTTCCTGCTATCTTCATCCAATCAGTCTTACTCCTTTCCATGGCTGGCTTTATGCAAGGGCATCACCGTTGTCAGTGGCTACATCCCCTCCTCTCAGTGAATAATATGCTCACGCACCCTGTCACGGCACGGCTATTCATCTGTCGGTTCCCGATCATGCTGGAATAGGATTCACCCTCCTTTTGCGTCTGTCACTAACGCCCAGCACTCGCGAGTTTGAAGCTCGTCACAGTCATTCAATCATTGAATCCTACTCGGAATACCACAGACAAGGTTTAGACTTTCCGGATTCTCTTGAATGCCGCCATCATTCTAGCGTACGCCACGAAGATTCTGATTAAGAGATCTAAGAGATATTCATTCTAGCTTATTTCATGTAGAACGGAAGTGTTTGTCAGGCACGTGTTCATAGGGGAGATGGTGATGAGCGTCACACATAATCATCACCTTCATCACGTTCTTGGGTGCGAATGGATGTCTTAGAAGCGAAATAAGATGAATTGAATAGAAAACAGTAGTACTTTGCATTAATCTTTGAGGAACAGCAGAGCTCCACACCTTAATCTATGGAGTGTAGAAACTCTACCGTATGAAAATACATAAGTGAAGGTCCAGGCATGGCCGAGATGGCCAGCCCCCTAAACGAGATCAATAGTCTCCTAAGATGAACAATGGAATAAAACTGAGACCAAAGATGCCTAATACAATAGTAAAAGGTCCTATTTATAATAAACTAGTCACTAGGGTTTACATGAGTAAGTAATTGATGCATAAATCCACTTCCGGGGCCCACTTGGTGTGTGTTTGGGCTGAGCTTAAGTGTTGCACGTGCAGAGGCCATTTGTGGAGTTGAACGCCAGTTTCTGTGCCAGTTTGGGCGTTCAACTCTGGTTTTGGATCCTTTTCTGGCGCTGGACGCCAGATTTGGGCAGAAGGCTGGCGTTGAACGCCAGTTTACGTCGTCTATTCTTGGCCAAAGTATGGACTATTATATATTGCTGGAAAGCCCTGGATGTCTACTTTCCAACGAAATTGAAAGCGCGCCATTTCGATGTCTGTAGCTCCAGAAAATCCACTTTGAGTGCAGGGAGGTCAGAATCCAACAGCATCAGCAGTCCTTCTTCAACCTCTGAATCTGATTTCTGCTCAAGTCCCTCAATTTCAGCCAGAAAATACCTGAAATCACAGAAAAACACACAAACTCATAGTAAAGTCCAGAAATGTGAATTTAACATAAAAACTAATGAAAACATCCCTAAAAGTAACTAGATCCTACTAAAAACATACTAAAAACAATGCCAAAAAGCGTATAAATTATCCGCTCATCATTGGGTCATGTTAGCATGTACCAAATTTCTAAGCTAGTCAAAAAGAATTTGGTTAGAGGAATTCCAAATATTAAGTTTGATAAGGATCTTACTTGTGATGCTTGCCAATTGGGCAAACAAGTAAAATCATCTTTTAAATCAAAAGAAGGAATCTCAACCAAAAGGCCATTAGAGATGTTACATATTGATCTTTTTGGTCCTACTAGAACTCAAAGTTTAGGAGGTAAACACTATGGTCTTGTGGTGGTAGATGATTACTCTAGATTTGGTTGGGTACTTTTCCTTGCTCAAAAGAATGATGCCTTTCATGCCTTTTCCACCCTTTGCAAGAAAATTCAAAATGAAAAGGATTTGAAAATTGCCCATTTGAGAAGTGATCACGGAAGAGAATTTGAAAATCAAGATTTTGAAAAATTCTGTGATGACTTAGGAATTTCTCATAATTTTTCATGCCCTAAAACCCCCCAACAAAATGGGGTGGTTGAAAGAAGGAATAGAAGCCTTCAAGAGATGACTAGGGCTATGCTATGTGAGAATGAGATTCCTAAATTTTTATGGGCTGAAGCTGTGAACACAGCATGTTATATTTTGAATAGAACAATCATTAGAAAAGGGTTAAAGAAAACCCCTTATGAGCTATGGAAAGGAACCCCTCCAAATCTTAAGTACTTTCATGTTTTTGGATGCAAATGTTTTGTGCTTAATAATAAAGAAAATCTTGGAAAGTTTGATCCAAAATCCTATGAAGGAATGTTTGTTGGATATTCCACCACAAGCAAGGCCTATAGAATTTATCTCAAGGAGCATAGGACTATAGAGGAATCCATACATGTTACTTTTTGTGATTCTAACTTAATTCCCAGTACTGTGATAGATAATGATTCAGATGGTGAAGAAGTTGGAACAAGCAAAGAAAATCCCAAATCTGTTCAGAATGAAGAATCTGCCAGTCCAGTTTTGTCTCGTCAAATTGGAGGAGACATTTCCATTTTGTCTCCTGAGCAGGTACGAGCAACTGAAACAGTGAGACCACCAGAAGTTCATCAAAGCTCTACACCTGTCCGAAAGCCTAGAGAATGGAAGTCCATGAGGGGTTATCCTCATGACTTCATCATTGGTAATCCCTCTCAAGGAGTAACAACAAGATCATCCACCAAAAGGCAAACAGAACCTAGCAATCTTGCTCTCTTGTCACAAATAGAGCCCAACAATGTCAAACAAGCTCTTGAGGACCCATCATGGGTTAAAGCAATGCAAGAGGAGCTTGCTCAATTTGACAAGAATGAGGTTTGGACACTAGTACCTCATCCGAATGGTAAGAAAGTTACCGGTACTAAGTGGGTATTTAAAAATAAGCTTGGTGAGGATGGACAAGTTGTTCGTAACAAGGCTAGATTAGTGGCCCAAGGTTACAATCAAGAAGAGGGTATAGATTTTGATGAGTCTTTTGCTCCGGTAGCTAGAATGGAAGCAATTAGATTGCTTCTTGCCTATGCCGCCCATAAAGGTTTCAAAATGTTTCAAATGGATGTTAAGTGTGCTTTCCTTAATGGCTTTATTGATAGAGAAGTGTATGTGGCACAACCCCCCGGTTTTGAACAAAAAGAGTTTCCAAATCATGTTTTCAAATTAACTAAGGCTCTTTATGGTCTTAGACAAGCTCCAAGAGCTTGGTATGAAAGGCTTAGTGCCTTCTTGTTGGAAAATCAATTTCAAAGGGGTACCACCGACACTACTTTATTTATTAAAGCATCTAATGATGATATACTCCTTGTTCAAGTTTATGTTGATGACATTGTATTTGGATCGGCCAACATTTCCTTGTGTGAAGAGTTTGGAAAACTCATGACTAGTGAGTTTGAAATGAGTTTAATGGGAGAGCTTACTTTCTTTCTTGGCCTCCAAATTAAACAAACTCCTAGTGGTATTTTTATTTACCAAGGAAAGTATGCAAAAGAACTTATTAAAAAGTTTGGCCTAGAAAATTCCAAATCAATGGGTACACCGATGCATCCCAACACAAAACTTGAAAAGGATGATGATGGTCAAGATGTGGATGAAACAAGGTATAGGGGAATGATAGGTTCACTCATGTACCTTACCTCCTCTAGACCGGACATTGTCCAAAGTGTGGGTGTATGTTCAAGGTTCCAATCTCACCCAAAAGAATCACATCTCACGGATGTTAAACGCATCATTAGATACATTAAGGGAACTTGTGATTATGGATTATGGTATCCTAAATCTGATGACTTTTGTGCAGTAGGGTTTTGTGATGCAGATTTTGCGGGAGATAGAGTGGATAGACGAAGCACATCCGGCATGTGTTGCTTCCTTGGAAGCTCACTCAATATGTGGTCAAGCAAAAAGCAAGCCACAGTGGCTTTATCCACAGCTGAAGCAGAATACATTTCCGCATCTGCATGTTGCACTCAATTAATTTGGTTAAAAACACAATTAGAAGATTACAAATTAAAAATAAATAGTATACCTTTATTTTGTGATAATATGAGTGCTATAAACATTTCAAAAAATCCTGTTTTGCACTCAAGAACAAAGCACATTGAAATTAAATATCATTTCATTAGAGAACATGTGCAAAAGGAAACTATTGATATTCAATTTGTAAAATCTGAAGACCAAATTGCTGATATTTTTACAAAACCCCTCTGTGAAGACAGATTCTGCACCTTGAGAAAAAGTTTGGGAATGTTTGATTTAAGTTTTATTGAAAATCTGTGAATTTTTAACTCTGTTTAGTTTTGTCTTGTAGGTTAGGACGAGATAAAAATGCAGGCTTGATGGAGGAGCTATGATCAAGGGAGGCAACGCAGATTTAAATTTTCATGGGCCCCACCTAATAATTCCTGACCCCACCATGGCAGTTTAGTTAGTTATTCTTTCTTTGAAAAATAAAATCACAAAAGAGTCAAGTATCGTTTTTGTCCCCAACGTTTGGGGTAAGTCCCAAAGTTGTCCCTAACATTTCAATCGTCCTATTTAAGTCCCTAACGTTTTAAAATTGACTCAATGTTGTCCTGCCGTTAGGGATCCATTAATAGAATTGACGGCGGGACAAAATTGAAACGATTTTGAAACTTTAGGGACTTAAATAGGACGAAAACATTGGGGACAAAAACGATACATAAAAATAAATTTTATTTTTATCCTTCAATAATTTTAATTTTTACTATACATAATATTCAATTATTTTTTAAATTACAATTAATCACATTACTTTCATTCTAAATAAATTAATTTGTTTATAATTTTATTCTTAAAGTAATGTAATTTTTTTATAAATAAATAAATTTTAAACTTTCATTCTAAATAATGTAATTTTACTTTCATTTCATAATCACATTACTTATAATTTTTTTAATAATTTTACACTTTCATTCTAAATAAATTAATTTTTTTATAATTTTACATTTAAAGTAATGTAATTTTTTTTATAAACAAATAACTTTTACACTTTCATTTTTAATAATGTAATTTTACTTTTATTACTTAATCACATTACTTTTTTTTTATATAATTTTACACTTTCATTCTAAATAAATTAATTTTTTTATAATTTTACACTTAAGTAATGTAATTTTTTTATAAATAAATAAATTTTATACTTTCATTCTAAATAATGTAATTTTACTTTCATTACTTAATCACATTACTTATAATTTTTTTTATAATTTTACACTTTCATTCAAAATAAATTAAATTTTTTTATACTTTTACACTTTCATTCTAAATAATGTAATTTTACTTTCATTACTTAATTACATTACTTATATTTTTTAATAATTTTACACTTTCATTATAAATAAATTAATTTTTTTATAATTTTACGCTTAAAGAAATATAATTTTTTATAAATAAATAAATTTTAAACTTTCATTCTAAATAAATAATGTAATTTTACTTTCATTACTTAATCACATTACTTATATTTTTTTTATAATTTTATACTTTCATTCTAATCACATTACATTATTTATTTAGAATGAAAGTGTAAAATTTATTTATTTATAAAAAAATTACATTACTTTAAGTGTAAAATTAAAAAAAAATAAATTTATTTAGAATGAAAGTAATGTGATTAAAAATAATTGAATATTATGTACAGTAAGAAATTAATATTATTAAAGAATAAAATTAAAATTTATTTCTATGTTTCGTTTTTGTCCCTAACGTTTCAAAATCGTCTCAATTTTGTCCTGTCTTAACGGCAGGACAACATTAAGTCAATTTTGAAACGTTAGGAACCTAAATAGGACGATTGAAATGTTAGGGACAACTTTAGAACTTACCCCAAATGTTAGGGACAAAAACGATACTTTACTCAATCACAAAATCTCTTGGATTGTCTTTTCATATCTTGTTGGAAGAAGCATGTTGTCAAATCATATCTTTTCCTTCCAACTAATCTCTTGATTCAAGGAAACTCCCTTTTTATCATTTTTTGAAACTCCCATTTGGTTAATAACCGCGCCATTATGGTCATTAACTTCCCCATCATCTCTCTCCAATCCACATTTATTGCACCACTAACCTCCTTCCACCATCACTCTCTTTTGGCATTCACCCTTTCATATTCAACTCCTCCATTCATCCTATCATGAAAAAGAAAACTGCACTTAGGATAAGTAGCCGAACTCCCATTTCAAAAAACCCACCTTTTTCATCACCTCCAACCCATACGCATATCCATCTCCATTCTACCTCCTCTTCTACTCATTCCCCTCCTTCCAAAAAGACCGAAACCATGTGCCGTAAGGTAGTTGCTCAGAAAACTTCAGGGAGAGGCAAAACTGGAAAGACCAAGGAACCTAGTGTTGAAGAGGATGAAGACGAGTCACATACCTCGCCCCCTCAATCACCACCGAAAAGATCCACCCCACATGCAAGAAGCTCTCAAAAGAGGCAGAAAAGCTTTGTGTTACATGATACTAAGGAACCTGCGAATTTGGAGTCACTCGAATTCAAGAACAAGTTTCACAAACCTCACTCACATTTTGATCCCTCTAGGTTCTACTCATGTGCGTTCTATGAATTTCACAAAGATGTCTTGCTGAAACGACATCTCTGCCCTTCTTACTTGGTGAATCTTGAAAATCTGGCCACCAAAGGAATCAACTTTTCTTCCCTGTTTGATGCTCTGAAATGGACCCCTCTAGTTCACATTCAGAAACTGGTTTACCCGGGGCTGGTCCGGGAATTCTATGCAAACATGCGTTTGATTGATGGCTCAATCCATTCTTACGTCAAACGTGTTTACATAACTCTCAATCCTCAAACCATAGGTACTGCTCTTGGGTATGAAGATGAAGGACCAAAAGTTTACATGATTGATAAATGGGATGATCAAGTAGGAGTCACACAACAAACTGTCTTGCAACACATCTGTGCAAACCTTTCTGGACTAGATGGATTAATCCCAACCCACAAAGCACTCGGCCCGGAGAACTCTCTATTGCACCGTATCATCACTCATATCCTCACTCCTCAAAGTGGTTCTCACCATAGAGTAACAGTTTCTGATTCTATTATCCTATTTGCTCTCATTACTTCTTCCCCAATTTCATTTGCTTATATTATGATACGTCATATGTGGGAAGCAGTAAAAAGTACTAAAAAGGCTAATCTTCCATATGGCATGTTCCTCACATGTATATTTGAGTACTTTAAGGTTGATTTGTCTAATGAAT
The DNA here is from genome assembly GCF_059453495.1 of Arachis ipaensis. Classification (NCBI taxonomy): domain Eukaryota; kingdom Viridiplantae; phylum Streptophyta; class Magnoliopsida; order Fabales; family Fabaceae; genus Arachis; species Arachis ipaensis. The sequence goes on along the minus strand of NC_142440.1, from coordinate 140,028,242 downwards.
CTGTTGAGAACAAGGTTTCCATGATTAAAGGAGGAGGAGTTTCGGGTAAGAAAGGCAAGCGGTCTGTTCCCTCTGAACCATCTCTCAGCGATCTGGAGAGCCGTCCTGAACCCTCAAATGTCACTGCATCAATCCGGGAAGTTCTCAAAGAGTTTCGCAACAAGTTAATGCGTAAATCTCACAAGGCTGCCCAGAAATTGGAATATGAACAGGAAAGGGCTTGGAAGAAGTGTCACGAAAGGGTTGGCTTCATGATTAAGAGCTTTGATGATGAAATGGGGACAGGGGATTACGAAGATGATTCCGATTCAGAGTTCAATCTTTCTGATGATTAATGACTGTTTCTTTACTTTTATTTGATATTGGCTCCATTAGGCTCAATCTGTTTTTTGTAGGAGCATGACTTGATACTCACTGCTCTATGATACTTTGATACACTCTTGCTACTTTATTATGGATATTTTGTTGTGTTGTTCATATTTTGTGCAGGTGCCCCTTGATGACAAAAGGGGGAGGAAATTGAAACTAATGAAACAGGGGAGGATTTGCTGAAACATGGGATGAAATTTTCAATTAAAAATTCATGATCACCCTTGTTCAAAGAATGCATGTTGTTATTGCATTTGTTTCACTATGGTTACTGCTGTTGGAAATGCATTTGGCATTTGGTTTGACAATATATTTGTATTGATCATATGAATGTCTGGTTGTTGATTTATCTTGATGAACATGCTTGTATTGAAATAGGAATATTCTTATTCATCTTGGTAAACATGTTGGTTTGAAAATTTATTTTTGGCAGTTCCTTTAAACTGTGATATCTAACAGCTGCAATGTTTTTGATGTGATCATGAGTGATTCAAAAATATTTTCTTACTTGAATAATATTGCTCTGATATCTTGACTGAAAATATTTGAAAATTTTTTGAACTACATTGTTTTGGAATCAGTTGATGTGTGTAAAGTTTGAGCAGAAAATCAGTTTATGATATCAAATGAGTTTTGATTATCAATTTAAAACTGCTCATAAATCAAGCATTTAGCATCATATAACATGCTAAATAACATTGTTCTTGAAGCTTGATTAAAATGTTACAGGTTAGTGCTTCCCTTGGTAAAAATGGTATATATTAAGGGGGAGCCATGTGACATTTAGAAAGGGGGAGAAATTCAATCTTCAAAGGGAGTACTCATACTCAATTTTTTTAAAAAAAATTCTTTCCATTTCAATTTTAATAATGTTTGTCATCAAGGGGGAGATTGATGAGTTTGGAAAACTCTAAATTAATATTTGTGATGACTAAATATTATTAAAAATAATTAATTACAAAATTATTAATCTGATTTTCATTTAACATATATTGATTAAATAATTTTGTTACAGGTTTTAATATTGGGCCGAAAAACAAATTTCTGGTGCAAGCCCAAATTACATTCAGCCCTTGGTTTTGATAATATATGATGAATATGGCTGATTTAATTCTTTATGTTACTTGGGCCAATTTAATCTATTATGGCTACAAGTCCAAGTTGAAAAATGCCTTCCTATTTGCTTTATGCATGTTCCAAAATTCATCAGGAAAGCAAATGTTGATATTGGGCCTGATTTAATTATTATTGCAACTAAGCCCAATTCCATTTGAGATGAGAATTCCTCATGCTTTGTCCGAATCCATGAAGCAAAGAAAACAAAGCCTCAATGCTTCCAACGGATTCCATTACACTTCTTGGAAGGATTTCAAAGTTAATTTAAGCATTGGGAACAAAAGCAAGTGAGAGAAGATTGATTTGATTGAAGGCATCATTGCTACATGCCACACTAAGGGAAGTAAAAGCAAGCTATTTTTAATTAATTAGTTTAACCACTTTGAATTGCTTTTTCTTCAGATTCTCTTTTCTCTCTCATTCTTTCTTCTTCTTCGGTCATTGTCTAGGAAATAATGGAAGCTATGTTCAACTATCAAAAGAAAGAAGGAGCTGCATGCATCAAGACCATCAAGCTAATGATGGCAAGAAAACATACTAAAATAAAAATGAGCTGTGGCTGAGATTGTCACCAAATATGGATAGATTTGGTGAGGTAATCTCGAGCTCCTCATGCTCAAAAAGGAAGAAGAAGATCTCGGCCAGCAAGGTGAGATTCTTGGAGGAGATGGCTTGTCTTTGATTCTGCTCAACCACCACAGGAAGTAGCTAGAGTGGCGAAGTGATGGTAGAGGCAGAGATTGAAGCAGATGAAGTCATCATCATCATGAAGCATCAAGGGCCAGAAATCCATCTTGGAGAGCAAGCCAAGGATGGAGAGCTCGGATTGATGAAGAGTGATGACCAAGGAAGGACTAGAGGTAATTGCATGTTAGTTATTGCATGGTTATCTCTTCTCTCTCTGTGTGGCCGAACCGGTTTCTTGAAGGAAGAAGAAGTTGGCTTGGGTTTTTGGCTTCAAGTGTGGAGGCTTCTCTCTTCTATAAAAAGGGGGAACAGCCACTGGTTGGAGCAAGGAGTTAGAAGTAAGCATTGAGAGTGCAAGGCACAGGATTCTTAGAGCTACATAAGCTTACAGATTTTCTTCTCCTTCAATGTATTCTGTTTTGTATTTTTCTGTTTAATTTTGTCATGTCTTGAGTCTCATGGAAAAAGGCAAATAGTGAGGTTTGTATGAAAAAGCCATAGAGCGGAAAAAGGTAGAGAGTGCAAAATTAAAAGAAAAAGTCATAGATGTCTTAGAGTTCCTTTGTTCATCTATGTTGTGTTTCATGATTCTGTGGGAATTCCCTTGTAAGTTGGGTTAGCACTTTACAGTTTGTAGTCAGGTTGATTATAGTTAAATTCCATCATTGTTGTGATGGAAACTGGATGTAGGCTGCACTGCTCTTAGCAGCTGAACCAGGATATATCTGGGTGTAATCTTCCTTCTCTCCTACTCCATTTTTGTTTTCTACTGCACAGGAGCAAAAACAAAAAATGTCTCGTGCCAAGTGACGAGACAAAATGAAAAAGTCTCGTGACTAGGGACGAGCTAAAAACAGAAAAGTCTCCTCTAAGTCCAGCAAGTGTTAGCAAGCAAAAAAGGGGGCTAAGATTCAACCCCCATTCTCTTAGCCACTGAAACCATCAGGTATTAATGTGAAAAGTTAGCGAACGGAGGCTTAGGTTTCTGGTGTACTGAGTATGGGTTTGGTGGAGTGAGACTGAAGAATGGAATATGAATTGAGGAATTGACGAACTAATGAGTTCTAAATGGAAATGTTGAATTGTCAGTGGTTGAGATGAGTCGAGGACTTGGAATGAAATGATGGATCCATGCTATACTGAAAAATGTTTTCTGAAAACCACTGAACTATTGTTTTATACTGAGAAATGATGAGACGCTATGCACCTGGCAGGGACGGTGGTTAATCCCGCCTGTCGAGGTAGCGGCGGCGGCGTAAGGACGGTGGTTAATCCCGCTTACGTTAAGATGTGAGGTCTGTGGCAAGAGTATCCCGCTCGCATCCCTTCGGATCAAGAGAGTGTGCAGGCACAAAATCTTGGACGGTGTTCCGAGCACCATATCTCGGGGGGGGTTCCCAATGATGATTCCGAAGGGCGACCTTTCCATGGAGATGTGTCGGGTTGGCAGTTGAACCGACAATGTGATATCACAGCCAGTAGGACAGGCATTCATCATATGCATCTTCTATCTGTTTGTTTGCTTTGCCGACTTGTAATTGCTTGCCTAATTATATAACATGCCTAATTGCTTACTTGAATTATTTGCCTTACATGCCAATACTTGTGTTTTACTTGCATTGATATTAATTGTACTTTCTACTAGGATTGAGGAGGTTCGGAAGGCGGTGGCGATGGGATCGCATGGAGGATAGGTTGGTGAAGGCTGTGGGATAGCAGAGAACTGTTAGATTAGAAACTCCTCAAGTTAGATTACCCCTTTATTATGTTATGGTTTAAGTTACTCTTTAATGTCCTTAAGTTATGCTTGTTGTTTTAGTTATGCCTTAAGATGAATCTTGTGATGGATATGAAGTCTAGGATTGCCTTTGGCGTTCCGAAGTCTTATATCTTACATCACTAACACTGTTACTATACTGAGAACCTCCGGTTCTCATACTATATTCTGTTATTTTTCAGATGCAGGTCGCAACCCACTTCAGTGAGTTGTTTTGATGGTAACAGAAGCGGAAGATCCTGAATATACTTTTGGGAGGTTCAAGAGCAGCCGGTTCGATCCGCAGTTTGTTAAGTGTCGCCGACTCAGGGTTCCTTTGATTTCGAATGGTAAACCGGCGGCAACATTTAGGTAGCGTTTGTTTTCGAGGGCAGGACACGGAGACATGGACAACACTTGTTTAAAAAGTGTTTGGAAGCAGAGACATGGACAGTGGACATATTGTCTCCGAGACAATTTTTTATATTTTTGTGTCCACTCTTTCACGAAGGACAATGATGGACACGGGATTTGGAAGAGTGGACACGGACAATTTTATAAATTTTGTTTTCCTTTTTTTCCACTATTACCCCTTCTTATTTTTCCTATTGCGTTATTCAGAGATACTTTTTTCTTCCTATTCTTCCTCTATCTCTTTCTTTTCCAGATACTCTCTCTTTTCTATAGAATTTTTTATTGGGGGTAGATAATTCTTTTCTTTTTATCGTTTTACTTCAATACAATTTTAACCTTATATTATATAATTTGATTTGTAATAAAAATAATAACAAAAATAATTAATCTTAAAATTTTTGAAAGATAAATATTAGTAAAAATAAAGTTGATCTTTTAAAATGCTAAAAAATAATTTATAAATTATAATTGATTTTATATAATTTAAAAAAAAACCAGTTTTTATAAAAAAAAATCAGTTTTTAGATAAAAAAAAATTAGTTTTTTTTTTAAATAAAAATAAATTTTTATATGCAAAAACTAATTGTTTTTCATGTAAAAATGGATTTTTTTAAAATTAATTTTTTATTTAAAATTAATTTGGCTTATTAACTTAAACAAAATTTTTTATTAATCAAACTCAAATTTATTTTTTTGTTAATCTTAACCATATGTATTCCTACATATTAATAATAAATTTAAGAATAAAATAATTATATTTATAAATTTTATTTTAATATAAATACTAATATATTTTTTTATTAAAATTTTTTTCCTCTTCAAATATTTTTTTAAGTATTCCTACGTACTCTCATTTTTTATTAAATTAATTTGTATTGATGTAGAAAATTTGGAATCACATGACTATTTTAGTCATTTCATATAATATTTTAGTCTTGTCTATGTGTATCCAAACATAATACTAGACATTACATTAGTGTCTTGTCCATCGTATCCAAACACAATACACAAAAGATAATTTTTAATGTCTCCGTCCTATTGTCTTCATTTCAATGTCATATTTTGTCCTGTCTCTAAAAACAAACGTAGCCTTAATGTTAAAAGGTGCAGTAGTCCTTATTTCTTTCAGGATCGGGATGCTGAGGGATAGCCCCGTATTAAATATAAATTTTGAGTATTTGAATGTGAATTTGCAATTATATATGGCATAAATAAATAAATATAAGTATATACTAATAATGCAATATGTAGGATAAGCAGAAAAGCAAAAATGAAAATAGAAATCCTCATGTTATATATGTATCACTTTGATTTTCTCATCGAGTTGTATTATTCTATTTCATTTAATTAAATGAAATTTGTTGTTGAGTTCTTCTAATTTGTATGCATTATCTTTTTTTTATTATTTCTTCCGTGCGTGTATATATATATATATATTTCATAATGTTCTTCACTAACAATTCGAGGTTAGAGCATAGTTGACGTTGAATCTAAAGGATCTACAGCTGGATAGATACCTTTAGCAGTCAATCCTCTTGATAGTACGGTCGTAGCATCCAAATGTGCAAATGTCGTAGCAGGGACAGGGTCGGTCAAATCGTCTGCGGGTACATAAACTGCTTGAATAGAAGTTATAGACCCTTCTTTAGTAGAAGTAATTCTTTCTTGTAAAGAACCCATTTCGGTACTAAGGGTCGGTTGATAACCTACAGCGGAAGACATTTGACCCAATAAGACTGACACTTCGGATCCCGCTTGGACGAATCGGAAGATATTGTTTTATGATATAAAAGATTTTTTTTCCACTTCTTATTAATTATTTTTAATATCCACAATAAAAAATTGTATAAAAGAGACATGCATAAAAATCATTTATATAATATTCTTCTTTGAATTTTGGCGACAAATTAAATTAATAATTCATCCATAAATATATTATACACATCTAAGATTAAAATACTTAGAATGTAAATATATTCATTGTACTTCTCTTGCGATGGTACTATAATGTATATATATAACAAAAATATTATTCGCGCATTAAGATTAATTACTAATATATTTATATATAAAATATGTGTAGTTTAATTTATTTTTAATATGTATTTATATTTTAATATATATTTTATACTGTGGCTAATTTTGATAACTAATTTTAGTGTATACATAATATAATCATATATAATTATAATTTCATTAGTAAAAATGAATCTTTTAATTTTTTTCTTTTATATAATATTATAAAATGTAGTTTCTTATTATACATATTTTAAATAAGAAAATATATATAATATATAATAAAAAGAGTTTAAATAATCTAATAAGATTTATATATTTAGATCATTTTAAAATAAATAAATTTTAAAATTAATTATTTTTATTAATATAACAATTCTAACAAAAAAATCACACTTAATACTATCACTTAAAAAATGAGGAGATTTAATTCTTAAATAACGACAACCTAAAACCAAAAGTATAGACTTAGCTATTCAAATATTTTCTCTCAATCATGGTTTCTTGTATGGTCCCAATGAATCATTTCAAAGCTAGAGAAAAGTTTGACGTTGACACAACTGATTTATATGATTCTCTGATTCTGCGATTCTGACTTTGTGATTATGTGATTTTGAATTGATTTTTAGTTTTCTGTATTTATTTTGCTTATTTTGAAATTTTGTTAATAATACTGATGAGTTACTGTGCTTGTTTACTGATTTTGTTAATTTGAGTTATTTGTTTTGAGTTGATTTTATGATTTAATATATTAATAATTTTGATTCTGTGATTCTGAGCTGCTGGGTTTAATTTATTTTTGTTTATTTTTAGTTAATTTTGTGATTTATTTGTATTCAATTTCTATTTAATCTATTTGTTTATTATTGCTGATTGTTGTTCATTGTTGTTCATTATTTGTTCATTGTTGTTGATTGTTATTCATTGTTCATTGTTGCTGAATGCTAGTAATTTTATTTTGTTGTGTTTCTGCTTCTGTTTTTTTAATTATTTGTTCATTGTTCATTGTTGTTGATTCCTAGTATTTGTGAGAAAATACTATGAAAGATGTCTTCAACATTCTAAATATACTGATATAATGGTATTCAAAATAGAAAGGAAGAGTTTTATTATTTGTAATATACTTTTAGATGTGTTATTTTCTTGCATAAATTATGTTAGTCTTGTGTTATTTTGTGTCATTTAATAGAGTTAGTTCATTTGTTTTACTATAATAAATAAGAAGTGATGGATAGATTATGTGGAGAATAGCATTCTACTCCAAGTTATATGTGTTGTTCAGTTAAATATATAAATCATATATCTTGTCGCTACAATAGATTGAAAATGCTGGACTTTATAAAAATTGGAACTCTTAACTCAACCCTTTCCATTTATTGTTAGAGTTTTTCTAATAATATATCTATTTTTTCAACCTGGTGATGAGCAAGCTTTCCATGAATCAAGTCATGTTGTTGCAGGTTGGTTCTTAAAATATTTTATATAAGTGTGTGTTTTATACAGGGTAAAAAGTCAATGCAGATGTTAAGATTTACATGTGTATATGAGAGATTTGATTCTTTATTTGTGCATGTCCTTAATGTGATCTTTGATTTACACCAGCAATGTCAACTTTGATTTATGTAGTTTATTATTAATTCTGACAATATTGTAGCTTCAGATGCTTGTGGATCTTAAGGAGGAAGGTCCCGACACAGTTGACAGAGTGAAGAAATAACTAATAAGCACCTTGATTTCATTGCCATGTCTTATGTATGTTAAGTAATTTCTTTTACAACAGCACTAGGTATTGAAGTTAAAGTAGAAGCCAGGTATATTTGTTCTACAATTGTCTGTGTACTAGCGTCGTTACTTTTAGAACAATAACAATTCCCTAATCCAGTCTTATTTTCTCATTTGGGGTCCTATCCTACAAATCGTTTTTCCATTGAAGCAATGAAATTGGACCAACGCTGTAACGCATAGTTATATAATTTAAGGAAACTGGTAAATTTTTTTTTTTTTTGAATTGATTGAAAAACCGAACAAACCGAATCAAACCAAACCGAATTTAATTGGTTTGGTTTGGTTCGGATGGTCTCGGTAAAAAATCGAACCAAACCGAACCGCAGTTTAATTAAACGATTGGATCGGATGATTTTTTTCTAAAAAACCGAACCAAACCGCACCGCAAACACCCCTAACTAATGCTATGGAATGTCAAATATAATATAATATAAAAAAATCAGATATTTTAAAAATATTGATATTTTATTAATTTTAATCGTTAATTTTAATTATATATAAAAAAATTATATAATATATTAATTAAAATAATTAATAATCAAAATTATTAAAATATTAATATTTTTAGTATATTACATTTATTTATTTATTATTATTTATAATATTTACCATGATAAGACTCGTAATATTTGTCATCTTTTTAAATAAAAAAAGTTTTTATTTCTTAAAGCTTTAATAAAACTATACAAATTTTGATTTATTACATTTTAATATTTAAGATCCATTTTAATAAAATTCTATTCATAATTCTATTCAGAAAAAACTATTAGTAGTTAAGCTTTCCTACACTCTTGTTATCATCTTTAAATTTTTTATTTTACCATGCAGTAACTACGGACTGATGTAGCCATCTAATGTATTTTGTATCAAATTTGTAGAGTTGTTTTGCAAACATCTTCACATTTTTTGTGTTCATGCAATTGCCAAGGCTCTAACTGAGACACATTTCACAAATGCAATAAACTTTGACAAAACAAAGTCATTGATTTTCTTCGTCATACAGAGCAAGTGAATGTTTCTTTAGTCCAAAGTCCAAATATCCATGGGTAACAAAAAATCAAGCGTTGATTGAACTAGTATTGATTTGCATATATGAAACATTTTGCTTTTCTGTATTTAAAGTATGTGTCAACTTCATATGAAGTTTCATCTAACTTGTTCACATTTCCTGTTATTCTATATTCATTTGGATTTGATATGTGTGCATCTCATCATTTATAAATAGAAAATATGGAATTTGAGACAAGAACCTGATATGCATGTTTATCTCTAAATTCTAGCTTTTTAATCTTGCAATTGCATCTGAGGTATCTTTCTTATTCCGTTTTGCTTCTATCTTAAAAGTTTTTTAATACTGCTAGTGCTAAACCAGTTTTTTATTGTGCTTCTGATAATATGGTTGCAATTGCAGTTGCAAACAACAGTTTAAAATTAAATTCAAATCAATTAAACAACATAAATTAACTTGATAATGTATTCAATGTTAAAAAGTCTTTCATTTAGAATTGGGATCTTCAGTGTAATAAAAGGACAAAGATGTGAAAGTATAGTTTAAAAGCTAATCAAGTTAAAAATACTTAACTAAAAAATAAGATCAACATTGGAGAAATAATTCGATTGGTCCTGATAGCTAATTATATACTATTAAAGTTACAGGAAGATTTGGTGAACAAAATTTTAGAGCTTAGTTTATGTATATGCTTTAAATCTTTTTCGATGTGTATTTGTTTTATAGTTTGAATTTTGAGGTTTAAGACTAATGTAATTGAAGGTTGTAGAAGGCTTAGAGAAGGGGGTTGAATCTATAGCCTTCTTTTACTTTAATTGAAATAAGTCTTTGCTTACAATCTTTTACTTAGGATCTGTTTGAACTGTGCAGTGAAAATTTATGAGACAATTTGATTTTGTCTCATAAATTGCAGAGAGACAAAATAGTGCAGAGAAGAAGAAAATGGCACCAGCATGTATCTTAGTTCAGTTGCCTTGTGCAATGCAACCTACATCCAGTCTCCACCACAACAGTGGTGGAATTTCCACTATAGTTAAAGTATTACATACACCAATTCCACAGGATTGACACAATCCTTTTCCTCTAAAGTTCTAACCTAACTTGACTTAGCTTGGCTATGCTAATACCTAACTATTCACTCTTAGTGCTTACCCAACTAAAAAAGGGGTACCTCACTGGTACAAGATACAAGCCACAAGAAACAACCTAAAGAAATCTGAAATTACTCTAGGCTTTTCACTCAAGTGTATCACTCAGCCTTTTAACACTCATTGGCCTTTTCTTGATCTTTCTCTTATGCCTTTTTCCACTCAAGAAATCACAGAAAGATATATATTAAAAATAAAAATTACAATCTGTAAAACATGAAGGAGATTGATGCTTTAACAGCCTCTGTTGTTATACGATGAACGAACCAGATTTACTTAACTCTGGTTGAGTTTCTCATTCTGGCGGAATGCTACTTTAATTTAACTAGAAAGCACTGTCCAAGTTGATGAACTCTCCACAGAGAAAACTTCTTATAACAAAATCTCAAACCCTGGTTCTCTCTCCTTACCTTCAGACTGAAGTGATTTTCCTCTTTGTATGAGCTTTGTCTCAACACCTAGGACTTACTTCACAAGGTCAGTTTCTTGAACCTAGGGCTAGCTGAAGTCTTTCTTCTTCTTTCTTCCATCAGCCCCAAATATTAGGGATTTTGAAGTCTCAGACAAGTGATACAGCTTCCTTGAAAACAGATTTTCAATGGATTTGATAAATCTAAGCCCTCAGATTTATGCTTTGTCTCCAAAAAACAATTATAGCCATTGATTCACAACATAGGTAAACAGCCACCACTTTCTTTAGTTTTTCCAGAAATGGTATGTGTAGAAGAAGGTAGGTTTCAATCAAGCTATCAACATGCATATAAGTGGAAACAATCTACCTTTATCTTTTGATCAAGCTAGAGGAGCCCTTTGCTTTTGGCTTCATTTATTTGACATTTTCTTCAAGAAGCTTCTTCCTCTTTTCTTCATTGTATATTATCTGAAAGACAAAGTTTGCAATGAAAAACTCTCTTTTTCTTCTCTGTGTTATACCCAAAGGACATCTAGCATTCCAGCTATTGATTTCTTGCTTTTGAGAAACCACGTGGGTGATGTGAAAGAGAGAAGAGAGAAAAGATAGAATTTTGGTTTGATGGTGGTAGAAAAGTTCATAAGCAAATCGGACTTGAAATACTTAGTTAGTAACTAAGTTGAATGAATAGATATGGATGTGGACCACCACTTTTGGGTAGGGGTGTTCGCGGTGCGGTTTGGTTCAGTTATTTGAGAAAAAGTCATCCGATCCAATTTTATATTTATTTTTTGGTTCGGTTTGGTTCGGTTTTTTTATCAACACCAACCAAACCAAACCAAACCAATTAAAACTGGTTTGGTTCGGTTCGGTTTTTTCGGTTTTCTAAATAATTCAAAAAAAAGATGATCAGTAAAAAACCAAAGAAGAACAAACACCGGAGCAGAACTATCCATCCATACCCTAAAATCAAACACCGGAGCAGAACTCAAATCAAGAACAAATAATAAAAAACCAAAATAACAAATGATCAGTAATCACAACCAAAGAAGAAGTAATCAGATCCAAAATCCTAAACAAAACTCAAAACAGAACATGCCATCAAAATAAAAAAGTAATCAGATCCAAAACCCTAAACAAAACTCACAACCAAGAACAAATAACCAGTAATCAAAGCTAAAAAAGTAATCAAAGCTAAAAATCAAAGTAACAAATCAGAACGTATACAAGATCAGAATCCAAAAACAAAACAACAACAAATAGCCAGATCCAACAAATTTAGAACTGCGAATCAGAGATGCGAAGCGCAACTATGAAGACCACGACTCTGCGAACTGCAGAGAAGAAAACGACGGCGTGGAGGAGGACGCTAGGAGGAAGACGATGGGAGGAGATGCCGGCTTCTATACGTGGAGGAGACGCCGGCTTCCGTGTGTGGAGGAGATGCCGGCTTCTGTGCGTGGAGAAGACGGCGGCTTCTGTGCGTGGAGGAAGGGCGGCGCCGAGGAGAGGGAATCGCGATGAGGAAGGGAAGGAGAGAAAGGGCCGCGCCGAGAAGAGGGAAGCACGAGGAGGAAGGCCACCGCGAGGGTGCTGTCCGGCACGTCAGGGGCTTAGAGGACGACAGCGTGTGAGGGTGGGATGTGGAATTTTCTACGGTGTGGAAAAAGAGAGTGGAGAGTGGGGGAGAGGAGAGAGCTAGGGTTGAGTGGCGGCTGTATCTTCCTGGAAGGGGGTGGGGTTTGGTTTTTATATAGGATTTTTCAGTATAACCGGTTCGGTTCGGTTTGGTTAGGGCTTTTCAAATTAAAACTGAAAATCGAACCGAACCGCAAAAACTGCAAAATATCATTTTTTTCGGTTTTCGGTTTGTTCGGTTATCGGTTTTTTCGGCTCGGTTGGTCGATTTTGTTCGGATTGGATCGGTTTTGAACACCCCTACTTTTGGGCTTGGCTATCCTTGGGCCTATTTTCTTTTCCTCCTTATTATTGCTATATCCAAAACAATATAGATTCCCAGCTGAACAAGGCTTTCCTTTGTTTCAATTTGCATTAGGCTTGGTTGAGGATTTCATATACTTCAACATATTTGATTTCTTTGTTTCATTGGTTTGGGCTGCTGCATAATTATTTTGGGCCTACATCACTAAATGAAATAATTAAACCCAGTTAGATATTTAACTCAATAAATCAATGTTTGTCATCATCATTAAATTAATTGTATTTTTAACTCAACAGTCCCCCCTTGATGACAAACATTATATATGAGATAATAATCAAAGGAATTGAAATAGAAAAGATTTAGAGACTTCGCTTTGATGATACCAATTTAACTTGATGTGCTCCCCCTCTTTTTCATAAGGGTTGCTCCCCCGATTTGTTTTCTATTCATCCCAGTTGATTCCTTTGCATTATTTCCTTAGGCTTTGAGAGTTAGAGAGCCCACCGAAAATTCTTGTTTCTTTACTCTATTCCTTTGAGATGCTGCTTCTTTAGTTTTGGCCTGTAACACTAATCAAGACAATCAAAACTGATTGGGTGTTTAACCTAATAAATCAATGTTTGTCATCATCATTAAATTAATTGTATTTTTAACTCAACAATCTCTCCCTTAATGACAAACATTATATATGAGGTAATAATCAAAGGAATTGAAATAGAAAAGATTCAGAGACTTCCCTTTGATGATACCAATTTAACTTGATGTGCTCCCCTTCTTTTTCATAAGGGTTGCTCCCCCTTAATGTATGCTTATCGCTTAACCTGAGGATACAATCAATAATGGCAACTAAATAATCCAATGTATATACATGCTTATCTAGGATTCAGCAGCACAAGTATAAGCACACCAACAAAAAACATAAGTATCCATGAACTTCAAATGGCTTAAAGTCAAACAAGTTCAGTTCACAAACACAGTTCAATTCACAAACATAAGACTAATTATAAATAATATCCAATAATCCCAATAAGCCTTATGTAATCAAGCCTCATATATAATTTTTTTTCTCCTCCTTTTGTCATCAAAGTGAAAAAAATAAAACAAAAATAGAACCTGCAAAATAATGTGTTAGAGGCATGTAAAAGCTAGATGTTGTGTCTTGAAATACTAAGAAAAATTCAGGAGAAAAATGAAGATCATATTTCAACCAGAAACACCATAGTTATCAAATAAAGAGAAAGCTTACAATATGCAAAGACCAATTCTGGGTAAAAACTTATATGGACAAAAAAAATATCAGAAAACAAAAGGAACAACATGTGTTATAAGATTCAAACATGGTCTATGTCCATTTCTATATTACAAAATTCATATCATTCATTTCCTATCCAGCAAATGTCTCTTTGACCTGTGAAACAAAATTCTCAAACAAGACATTAGCACAATTAAAATAGAAGTTGTAGTTTTTCAAAAATTGAAATGATGATAATATGAAGTGTAAAAATTTAAGTACAGTAAAGACAAAAGTTTGAAAACAATTTTTCATTTTATGACAAAATCAGTGATGCCCACTTGAAATTAATTCAGAACTAAAAACCAGATGCAACGTTCCAAGATGAAAGCTCTTCCTCTGCCCAAAAAATATCTATTCCCAACCTGAAACAGCAAAGCCTCAAACAACACCTTAGCAAAGTTAAAACAATAAATCAGAACTAAGAATGCCTAAGCAAGTTCTTAATTTGTAAAATATGTCCTCAGCCAGAGGTTTGGTGAAAATATCAGCAAGTTGTTCCTCTAATTTAACAAATTGAATGCTAAAATTTTCATTTTGAACATGTTCTCTTATTGAGTAAAATCTCACTTCAGTATGTTTATTTCTTGAGTGCAAAACTGGATTTTTGGAAATATTTATAGCACTCATGTTGTCACACAACAAAGGAATATTTTCGGCATTCAATTTATAATCAGCAAATTGAGTTTTCAACCAAAGCAACTGAGAACAACAAGAGGCAGTGATGTATTCAGCTTTAGCAGTGGAAAGAGCCACTATGGACTGCTTTTTGCTCGACCAGACATTTAAGGATCTACCCAGAAAACAACAAATGCCAGATGTACTTCTTCTATAAATTCTGTCTCCAGCAAAGTTTGCATCACAATAACCAACTGTAGAAAATTTATCAGACCTAGGATACCATAACCTATAGTTAGATGTGCCATGTATATATCTAATGATCCTTTTAACTACTGAAAGATGTGATTCTTTTGGTTTTGATTGGAATCATGAACACATTCCAACACTTTGCACAATGTCAGGTCTAGAGAAAGTTAGGTACATAAGAGATCCAGTCATTCCTCTATACCTAGTCTCATCAACATTTTTCTCAGTTTCTCTCTTTTCTAATTTAGAGTTAGGGTGCATGGGAGTTCCCATGGGTTTGGCATTTTCCATACCAAATTTCTTAACTAGTTTCTTGGCATACTTTACTTGATGAATAAAAATACCATTTTCAGTTTGCTTAATTTGAAGCCCAAGGAAAAAATTAAGTTCACCCATCATACTCATGTCAAATTCACTTGTCATGAGTTTTTCAAATTCAGTACAAAGAGATTCATTGGCTGATTCAAAAATAATGTCATCAACATAAATTTGGACTAGAATAAAAGAATCATTAGAATTCTTAATAAATAGAGTGGTGTCTGTGGTTCCTCTTTGAAAACCATTTTTCAAAAGAAAAGAGCTAAGTCTCTCATACCAAGCTCTAAGAGCTTATCTTAAACCATGGAGAGCTTTTGATAGTTTGAAAACATGGTTAAGAAATTCCTTATTTTCAAAACCAGGTGGCTGTGCCACATACACTTCTCTATCTATCACATCATTCAAGAATGCACATTTCACATCCATTTGATACAATTTGAAATCATAAAAAGCAGCATAAGCTAGAAAAAGTCTTATGGCTTCCATTCGGGCAATAGGGACAAAGGATTTATCAAAGTCTATTTCCTCTTCTTAGTCATATCCTTGTGCCACCAATCTTGCTTTATTTCTAGCAATGCTTCCATCTTCACTTGTTCCAAGCCGGTCACTTTCTTTCCACTAGGCTTAAGAACTAATGTCCATACTTGGTTCTTTTCAAACTCATAAAACTCATCCTCCATTGCCTTTACCTAAGAGGGGTCATCAAGGGCTTCCTTGACGTTTTGAGGCTCCATTTGAGAGAGAAAAGCAATGTTTGTTTCTTTATTTCCTTTTCTAGTGGAGGAACGAGTTTTAACACCATGTGAGACATCCCCAATGACAAATTCCTCAGGATAATTCTTTAAGAATCTTCATTTACGAGGTCTAGTGGACTTGGAGGTAGATTCAGTAACTAAGGGATTCAAGGAACTGGTGGTTTCAGGATTTCTTCCAGATTCATGAGACAAAACAGAATTGTCTCTTGCTAAATCTACAGCAGCTGCAGTTTCTGATTCAATCGGCTTAGAATTCTCATTTTCATGATTTTGTGCCTTTTCATCATCCTTTTGAACTTGATTTCCTGCATCACAACCTTCCAAGATACTTTGAACCAAGTTAGTGTCACAAAATGTAACATGTATGGACTCCTCAATTATTCTAGCATCTTGATAATAAACTTTATATGCTTTACTATTTGTGGAGTATCCTACAAATAAACACTCATATGCCTTTGGATCAAATTTTTCCAAATTATCTTTGTTATTTAGAACAAAATATTTACATCTAAAGATATGCAAGTAGTTTAAATTTGGTGGGTAACCTTTTCAAAGTTCATAGAGAGTTTTCTTTAAAAATTTTCTTATGACGGGTCTATTCAAAATGTGGCAAGTAGTGTTAACCGCTTCAGCCCAAAGGAATTTTGGAACATTGCTCTCACAAAGCATAACTCTTGTCATTTCTTGAATGCTTCTATTTCTTCTTTCCATAAAATCATTTTGTTGCGGTGTTCTAGGTCAAGAGAAGTTGTGAGATATTCCAAATTCCTCACAAAAGGATTCAAATAATTGGTTTTCAAATTTAGTTCTATGATCACTTCTTATAGAAGAGATCTTTAAATCCTTTTCATTTTGAACCTTCTTGCTAAAAAATTCAAAGGCCGAAAAGGCTTCTTTTTTGTGTGCAAGAAATAAAACCCAACCAAACCTAGAGTAGTCATCCACAATTACTAAACCATCATGTTTAACACCTAAACTTTGAGTTCTTGTTGGACCAAATAAATTAATATGTAGCAATTCAAGTGGTCTTTTAGTAGAGACGTCTTCCTTTGATTTAAATGAACTCTTTGTTTATTTTCCCATTTGACACGCATCACAAATGATGTCTTTGTCAAATTTTATCAAAGGAAGGTTTCTTACTAATTCTTTCTTTACAAGCTTGTTTATTTGAAACATGCTAGCATGGCCTAATCTCTTGCGCCATAGCCACTTTTCAGATTCTTTAGAATGAAAACAAGCTACATTTTGATTCTTTAGTTCATCAAGGGTAAGTTCATACACATTATCACAACGCTTAGCAATAAACAACACATCATTGGTCTTTTCATTTATAACACAGCATTCCAATCTTTTAAAAATCACCAAATAACCCAAATCACACAACTGACTTATACTTAAAAGATTATGCCTCAAACCATTTACCAAAAAGACATCATCAATAAAAGTAAAATGATCATTACCTACTTTTCCAGCAGCCACAATTTTACCTTTTCCATCATCTCCAAAGGTCACAAAACCTCCATCATACTTGTTTAGTTTGATGAAGAAAGTTGACCTTCCAGTCATGTGCCTTGAGCATTCACTATCCAAGTACCATATATCCTTTTTGTTCTTGGATGCTAGGCAAATCTGCATTAAGACTTCAAGTAACTTTAGGTATCCAAATTAATTTGGATCCTTTGAAGTTAATCCACCTTGGTTGTCCAAGTGCATTGAAATCACATACAACATTGTAAATTTGGTTTCCTACCATTCTTTTTTCAATGAAACATTGTGAATGTGAGTGACCAAATTTCTTACAATTAAAACAATGATTTTCTTATGCATGTTGCTGAAATTGAGGTGAATTATGATGCTGAAAATGATTAAATGACTGAAATTTTTTGGTTTTTGGAAGAGGTGCATTTCTTTTGACAAAATGATTTTTGTTATGATTTTTCTTTTTTGCAGAAGTATTCCAACCAGAGTTTTTGAAAGTGTTTTGGCTTTTTGAAGATGAGGTTCTATAGTTAAAAGTTAGTTTTTTTAATGTAACCTCATTGGTCGTAACATAGCCTAGACCCGACTTGGTGGAAACAGTTTCGATTCTTGAAGACAAAGCATTTTCATCTGAAAAGGAACTTCCAGATTTCTCTTCATATATGGGAACATGTCCCAAAACAGATTTGTTCATGTTGGAGTCAGTTTTTGATGAAAAAGGCCAAAAAAATTGTAGGAGATCTATCAAAAATAGCATCATCATTTGTCATATATCCTAAACCAGATTTTTCATACAATGGTCTTTGACTTGCAAGTAATTTGTCCAAGTTACTAGAACTTTGAGCAAATCTTGCTAAGTCACCATTCAATCTTTTAATCATTTCATTTAATCTTTCATTTTTAGTAATAAGCTCTTGAGAAGGATCCATAATGTGATTTCCTTTTAATTTTTCAAGTTTAGATTTTAAAAATCTGTTTTCTTCAATAATATCCAAGGTACATTCAATTTTCTTCACCTTTTCTCTCAAAAAATAATTTTCAACTTTCAAAATTTCTTTTTCAGATTTACATTTACTATATTTTTCTAGCAGTTTTGTAGAATTTTTTGTGAGATCATCAATTATAATATGTAAATCATCTATAGACAAATCATAGTAATTTACCTCATCAAGTTGATCATCACCAGCCATGAAGCAGATATGTGCTTCGCATTTGGAGTCTTCTTCCTCATACGAGTCATTCTCAAGATCTTCCCAAGATGTCATGAGCACTCTCTTCTTTTCTTTCTTCCCTTTGTCCTCATTCTTGAGTTTTGGACAGTTGGATTTAAAATGTCCAGCTTCCTTGTAATGGTGACAGATCACTTTGCTCAAGTCCTTCTTGTACTCCTTTTCCTTTAAGCTTGAACCCTTGTACTTGTCTTTGTTCCTCATTAGCCTTCTTAGTCTCCTAGCAAAAAACACAAGTTCATCATCTGAAAAACCATCACTAGACTCACTCTCTTTTGATTCTATTTTTGACTTAAGAGCTATTCCTTTTTTCTTTGAGTCTGGGTTTGTGTGTGTGGTTTCATAGGCAAGGAGTTTTCCTCTCAGCTCATCATAGGTTATGGGACTTAGGTTATTACTCTCGACTAGGACAGTGGCAATTGTTTCCCACTCCTTTGTGAGGCTTCTGAGGAGTTTTCTCACTAGGATTTGTTCTGAGTAGGTTGTACCCATAGTATCAAGGTTGTTGATTATGATTGAGAATCTCTCAAACACTTCATCAATGCTTTTTCCATCCTTCATATTAAACATCTCGTACTCTTTTCGCAGCATATCAATCCTCGTTTCTTTGACCCGTTTAGTGCCTTTGTGTGTAACTTGGAGTTTCTCCCAAATTTCTTTGGTTGTCTTGCATCTAGACACCTTTCGGTACTCTTCAAAGCTGATAGCACATTGAAGAAGGTTGATGGCTTTAGCATTCAGCCCCACTTTCTTCTTGTCGTCGTCATTCCATTCAATTTCTTCTTTTGGAGTCACCACTTCATCAGCACTTGTCTTTGTTGTAATCTTGGGGCCGCTCACAACAATCTTTTATGTGTTGTAATCAATGGATTGGATGAAGATCCGCATCCTCTCTTTCCAGTAGGCATAGTTCTTCCCGTTGAAGAAGGGAGACCTGTTGTTTGACTGGCCTTCTGTTAGAGTGTAGGCAACTGTGGTTGTGCCCAAGTTGTTCGCCATTGGACCTTTGCTCCATGCTGTGAAGCTTGATTCTTGAGACATTGGCTCTGATGAAGGTTGTAGAAGGCTTAGAGAAGGGGATTGAATCTATGGCCTTCTTTTACTTTAATAGAAATAAGCCTTTGCTTACAATCTTTTACTTAGGATCTGTTTGAACTGTGCAGCAAAAACTTTATGAGATAATTTGGTTTTGTCTCATAAATTGCAGAGAGACAAAACAGTGCAGAGAAGAAGAAAATGGCACCAGCATGTATCCTGGTTCAGTTGCCTTGTGCAATGCAACTTACATCAAGTCTTCACCACAACAGGGGTGAAATTTCCACTATAGTTAAAGTATTACATACACCAATTCCACAAGATTGACACAATCCTTTTCCTCTCAAGTTCTAATCTAACTTAACTTAGCTTAGCTCTGCTAATACCTAACTCTTCACTCTTAGTGCTTACCCAACTAAGAAAGGGGTACCTCAATGGTACAAGATACAAGACACAAGAAACAACCTAAAGAAATCTGAAATCACTCTAGGCTTTTCACTCAACTGTATCACTCAGCCTTTTAACACTCATTGGCTTTTTCTTGATCTTTCTCTTATGCCTTTTTTCACTCAAGAAATTACAAAAAGATATACATTAAAAACAAAAATTACAATCTGTAAAATATGAAGGAGATTGATGCTTCAACAACCTCTGTTGCTATACGATAAACCAGATTTACTTGACTCTGGTTGAGTTCCTCATTCTGGCGGAATGCTTCTTTAACTAGAAAGCACTGTCCAAGTTGATGAACTCTCCACAGAGAAAACTTCTCAGAACAAAATCTCAAATCCTGGTTCTCTCTCCTTACCTTCAGACTGAAGTGATTTTCCTATTTGTATGAGCTCTGGCTCAACATCTAGGGCTTACTTCACAAGGTCAGTTTCTTGAACCTATGGCTAGCTGAAGTCTTTCTTCTTCTTTCTTCTATCAGCCCCAAAAATCAGGGATTTTGAAGTCACAGACAAGTGATACAACTTCCTTGAAAATAGATTTTCAATAGATTTGATAAATCCAAGCCCTTAGATTTGTTTTGCCTCCAAGAAATAATTGTAGCCATTGATTCACAACATAGGTAAACAGCCACCACTTTCTTCAATTTTTCCCGAAATGGTATGTGTAGAAGGTAGGTTTCAATCAAGCTATGAACATGCATATAAGTGGAAACAATCTACCTTTATCTTCTGATCAAGCTAGAAGAGCCCTTTGCTTTTGCCTTCATTTATTTGACATTTTCTTCAAGAAGCTTCTTCCTCTTTTTTTCATTGTGTATCATCTGAAAGACAAAGCTTGCAATGAAGAACTCTCTTTTTCTTCTCTGTGTTATACCCAAAAGACATCTAGCATTCCAACTGTTGATTTCTTGCTTTTGAGAAACCACGTGGGTGATGTGAAAGAGATAAGAGAAAAAAGATAAAATTTTGGTTCAATGGTGGTGGAAAGATTCAGAAGCAATTGGGACTTGAAATACTTAGTTAGTAACTAAGTTGAATGAATAGATATGGATGTGGACCACCACTTTTGGGCTTGGCTATTCTTGGGCCTATTTTCTTTTTCTCTTTATTGCTATATCCAAAACAATATAGATTGTCAGCTCAACAAGGCTTTCCTTTGTTTCAATTTGCATTAGGCTTGGTTGAGGATTTCATATACTTCAGCATATTTGATTTCTTTGTTTCGTTGGTTTGGGCTGCTACATAATTATTTTGGGCCTACATCACTAAATGAAATAATTAAACCCAGTTAGATATTTAACCCAATAAATCAATGTTTATAATCATTATTAAATTAATTGTATAATATACAGTAAATACGGAGGATAACAACAGTTAATTGGCAGCTGTTTATCAACTCGCCACAATTTAGCACGATAGCAGTGGTTATGGTAGCAGTTTGAACTTCTGCTACAAAAGGAACTAAGATAGTGGCGGTTAGCTTTCTTACTGCTGCAAATCAAACCAAGAAGAGAGCCAACGGCCTTAAGTGCCCCGTCACTCACTCGACCAGATGTCCAAAGTTCTAAATCACTCCCCCTTCTCCAGCCCTAGCTAGGGCTGACAATGGGTAGGGTAGGGTAGGGTTTGGACTTACCCTTACCCTACCTGCGAGTTAAAAACTTTCTTAAAATTCTACCATACCCTATCCGCGAGTTGAGAATCTCTCAACCCTAACCCTACCCGCATCCTAAAGTTCTAAACCCTACCCTACCCGATCCTACCCGCAGAAAAATAAAAATTTTTTAAGTAAATATAAAATTCAACCATTCTAAATTTCATACATATTAATAAAATAGAAAATAAAAAACTAAGTTTAAGTTAAAATTAAAAACAATAAAATTAGGGATGTTCGCGGATCGGATCGGATATGGCCGAAAATTCGATCCGATCCGCACAATTTCCATCGGATCGGATATGATATCCGCACTTTTTAGTGTCGGATCCGATCCGATCCGATTGGATCGGATATCGGATATATCCGCATAATTAAACATTCTATTTTTAATTATATTTCTATGTAAAAAAATTCGATAAAAATATTTCTGTCATACTTTTAAACTTATTTATTCCTAAAATATTTTTAATCAAACTCTCTAAATAACAAAAATAAAATAATACAATATAGGAATAATAATTACTAACTAAAACATACAAATAAGTAAATATAATACCAAACATATATATTTATTTATTTTTTAATTATTATAGTGCGGATCTGCAGATCCGCGGATCGGATATGCGGATGTAGAGCAGATATCCGCGATCCGATCCGATCAATTTACGGATCGGATCGTATCCGCAATTTTCGGATGGCATGCGGATATTTACCGCGAATCTGCGGATACGATCCGATCCATGGACATCCCTAAATAAAATCTTAAAAAAATTCAACATAAAATTACAAATAATATAATCATCAATTAGCTTAATGGTTATTTCAAGTTTTTATAAGAGAAAGATTATGAATTCAATAATCACTTTTTTCACTACATACATAACTTTTACATATATATTATATAATATATTAGGAGTGTGGGTAAGGTAGGATAGAGTACGGTATACCCTAAACCCGTGCCCTATCCTACCCACAAGCAAATTCGCACTTTATCCTAGACGATCCTACCGAATGGGTTAGTCCCCGTTGGATACCTGCGCGTAGGGTATATATTGTCAGCCCTAACCCTAGCCTAGCTTCTCTTCGACCACCCACGCAGCGCCACCATCGATCATCACCCCCCCCTCTCCGTCAGAACCACAGAACCACCACGAACAACCACCGCGAAAACCTTTTCTCTCTTTCTTTTCCCCTATCTCCTGCCTTCTCTGTCTCACCACCGGCTACCATCCAGTGCCGCCGCGACCATCTTCTTCCCCTCCTCACAACCTCGCACTGTGGCTCTCTAGCTCGCCCCTGCCTTCCTCATTCCTAGTCGCAGAATCAGAACAGAGCCACTCTAGTTCCAGCGAGTTCAGACGCAGCAGCGGCTAGTCACTGCCACTGCATCCCTTTCTCCTGAGTTCTTGCTCTGTCCTTCGACTCAGGTTCTCAGATCACATTTTCTTCTTTGTTTTAGTTAATTTAGGATTAGTTATATGTTGATTCTAGTGTTAATTTGATTTGGTTAGCATCGTTTGCTGCTGTTAGTTGAGTTTAGGTTAGAATTAGGATTTTCTTATTAGAATTAGTGTTAGTTTATACATAGTTAAACATGCTGTTAAGAGCTTCTTGAGTTTGAATTTCAATTTGTTTGGATTGATTGACTGATACTTTGCTGAGTCACTGCGAATGCTGCTGATTTTTCATGTCATGGTGCTGAATTTTGAATTGGTGTTGCAAAGAATGCTTGTTAGTGCTATTTTGTAGTGTTTATGCTTTTGCATGCCAAGTGTTTTGAATATAGTTCACAATATTGATCGGAACAATATTCAAAACACTTGGAAGTCTGTAGCAATGTAGGCAAGTGTATCGGGGAAGAATTTTGTTTTTCCTCCATAGAACCATCATGTTATTAGAAAAATGTGTCTGCATTTGGAAAATCTGCCAGGAGTTCTTTGAGCAAAATATTGTTTTTAAGACTAAGCCATTTGAATGCATGCGGCATGCCTGTATATATTGAATAGAAGTTGAATTTAGTCAAAGATGTGAAGAAAAAGATTTAATTTCTGTTTCCAAGATTTAGTCGTATTTAGGCTTGGGGATATGGCAGTGGGTAATTAAGTTCTTATGACTACAATCTTTATAATTGCTTGGTAGTTCACTCTTTTGAGTTAATTTTTAAACTCAGTAATTTTTCACTTAAATCTCTAGTTTATATATGGTTTTTCTTTTGGCCCACCATGGACATGAAAGGTTTGTATTAATATTTCTCCTAAATTGTATAGGGATTTCATCCTCAGTATCTACTAAAATTGTAAGAGATTGTTATTTTTTAGTGAAATAAAATCTTACTCTCAAATTAAACTAAATTCTTTTGACATAAAAATACAGTTTTTCTGGATATCCATGTTTTATTTAAACTGTTGAAAGTTATATAACTTTAATTTGAATGATGCAGACAATGCTTGCAAAGGCTGTTGCAACAGAGTGCCAGACTACATTTTTAAATATTTCAGCATCATCTGTTGTGTGCAAATGGCGAGGCATGTTACTCATAACTCTTTCCCCCTTTTTTCCAAAGTTCATATTTTTCTTTTGTATTGTAGTTTATGTATAATACTTATAAGTCTGCAGTGTTCATTTTCTCAAGAAGTGATTTAAATATCTTGGTTGCAAAGAATAACACTGCAATTCTGTTTCCCCGAACAAGAAGATAGACTAATCTTTTCTACAAGGTGATACAACTAACTATTGTTGATGAAATAGTATGATGCAACAAGTGGCCTGGATCTTGTTAATTAATCTCATATCCTATTTGGTTCAGAAAAGACATGGTACTGTTGTCATCCTCTGTTACTTAGCCAAATATGTACACACAGGCACTCACATCATATATTATATTCAGAGTGCCAGGAGCTCAAAATGGCCACTTGGTATATTAGGGATGATTTGGATTGAAAGAAAGAGTGTGTATATATTTGTTATGAGCTTTGCAATGTCCTCCAAATAATCCTTCTAAAACAAGCAAAGTGTTTTTTTTAAACATACTTTTTTTTTAAGTTACTAAATACATTTTCAGAGCATTCAAATATTTTTCCTTGTTTGACAATTATGAAGACTGTTAGGAGAATTCCTTAGGAGGATATAGAATTATTCTTGTATTTTAGATGACATTGCTTCATTTGAATGCCTAGATTCCTCCTTCGTTTGGATTAAATTGCCTCTATCTTGTAAGGAAGAGAAAGATCTTTCAAATTGCTCCTTGTTCTTCTCTGTTTAGTTTATAAATAGTGGGCAACTGGGCATGCACATTTACAAAATTTATTTTAGATTGCAGGTGATTCTGAGAAGTTGATAAATGTGTTATTTGAGCTTGCAAGACGCCATGCCCCCTCAACCATATTTCTTGATGAAATTGATGCAATCATTACTCATTAGTCAACGCGGTGAAGCACGCAGCGAACATGAAGCAAGTAGACGGCTAAGAACTGAACTGCTCATACAGGTGATGCTTTATTCTTAAACTCAATATAATTTCATAATCACTAGCTTAATGATAATAACATAATTAGTATTGAAAACACTTTATATGTTAGCTGTCCTTGGATAAAATCAACTATGATAGAATTCAAAGTTCTCGCATATATTGGACTTGTGCCTGCTGTTTTTGCAATGGCTACAAGCTTGAGGATGTACACAGCTTGTCAGCATCTTCAAGCTCAGAGAATATATATATATATATATATATATACATATATAGTATAAAATAAGATAAGAAGCTAAGCTATAGCTAGTATTAGTTTAGATTTTTACAATCTTCCAAACATTTTTTTTATGACAAGCTAAGTGATGAGGACTGTGGTTAATGCCCCACTTTCTCATGTAGTTTTGAAGTTTTATATCAAATCTATCTAATAGAACTACCAACTTTGTAAGTGGAAGGAAAAAAATAAAAAGAAAATGGCTTGGTTTGTGGCTGAGAGCACATAATAAAAAAAAATTCAATATTGTCAGCTTTCAATTTAGAATCATTTCCTTGTCTGCCGCAGGGATTTTCTTCAAGAAGAAGCATTAATTCATTCATTCGCAGCTATTGGTCGTTATATATAATTTATAACTTATAAGCATATTAAATTGAATAAGAATGCATGCATAGTTAGGAGAAAAGCTTAGTTGGCACGTCTGACATACATGATACATACATGTTATTATATATATGATTTAATCTAAATAAAGTGCCAATTAATACCAATTCTCTGGCTTTTCTTACCATAGGTAATCTAATTACTGTTGTAGCTAATGCTTTGCTGCTTAGTCATTGTAGTTTTTAAACCTGTATTTGATTTGTCATTCAGTTATTATGCTATTCATGCTGCTGAACTCTCCTCAGATGACACATTATTTTATTGTAAGTAAGAATTTAGCTATTGTGGGTAATCAAAAGGTTTCTGTAGCATTTTGATTTGGTATCGATTAGTATCATAACTATGTGTAAGTATGCTTGAAGTTACGGCTTGCATTGTGCTTGCTGTTTTTGCAATGGCTACAAGCCTCAGGATGTACACAGCTTGTCAGCATCTTCAAGCTCAGGCCAGGGCTCATGCAGCAGCAACAACTGGATTGCGTAGCCATACCGAATTATGGCTTCATGTGCCACCATCCATAGAGTTTGTTCTATATGAATTTTCCAAATATATGAAGAGATTACAAGCATAAAGGATTTTTCTATACACACTAAGTTTAATGGTAATAATTATACTTGATTCTTAAAGTTGAACTATACGCTATGAGTTCTTATTTTTTTATGTAGATTTCTTATGAAGAGAGAAGAATAGTAGTTGATTTTGATTTTATTTTTTTCTTTTTGTTTTACCATTTTATTTTTTCGCCTTTGTTTTACCATTTTTGTATTGCAAGAGCATTCAGGGGATATTATACACTTTTTTGTATTGTTCAATATTTTTTGAGTAAATAATTTATAAATAAGTATTTTTTAATATTTATATTTTCAATAAAACTTGAATATTTATATTTTCAATAAAACTTTTCACTAATAACAAGCTTATCACATACCCTTAAAAATTAGGACACATGTTAACTAACCCATAATTTATTTTAGATAAGGAGACTAAATATATAATAACCTAAGTTTATTATGTTAATAAAGTCATATATTATTAAATTTAAAAATATTGTTTGAAAAATATTAAAATAATTTTGGTGGTTATCTTTATTATTTTCAAATAATATTTATATTTATTAAGTTTTAGGGTATTTCTATTAGTATCGTAAAAATTGTTGTCTTTTAAAATTTGTATTATTAATTAAGATTTTGATTATTATCCGAGTTGATAAACTAAATTAGTTAAACATTTTGTATAAGGATATTCTATTTTCACAAGCCTAATAAAAATAAAATTTCTACAATCTCTATATATTATAATAATTAAACAGTGAATATAAAAAATAAAATTGCCTTTAACAACAAAATCTATGTTTGTAATTATTTTTTTTTTAATTATTATTAGTTAGTGGTATTGTTCATATTGTTATCGATTGATATTGTGAAAAAAAAAAAGACATCAAAATTATACATATAATTTCTATACACAAATGGGCATTTCAATTTGATATTATGAAATGTAAATATTAAAAAAAATGAACTTATTTATGGAAATAGAGTATGTGATCCAATGCCTCAGCGCTTGGACTAGTAAAATAATAAAAGTTGAAACAAATCAAACAATTAAACAAATAACCTCGAACAAGCTTGATACTACCCTCACTCTCTCAGGTGGAAAGCACTCTTCCTTTTTACCCTACTCTCCTTCATTGCAAGAATGTTATCATTGTTCTCATTCTCACCAATAATGTTAAGGTGTGCTCTTCAAATCCCAAATTCTGTTTCCCACTCTGCTCTCCGTCTTTGCTTCCCTTCAACTTCATCCCTACACTCTCACTCTCAGCCCCAATCGCTTGATGAAGCTGTTGATTCCTTCACTCGCATGCTCTCTATGCGTCGTACTCCTCCCATCATCCAATTTAACAAGATTTTGGGATCCCTTTCCAAGACGAAGCATTTCCACGCCGCCGTTTCCCTTTTTCAGCAATTGCAAATCAGGGGAATCGCGCCCAGCGTAGTTACTTTGAGCATCGTAATTAATTGTTGTTGCGGCATGGGTCGTATGACGCTTGCTTTCTCTGTATTGGCCAAGATTTTCAGAATGGATTATCAACCTGATACGGTAACATTGAATACACTCGTTAAAGGCCTCTTTCTCTGTGGCAGTGTTGAAAAAGCAGTGCGCTTTCATGACAGAGTGCTGGCTCATGGATTTCACTTTAATCAAGTCACTTATGGGACCTTGATCAATGGCCTCTGTAAGACCGGACACACATCAGCTGCTATTCAAGTGTTGAGAAACATCCCACGGTATGGCATTGCTCCTGATGTCTTCATGTACAGCGCAATTATTGATAGCCTCTGCAAGGATACACTTGTAAGTCAGGCTTTTCATTTATTCTCTGAAATGCTTGCTAAGGGAATTTCTCCCGATGTTATCACATACAGTTCTCTCATTTTCGGATTGTGTCTTGAAGGTCAATATAAGGAAGCCATTGATTTGTTAAGTGATATGGTGCTTAGAAACATTACTCCAGATGTTCGTACCTATAGTATTTTGATCGATGGGCTATGCAAGGAAGGAAAGATCAAAGATGCTAAGAGTGTATTGGCTGTAATGGCAAAACATGGTGTGAAACCAGATGTGGTTACTTATACCAGCTTAATGGATGGATATTGTTTGGTGAATCAGGTAAATAAGGCAAAATATATATTCAACACAATGGCCCAAAGTAGAGTGTCACCCAATGTTCAAAGTTACAATACCATGATTAATGGCTTGTGCAAAAGTAAAAGGGTCGATGAAGCCTTGAATCTCTTTGAAGAAATGCGTCGTAAGTACTTGGTTCCAAACACAGTAACTTACAACACTCTTATTGATGGCTTGAGCAAATCGAAGAGAATCTCTTGTGCTTTAGAGCTTCTTGTCGAGATGCATGAAAGAGGTCAACCCACAGATGTAGTCACTTACAATTCCTTGTTGGATGGGATGTTCAATATCAAACAAGTTGACAAGGCACTTATGTTATTCAAGCAAATGAAAGAGAGTGGCATTGATCCAGATATATGCACGTTCAATATACTTATTGATGGCCTATGCAAAGGTGGAAGACTTACAGATGCAACAGCGATTTTTCAAGATCTTTCCGTTAAAGACTATCCTCCAAATGTGAGGACATACAATATTATGATCAATGGGCTCTGCAAAGAGGGCTTGTTTGAAGAAGCATTGGCACTCTTGTCAAAAATGGAAGGCAATGGTTGCTTACCAGATGCTGTGACTTTTGAAACTATTATTGGTGCTTTGTTTGAAAAAGATGAGAATGACATGGCAGAGAAACTTCTTCGGGAAATGGTTGCTAGAGGCTTATTGAATTGATAAAAAAAAAGGTAATATACATGAATTCAAATTGAAATTACATCTCATTGTTGCTGAATATGTATCATAGTTCTGTGAATTCTGTGTCTGTTGGGTCAGAGGACTTTGGCAATGCCATAACATCAATTAATTTTGCACTTTCGATTTTTGCAATTGCTATTATCCTTTTTAATTCCATTATTTTATTGATTCTTTAGATGATATTCCTAGATATAGCTTATAGATTTAGTGTTTAAGATCTCTTTATTGCAATGGAGTGTTCTTTACTGTTATTCTATGAGATCATATATTTATCACGCTACAAACTAAGCAAAACTAAAAAGATTGAATATTTTGTTTTGTTGTTTGTTCTCTGCTATTCTGTTGTGCAAGTTATTTTTCCGTATCTTTGTAGGTACTGTATATATATATATATATATAGATATATATATATATCAAAATAATTCCTATCACTGTTTTTATCATAAGCAACCATGAGCTATTGTTTATTTGATTAAATCCTCCGGGAATTGTTGTAAAAGGAAATTTAAGTAGGTATTAAGTATTTATTCTTAGGCTATATAGTTTTCACTTCCATCTTAAAAAGAAACCCACCTTCTCGAATGCATGTCCCCTCTTTTCATCAACCTAAGCAACATTGAGTCAAGGTTAATATGGTTCAGTTATCTCAAAATTTGTGGCCATTTTCTTAATTAATACTACTCAATTGTATTGCTTGGAAATTGCTTCTGCTGAAAATATGTACATTATGAAATACTTTTTCGGAGAATGTTTTTCTGTTAATTCTTAGATAAATTACCTCATTATTTCTTGTTTAGACAATACTCCAGTGTCTCTTAAGTCTCTGTTTATTAGCATTTTAAACGAAGTTACTGGCTTGGAGTTTTGTTATGTGGTGTTGTGATGGGGGTGTTAAAAGTGAAACAATATAGAATTCTTTGGAATTGCAGTTGATTTTATTTAGTGAATTTCTTTGCATAATTGTTGTATTTATTTACTTTCAATCAGATGGGTAAATACCAATCCACCGTGTTATATGTATAAATTTAATTGGCTTTATATTAATCCAAACTATGTTGAAGCTCTCTAGTGTGAATTTTCCTTTATACTTTGATTTCGGAATCAATTGCGAGACACTAGAATTCTTCAGAATCATACTCACTGGATTTTAAACTTCAAAAATCACTTTTTTCATGAAACCCAAACAAAAATCACTTCATCTCAAACGGATAAAATATTGATGTTGCTATAAACTTTGCAAAGTCAATCTTTGCATTATAATTAGGTTCTTCATTTATATACTTCCATGCTAACTTGTGTGGTTCGTGCTGCGTAAAACAGTTTTAGACTTAAGCAAACAGTACTCCAAATAAACATTTATTACTGCAAAGGGCATAATTTTGCTGTATGGTAAGAGTATATGAATATACAATGTGTTTCGGATATTGCATGTTCATCAACAAGAAGATGGCTCTGTCATCAAGAGTTGTTTCAGACTCTACAGAAAGGGAAAATTTTAATATAGTTAACCAATTCTTTGTTCATTTTCACTGATATACAAAATGGGAGCACAAGTTGAATAGTATTATTTATTTATTTATTTATTTTTTCAGTTTTCGTTATGCAATCTGCAATGGAGTTCTTTTCAGGTTCTACCATTTGTAGGCACAGGTAATTTAACTTTTATGTCATTGAGAAGTTGTGGTTCTACCTTGGAGCAGAAGAAAAAATTGAAATGGAAGACAATGGTTGCTCTCCGGATACTGTAATTTAAACAAATATTCGTGCTCTGTTGAAAAAAGGTTGAAAATGATCAAGTGCTGAAATATCTTCATGAAATGATTATTAGAGGCTTATTGAAAAGACAATAGGAGAAATAAATCAATTAAAATTAATAAACTTTTCGTTGTCAAAATTTGTACAGTACTTGGTAAATTTTATATCTATTGTGTTGGAGGATTTGGGAAATGCCATGAACTCACTATCACCTTGATTTTGGTTATTTCTATGTTTTTGAATTAATTTTGAACTTGTGTTATTGGCTCATTTTTGAGTCTGTTACCATGGCTATCATGCATTCTGTTTCGGCGGATATTCATAGTTGTAACTGTGCTTAAGATTTCTTGATAGTAATTAAGAGCTCATGATTGGTCTGATGAGCAACTATGCTTTATTTGACTAAATCTTCCTAGAATTCTTCTAAAAGATATGCTGTGGCAATATTAATGACATAGATATATGATTTTCACTGCCGTCTTTAAAACAAATACATCTACTAAATGCATGACCCCACTTTTTTTGGTTGACAATTTCAACATTTTGTTATTTTTCAAAATCTGATCACAGCTGAAGAAACCTGTATACAAAGTATGTGATTACACTTGATTTTTCAAGAAAAAAAAAGGGGCTGTGCAAGAAGGAATTTCTAGGAATTTGTCTACTATGGTTCAAATATGAATTATCTTAAAGCCTTTGTTCATTTTCATAATTAATATTACTCAGCTGTAATTCTTAGAAATCAATTGAAAATATGTACATTATGTTGATTTTCATAATTAATCTTACTTGTAATTAATGTTTTCTTAAAACCTTTGTTCATTTTCATAATTAATGTTACTCAGCAGTTAATGCTTGGTTGAATTATTTCATTATTTCTCATTGAAAAATCCTATATAGGGATTATTATATTGTTCTTGTTTAAAATCATGTTGAAAATCTTTTATTATTAAAACATGGTTCGGAGTTTTGTTGTCTGTTATTAGCTACACCTGTCACAAAAGATTTGGGGATTCTAAGTCCAAGTACAATTGTTTCTACACCTGTTTCTTTGGGTTTTCTAAATCTTCTTTGCAGTGATGATTGGGGTTAGAATAAAGAATTAAAAGTGAAACAATGTTGTACAGTTTGAAATTGCATTTCTTCTTGAAGAATATCTTTGAATATCAAAAGTTGAACTCTGCTTAAGTGCTGATTAACTTATTTCATGAAACTGATATTGACCTTGCATTGGTGGTTGAATATTTTGGATTCTTGACATTTTCATCTTTGTTCCATGGTTACTGATTGCTAGGTGCATGCAAGCATGTTAAGTTGCAGCATGGCAAAGACAACATTGAAGTTCTCTAGTATGAATTTTCCTTTATACTTGGATTTCAGCTTGTCCATTTGAAATAATTGCGAGACAGTTGATTTAATATTTTCTCAGCATATTTGATTTCTAGTTGAACCCACCATTGGATGATTGGATGTTAAGCTTCAAAATCAGTTTTGGATGGAAGTGAATAATAGCTACTTTCACAAAAATCACTCTTCAGACTGCACTAATAAACATAAAATGAATTGATCTCAAACAAGATAGAATATGGTTGATAGCATGCTGAATGCTACCTGCAGATATGGTTTAATTTTTTTTTTTCACCCTTTCTTTTTTCTTTTGAATAGGTATGTGATTTTGGCTTATCAAGAATGAAGCACAGTACATTCCTTTCTTCCAGAGCAACTGCAGGAACAGTAAGCTGTCATAATCCTCATTTCTAAGCTCAAATACTGTGTCATACCCTCTGCCTTCCGAATTATTCGTTCTTTCATGTTCTTGCTCTACATTTTGCTGCATATTTTTTTCCATTGTGCTTTATATTCTTTTGAAGATATATAAACATACACAAATGGAGGCATTTGCTATTATCTTTTAACAAAAAATTTGGAAAACCAGGAGCTTCTTGCCGTTTAAAATTCATTATGTTTGGGATGTTATATTAATTCTTTTGTGATGATGAATACCTATCTTTAGCCTCGGCTTTTGTTATGTTCAATTTATAATACAATTACTAGTTCTATAGGCCAAGAAAATGTCGATTAAATAAGGTTTGGGAGAATGAGAGAAGGAGGAAAACACAGAGTGAGAAAGAAAAGAAAATTCAGAGAGAAAGATAAGACATTTATGATCTGCATTACTAGTGAGCTTATCACTAATCTGTGCTTATGTATAGAGAAGAGTAGCTTGCTGTGCAAGATAGTACAAAAGGTACAACAGTCCGTTCATTCTTAAGTTAGTTATGAAAGCTGTAACTAACAGCTGTCCTATCGTAGCTGGCACTGTTCTCACAGCCAACAGTTCTTTCATAACTAACTTGTAACTCTTCTCTAGACTTTACCAATTCACTCTACTACGATGAATGGTTTTTGGTAACAAATGAGGAAATCTTTCTTAATTTTGTTGAGGCCTAAACATGAAACTGTTGAATTTTGCTTGTTATAATTAAATTTACTAAAGTTGTTGTTTGGTACGAGTTTCTGCCTTTCTGAAAAAATAAATATAAAGACAGGTAGATAGAGATAATTGCACAAATTTTGTCTTAGAGAAGAGAAACTTTGTGCATTTCTCTATGTCTCCTTTTCAAATAGGTCTGTGTCCTCTGATAATTGCCAAATGGGGCCTTAGTTAACTACATGCTTTTCATCTCTACCTCAAACTCCTGTCTTTCATATGTATGATCAGCTCCGGTATTCTGCACGTATTTAGTTTTGCTGCTAAGCCTTTGTTTGGCATTGCAATACATTCATTTTTTATAACATGTTGCAGGCCGAGTGGATGGCGCCTGAAGTGTTAAGAAATGAACCTTCAAATGAAAAGTAAGCTCAGTTATCATTGGTTTTCATCATTAATTTTTTTCTTTATTTTGCTTGTGGAGGAGAATTTCATAGTCTGTGTTCCTCTCTAACCTGAATCATCTAGCATAGAGAAAAATAAATTGGAATTTTTATTACATATAACTATTGTTCTTTGGCTTTGTTGTCTCGTGGTTCTTCTCATTGATGTTGCCACCCTTTTAAGCTGTTCATAATTTTATGATTATAACAAGTGGTGATTGGATATCCAGGTGCGATGTTTATAGCTTTGGAGTCATATTATGGGAGCTCTCTACTTTGCAACAGCCCTGGGGTGGAATGAATCCGATGCAAGTTGTGGGTGCTGTCGGTTTCCAGCATTGTCGCCTTGTCATTCCAGATGATATGGAGCCTGCTATCATGGATATTATCAAGCAATGCTGGAAGACGTGAGTGTACTCTTCAATCATTTTATCCTTGTTCTAAGATATCAGAACTCTTGCTTATAGCATTCTGAAAACCACTTGTTCTATCGAATATGAATAATCACATGAAAGGAAATACACATTTGATCTTGCCAAGGTACAATTTTGTTTCAATATAACCATTCTTGTAATAAAAAATCCTTACAATGTGCAAGCCAGTTTCAACAAATCCCTGTAATGACGACTCGTTGTTTCCTCTAAAGATTATGCATAATAGGGGTTTGATTACACAATTTTTAAACTAGAAGACTTGGTTGAAAAATATTTGTACAGTATATGGACTTAATTAAAAACTTCTAGACTATAGGGATTTGTTGAAAATATTTCGGCATATATAGGGATGCCCTTGCAAATGTTTAAGCTTTAGGAACCTTTCGAATAGTCTAAGTGTCTAACTTCTTCACCCAGTCACCCTTCACCCTTCACCCTTCTTGCTGTAAAAAATAATATTGTTTATATTTTTATCAAATTCGTAAAATTATTATCTTTTGGTTTTAAATTTGATGAAAAAAGAAAGTATAAAAGTGCTTTAGTATTTAATTATATACAAATATTTAATTACGTGTTGTTATATCTATAAAAATAATGATTTTGTATAATTATTATATGAATAGTTATTTAAGAGAATTATATAATTAAACAAAAATACATAATTTATATTTTTTGTATATTAAAGTTAAATTCTTTTTATCTTTTAAAATTACTTTTTTGGTGGATTAATTATGAATTTTTCGATAGTTTAGTCAACCTTTCTTTTTTTTAAGAAAAGTGATTAAGAAGCCAATTCCAACACATTAATTGTAGTAACAGAGAAAAATATATCTTTTTAATAGTGAATTATATGATAAAAATGTAAGTTTATAAATTTTTTTTTATGGGATGAAAGAGAGATTGAGAAAGTTAGGACTTATATTTTGAACAATAATAAAATAATAAAAAATAACTATAAAAAGAATTTATACTCTCTATATATAATTTTAATTTGTATAGTAGAGTGTCTCTTTTTAATTTGTTTTTCTTAATTCATGTTATAAAATAGATTTACATGGAGTTGGTTTTATATGAAATTAATAAATAAAAATATTAGATGATGATTTAATTAAATTTGTTAACTTATCTAATAATTTTTAAATATCTATTTCATATAAAAATAACTACATATAATTATTTACATACAGTTATTTTCATACAAAATTAATAATTAAAAATTATAAAATAATAATTTAATCAAATGTATTAAATTATCTAAAAAATTTTTACTAACAAATTTACATCAATTTTATCAGTGAGTTTTAAGTGAAAAAAAAGAAGTAAAGAAAATGTGATATAATAAAAAGTCAGATATATTTAAAATGAGTACAACAACTTTGTACACATTAGATGTGCCATATTTATATAAACCATCAAATTTCATTAAATAAAAATCAAAGACTAATATAAAAGAGGAACATTTATGGATTCTAATAAATACACAATATCATAGTACATAAATAAATATCTTTAAATTACAATATTTTAAATAATAATATAATATTTTATTTTTAAATAAATAAAAATATAAGTATTTTTTATTCATTAAGATTAATTTATTATGCAATAAAATTTTTATAATATTAAAAAATTATATTAAAATAATATTTTAAATTCTAATATAAAAATATAAAATAATTAAATTTTATTTTATATTACTTGACAAATAATTAGATTATTATATTTAAACTTATTTACTAACTACTTTTGTTAAAAATATTATTATATAATATAATTTTTTTTAAAATATTTGTAAAATTTAATTTTTTGATTTATTTAATATGTATAACGTAGGTTACACATAGCAAGTTCATTTTTATAAATTTGTTTTATTAGTTGACTTTTCCTATATATTAGTTTATTGTAAGAAAAAAAAACTTTATGCATGAATAATATTATAATGTGGCGGCTAATGCAATTATAGAAACTGATATTTGTATTGAAAAAAGTTTTGGGATCTAACCCTGTTTTCGTCGATAAATTAACTAACAATAATTAAATAAAAAGTTAGATTATATAAAATTGAGAAATTAAATTTCACAAATATTTTGATAAAAATTTAGATTATATAATAATATTTTTAACAAAAATACTTAATTAATAAATTTTGAATATAATAATTTAATTATTTATCGAGTAATATAAAATAAAAAAGGTTAAATTATACAGTTAGTCTCTACAGTTTCAGTGAAATTGCAAATTGGTCCTTACAGTTTAAAAATTTGTAATTGGGTCCCCACTAACGTTTAGCATGAATGAAAACGTTAAATATTGTTATTTTACTAGAATGTCCTTATGAATCAATGTTCTAAAGAGTCAATTTGAAAGAGAAGATAACGATTTCTCATAACGTATTTCCAGTATCTGTGTCCAGTATCCTTGTTAGGGTTGAAGGAGTTTTTCGAGTTGTAATGGACCCAAACCAGTTGTCCGAAGGAAGCTCAACATCCAGGAGTATGAACAAGAGAAGACATCAATGCTTCTGTGGGGGAAGAGGTGGTGGTGCTCTCGTCGTCATCGTGTATGAATAGCCTAGGTAGGAGATTTGTTGCTTGTTGTAAATTACCAAAGTGTAATTTTTTTGAGTGGATTGATGGAGAGTAAGAGGTGATGGAAAAGGGGAGAAGGACTCATTGCTTTTGTAGAGATCTGCTGATACTTCGAACCTCCAGTACTGTGATGAATCCTAATAGAAGATTTATATCCTATCCCAGTAGAGGATGCAAGTTTTTTGAATGGATTGATGAAAAAGACAAGGCTGGGGCTCAATCTGAATGCACCCAACAAAGAAATAAAACGCAGGGGAGCTCAAAACATGCTAGAGATTTTGTAAGGTTGGATGAATCTATGAATGCTGCACTAATAAAGGCACAAGAAAGAAAGATAGATAGATTAAATATAGAGATAGGACGCATGGAAGCAAGTGTAGGAAGATTATATTCTTATTTTACATTGCTCCAACAACAAATTGGAAGAATGGAGAGTGACATGAAGAAGCAAAAATAATTACAGAAAATGATATTGACTTGTGTGTTGGTGGTAATATTTGCAGTGTATTGGTTTAACTGAGTTTGATGAGTTAGGAAAAAAAGTGTATCTGCAGTGTATTTGTGTAGTGTTTAATGCTGAATGTAATAATCTTTTTTTATCAATTACAAGTGATTATGAAAAATTGTTTGCATTCATATCATCCCTTTGCAAAAAGTTCTAGTAAACAAAATACAGAGTAAAGTAGTTAACATTCATATTAAATAATAGTCAAAGTGGCCTCTCCAAGATAGCAAGCCACACGCTAAACATAACAAAAGCAGTAAAACAAAACAAGCATCCTAAATAGTGTTCGACAAAAGTGGTTCATAAGCCACTGAACTTGCATGGACATAGGGTATAATAAAGTTCATAGCCACAGCCAAAAAACTAATACAACTTAGTCCTAAACCTTAAAAAAAAAACTAATCTTCTGTGAGGTCTATGGTTTCATTTGGTCCAGCTTTTGGCTTTCTCACACCTATCTTAAGTCTTCCACTGCGCCTTACACCAAAATTTTTTGTCTTAGGCAGTGGTGGAGCTGTGGACCTTGTTGGAGCATTTCATGAAATACTTGAAGCAGCCCCTGCCAAGAGATCAATGGTCTCCTGAAGTAAGAATGAAATTCATAGAAAATTAAAAAAATAAATTCATAGAAAACTAAACTTAGCTATCTTGTCTTTTGCTGGTCTGACATAAAGACTCATTTCTTATTTGTGAAGTCTCCAATGTCCTGAAGTAGCAACTCCAAGAACCAGGCCCATGAATCTTTAGTCTTTGTCTCTATTGTTGCAACTGCCAGGGAAAAGTAGTTATCATTAGGGTCTCTGCCTACAGCAACCAATAATTGTTGTCCATGATCATCCTTCAGATGGCAACCATCCAATCCTATAATAGGCCTACAAGCAGCCAGGAACCCTTTCTTCACAGCATCGAGACACATGTACATTCGCACAAACCTTGGTTGGATTATTGGACAGGGTCTATCCAACTTCAGCTTCAATGTCGATCTAGGATTTGCTCTCAGTACCTTTACACTGTAATCTCTGATCCTACCATATTGCTGCACTACCTTCCCTTGCACAACTTCCCTTCCCTTTCTTCTTGCCCAACAAGCCTTCTACACAGATATATTTGTCATATATTTATCTTGAATTGTTTGAATTACAGTACCCAACTTCATATCTTCTCCTCTACTTAAGTTATTGGTGATTTTCTTTGCAATCCAATTGCTGGACGCAAGACGGCCACTGTAATTCCTCCCACAAGTGTGCTTGCTCTTCAATGTCTTCATCTAACACAACCAGATTTTTCTACTTTACTTGCAAATACATCCATGGATACTCTCCTCTTAAATCTTTGCATTTGACTCTACATCTAACCTGATCGTTCTTGACATATCTAATGTCCCTCCCATTCAACAATGCATATTTCTTAATAGCCTCCTTAAACTCAGCAATAGACTTAAACTCAGTCCCCAACCAAAACTCATAATCAACACTCATGTCAGCTTCTCTAGGATACCTCTTTCTTCTTACAGGCTCATCAGAATTTTCATCATAGTTGTCCAATGACTTTGTATCATAACCCAAAGAAATATCTCCAACATCAATTTCTGCTCCATCTTCACCCACCCCTCCTGTGTTATTTTTCACACCAACTCTCACACCAATATTATTATCATCTGTTCCTAATGAGCCACTGTTACCTCCAAAGGCATTTGGATGCTGACCTTGTTGGTTTTCTTCTTCAACGTCAAAGTCAAAATGATCCTCATGATCACCATCGTCAGCACTGTCATCAAACCTGTTATCTTCACTTGAAGACTCTGATTGACTTACCACTTCTATTTCAACTAAATTATTACCACTGTACTCACCATCAGAAGATATATAGTCCTCATCATTTGAGATTATCTCAACCCCATTTTCTTGTCTACATCCATTAACCGTATACACATGGCAGTGTTTAGTCTCTTGTTCCACTACAAACTTACTCATTCTCATTGCATCTCCATCAGGCTTCAACTCCCTAAAACTATCCTTCAATGCAACTCCAGGTTTATTCCACCAAATTTTAGCATTGTCTGTGTATCCAATTTCTTTCAGCGCTGCAACAATTTCTTGTAATAACCACTCATCTAACTCAAACTGCAACCCTTCCACTACCATTCCACCAAGGTATTCTTTCCCTCCTTTCCTACTAACCATCTGACCACCATGGTGGAGATCATTAGTAAACACAGAATCTCCCATCACTACCAAAAAAAAAAAGATTTATCAGAAAAATCCTAAATACAGTAAATACTCTAACCTCTACTGGAAAAATAAAAATAAAAAAAGGAGTCAAATCATAACATTCAATTCACAGCCTTAGGGGTTAGGAACTCTTACCTGTTTTAATGTTGCTCTCTTGCAAATTTTACTCTTCAACTGTCAATAATGTCAATCAGTCAGCAACTCCACACAGTTCGAACCACACTCGACGATTAATTCCAACGATGGAAGGGAAGCATGAGCAGAGACATATTCTACTGGAGATGAAGCGCGAAGATAACGAAGGGTCTCAATGGAATTTTTTGTCATTACAAAATTTGGAAGAAAGAAATAAGGAGTCATTTGTAATTCTAGCTATTGCACATGCAACTCACATGTTCAAGGGGTGAATATGCTATCGAATATTCTGTTAAATCAAATGGTGTTTGAACAGTAGGAACCCAATTATAAATTTTAATTTTTTTCAGGCACTTAATTACAAATTTTTAAACTGTAAAAACCAATTTACAATTTCACTAAAATTGTAGGGAGTAACTGTAATTTAACCAAAAATTTTAATTATTTATATTTTTATGTTATAATTTAAAATTGAGAGAAGTATTTCCGCAGAGACAACAAGTTGTCTACGTCTTGGAGCAGAGAGCAGAGAGCACAACCTCAAACTTAACGAATGTGCGAATCACTCAAATGTTGTCATCCTCAACCTCAAAGATCACTTTGATTTTTAGGTATTCTCTTCTCAAAATCCCTAATCTTGTTTCCTTCGCTTCCTCTTCATTTTCAATCTCATCCCTTCACTCTCATTCTGTGCCCGCATCCACTCGCCAAGTTGATGAAGCTGTTGATTCCTTCACTCGCATGCTCTCTATGCGTCGTACTCCTCCCATCATCCAATTTAACAAGATTTTGGGATCCCTTTCCAAGACGAAGCATTTCCACGCCGCCGTTTCCCTTTTTCAGCAATTGCAAATCAGGGGAATCGCGCCCAGCGTAGTTACTTTGAGCATCGTAATTAATTGTTGTTGCGGCATGGGTCGTATGACGCTTGCTTTCTCTGTATTGGCCAAGATTTTCAGGATGGGTTTTCAGCCTGATACCATAACATTGACAACAATCCTGAAAGGTCTCTGTCTCTGTGGTAGTGTTGAAAAAGCAGTGCGCTTTCATGACAGAGTGCTGGCTCATGGATTTCAGTTTAATCAAGTCACTTATGGGACCTTGATCAATGGGCTCTGTAAGACCGGACACACATCAGCTGCTATTCAAGTGTTGAGAAAGATCCCACGGCATGGCATTGCTCCTGATGTCTTCATGTACAGCGCAATTATTGATAGCCTCTGCAAGGATACACTTGTAAGTCATGCGTTTCATTTATTCTCTGAAATGCTTGCTTAGCGAATTTCTCCCGATGTTATCACCTACAACGCTCTAATTTATGGATTGTGTCTTGTGGGTCAATATAAGGAAGTCATTGATTTGTTAAGTGATATGGTGCTTAGAAACATTACTCCAGATGTTCATACCTATAGTATTTTGATCGATGGGCTATGCAAGGAAGGAAAGATCAAAGATGCTAAGAATGTGTTGGCTGTGATGACAAAACATGGTGTGAAACCAGATGTCGTTACTTATAACTGCTTAATGGACGGATATTGTTTGGTTAGGCAAAATATGTATTCAACACAATGGCCGAGAGTAGAGCGTTTCCTAATGTTCGGAGTTACAATATCATGATTAATGGCTTTTGTAAGAGTAAAATGATCGATGACGCCTTGGATCTCTTCGAAGAGATGCGTCGCAAGAACTTGGTTCCTAACACGGTAACTTACAGTACTCTAATTGATGGCTTGGGAAAATCAAGGAGAATCCTTTGTGCCTTGGAGCTTCTTGAAAAGATGCATGATCGAGGTCAACCTGCTAATATAGTCACTTACAGTTCTTTGATGGATGCTTTGTTCAATATCAAACAACATGACAAGGCACTTATGTTATTCAATCAAATGAAAGAGAGTGGCATTGATCCGAATATATATACATACAACATACTTATAGATGGCTTGTGCAAAAGTGGAAGAATTAAAAAGGCAAAAGAGATATTTCAAGATCTTTCCATTAAAGGCTATCGTCCAAATGTGCGGACATACACCATTATGATCAATGGGCTTCGCAAAGAGGGTCTGCTTCATGAAGCATTGGCACTCATGGCAAAAATGGAAGACGATGGTTGCTTACCAAATGCTGTGACTTATGAAACAATCATTCGTGCTCTGTTTGAAAAAGGTGAAAATGATAAAGCGGAGAAACTTCTTCGTGAAATGATATCCAGAGGCCTATTGCAAGGATAAAAGTTGGTGAGATTCTTCTTGTTAGACATCACAAAATGTTGTTTGTATC
Organism: Arachis ipaensis; assembly: GCF_059453495.1. NCBI lineage: Eukaryota > Viridiplantae > Streptophyta > Magnoliopsida > Fabales > Fabaceae > Arachis > Arachis ipaensis. The sequence continues at coordinate 139,986,201 of NC_142440.1, read as the reverse complement.
TCTTTCTTTTTAACTTGTGTTTTGTTCTCGATCATCGTTCGATTCCATATTAATGCTTGTAGATCTTCACACGATTGTGATTCTTTATTCTGCTTCACCCACACCTAAGTGTTTTCTTTGTAGTTGCTTATTTTATGGCATTTTCGGTGACTAGATGGCTGTTATATGTGGCTTGTCGGATCTATCATTATTTCCCTTTTTGTTTTCGTAATTATATATGTGCATTGATGTTAATTTATTCCTAAGCTGAAATGGTTGTGATTTTCATCATTCAAAGGGAATCCTTGTTAGTTGTGAAGCTTCCCTGCACTCTTATTGTCTTTCGATCTTTTCATTTCCCCCATATTTAAAGTAAACTCCCATGCAGCAGCATACTGTCTGATGTAGCCTTAGATGAAATCTAATGTTATTTTGTAAACATCTTCTCATTTTTCTGTGTTCATGCAGTTATACCCGAAGCATGTTGTACCAAAGCAATCAACTTGATAAAAAAAGTTACTGATTCAAACTTCAAAGCCAAATGATTTTGATCAAACACTAGCCTCTTGCGCAATCTACAAGCACCCCAAAGAGTAGCAAGAAACATTTGCACAGGTTAATGCTCAAAAAAGTTGGAATACTCTATCATGAATTGTATGTTCCCATATAATCATGTTAAGAAAAATAATAAACCTATAAACTTTACAATTAAAATGAGAAACTTTGGTGGTATATTCGGGCTTTTAAGTTGGAATCTCATTAAAGCTAAAATATTGTGTTAAGAAACAATTATGTGATCAAATCTGGTTTTAATGAAACAATTATGGTAATTTTATATGATAGGAATTGTTCAGTAGAGAGTATTTTCATTTGTTAGCTGAGCTAAACTTGTAGGTTGATGGCTTGATAACTTTCATCTTTATGCTGGCTCCACCATAGATCAATTGATTCATTTGAAACGTTCTTGGAGTTATCATGAAAAGCATTGGTCCATTTGTTTGTTTTTTTTTTTTTTTCAGAAAAAAAAATTGACATTAAAAATTTTGAAAAAATGGCATTTATCATTGTCTTTTTGAGTTTTTTTTTTTTTGAAGGTGGAAATATAAAATAACTAGTTTACAAGGGCAAGCAGTAGCAGAAAGCCATTGGATTTTATTCAGATGCCATTAAACTAAGCAGCAAGAATGCAACATACTACAGTAATAGGGCCCAAGCATCTAAGTCTTTATGTACTGGAAAGCATCTAAGTCTAGTAGGTAGACACTGAATATTACTGGCTTAGACTATACGAGATATAGATATTACATTGATCATATTGGATTGAAAATTTGAAATGGCTTGACATTCACAAGTTCATTTCGCTGACATGCACATATGCAGTTGGGCGGTGTTAAGGTAGTTCGAGGCAGGTGTTGTGCAGCTGTTTGTGTAAGATCAAGCTTTGCACTTTTAGTTTTGTTCCATTTATATCTTTGTACCCTTTATTGCTGAGATTGTTAATTTGTTGTTGTTAGGTCTATTGTGTTTCTGCAACGGCTTTGATTGGTTCTTGTAATGCTTTTTCACTTATCTCGATGGCTTATTAGGCGAAATGCTCTCTCTTTTTTTTGGGGAGGTATAAAAGAATTATGCTGGAATCAAGTATGATTTGGTACTGTTTGATTTTTTATTTTTATATATATTTTGTTATCTTAGTTACATTTAAAAATTATATATTTGAAAAAAAATACATTTGATATTTTCAATTAGAAAATGAATGAAGTTAAAAATATTGTTCGAAATAATCTTCATTTCACATAATAGGGGAAAAAGAAATAAAAATGAATTGATTTTAAGAAAAATAAATTATTGAATAAATTGATGAGAAATAATTCAGTAATTTGACTGTAACAGAAAAATAGTAAGGATACCAAAGAGTTTTTTCACTAGCCTACTAATTTGTATGTTATGCTTTTATCTTGTTCTTACCTTTAAAAAAAGGTATGTAGCAAGTTACGATTGAGCCATTAACCTAATAGAATCATAAATACTATTCCTTTTTATTTTTTGAAAGTGACACAATAACTAATACTATTTTTCTGAGTTTTTTAAGGTGAAACATAGTTATTAATCTTTTCGCTACTGTCATCAGCATAAAGACAAATAATGTAACATCTCAAGATATTTTGAAACATTTTACATATACCCTTTAATTTTATCAAAATACCTAAACTACCCTTTACCTCTTTTCTAAACCCTAACCCTCTCCTAACACACACACACACATACCCTGCTGAGAATGAAAGAAAGAAAAATGGCGAGAGAAAACAGAAAGGGAGAAGAAAGGAAGAAGAGGGGGAGAAGGGGGTGACACCGGTGAGGCTGGACGTCGCCGTCGTTGCTGCGGATCAGGTAGGGAGAGGGAGAAGGAGTTCGAAACAGGGAATGGGGGAAGGAGAAAGGAAGATGCGCGAGAGAGGAGGTGCTGTCCCTGGAGACCGTCCCTACCGCTGGAAGGGGAGCTTCGTTGTTGCTGTCGCGGCTGCAGGTATGGGGCTTCGAAGAGAGAGAGAGGAGCTCTCAGAGAGAGAGAAACACAATGGCTAGAGAGAGGAGAGTCTCGCGAGGAGGGGGAGCTGGTACGCCTCCGCCGTTGTCGCAAGCTGCGCCACCGTGCCTCTGGTCACCGGGGATCGCGCTGACGTCGCCGGAAGCCGCTGTTGGAACCTCTGCAAGTTTGCCCTAGCTCAGCTTTGCTTCTGCCTGTTCTGTCCTTGCCGGTGGGGGGTCACCGGAGCTGCTGATACTCCATCCTCTTATTTCCTTTGGTAAGACTAAACTTGTTCTACCTTGTCTTGCCATAAAGCTCTATTATTGACTCTATCCTATCATGTTTGTTGTCCCTTTTATCTTTGCTTAGTTTTAAACCACCGTAGGCTATTAGATTCGCTGCCATTGTTATTGGGGTTGCTCTATGTTATTGATACTAGGGCTGTTGTTGAGGTTGCTGCAGTGAGAAATCGAAGTTGTTGCTACTACCTCGGTCCAAATTTCGTGCTCTTTCATTCCGTTCTACTTCAACCTTCCTTGGCACTCTGGTTTGGTTTCTTCGGTCCCTTGGGACCAATTTGTGAATAGGCTTTACATTTATAACCGTTAATTTTGTTGGTTTATGCTATTCTGAGTTTCTAATTACATTTATAAAACTATTGTTGAAGAACTTTGATTTGATTAAAATAATTAATTTATTATAATTGAAAAAAATATTTTTATGAAGTTCATATCTTAGAAATTTTACATGAGACTATATATATATTTGATGAAGTTTTATATTATTTTAGAACATTTGATTTTACTCGAATATATACTTTTGAAGCATTGAAGTATTTGTTAGTACTTATTGACTTTGAAATTATGAAATATGTTTCTATGATTGAAAAAGTATGATTTGAAAATATTTCTGATAAAAAAGTATTATCTGATTGATTTGATTCGATACCTTATATATTTGAGAGATTAAAGAATTATTGTATTTGAAACTATATGTTTTGAATTAGTTTGGGAGGCTCGTATTAAAAAACCGTAGTTAACGGCGGTTATGACGTTAACTTAGATGCATCTGACTCAGACTCCAGCTAGCAGGGGTGTTGCTAGCCTAACGTGTAGGCCACACGTTAGATCTGATATTCCGTTAGGACACACAAGAGGAAAGGGCTACCCATAGAGGTGGAGCCGCCCAAGTGTGGACTTTTGATTTGATTTCTATATGAAAACTCCCTTATTGATTCATTTATTTATATAAATTATTATCTTCTAACTAAAATTATATTTATATGGTCTCATGTGAATTATAGATGTACTGTCTAGTCACTGGGTTGTAAAACTCACTCCGTTTTTCTAAAAATATTTTTCAGGAATAAATATTTGATTATGTGAGTCTTTCTATTCAAGAGTAATGATCTGCAATGGGTATCTATTCGTTGTTGAGTTCTTAGACGTCATCTGCTCCATATGTCACAGGCAGGATCCACCCATATTTATTTTATTTTTTGTTTGTTAAAAATATGTAATTATTTATTTTAGACATTGTAAATTTATTTAAAATATTTGTAATTTTCTTATTCAACTTATATTTGAGTCGGTTAGGCTTGCTTGGGGATTATTTCCTGAGCACTGATCATGGCTCATTTTGGGCCGTGACAAAGTGGTATCAGAGCTTAGGTTTAATCTGTGTAATATGGAGCAAGTGTCCTATGGTAGGATCACAATTGTATAAATAGAAGCGCGCCTATTTGTACAAATTGTGGCACTATCAGAGGCCTATAGGAATGTCATCCTTGTCTTTCTGTCATTCTTGGCTTCTGGTTCTTGTCATCATGAGTCATCTGTCGATTCTTGACACCTCTTTCCTCTTCTTTGTACCCAACCTTGAGTTATTATTTGGTAGCTTTTCTTGAACTAGCTTTTGCAATGACTTTAGTTTCGGTTTTGGTTCACGATTCCTGCCTTGTAGCTAGTTCCAATCTTCCTCGTTTTTGTGAATATTTGCTTTAATATTCTTCATATTCATGTTGCTTTCAATGGTTTTTGATTTCAAGATTTCATCCATTATCTAGAAGATTCGATATGTTTTTGCTGTGAATTTTTATCTTATTCCTGTTATAGAATTGTATTTAGATTTGTGGATTGTGGATTTACTTAGCTGCTGATTTAGATGCTTTGTTCTGGATTTCAATAAAACAAGTTTGTTCTTCTTATGTTGATAATCTTTGAAGTTAACAGAATTTTGAACCACTCGTGATTCTTTCTTTCGAATCAATAAATTTAAAAACTGTTATTCGGTTGCTCTGGTAGAAGAACTACGTGACAAACATATATATGGAGTGTTATTCTTGTTTGCTAGATTGGAATTATAATTTTTTCTGTTTAGGTGTGGCAAATTTTTTTATGATGTGTTAGCTGATTTGAAGATCTTTTTCTATCTGAAAGTTTGATTGAGCTTTTTGTTTGATAATTTGTTCTGCTATGGTTTTGTTTGTTGAACGTGGCTTTTCTTTCAAGGGTACTATTTCTTCTGGGAACCTTCAAGTTCTTCTCTTTTCAATCTTAGGATTCCTTTAATTCTAAAATTTTTGGATTTCAACTTTGACTCATTTTGCTTCTACTCTATACTGACAACGCTTCATATTTTTCATGGTAAGAAAACTCAAAATAGCGTGCAAATTATGGGGCATGAATTTTGTGTATAGAAATTTCTGTGTAGTAATCACTTCTTTAAAATCCGTGCTTTCTTTTTCTTTTTCTTTTTGTTTTCCTACTGGTTGATGCTGCTTTGGATTAATACTCTTATCTTGCTGTGAAAAATAACTCAAACCAGTTTAGTTTATTGTGTATTGAATATTGTATTGAATTTTGAAGAAGGTCTTTCTTTCCTCCTAAATTTGTTTTTCAATCATGTTCTGAAATCTAAAATTCTTTGTTGTTTTTCAACGCCCGAATTGAGCATTGTGTTCAATACCTTTCAAAAGTTTTGAACTTATACTTGTTGGTTAGTTCTCTCTTTTTATGCATTTTATTTGTTTGATTTTTGAATACTGTAACATTATTTATTTTATGGGAAAGTGCTTTGAATGTTTAAGATTCCTTCCTTTATAGATCTTTGTTTTAAACTTTTAATCAATGCAAGTTTTACTCTCGCACTTCTGCAATGCTTTGCTTGTTTGGATTTTTATTGAAGACCCTTTACTTACAAGTTCCTAATCTGTTTACTGATTTTCAGTTGTTTCTTGTTTTAAATTTATGATCCAAAAAAAAAAAAGCATTTTGCTTCAAGTTACTTTACCTTGTGCAAGTTAATCATGTTCTGGTTTGAACCTTGAATTGTTGCATATGTTGGGAGTTTTATTGTTAAGTGTTATATTAATGGAGTGCATGGGACAATGCTACTTTTTTTATGATTTTTTTTATCACCATGAATTAATTGGTGTAATCTTTTCCAAAAAAAAAAAAAAATTCTTTTCTTCTTATTAATTCTTACAACAAAGACATTGACACGTACCACACTTGTCATTTCTCTTGCCATTCATGTGATATAGTTGCTTTTTGGTTTTTGTATTTTGTGTATATACTTAAATGCTATTCTTGTGACAGAAAATACAAGAACGTTTGACCTAAAGTAGAGAGTTGCCAATAAATCTCTTATACTTTCTAATACACTGAAATTGCATCCTTTCCAGTTTGTCTTGCCAGATCTTGTACTTTGATTTTGATAATCTAACTGATATTTTACATTAATTTTATTATAGTATACTAAATATTAATTTTGTAATTTTGATTGATTTTTCTTATATTTTGATAATAAGATAATAAAATATAACATGAGCTAAATGTTTCTTAGAAAGCTACAAGCTTACAATTTGTATACATGTGCACTCAAGACAATAATATATATGAAGAAAAAAGTGATAAATGGATTTCTACTATGATTGAACCCAAAATGTGGTTATATGACTAATATTAATAGAGATCATTGAGATTTTCTAAGTAACAAGCAAGTCAATTTCTTTGGTGATTGGACTGTTGAGTTTCTTAATTTGTATGTAATGGTTATTTTTGGGTTTCTTAGTCTCACTTCTGGGTTGGAAATTTGTGAAAGGCTCCGTATATACCAAAAAAAAAATTTTTTTTTCTTTATATATTTTCCAAGATACGACAAGGATTTGGGAGATATATTTTCAAATATTTAGATTTAATATATGTATTTGAGTTTGTCCTAAGTTTATGAGTTTTAAGTTCACTTGACTATCTATGAAGGTGAATTTTTTTTTTGGTGTTTTATCTTTATAAAAAATATGACCTCATACCAATTTTCTAAAATTCTTTTACTATGTGTTGGATTATATTTAAAAAAAATAGTTATTTTAACTGATTTTAGTATATTAATTGGCAGTACTTCAAAGTTTAGTTTTATTATTATCAGTATTTTATTTGTGAATTTATTTAGAACTTCATACTAAGTCTAGCTGCATGATTATAAGAAATCACATGACTGTATTTTACCAACAGCGACCATAAGGAGTTAAATACCTAAATGTATATGTAAATTCTTGTTTAAGGGACAACAAGGAGATCAATTACATTTCTTGCCATGTATTACATAACTTTCTACTATTTTGAGTTAGGAGATATCAAATTTTATATTGATGTAATTATTTAAGGTCCAAAGTCATGGTAATAAACTAATAATCCCAAAGGTACTTAGTCGAAGATTTCTATAGAAAGGGAAAAGAAGCATGCCGACTTTGTGATAGTTACTATTTTTTTATTTTATGACTGTTAAGTTGTCTATTCCAGAATGTGTTATCTTATTTTAATTTATGTTTTGCTTGCTTTCTCTGTTGTTGATTTTGTCTTTTTACTAATGCATATCCTCGCTTGATTGTGCATCTAGTATCCCCCAAGGTTCTTGAAAAAAAAAAAACCTTTGCCCTTGATTGCTATTAATCTTAAATTCATAAACCTTGAATCTTTTTGTTTCAACTTGAATTTGTGTGACGTGATAACTTTATGCTTTTATTATTTCTTTTGAAATGTTTGTCTCATATTTTTCCTTGAGGATGTGAAATAATTCTCTTAGTTTTATTCATTATTGATGGATGTCTTATTTGATTGTGTTTCTAATCTTTCTTTTAAATCCTTGTGAACATTGTCATCGACTTTAGTGGCCATCTCTTGTGAGCTTTGTACTTCTTTTATTCATTTTGAACTTGTTCCGACCTAATACTCCATCTTCCCTTTTATTGCTTCCATCGAAGTCCCTCGATTCAAATTTCCTTGTTAATATGTGGCTTAACTCTCTTTTGGCACATTTCATTGTTTCTGTACATCCTTGTTTAATTATTGCGATCTTACACATCCTTTCGAATTCCTGCGAACAGCATCTGAGATGCTTGTTCTTCTCTTCCTAAGTTTTGTATTCCTTTGAGTAAATTCGAGATTCTATTGGTTAACGTGTAATCTCTAGATACAGCGAGCAATACGTTAGTTTTAAGACATGGCGACGTCAAGAAGATTATGAATTAAGAGTATTTCGAGGAGGAAGTTAAGGAGATTTTGGTACAAGTTGAAAAGTTAGTGTTGACGTTTGACTTTAGAATGTACTTTGGGAGTGATGGACAAAGTGAAAAGCGCCATGTGTGTTTGACTTATCAAGAGAACAAGAGGGTGTAAATGTCAACCGCATCATTTTAACACACACCTATGCTGTAATTTTTGCACCCGATTATACTTCTTTCTCATGTTTGGAAAAAGGGCTAAAACCATTTAACATTTTTCATACAGTATCAATTTTCGAGGGCGAAAATTTTTTTTTAGGGGGGTAGAATGTAACATCTCAAGATATTTTGAAACATTTTACATATACCCTTTAATTTTATCAAAATACCTAAACTACCCTTTACCCCTTTACCCCTTTTCTAAACCCTAACCCTCTCCTAACACACACACACACACACACATACCCTGCTGAGAATGAAAGAAAGAAAAATAGCGAGAGAAAACAGAGAGGGAGAAGAAAGGAAGAAGAGGGGGAGAAGGGGGTGACACCGGTGAGGCTGGACGTCGCCGTCGTTGCTGCGGATCAGGTAGGGAGAGGGAGAAGGAGTTCGAAACAGGGAATGGGGGAAGGAGAAAGGAAGATGCGCGAGAGAGGAGGTGCTGTCCCTGGAGACCGTCCCTACCGCTGGAAGGGGAGCTTCGTTGTTGCTGTCGCGGCTGCAGGTATGGGGCTTCGAAGAGAGAGAGAGGAGCTCTCAGAGAGAGAGAAACACAATGGCTAGAGAGAGGAGAGTCTCGCGAGGAGGGGGAGCTGGTACGCCTCCGCCGTTGTCGCAAGCTGCGCCACCGTGCCTCTGGTCACCGGGGATCGCGCTGACGTCGCCGGAAGCCGCTGTTGGAACCTCTGCAAGTTTGCCCTAGCTCAGCTTTGCTTCTGCCTGTTCTGTCCTTGCCGGTGGGGGGTCACCGGAGCTGCTGATGCTCCATCCTCTTATTTCCTTTGGTAAGACTAAACTTGTTCTACCTTGTCTTGCCATAAAGCTCTATTATTGACTCTATCCTATCATGTTTGCTGTCCCTTTTATCTTTGCTTAGTTTTAAACCACCGTAGGCTATTAGATTCGCTGCCATTGTTATTGGGGTTGCTCTATGTTATTGATACTAGGGCTGTTGTTGAGGTTGCTGCAGTGAGAAATCGAAGTTGTTGCTACTACCTCGGTCCAAATTTCGTGCTCTTTCATTCCGTTCTACTTCAACCTTCCTTGGCACTCTGGTTTGGTTTCTTCGGTCCCTTGGGACCAATTTGTGAGTAGGCTTTACATTTATAACTGTTAATTTTGTTGGTTTATGCTATTCTGAGTTTCTAATTACATTTATAAAACTATTGTTGAAGAACTTTGATTTGATTAAAATAATTAATTTATTATAATTGAAAAAAATATTTTTATGAAGTTCATATCTTAGAAATTTTACATGAGACTATATATATATTTGATGAAGTTTTATATTATTTTAGAACATTTGATTTTACTCGAATATATACTTTTGAAGCATTGAAGTATTTGTTAGTACTTATTGACTTTGAAATTATGAAATATGTTTCTATGATTGAAAAAGTATGATTTGAAAATATTTCTGATAAAAAAGTATTATCTGATTGATTTGATTCGATACCTTATATATTTGAGAGATTAAAGAATTATTGTATTTGAAATTATATGTTTTGAATTGGTTTGGGAGGCTCGTATTAAAAAACCGTAGTTAACGGCGGTTATGACGTTAACTTAGATGCATCTGACTCAGACTCCAGCTAGCAGGGGTGTTGCTAGCCTAACGTGTAGGCCACACGTTAGATCTGATATTCCGTTAGGACACACAAGAGGAAAGGGCTACCCATAGAGGTGAAGCCGCCCAAGTGTGGACTTTTGATTTGATTTCTGTATGAGAACTCCCTTATTGATTCACTTATTTATATAAATTATTATCTTCTAACTAAAATTATATTTATATGGTCTCATGTGAATTATAGATGTATTGTCTAGTCACTGGGTTGCAAAACTCACTCCGTTTTTCTAAAAATATTTTTCAGGAATAAATATTTGATTATGTGAGTCTTTCTATTCAAGAGTAATGATCTGCAATGGGTATCTATTCGTTGTTGAGTTCTTAGACGTCATCTGCTCCATATGTCACAGACAGGATCCACCTATATTTATTTTATTTTTTGTTTGTTAAAAATATGTAATTATTTATTTTAAACATTGTAAATTTATTTAAAATATTTGTAATTTTCTTATTCAACTTATATTTGAGTCGATTAGGCTTGCTTGGGGATTATTTCCTGAGCGCCGATCATGGCTCATTTTGGGCTGTGACAAATAATTTGGTCACAAAATATTTTTCATGTCTAAGGTAGAATTTAAAGTTAAATTACTTATAGTCAAGCAATCAAATGATGAAATATTGACTTTATAGTCAAGGAATCAAATGATAAAATACGAAACGGTACCAACGTAATAGATCTAATTAAATCACAAATAGTATAATTACGCCTAAGACGCTTAACAATGTGATGCACAAACGCTACTTTTGTATCGCTTATAATAAGTGAAGTAGTTGTCCATATAATTGTCTTGTGAATTGCGACTTGTAATAATGTTTGGGTTAAAATCTAAATTTCAACACCCACTTAGTTGAAACATTCTTTTTTAACTCGTGTTTGTTACCTCCACGTATTTTTTGCTTCATAAATATGTAACATAAAATTATATTAATAAATTTTTGTGCTGAATTTCAATATCACATATAGGCCTTGGATTCTGAATTATTTGAGAGTACTTGCAAGGATCAATTTCACTTCAACCTGATTTTTTTTATTTAATTAATAAATCCTAAGTCATGGTCAAAAGTCAAAACAGAATAAACCGTTCTTTATTTGTATTGCTAAAAATATTTTTTCTTTCATGGATGTTGGCCCTCAATCACGAATTGGTAAAATACATTAAGTATTTGGTACTAACATCTTCATGAACCACATAGCGTCATTTTTCTCAATAATTTTGATAAATTTTCAAACACTTTCCTCTTCTTCAGCCGTTATACAATGCTCTCTAGAAGAAACTGCACCCCTACAGTTTTAAAGAACTCAAACTTTGACATAGAATCACCATTTAATAAAGGCACCTACTCCAATAAAAATGTCAAAAACATCTCATAAAGATATTTGATTAACTTTTAATTTATTTCTTTAGTCATATTTTAAATAAAGATAACTCTTTCATAACATGTTAAAATCAAACCTTACAATCCACTATCCAATGGCTAAACCAAAGCATTCTCACATGAAGATAATTTAAAATTTTCGTTAGAGTATCCACCTTTAATAAATAATCCCTTCAACACCATAGTAAAAATTTTTTATTTGTATATTCACCCTTTCAAACATCATGTTTTTAATTATGAGTTATTTTAATATGTGCACTCTTGAATGTTTCTTGAATTTAAGCAAAAGAATGATGAATTTTTTTCTGATTTGATCAAAATAAATTCCCACAAAAGGAATAAGAATGTTACCTGCATTTATTTTTAATGAATTTCTATTACGTGTTATACATTGTTATGGATTATTGGGACTTGGGATGTATTGTATTGATATGAAGTTAATTTTTTTTTTAAACAATAATACACAAATTGGAAGATTGGTATTGCGAGGGAGAGAAAATCTAACCTCTCATTTGTGCTCAAACTTAATTGATGAACAAATCGGACCTTAGGTATTTTGTGTGCGAAATTTTTTGCACATAAACCAAAAAATCATGTAAGATTTTTAAATAGTACAATTCAAAGAAAGGAGTGTATTTTTAACCTTTTGTTTCAACTTTCAATACATCTATCACTCAAAATTTAAATTATAAAAGTAAAAAAAAATGTGGGAAATGAACCTTATAGAATAGAATTTATGATTATTTGCAAAAGAACAGAAAATTCCTCATCTAAGCAAACATATAGACTCGTTAGTGCTAAGATAGCAAATGCTACTAACACATTGTTTGGTTTGAAGGAATATGAGGGAAAAGAAAAGGGTTAAGTAAGATTTTGGTCCCTAACGTAGAGGTTGAAAATTTATTTCGTCCTCGACATTTTTTTCGCTACAAAATGGTCCTAAAAGTTTCAATTTGTTTTAAAATCGTCATTTTTATCAAATTTTTTATTTTTATTCCAAAGATACCCCTAACTATAAAAGAAACAAAAACGTTGAATAAGGGAGAACAGGGAAGGCGGGAAAGGGGGAAGCGATTCGCGAGGGGAAGGGGGAAGGATCTCGCCGCTCCAATCCGCCGCCGCTGCTCGTCGTCGTTCGGTGGCTGGATCTCGCTGCTGTTCCTCTGGGTTCGGCGGAGGTGCTCGATGGCAGATTGTTCTAGTTCGAGGCAAGAATAGGGGAAGGCTTCGGTGGTGAGCTAAGGTAGCGCGAAGAGAGAAGAAGAAAAGGGTTGCGGAGCTATGATGGCAGATCGGCGCTGTGATGCCGGTTTTGGGTGTCTCACTGGCAGGGACGAACCTAGAGGAGGACGAATAGTGGTCTCGGCCCCCAAAATTTTAAGAAACTATACTTATATATGAGACATGTGTTTAAAAAATAAAAAATATTATGTAATTTAATAATTTTATATGTATTATTTTTCATTTTGTGATAGATTTATGTTTTAATTGTTTAATTCACTAATATTTTTTACTTAACTAATTTAATATCATACCCTCAAATCGTCTTTGTACCTTTCAAATTAGTTTTTATATAATAATCTCTATATTTATTTTTAAAAAATTATTTATTTTTTTATATTAATATATTTAACATTTATATTATTATATTAATAATGACTTACGTAATTATATTTTGGTAATTATATTATGTAATTTAGATATTATTTTTTTGTAAAAAATACTCATTTTTTTTCTAAATTTACGTTGTTAAAAGAAAAAATTTTATAAAGATATCTTATATATTGTATTCTATAAGGGTACTATGTCTTTCAAATAATTAATAATTTATAATTTATTTTCAAATTTTTTAAAATTTTTGAAAGAATTAATTTTAATTAATAAGATATGTGATAATTTTTAACTAAACATACTATAAATTATTGGTATTTTATAATTTTATAATGTACTATTGATATTATTATATTTCTTTTATATAATTATCATATTAAAAATAAAATTGTGAAAAAATTATAATTATATATATATTGATAAATCTTTTAAAAAACTAACTCTAATAACTATATATTAATTATTTTTATGAAATAAAAAAAATTATCTAAAATTCGGCCAAATTATCTAAAATTCGGCCCCTCCTTATTAAAATTTTTGGATCCGTCCCTGCTCGCTGGCTTCTGCTTCTGCTTCTATTCTTCTTCTACTTCTGCTTCTATTCTTCTTCTACTTCTGCTTCTATTCTGCTTTTGCTTCTATTATGTTGTTGATTTTTTTATTATTGTTGCTTCTGGTTGCTTCTGCTTCTGCTTCTGATTGATTATATTGTTTTATTGTTGTTGTTGTTATTCTACTCATACTTCTGTTTCTGCTTCTGCTCCTGCTTCTGCTTGATTCCATTGCTGATTCATTGTTGTTGTTGTCCTGCTCCTGCTTCTACTTGATTACATTGTTGATTCATTGTTGTTGTTGCTTCTAATTCTGTTTCTGCTTGTGTTTGTGCTTGATTTTAGGAAAGGAGAAGGGGGATTTTAGTCCAAAGGATAGTTTTAAACTAAGTTAAACCTTCGGGACTATTTTGTAATGAACAAAAGGCCGGGACGAAATAAATTTTACGCCTTTACGTTAGGACCAAAGTTATATTTAACCCAAAAGAAAATGTAGGAAAAGAAAATTTTATTAAAAAATATTTAAAATTAAAAATAATAAAAATATTCAAAAATCAAATAAAAAAATTTAAAAATAAAATAAAATAAAAACAATTTAAGATATAGAATTTAAAATTTAAAATTTAAAACTTAAGATTGTCGAAAATAATGAATAGTCAGTGTAAACAGCTAATATTAGTTGGTGATTGATTGAAATTGTAATGTTAGAAAAATAATGCAAAAGAATAAAAAATAAATTTAAAAAAAATGTGAATATTTTAAATTTCACAAATATTTTGATAAAAAATTAGATTATATAATAATATTTGTAACAAAAGTAATTAGCTAATAAATTTTAAATATAATAATTTAATTATTTATCGAATAATATAAAATTTAATTATTTTATATTTTTATGTTATAGTTTAAAATATTACAAAAATTTTATTGCATAATAATTAATTTTAATAAAAAAAATTACTCATATTTTTTATATTTCTGTATTTTATATTTATTTATTTAAAAAATAAAAATTATATTATTATTTAAAATATTATATATAAAAAAATATTTTTTTATATATTAAAATATTTTATATTTATCAAAATTCATCGATACTTTATTTTTATATTAATTTTTAATTTTTTAATAAAATCTAATAATTTATATAAAGGTGCGCTGCATAAAGTTGTTGTCGTTGTCTTAGACATACCCATACCCAGAAACAATTGAGAAAACTATTTCCGCAGAGATAGCAACGTCTAGTCGTCTATGTCTTCGACCAGAGAGCAGAGAGCTCTCCCTCAAACTTAACAGCGAAAGTGGGAATCACTAAAATGTTGTCATCCTCAACCTCAACGATCACTTTCATTTTTAGGTATTCTCTTCTCCAAATCCCTAATTTTGTTTCCTTCCCTTCCTCTTCATCCCTTCACTCTCATTCTGAGCCCCCATCCACTCGCCAAGTTGATGAAGCTGTTGATTCTTTCACTCGCATGCTCTCTATGCGTCGCCCTCCATCCATCATCCAATTCACCAAGATTTTGGGATCTCTTGCCAAGACCAACCATTTCCCCACCGCCATTTCCCTTTTTCAGCAATTGCAAGCCAGAGGAATCGCTCCCAACTTATTTACTTTGAGCATCGTAATTAATTGTTGTTGCAGCATGGGTCGTATGACGCTTGCTTTCTCTGTATTGGCCAAGATTTTTAGAATGGATTATCAACCTGATACGGTAACATTGACAACAATCCTGAAAGGTCTCTATCTCTGTGGTAGTATTGGAAAAGCAGTGCGCTTTCATGACAGAGTGCTGGCTCATGGATTTCAGTTTAATCAAGTCACTTATGGGACGTTGATCAATGGGATCTGTAAGACCGGACACACATCAGCTGCTATTCAAGTGTTGAGAAAGATCCCACGGTATGGCATTGCTCCTAATGTCTTCGTGTACAGCGCAATTATTGATAGCCTCTGCAAGGATACACTTGTAAGTCAGGCTTTTCATTTATTCTCTGAAATGCTTGCTAAGGGAATTTCTCCCGATGTTATCACATACAGTTCTCTCATTTTTGGATTGTGTCTTGAGGGTCAATATAAGGAAGCCATTGATTTGTTAAGTGATATGGTGCTTAGAAACATTACTCCAAATGTTCATACCTATAGTATTTTGATCGATGGGCTATGCAAGGAAGGAAAGATCAAAGATGCTAAGAATGTGTTGGCTGTGATGACAAAACATGGTGTGAAACCAAATGTGGTTACTTATAGCAGCATAATGGATGGATATTGTTTGGTTAATCAGGTAAATAAGGCAAAATATATATTCAACACAATGGCCGAGAATAGAGTGTTTCCTAATGTTCGGAGTTACAATATCATGATTAATGGCTTTTGCAAAAGTAAAATGATCGATGATGCCTTGAATCTCTTCGAAGAGATGCATCACAAGAACTTGGTTCCTGACACGGTAACTTACAGTACTCTAATTGATGGCTTGGGAAAATCAAAGAGAATCCTTTGCGCCTTGGAACTTCTTGAAAAGATGCATGATTGAGGTCAACCTGCCGATATAATCACTTACAATTCTTTGATGGATGCTTTGTTCAATATCAAACAACATGACAAGGCACTTATGTTATTCAATCAAATGAAAGAGTGGCATTGATCCAGATATAGTTACATACACCATACTTATAGATGGCCTGTGCAAAAGTGGAAGACTTGAAAATGCAAAAGAGATTTTTCAAGATCTTTCCATTAAAGGCTATCACCTAAACACAAGGATATACAATGTTATGATCAATGGGCTCTGCAAAGAGGGCCTACTTCATGAAGCATTGGCCTTAAAGTTGGAAATGGAAGACAATGGTTGCTCTCTGGATGCTGTAACTTACGAAACAACTATTCGTGCTCTGTTGGAAAAAGGTGAAAATGATCAAGCGCTGAAACATCTTCATGAAATGATTGCTAGAGGCTTATTGAAAAGACACTAAGGAGAAATAAATCAACTCAAATTAATGAATTTTCTGTTGTCAAAATTTGTACAGAACTTGGTAAATTTTATATCTATTGGGGTGGAGGATTTGGGAAATGCCATGAACTCACTATCACCTTGATTTTGGTTATCTCACTGTTATTGAATTAATTTTGAAAATGTGTTATTGGCTGATTTTTGAGTCTTTGTTACCATGGCTATCATGCATCCTGTTTCGGCGGATATTCCTTGTTGTAACTGGTGGGTTAGTGCTTAAGATTTCTTGATAGTAATTAAGAGCTCATGATTGGTCTGATGAGCAACTGTGCTTTATTTGACTGAATCTTCTTAGAATTCTTCTAAAAGACATGCGGTGGCAAGATTAATGACATATATGCATGATTTTCACTGCCATCTTTGAAACAAATACATCTACTAAATGCATGACCCCACTTTTTTTGTTGACAATTTCAACATTTTTGTTATTTTTCAAAATCTGATCATAGGTGAAGAAACCTGTATACTAAGTCTGTGATTACGCTTGATGTTTCAAATAAAAAAGGCTGTGCAAGAAGGAATTTCTAGGAATTTGGCTAATTTGGTTCAAATATGAATTATCTTAAAAGCTTTGTTCATTTTCATAATTAATGTTACTCGGCTTTAATTCTTAAAAATCAATTGAAAATATGTACATTATGTTCATTTCCATAATTAATGTACAGTTGTAACTTGTAATTAATGTTATCTTAAAACCCTTGTTCATTTTCATAACTAATGTTACTCAGCAATTAATGATTAATTGAATTATTTCATTATTTCTTGTTGAAAAATCCTATATAGGGATTATTACATTGTTCTTGTTTAAAATCATGTTGAAAAGCTTTTATTATTAAAACATGGTTTGGAGTTTTGTTGTCTGTTATCAGCTACACCTGTCATGAAAGATTTGGTGATTCTAATGCCTAGTACAACTACTTCTACACCTATTTCTTTGGTATTTTCTAAATCTTCTCTGTATTGTGATAACTGGGGTTAGAATAAAGAATTAAAAGTGAAACAAT
This sequence comes from Arachis ipaensis, assembly GCF_059453495.1. Lineage (NCBI taxonomy): Eukaryota > Viridiplantae > Streptophyta > Magnoliopsida > Fabales > Fabaceae > Arachis > Arachis ipaensis. The sequence continues at coordinate 139,968,786 of NC_142440.1, read as the reverse complement.
GTTGTACAGATTGAAATTGCATTTGTTCTTGTAGAATATTTTTGAATGCTAATACAATTTCTAGTATGAATTTTCCTTTGTACTTGGATTTCAGTTTGTCCCTTTGAAATAATTGCGAGACACTTGATTTAATATTTTGTCAGCTTATTTGGTTTCTAGTTGAACCCACCATTCGATTATAAGCTTCAGATTCAGTTTTAGATGGAAGTGAAAAATAGCTACTTTCACAAAAATCACTCTTCAGATTAGACTAATAAACATAAAATGAATTGATCTCAAACAAGATAGAATATGGTTGATTCTGCTATAAACTTTGAGGAATCAATCTTAGCATCATAATGAAATTAGGTTGTTCATGTACTATTTATTGTGTGATGTGTACTGCATAAATCAATTTATGGATTTAATTTCTTTAAAATATCCCTTTTCACAAATAATTGCAGGAGATATACATTTGATCTTTCGATGGGTATAATCATGCTCTTTTTTTTTTATTATTATTGTGGATATATGATTATAGAATGAATCTTAGATTCTTAATGTTATAAAATTTATTACTGCATTTTTTGTGTGTTTTGGTTGGTGGGGGGTTGTGACTGGATGATAGATCCAAATTTGCTGAAATAATAGCGGTGTTAAAAGGCGTTGCAGAAGCAGATCAGTGGTTCTCAAGTGTCGAGAACCAGAGACCAGGTAGGCATTGTGATTATGAATAGAATATGTACCAATAACCAAGGCAAGACCATTGGAGTTACCAACAACTATGAATGCATTGTTGATCTTGAAAAGATGTGAACTTCAAAGTCTTGGAAAGAGTTGCACCAAAAAGATGTAATGTAGTCAGTTTAATCTGATAAATGTATAGTTATAAATAAAATAAAAAAAATTTTAACCATTAACTATTATTTTCTTCTTTCTTTTACTCTTAAACCAAACTCTAGTGAGAAAAATTGTTCAAAACAAAAATGCATTTCTATTATTCTATGGAAAGTTATATACAAGTGCTGATTCAAGTTCTAACCAGAATGAATCAAAACTATCCATAATTTACACAAACTATCATTTTTCTTTCAAGAACCTCTTTCAATGGATCTATTCTAACCCTGACAGGTTTTGGAAGGAATAGCTCTTTGCAATTGAATGCTATAGAAGGTAGCATTTCAAGGGCCAATACCAAATTGTTGTTCTTCTTTGCATGCTCTGCTACTTCATTGTCTAGGCAGGCTTTAGCAATTTTAGTGATGAAAATCAATAGAATCACTCAAAAAAAGGGTTTAGTTTTGAGTTATGTGAGAGAAAAAAAAACTTCACAACAATAAAGGATGAATATTTAATATGGTTACGTAACTACTTACTGGTAGATATGTGCATGAAGAAGAGAAAAAACAAAATAATATAGGTGAATATAATCAACTGATATTTCAATTTCTTATCGTCTCAAGAAGTTACACTATGAATATTGAAGGAGAAATGTTATGTTTCTTTAGCTGTGTTTCTTTATTTTATAGGATAAAGTATATTTTTTATTTCTGAAGTTTGTCAAAAGTTTTAAAAATATTCTTAAGTTTTATTTTGTTTTAATTTTGTTTCAAAAGTTTTCGATTTGCATCAAATATACTACTAGCAACTAAATTTTAAAAAATTTAAGATTAATCCAACAATAATGCATGATAAATATGTTTAATTTGCTTGTGTTAAAGATTGTTCTTGTGAAATTATTTCTGAATTAGTCATAATTTTTTTTGAAAAATTAGTCGTTAAGAGTAAATTTGATGTAAATCGAAAACTTGTAGGACAAAATTAAAACAAAATAAAATTTAAGGGTATTTTTAAAATTTTAACAAACTTCAAGGACAAAAAATATATTTTATCCTATTTTATATTTTTTTTACTCTGACTTCCATTGCATGCCAATATTTCAATATTTCAAGGTCTTATTTTTATTAATGTAACAAAAGAACGGTTGTTACCAGTTGAGAAAAAGAAATAGCAACTTGAGCGTAGTGGGTTAATTTAACCCTTTATTTTTTTTTTTTTAAATGATCAATTACGTTTCTTCATCACTTTTAGAAATGCGATTCCCATTATTTATGACTTAAATTTATAATTAGTTATTGATAATGATATATAAAAGAAATAGAGTGGGTATAACTATATAAGAACAAGAGAAATAAAGTAAGTGAAGAAATGAGAGAGATAAAGAAAAAGAGATGGGAAGGTGGAGACTGAAGAGAACTCTTTAATTTTGGTGAAAAAATTTTGATTTCAATTGCAATGAAAAAGAGACATGTGACACATTTGATTGTAAAATTAATAATATATAATAGATATTTTTTAATTATTATTGACACAAGCATCAACATATTTTGAATATATGTGGTGCTTTTATGTTTCAATTTAATTTACCATAATCTTTTTGGTCTTGTGCCATTAATTATGCTGTTTATTTGCTTAATAAATTTTATCTTTAGCGATAAATTCTAAAACACCATTTGAGGTTTTTTTTAATCATCCACCAAATTATCATGATCTTAAAGTTTTTAGATGCTTATATTTTGTTTCTACCCTAATGGCAAATAGATCAAAATTTGATCCAAGAGCAAAAAAGGTTGTGTTTATTAGTTTTCAACATGGTTTTAAAGGATATATTATTTATGTTTTAGAAGATAAAAGAATTGAAATTTGTAGAAATGTGATTTTTTATGAAATAATCTTATCCTTAGTCACTAAAACGGTCCAATTCCATACACCCACTCCAACATCATCAAACATACCTCAAAAACAAAATTTAGGTAGTCTTCTTTTTGAGTAAGAACTTATTCCTATTGACAGCAACACTCATTCCACCTTTGAGTTCAAATATAAAAAAATAGGTATTTTTTATTTATATAATTTAATATTATTTTATATTTTAATATTTATTTAATTTAATTTTTTATATGATAAAAAATATTAAAATATTTAATAAGTATTGATATTATTGTATTTGTATAAATTGATAAAAAAATTCAATAAATATTATAAATTTTAATATTTATCCTTCTAACTTCTTTTTTACATATTTTACAAGATACATATTTAAATTTTTATATAAAATAATCATAAAAAATCAAAGAATTGATGCAGTTTTTAAGAGGAAGGCTAATATTTAAGAAGCAGAACATATAACTTTTACAATATTAACACCTGTAAATAATTCTTCTACTTTAATGAATCACGAAAAAATTGAGATACAACCTTCAAAAGTTTAAAGAGTTGCATCTAATGAATTTGACCTTAATTCTTTGGAACGAGACTCTAGAAAACGGCTTTAAATTTGGCAATATCACCCAAATCAGAGAGATGAGGTTAGACAAACCTATCTTAAATGAGTCCATATCAAAAGCATCTTGACAATTATTCTATCTGCCCTCCCCCCTCCAAATTTTATTTCAAGTTCCGCCACTATATTGACCCACACCTCATTTCCACTAACCCATCCATTCTAATATTTCAACTTCACCTACATCACCAGTATCTCCCATTCTTTCTTTTCACCGAAGCCTCACTAAGCCAAGACATCTCAATCTTCTACATTCAATATAACACCATCATCTCCCTTCAAAACCATTTCTCTATCAGGCCCATCATCACCGAGCTCGCCAATCATCAATTTACCTTTTCGATTATGTTTGTAATTCTTCTCTCACATGCGCAAATTTCTCTTTCTCAATGTGTCTTTATCCAATTTCTTCTATTATGTATTTTTCTTATATTTTTCCTGCTTATAAAACCTATCTTTTGTCTTTGTAATCTGAGATTGAGTCAAAGTCTTTCAAAGACGCCAACAATCATTCTAGTTGGTGTAGTGCCATGAAAGATGAACTGGATGCTCTTGAATTGAACAAAATTTGGTATCTTATTGATTGTCCTGCAAATATCAAGTCGATTGACTGTATGTGAGTTTACCGAATCAAACGTAAGCCAAATTGTTTGATTGATAGATATAAAACACGTCTTGTGGCTAAGGAATTCACTCAGACTGAAGGTGTTGATTTTTTAGAGACATTTTCTCTTGTTGTCAAGCCTGCCACTATCAGATTAGTCTTGGCTTTGGCAACCATGAAACACTGACTCATACACCAACTAGATGTCAATAATTCTTTCTTACACAGTGATCTCTCGGAAGATGTTTATATGTCTCTGCCCCCTGAAATTGTGGCAACTCTCCGAAATCAATGTTGCAAATTGTTGAAATCTCTATACGATTTATGACAATTTAGTTACATGTGGTATGAGAAACTGTCCAGTCTTTTACTATCTCATGGATACGAACAGATTATTTCTGATTATAGTTTGTTTGTTAAATTTATTAGTGCTGAAATCTCTAGTCTTCTAGTTTATGTTGATGATATTGTTATAACTGGAAATTCTATTTCTAAACCTGTTGTTGTTAAAACAATTTTGAACCAGCATTTCAAAATTAAAGATTTGGATTCTTTGAAATATTTTTTGGGTATTGAAGTTGTTCAATCAGAAAAAAAAATTTTCTCTCTCAAAGAAAATTTTGGCATGATCTTTTAGAAGATTCTGGCTTGTTAGGCGCCAAACCAGCTTCTATTCCCATGAATAGTGCTACAAAACTTCATCAGGATGACAACCCCCTTCTCTCGGATCCCTTTGTCTATCAACGTTTGGTTGGTCACCTCATATATCTTACCACTACGAGACTAGACATCATGTATGCAACACAACAATTAAGTCAATTTATTGGCGTTTCCTACTCAGTATCATCTTCAAGCCGCAAAGTGAGTGTTGAGTTGCTTAAAGAGTAGCCGCGGAAAAGGAATTTTCTTCCCCAAAAGTTCAGATTCTTGTCTTTAGTGACTCTGATTGGTTCGGATGTCCTGACACTCAGCGATCTTTAAGAGGCTATTGTTTCTTCTTGGGCAGATCTTTTGTAATACCCTACCACACAGAGCCTTACGCTTAAGTCGTAAAGTAGAGATGGCGATGTTTTACGACCTCTAAAAGAAAAAGACATATATAAATATAGTTGAAAGAAATTATAACTAGGAGCCTTGAAGAAGTAGCTAAGCAAAAGCGTAACAGAAAAAAAATCGCATCGCACTCGTACGGATACACATAATATGAACACCTGTTTCTCCATTGTCAACTTCTAGGAGGGACTTACACAAAATATACAGGGCGGAGAATACATATACATATAAATACAACTAGCAGCAAAATACTAAGTCCCAAGAGTATAGTTCTTCGCTTCCAGAAGGTCTCCAAAATACTTAGTGAGGTGCCTCTCAGTATGGTAAATGTTCCCACGTAGATAATATATAAGGTCTCGAAAAAGGCAGAGGTATTTCTAGAACTCCAACACTTAGATTTAACTTAAAATTTATGCTAAGCTAGAAAGTTTGGTAGTCTATCTAAGAGAATTATAGCTTTTAAACTAACTCTTCACTTTCTGTCTGCTTTAAACTTCCTAATCACCGGGTGGAATAACCCTCATCACACCTCCACCATATGAGGGGTCTCTCAGATACAAACACATACAAATCAAACAAAAAAAATACAGATAAGGGTACAGATACAGCAAGTAGAGCAAGTAGCAGATATAGTTAAGTAGTTAGGCAAACTAAAACAATGCACACTCAAGCAAAACATACAAATGCATATGATGTATGCTTGTCCTATGGCTAATGAGTCTCATCTGTCGGTTATATAGCCAAACCCGACATGTCCGGTAGCTAATTTTGGAAGTTCCTCTGTGCGCGTATCCCCAAGATAAAAAATATCCACGGGGAGAACCCCAAGCTCAAATTAATATATATATATAAGTTAAAGTGGCCGGTCACATTTTGCGACAGATGATTAACAGAGTATCGAGTCTAAACCTGGAGCAAGTGGTGGAAGCCACTGCATCTACCCAGAAAAACTCGTATATCAAATAATAGAAGTGCATATGCCATATAATTCAATCAATCATCAATCATCAATCATCAATCATCATCGATACAGCCATCATTAACATCACATTCAATATTTCAGCACTTCATCAGTTACAATTCTTCACTTTACAACCTTAATATTAACTTGACTTATTCAACATGTTTACCCTTACTCCACAGCCTAAAAACAAATTATCGGGTCTTAAAAGGTTGTTACAGAAGTTTGAAAAGGTAGAGGAATGATTTAAAATTCAAAAATACACTTTTTGAAAAACAGGGAATTCTCGCGTATGCATGTAAGCTTTGGCAAACTCTCGTACGCAACCACCTAATGCGTACGCGAGTGTGTTGACAGAACGAAATCTTCGTGTATGCATGCATGTTTTCGCGTACACAGGATGTGAAAATGCCAAAGTCGCGTACGCATGCACTGTTCGCGTACGCAAGGGTGTTGTGCAGAACCCAATCCTCGCGTACACATAGGGTCTTTTGGGTACGCATACATCAAAATTTCAGCAAAAGCTATTAAGTTACATAAATCAGTTTTTACACACCCTTCTTATATTCATCCTAGTCCTACATCAGTGCTAGTCACACCTGTCTTTCTGGAAGCAATTATCATTTATGGTGTCGATCCTTCACCATGCCTATAATTTTCAAAAATAAACAAGGTTTTCTAAATGATTCTATACCTTATCCCTTACCTGATGATCCTTTTTTTTCAAGGGAGCACGACAATAACTTGGTTCTGTCCTGACTCTTCTATTTTTTGTCCCTTTCTATTACATAGAGCGTCATCTACTTGTCCATTGCCTTCTCTGTTTGGACAGAATTACAAAAAAAAAAGATTTTATCAAAGTGACCTCCTCAGTATTACATAATTGCAAGAAGAAATCTATGTGCTAAAATAAGGCACTCCCTTTGTCACCAAATTTCATATCTCATTGAAGACTTTTTGGGAGGATTTTGAAAATTCACTCCCTCTTCCTACCTGCAGCTGTCCAACAAAAACATATAGAACTCAAGATTTCATTATGCGCTTCCTTAAGGGGCTTGACGAACGGATCTCTATGGTTAGGTTTCAGCTCCTTCTTCTTGACCCATTGCCGGCGGTAACTCGTGTTTTTGTTCTTGTGATCCAACATGAATGACAATTACAAGTTGCTGCTGGATTTCTCGATGATCCATGCTCCATTGCTGCTGCTGTTGACTCTCAGCGCCCTCTATTCGGCCACGGTTGTGGCTTCTCTTCCACCAACACGGGACGTGGCGGCGGCTCTTCCTCAAAGTTATGCTCGTATTGTGGCTCTTTTACCAAAAACAAATTTCTCCTATTATTGTTTATATCAAATGACTTTCAAATTACTACTTTTTATAAAAACATTGTTCAATTTTCACCATTCTTAATTTTTCATTATGTTCTTTATTTACCTTATTTCAATTTTAATATTATCTCCATCTCAAAAATTACTTCCGTACTTAAATGTGTACTTACTTTTTTTTATCTTTTTTTTTTTTGCACTTTACATGCCAACAATTTGAGGACGATTAGTTTGGGTAGAATGAGAGAAGAATTATATGTGTAAACCCCGTGAAATTAATAAATAATTAGCCAACATATTAATTATTATTCAAAGAGATTAGAAAATCAATTTTTTTATAATTTAGAGGAGCAGAAATATTAAAAATATAAATTTTGACACTAATTTTAAAGATTTTGGCCCAAAAATAGGCCAACGGACCGAACCGATTGGACTGGACCTAAACCGACCCAAAGTCTAACCTATAAAACACCTAAAATGGATCTTCATCTTCTTCATTACTGCAAACCCCTTGAGAAGAGAAGATTAGTGTAACAAAATCCCTAACTCTCCCTTCCAAAAATTCTAACGTCCATAACGTTCAATCCAGAGTTCTATCCAGAGTTCTGATTGACGAGTTGTCAGCGGCCACGCGTTCGTCTCGGAACTCTCTTCAATTCTATCCGAAAAAAATGGTAAAAAATTTGCATTTCTCGCCCAGTTCTTTCTTCCTCAATTTCGAGATTTTAGAGTTTAGGTATTAAGGAATCGAATGATTTTGATGGTTTAGGTGAACTCTAGCAGTAGAACATCATTGGGTTTGGTCCAATTAATCTGTGGGTAAGGTAAAAAACGGTTAAACCCTTATGAATCATTGAGTTAGTGAATCCTATGATTATTATAGTGATATTGTGTGAAATAGATTGTGTTCTGGTTGATTTGAAGTTCAATCGGGCAGTTCGGAACGAAATCCGGATAATTAGGCTTGAGGAATTGACGTTTGGAAGGTTGGAACTTGTGAAAGGAGAGATTTTTGAGGTGTTCCAAGTTTAGGGAGGAATCGACCAAGGTATGTTTTTGGTTTTTCGTAGTTAATATTTAATGTCACGTGAAAACTTAGGCTAGAAGACATTAAGATAAGAATGAACTGAATGAATTATTAATGAATTGTGTATATGGTATATGATGTGTGGTTCGGTTTTTATAAATAATTTGCTATTGGATTTGGTTGGTTTTGGGAAAAATTTTAATATTGGAATTTATTTGATTTTGTAATAATTTGATACTAGAAATAATTTGAATGATTGAGAGGTGTTTGTTTTAGTGGTTGGGACCCTTGAAGGATGGCATAAGTTTGAGTTTTAGGGAGATACACTGCCGAAATTTCTATAAAAATTAGAGTTTTGATTTGAAGTGTTATTTTAAAAAGAAAAAGATTATTATGTGGCTTGTATATTTGAGACTATTTGAGCTTGGAGTTTGACTCCATGAATATTATCAAGGTTCAGAAAATCGGACCGGTCATCAAACTGTTCTAGTCACTGGTTCACTAGTTTATTGGTCTAATCGGTCCAACCGGTGGTTCAACCGGATAAACCGTTTTAAAATAGAAAAATAAATAAATAATAAGGTGCTTTATACAAGTAAGCTTATTAGAAATATGCAAAACTCTAAAAACATGAGAAAGTACCATTTGAAAGCTTCCAATTACAATTGTTACCAAATATATATGTCCTTTTGATAAGGTTAAATTTGAATGGAAAAGCATCTTATGTGCAATACATTATAGAGGTCACATTCAATAATTTTATTGACTTGAAGCTCATTAAAAAAACAAATAAAAATTAAAACTCCTTGATTCTTTGGCAACCAAATGATTGAAAAGATAAGTGAATATAGACCAAATATGCAGGGGTTGAGCACTAACATTTCAGAAATTAGCAATACTCAACATCTAAAACAGAGAGAAAAATAATTGTACAAAAATAGATATTAACAGTTTATAATTTGTAGAAGCATTGACATTTGCTTATGCTATTGCTATGAAACATGATCATTAATAAACTTCAATACATGGAATTCATGTAAGTTGTTTATGCTACTGGTTATTAACAGTCTATATATTTTGCATAACTCATTATGTTTTTTGTGGGAATTAACTTAATATTCTATAGTTTCTTTCTTCTCCTTTTAGTTTCTTTTTTTTCAATGGAAACAAGATTTAACAACAAAAATTCAACAATAAAAATTCCTTCATTCATTTTAATCAGTTCAAAACAAGATACAACTTAGTGAAATTTAACTAAAAAATTTAATAAATAAATTCAGTTCAATACAATGGAGAAGACTTAATCATTTAGATAAAAGCTTGCTTTAGTATCATTTTAACAAAGTGATTACATTGAACAAATAAAAGCTCACACCTTACCATAATTTTAACAAAGATTAGTAACATTTTCAGCAGACAGCAGATTGATCAAAATTTTAACATAAATTAACAAAGAATTATCAAAGTTTAAGCATAATTTTTTTCAATACAGCATAAAAAAACAATCAAATAGAGTACAGCCCAGCAGTAGCAGCAGAGTTAATCATTCAACAATAGCATTAACAGTAGTAAAATCCTAAACCCTTTGTTCTCACTTCTGAACAGAGCATAAAAAAAGAAGAACAAGCACTAGCAATGTGCACCGACCTTCGATCTGAGCAGTTGAGCGCGACAGCGAGTAGACAACGGCGAGCAGGACGCCCACCAGACGACAACCACTATTATTCTTTCTTCTCCACTTCACCACTTCCTTAGAAACTAAAAATAGCAGCAGAAGAGTAACAAATCCATTTTTAACAACACAAAATCAATAATTTAATTTCAATCCACATTCAGAAATCAGTAAATCACTAAACAGAGCATAAAAGCAAGACTCGAAGAAGTGAAAAAACCTGTAAGCCTGTAAGCAGTGCCACTAACCTCCGACGAAGAGTAGAGCGACGAACAGACGACGGCGACGAACAGACGGCAAGTAGCTCCAACCCTCAACCAGAGACGTGCCGAGCTACAAGAGAGTGGCTGGGTTCGAGACAGGGGGAAGGAGGAGGCCACGGAGGCGCCGAGAACAACGGACGGCGCGGCAGGACCCAGAACCCTAATTTTTGAACTTGCAAGCTTTGCTTTTCAATTTTGAGTTTCACTTAGGGGGTATTGGGGGAAGGGGGGTGGGTGAGGGTAAGCGTTTATGCTTTGGTTTCCTTTTTTTTAAAAAAAGAAAAAGCTGAAAACGATGCTTTTAAAAGAACCGGTCGGTTTCCGGTCCGGTCCAACTGGCCGGTTACCGGCTGGTTCAACGGTTTAGTAACGGTTTTGGATCGAACGGTTTTACACACTGGACCGGATCGTTTTCTTTGTCGGTTCTCAGTTGAACCGGTTCGACCGGCCGGTCCGGTCCGATTTTCAGAACATTGAATATTATTTTTGAGCTTGAGGATGCGTGCACAAATGGACTGTCCAATGGTTAACTACGAGGGCGGGTTGGCTATATAACCGACAGATGAGATTCATCAACCATAGGACAGACATACATCATATGCATTTGTATATTTTGCTTGAGTATACATTGCTTTGGTTTGTTTAATTGCTTAACTCTGCTTATTTGCTACTTGTTCTATTTGCTGTAATTGCACCTCTATCTGTGTTTTCCTTGCTTAAATTGTATGTGTATGTTTTCTGAGAGACCCCTTTTAGCGGATGTGTGAGGGGGGTGTTCCACTGGTGATTCGGAGAATTGGAGGAGACAGAAAGTGAAGTGTTAAGTTAAAGTTATATTTAGAACTTGAACACCTTAGATAACTTACTTAATTTCTAGTTTAGTTGGATCTTTAAGTTGAAATCAGAGTGTCGGAGTTCTAGGAATGCCTTTGGCTTTTCCAGGACTTTTTATATTAACTATGTGGGTACCTTTACCATGCTGAGAACCTCCGGTTCTCATTCTATATATATTATATTGTTTTTCAGATGCAGGTCGAGAGACACCTCGTTGAGTGTCTGGAGACCCTCCTTACAAGCGAAGAATTGTCTTTTGGGCTGTTATATTTTGTTTTAGGCTATGTATATATGTATATAGAATTTCCGCATGTATATTTTGTATTTTGTCCTCTTAGAGGTTACAAGCGAAGAACTGTCTTTTGGGCTCTACAGGTGTTTTATTTATGTTTTGGAAAAAACTTTGGGTTATATATATATATATATATATATATATATATATATATATATATATATATATACTCTTGTTGGCCTTAGCTTCGCAGGTCGAGTCTGGAGTTTGATATCTGTGTTTTGAAATTCTAATATGTATAATATATTTTTAGCCTTTTTTTATCCCACCTATCCGTTTTATGATTAATCTTGCGAGTGTGACACGATTTTCTGTTTTCGTTTTTGTTTAACTTATTCTTCAAGGTTCCTAGATATGAACTCTTTCAACTATTTTTATGTACGTATTTTACTTTTAGAGGTCGTAATATCTCGTCACATCTGCTTTACGACTTAAGCGTAAGACTCTGTGTGGTAAGGTGTTACAATATGTCCTTGAACGCAACTTCATCAATAATCCATCAACTACATATTCTTTAAATTCCATCCAATTCTCATTCATTACACTTTTAAATATATGGCATTTTTGTTTAGGACATCTTTTTAGATAAAGACTCAATCATTTACATAGACATTTTTCTTTTATTTTTATGCATCACGATGAGGTTTATGACATTTGTCATCTTTTTAAACGAAAGAAACTTTTATTTTCTCAAAATTTTAATAAAGCTAATACAAATTTTAATTTATTATATTTTGATATTTGGGATCCATTTCAATAAAATTATATTCATAATTCTATTCCGAGGGAATTACTTGTTAAGCTTCCCTGCACTGTTATTATCATCTTTAATTTTCATTTTACTATGCAGTAACTACGGCCTAATGTAGCCATCTAATGTATTTTGTATCAAATATCTAGAGTTATTTTGCAAACATCTTCACGTTTTTTTGTGTTCATGCAGTTGCCTGCAAGGCTCTAACTGAGGCGCATTTTACAAATGCGATTAACTTTGACAAAACAAAGTCATTGATTTTCTTCGTCATATAGAGCAAGTGAATGTTTCTTTAATCTAAGGTCCAAATTTCCATGGGTAACAAAAAACCAAGCGTTGATTGAACTAATATTGATTTGCATATATGAAACAATTTGCTTTCCTGTATTTAAAGTATGTGTCAACTTCATATGAAGCTTCATCTAACTTGTTCACATTCTCGGTTATTCTATATCCATTTGGATTTGATAAGTGTGCATCTCATCATTTATAAATAGAAAACATGAAGTTTGAGACAAGAACCTGATATAGCATATTTATCTTTGAATTCTAGCTTTTTAATCTTGCAACTGCACCTGGGATAACTTCCTTTTTCTGTTTTGGTTCCATCTTAAAAGCTTTTTAATGCTGCTAGTGCTAAACCAATTTTTATTGTGCTTCTCAAAATATGGCTGCAATTGCAATTCCAGACCATAGTTTCAAATTATATTCAAATCAATTAAAGCAACATAAATTAACTTGATAACGTTCAATATTAAAAGGTCTTTCATTCAGGATTGGAACTTTAGTGTAATAGATTGACAAAGACATGAAAGTACAGTTTAGAAACTAATCAAGTTAAAAATACCTAAATAAAAATAAGATCAATAATGGAGAAATAATTCGGTTGGTGCTGATAGCTAATTAAATACTATTAAAGTTGCAGAAAAATTTGGTGAACAAAATTTTGGAGCTTAGTTTGTGTGTATGCTTTAAATCTTTTTCTTGATGTGGATTTGTTTTATAATTTGGATTTTGAGGTTTAACCCTAATGTAATAGTAGTTGGTTTGCTTGGACTATCAAATTTTTATTAATATTGTCATTTATAGCTTCTGTAGTTGTTATGCCTTAAATGCAATTTTCTAATGTCATATTGTTCAATTGATAATTTATAGATTTAGCTAACATGTGTCTTAGGTATATGATAAATTTATTCTTAATGAAAAATTTTTATTTAATGAAGTCAAAACAAATACATTAAAAATTTGAATATTTATATTTTCAATAAAATCTTTCCACTAATAACAAATTTATCATGTGCACTTAGAAATTAGAACACATATTAATTAAACTCAATTTATTCTAGATAAGAAGACTAAATATATAATACCCTAAGTTTATTATGTTAATAAAGTCATGTATTATTAAACTTAAAACATTATGTTTGGGAAATATTAAAATAGTTTTGGTGGTTATCTTTATTATTTTTAAATAATATTCATATTTATTAAATTTTAGGGTATTTCTATTAGTATCGTAAAAATTGTTCTCTTTTAAAATTTGTGTTATTAATTAAGTTTCTGATTATTATCTAAGTTGATAAACTAATTTAGTTAAAAATTTTGTATAAGGATATTCTATTTTCACAAGCCTAATAAAAATAAAATTTCTACAATTGCTATATATTTATATATTATAATAATTATACAGTAAATATAAAAAATAAAATTGCCTTTAACAACAGAATCTGTGTTTGTAATTATTTTGTTTTTTTAATTATTATTAGTGTTAGTGGTATTGTTCATATTGTTATCGATTGATATTGTGCAAGAAAAAAAAATGACATCAAAATTATACATATAATTTCTATACACAAATGGGCATTTCAAATTGATATTATTAGAGATCTGAATCTAGTTAACTGGAAAGTGTTGGTCACTCCTAAAAAGTTTGGAGGTCTGGGAATTAGAGATTCTTTTTGTGCCAATATTGCTCTTTTTGAAAAACTAGTTTGGCAACTTTTTCACTATCCCAACAAGCTATGGGTTCAACTGTTGACGGAGAAATACCATTCTTCTAAGGATGATTGTTTTAGTCGGTCTCGAGGAAGGGGATCTTATGTTTGGAAGAGTATATGTCGAGCTTGGGATATCCTAAAGGAAGGTTTTAGTTGGTGCATTGGGGATTTGGAACAGAACTTTTGGTTTTCTAAATGGAGAAGAGAGGGGCGACTGTGTCAGGAGATGGATTATGTTCACATTTCTGATTCGGATCTCAAGATCTTGGACCTTTGGTAATCTGGACAGTGGAACCTTGAGAATATCTATTCTCCTCTGAATCAGTCTCTGCAGAGCAACATTAATTCTTACAACCTAGATGTTCAAGCTGGTTCAGAGGTCGGTTGGTGTTGGACTGGTGCGGCTTCAAAGGTTTATGATGCTCATAGTGGTTATTTATGGCTCAGTAAGAAGATGTTTAGTTGGGAGGATAGGGGTAATTGGCTTTGGTTTTGGCGTCAACATGTTCCGAAAAAGCACAAATTTTTGGCCTAGCTATGTCTTCGGGAGGCTCTTCCTAGCATTTCATTTTAGAAGGGGCATTTCGCACACGTATAGCTGTCCACGATGTTTCTCAAGTCAGGAGTCGGTTTTACATTGTATTCGGGATTGTCCAAAAGTCCAACTTGTTTGGCAAGCTTTAGGGATCTCCGATCAACCAATGGATTTGATGAGTTGGTTCTTACATAATAGCAAACAGTGCCCCTTTAGATTCTTTTCTGGTCTCTGGTGGATTTGGTGTTCGAGAAATAACGAGATCTTTCATCCTCACGAGCATTGGACCTCAGACAAGGTGATTGGTATGGATTTGTCCTTAGAAAAAGAGCTCCGAAATATTTTTGAGTTGCAACGACTATCTATCCCCTCAACCATTAGTGGCTCTTGGATTCCCCCCTCAGTGGGTACCTTTAAGATTAATTGTGATGCTAGCTATCCTGGCAGTGGTGCTCGAGTTGGTTTTACTTGTGTTAGCAGAGATTGGAAGGGAAGGTGGCAACGAGGCTGTCTGGGAACAATTAAGAGTCGTAGCATTTTGCAAGGAGAGTTGTTTGCTATTTGGAGAGGCTTTCTTTTAGCATGGGACTCGGGACAAAGAGACATTATATGTGAGACAGACTGTGTGGAGGCTTTTACTATTGTCAATAATTTACAAGATTGCTCTGGGTTTATTGATCCTTTGGTGTTAAAAATCCGAGATATCATGTCTTGGAAATGGCGTGCTGATCTTCGGTTGATCTTGAGAGATGCAAATACAGTAGCAGACATCATGGCAAAGACTGCAATGAGGCCTATTTCTCCCCAAGTGGAGCTTCCATTGCCTTGGAAGGAGTTTGAGAGTAGTATTCAGCGGGACTGTCTTTCTTAAGCAGTTTCTTGTTTTTTTTCTTTCTTAATTTTTGTTTATTTTCTTTTAAGTCACAAAAAAAAAAAATTGATATTATTAAATGTAAATATTAAAAAAAGAAAAAACTTATTTATGGAAATAGAGTATGTGATCCAATGCATCAGGGCTTAGACTAGTAAGATAATAAAAGTAGAAACAAATCACCTCGAACAAGCTTGATGCTACGCTGACTCGTTGAAGCACTCTTCAACTCAACGCATTCCATTTTACCACCATACTTCTCTTTGATTGCTATAATGTTGTCATTCTCACGAATCTTGTTAAGGTGTGCTTTTCAAATCCCAAAGCTCTCTCCTTATTCTGTTCCCCACTCCGCTCTCCGTCTTTGCTTCCCTTCCACTTCATCCCTACACTCTCACTCTCATCCCCAATCGCTTGATGAAGCTGTTGATTCCTTCACTCGCATGCTCTCTATGCGTCCTCCTCCATCCATCATCCAATTTAACAAGATTTTGGGATCTCTTGCCAAGACCAACCATTTCCTCACCACCATTTCCCTTTTCCAACAATTGCAAGCCAGGGGAATCGCTCCCGACTTGTTTACTTTGAACATCCTAATCAATTGTTGTTGCGGCATGGGTCGTATGACGCTTGCTTTCTCTGTGTTGGCCAGGATTTTCAGGACGGGTTTTCAGCCTGATACCATAACATTGAATACACTCATTAAAGGTCTCTCTCTCTCTCTGGTAAGGTTGAAAAAGCACTGCACTTTCATGACAGAGTGCTGCTGGCTCATGGATTTCACTTCGACCAAGTTACTTATGGGACGTTGATCAATGGGTTCTGTAAGACCGGGCATACATCAGCTGCTATTCAAGCGTTGAGAAAGATCCCACGGTATGGCATTGCTCCTGATGTCTTCATGTACAACGCAATTATTGATAGCTTGTGCAAGGTTACGCTTGTAAGTGATGCTTTTCATTTATACTCTGAAATGCTTGCTAAGGGAATCTCTCCCGATGTTATCACGTACAACACTCTAACTTATGGATTGTGCCTTGCGGGCCAACTTAAGGAAGCCATTGATTTACTAAATCATATGATTCTCATCAACATTACTCCAGATGTTCATACCTATAGTACTTTGATGGATGGGCTATGCAAGGAAGGAAAGATCAAAGATGCTAAGAATGTGTTGGCTATGATGATTAAAGATGGTGTGAAACCAGATGTGGTTACTTATAATTGTTTAATGGATGGGTATTGCTTGGTTAATGAGGTCAATAAGGCAAAATTTGTATTCAACACAATGGCCCAAAGTAGAGTGTCACTTGATGTTCAAAGTTACAGTATCATGATTAATGGCTTGTGCAAGAGTAAAATGGTCGATGAAGCCTTGAATCTCTTTGAAGAAATGCGTTGTAAATACTTGGTTCCAAACACGGTAACATACAACACTCTTATTGATGGCTTGAGCAAATCGAAGAGAATCTCTTGTGCTTTGGGGATTCTTGTCGAGATGTATGATAGAGGTCAACCTGCTACTGTAGTCACTTACAGTTCCTTGTTGGATGCGATGTTCAAAAACCAACAACTTGACAAGGCACTTATGTTATTCAATCAAATGAAAGAGTGTGGCATCGATCCAGATATACGTACAAACAACATACTTATAGATGGCCTGTGCAAAAGTGGAAGATTCGAAAATGCAAAAGAGATTTTTCAAGATCTTTCAATTAAAGGCTGTTCTCCAAATGTGAGGACTTACAATATTATGATCCATGGGCTCTGCAAAGAGGGCTTGTTTGAAGAAGCATTGGCCCTGCTGTTGGAAATGGAACACAATGGTTGCTTACCAGATGCTGTGACTTTTGAAACTGTTATTCGTGCTTTGTTTGAAAAAGATGAGAATGACATGGCAGAGAAACTTCTTCGGGAAATGGTTGCTAGAGGCTTATTGAATTGATAAAAAAAAGGGTAATATACATCAACTCAATTTGAAATTACGTCTCATTGTTGCTGAATATGTATCATGGTTCTGTAAATTCTGTGTCTGTTGGGTCAGAGGACTTTGGCAATGCCATAACATCAATCAATTTTCCACTTTCGATTTTTGCAATTGCTATTAACCTTTTTAATTCCACTACTTTATTGATTCTTTAGATGATATTCTTAGATATAGCTTATAGATTTAGTGTTTAAGGTCTCTTTATAGCAATGGAGTGTTCTTTACTGTTATTCTATGAGATCATATATTTATCATGCTAGAAACTAAGCAAAACTAAAAAGATTGAAAATTTTGTTTTGTTGTTTGTTTTCTGCTATTCTGTTGTGCAACTTATTTTTCCGTATCTTTGTAGGTACTGCATATATATATATATCGAAATAATTCCTATCACTGTTTTATCATAAGCAACCATGAGCTATTGTTTATTTGATTAAATCCTCCGGGAATTGTTGTAAAAGGAAATTTAAGTAGGTACTAAGTATTTATTCTTAGGCTATATAGTTTTCACTTCCATCTTAAAAATAAAACCCACTTCTAGAATGCATGTCCTCTCTTTTCATCAACCTAAGCAACATTGAGTCAAGGTTAATATGGTTCAGTTATCTCAAATCTTGTGGCCATTTTCTTAATTAATGATACTCAATTGTATTGCTTGGAAATTGCTTCTGCTGAAAATTTGTACATTATGAAATACTTTTTAGGAGAATGTTTTTCTGTTAATTCTTAGATAAATGACCTCATTATTTCTTGTTCAGACATTACTCCATTGTCTCTTAAGTCTCTGTTTATTAGCATTTTAAAAGAAGTTACTGGCTTGGAGTTTTGTTATGTGGTGTTGTGATGGGGGTGTTAAAAGTGAAACAATATAGAATTCTTTGGAATTGCAGTTGATTTTATTTGGTGAATTTCTTTGCATAATTATTGTATTTATTTACTTTCAATCAGATGGGTAAATACCAATCCACCGTGTTATATGTATAAATTTAATTGGCTTTATATTAGTCCAAACTATGTTGAAGGTCCCTATCTAGTGTGAATTTTCCTTTATACTTTGATTTCTATTCGGCCTATTCGGAATAAATTGTGAGACACTAGAATTCTTCAGAATCATACTCACTGGATTTTAAACTTTAAACTTCACTTTTCTCATGAAACTCAAACAAAAATCACTTCATCTCAAACGGATAAAATATTGATGTTGCTATAAACTTTGCAAAGTCAATCTTTGCATTATAATTAGGTTCTTCATTTATATACTTCCATGCTAACTTGTGTGGTTCGTGCTGCATAAAACAGTACTCCAAATAAACATTTGTTACTGCAAAGGGCATAATTTTGCTGTATGGTTAGAGTGTATGAATATACAATGTGTTTCGGATATTGCAAGTTTATCAACAAGAAGATATCTCTGTCATCAAGAGTTGTTTCAGACTCTACAGAAAGGGAAAATTTTAATATAGTTAACCAATTCTTTGTTCATTTTCACTGAATAGTATTATTTATTTATTTATTTATTTTTTCAGTTTTTGTTATGCAATCTGCAATGGAGTTCTTTTCTGGTTCTACCATTTGTAGGCACAGGTAATTTAACTTTTATGTCATTGAGAAGTTGCGGTTCTACCTTGGAGCAGAAGAAAAAATTGATGGTGTTGGTAATTATTGGCGCTATAAATAGTGACCGCTAGTATATTTAATATTTAATATTTATTATGAAATGTAAATATAAAATTTACTAATATTATATGATAATTTTTGTGTAAATATTATATGATAATTTGTTATTTATTGTTAATTTTCTAGTATTAGTTCCTGCAAAATTTCATAGGTTAAGTTTCAACTAATCAATTTATAAGAAGTTATTATATTGTACATGTAACTAATTTTTATTTTATTGAATTTGAATTATATTGTTAATTGTTGTCTTATATATTATTGAATTTGAATTAAATAGTAATGTCAGGTGACTTCTAGTCTAGTTAATACAATATATAATACAGTAGAAATAGATACTACAGTAAAAACATAAATGACTAATATATTTCTAGTTATGCAAGAAAGAACACGATACTTGAGTGTCTTTCGTCTCCACTACCTCAATATATCAAATCTATTAAAATCTTTTGTTACATGATCTTTCAGATACCTATCAATCTCATTCTTATTGAGTTCACTTGGTTTTATTTTCTGTGTTTGCTTCCATTTTCTCAAAGGATCTTCAATCATAATGCTATTATTGTCACTTATCTCTAAATTAGAATTTGGTTTGATATCTAAAAAACAGTTAGCATTTTGAGTGTTCGCTAATTTTGCCTCCAAATACTAATTTTTCCATCACATATTCTTCTAATTCCTAATTTTCAATAATCATCATTCAATCATAATTTTTCTCTCCAAATAATTTTTTTTATCACCATCATTCAACAATGGCGAACACTTTCAGGACTCCAATAATAGTACTACACCTCCAGCATCTTTGTACTTTAGGCTATCACCTAAACTCAAGAATATACAATGTTATGATAAAGGTGAAAATGAACAAGCACTGAAATATCTTCATGAAATGATTGTTAGAGGCTTATTGAAAAGACAATAGGAGAAATAAATCAACTCAAATTAATAAATTTTCTGTTGTCAAAATTTGTACAGAACTTGGTGAATTTTATATCTATTGGAGGATTTGGGAAATGCCATGAACTCACTATCACCTTGATTTTGGTTATCTCACTGTTATTGAATTAATTTTGAACTTGTGTTATTGGCTGATTTTTTACTCTTTGTTACCATGGCTATCATGGATCCTGTTTCGGTGGATATTCCTAGTTGTAACTGTGCTTAAGATTTCTTGATAGTAGTTAAGAGCTCATGATTGGTTTGATGAGCAACTGTGCTTTATTTGAGTAAATCTTCCTAGTATTCTTCTAAAAGATATGCGGTGGCAAGATTAATGACATGGATATATGATTTTCACTGCCAGTCTTTAAAACAAATACATCTACTAAATGCATGACCCCACTTTTTTTGGTTGACAATTTCAACATTTTGTTATTTTTCAAAATCTGATCACAGCTGAAGAAACCTGTATACAAAGTATGTGATTACACTTGATTTTTCAAGGAAAAAAAAAGGGCTGTGCAAGAAGGAATTTCTAGGAATTTGTCTACTATGGTTCAAATATGAATTATCTTAAAACCTTTGTGCTTTTCATAATTAATATTACTCAGCTGTAATTCTTAGAATCAATTGAAAATTTGTACATTATGTTTATTTTCATAATTAATGTTACTTAGTTGTAATTAATGTTTTCCTAAAACCTTGGTTCATTTTCATAATTAATGTTACTCAGCAGTTAATGCTTGGTTGAATTATTTCATTATTTCTCGTTAAAAAATCCTATATAGGGATTATTATATTGTTCTTGTTTAAAATCATGTTGAAAAGCTTTTATTATTAAAACATGTTTGGAGATTTGTTGTCTGTTATTAGCTACACCTGTCACAAAAGATTTGGGGATTCTAATTCCAAGTACAATTGTTTCTACACCTGTTTCTTTGGGTTTTCTAAATTTTCTCTGCAGTGATGATTGGGGTTAGAATAAAGAATTAAAAGTGAAACAATGTTGTAGAGTTTGAAATTGCATTTCTTTTTGAAGAATATCTTTGAATATCAAAAGTTGAACTCTGCTTAAGTGCTGATTAACTTATTTCATGAAACTGATATGAACTTGAATTGGTGGTTGAATATATTGGATTCTTGACATTTTCATCTTTGTTCCATGCTTACTGATTGCTAGGTGCACGCAAGCATGTTAAGTTGCAGCATGGCAAAGACAATATTGAAGTTCTCTAGTATGAATTTTCCTTTATACTTGATTTCAGTTTGTCCATTTGAAATAATTGCGAGACAGTTGATTTAATATTTTCTCAGCATATTTGATTTCTAGTTGAACCCACCATTGGATTTTAAGCTTCAAAATCAGTTTTGGATGGAAGTGAATAATAGCTACTTACTTTCACAAAAATCACTCTTCAGACTGCACTAATAAACATAAAATGAATTGATCTCAAACAAGATAGAATATGGTTGATAGCATGCTGAATGCTTCCTGTAGATATGGTTTAATTTTTTTTCCACCCTTTCTTTTTTCTTTCAAATAGGTATGTGATTTTGGCTTATCATGAATGAAGCACAGTACATTCCTTTCTTCCAGATCAACTGCAGGAACAGTAAGCTGTCATAATCCTCATTTCTAAGCTCAAATACTGTGTCATACCCTCTGCCTTCTGAATATTTGTTCTTTCATGTTGTTGTTCTATATTTTGCTGCATATATTTTATGTTCGTTGTGCTTTATATTCTTCTGAAGATATACAAACATACACAAATGAAGGCATTTGCTATTATCTTTTAACAAAAAATTTGGAAAACCAGGAGCTTCTTGCCGTTTAAAATTCATTATGTTTGGGATGTTATACTAATTCTTTTGTGATGATGAATACCTATCTTTAGCATCGGCTTTTGTTATGTTCAATTTATAATACAATTACTAGTTCTATAGGCCAAGAAAATGTCGATTAAATAAGGTTTGGGAGAATGAGAGAAGGAGGAAAACAGAGTGAGAAAGAAAAGAGAATTCAGAGAGAAAGATAAGACATTTATCACTAATCTGTGCTTATGTATAGAGAAGAGTAGCTTCCTGTGCAAGCTAGTACAAAAGGTACAACAGTCCGTTCATTCTTAAGTTAGTTATGATAGCTGTAACTAACAGCTGTCCTATCGTAGCTGGCACTGTTCTCACAGCCAACAGTTCTTTCATAACTAACTTGTAACTCTTCTCTAGACTTTACCAATTCACTCTACTACGATGAATGGTTTCTGGTAACAAATGAGGAAATCTTTCTTAATTTTGTTGAGGCCTAAACATGAAACTTGAATTTTGCTTGTTATAATTAAATTTACTAAAGTTGTTGTTTGGTAAGAGTTTCTGCCTTTCTGGAAAAAAAATATAAAGACAGGGGAGATAGAGATAATTGCACAAATTTTTTCGTAGGGAAGACCAACTTTGTGCATTTCTCTGTGTCTCCTTTTCAAATAGGTCTGTGTCCTCTGATAATTGCCAAATGGGGCCTTAGTTAACTACATGCTTTTCATCTCTACCTCAAACTCCTGTCTTTCATATGTGTGATCAGCTCCGGTATTCTGCACGTATTTAGTTTTGCTGCTAAGCCTTTGTTTGGCATTGCAGTACATTCATTTTTTATAACATGTTCAGGCCGAATGGATGGCGCCTGAAGTGTTAAGAAATGAACCTTCAAATGAAAAGTAAGCTCAGTTATCATTGGTTTTGATCATTAATTTTTTTAGTCTTTTAAAATTAATACTAAAAATATATTTTGATTTTTTAATTTTTTTAACTTTTTATTTTTGTTTTAATTATAACGTTATAATAGTTTTTTTTAATATTATAATAATCTAATATGAGTAATATTAATTAAAAAGTATAATAAATCTAAACTGATCTAGAATAAAATATTAATCTTAATCTAAACAAATTTAAATAAAAAATATAAAATAATCATAAATGCTAATTTTTTTTTTCTAACTCTCTAAAAGGAGTTTTAACATTCCAAAGTTTCAAGAGTAAGAAATCGCGTACATACCGGATAAAAATTGAGAAAACTATTTCCGCAGAGATAGCAACGTCTAGTTCTAGTCGTCTATGTCTTGGAGCAGAGAGCAGAGAGCTCTCCCTCAAACTTATGGATTTCAGTTGAAAAAGCAGTGCGCTTTCATGACAGAGTGCTGGCTCATGGATTTCAGTTTAATCAAGTCACTTATGGTCTCTGTAAGACCGGACACACATCAGCTGCTATTCAAGTGTTGAGAAAGATCCCACGGTATGGCATTGCTCCTGATGTCTTCATGTACAGCGCAATTATTGATAGCCTCTGCAAGGATACACTTGTAAGTCAGGCTTTTCATTTATTTTCTGAAATGCTTGCTAAGGGAATTTCTCCTAATGTTATCACATACAGTTCTCTCATTTTTGGATTGTGTCTTGTGGGTCAATATAAGGAAGCCATTGATTTGTTAAGTGATATGGTGCTTAGAAACATTACTCCTAATGTTTATACCTATAATACTTTGGTTGATGGGCTATGCAAGGAAGGAAAGATCAAAGATGCTAAGAGTGTATTGGCTGTAATGGCAAAACATGGTGTGAAACTAGATGTGGTTACTTATAACAGCTTAATGGATGGATATTGTTTGGTTAATCAGGTAAATAAGGCAAAATATGTATTCAACACAATGGCTAAGAGTAGACCGTTTCCTAATGTTCGGAGTTACAATATCATGATTAATGGCTTTTGTAAGAGTAAAATGATCGATGATGCCTTGAATCTCTTCGAAGAGATGTGTCGCAAGAACTTGGTTCCTGACACGGTAACTTACAATACTCTAGTTGATGGCTTGGGAAAGTCAAGGAGAATCCTTTGTGCCTTGGAGCTTCTTGAAAAGATGCATAATCGAGGTCAACCTAATATAGTCACTTACAGTTCTTTGCTGGATGCTTTGTTCAATATCAAACAACATGACAAGGCACTTATGTTATTCAATCAAATGAAAGAGTGTGGCGTTGATCCAGATATATATGCATACAACATACTTATAGATGGTCTGTGCAAAAGTGGAAGACTTAAAAATGCAAAAGAGATTTTTCAAGATCTTTCCATTAAAGGCTATCGGCCAGACATGAGGACATACACTATTATGATAAATGGGCTTTGCAAAGAGGGCCTACTTCATGAAGCATTGGCTTTCTTGTCAAAAATGGAAGACAATGGCTGCTTACCAAATGCTGTGACTTATGAAATAATCATTCGTGCTCTGTTTGAAAAAGGTGAAAATGATAACGCGGAGAAACTTTTTCGTGAAATGATATCTAGAGGCCTATTGCAAGGATAGAAGTTGGTGAGATTCTTCTTGTTAGACATCACAAAATGTTGTTTGTATCTCTTTCTTTTTAACTTGTGTTTTGTTCTCGATCATCTTTCGAGTCCATATTAACGCTTTTAGATCTTCACATGATTGTGATTCTTTATTCTGCTTTACCCACACCTAAGTGTTTTCTTTGTCGTTGCTTATTTTATGGCATTTTTGGCGACTAGATGGCTGTTATATGTGGCTTGTCGGATATATCATTGTTTCCTTTTTTGTTTTTGTAATTATATGTGCATTGATGTTAATTTATTCCTAAGCTGAAATGGTTGTGATTTAATCATTCAAGGGGAATCCTTGTTAGTTGTGAAGCTTCCCTGCACTCTTATTGTCTTTCGATGTTTTCATTTCCCCCATATTTAAAGTAAACTCCATGCAGCAGCATACTGTCTGATGTAGCCTTAGATGAAATCTCAAATGTTATTTTGCAAACATCTTCTCATTTTTCTGTGTTCATGCAGTTATACCTGAAGCATATTGTACCAAAGCAATCAACTTGATAAAAATAGTTACTGATTCAAACTTCAAAGCCAAAGGATTTTGATCAAACACTAGCCTCTTGCGCAATCTCCAAGCACCCCAAAGAGTAGCAAGAAACATTTGCACAGGTTAATGCTCAAAAAAGTTGGAATACTCTATCATGAATTGCATGTTCCCATATAATCATGTTAAGAAAAATAATAAACCTATAAACTTTACAATTAAAATGAGAAACTTTGGTGGTATATTCAGGCTTTTAAGCTCGAATCTCATTAAAGCTAAAATATTGTGTTAAGAAACAATTATGTGATCAAATCTGGTTTTAATGAAACAATTATGGTATTTTTATATGATATGAATTGTTCAGGAGAGAGTATTTTAATTTGTTAACTGAGCTAAACTTGTAGGTTGATGGCTTGATAACTTTCATCTTTATGCTGGCTCTACCATAGATCAATTGATTCATTTGAAACGTTCTTGGAGTTATCATGAAAAACATTGGTCCATTTGTTTGTTGTTTTTTTTTTTTCAGAAAAAAAAATGACATTAAAAATTTTGAAAAAATGGCATTTATCATTGTCTTTTGAGGTTTTTTTTTTTTTTTGAAGGTGGAAATAGAAAATAACTAGTTTACAAGGGCAAGCAGTAGCAGAAAGCCATTGGATTTTATTCAGATGCCATTAAACTAAGCAGCAAGAATGCAACATACTACAGTAATAGGACCCAAGCATCTAAGTCTTTATGTATTAGAAAGCATCTAAGTCTAGTAGGTAGATACTGAATATTACTAGCTTAGACTATACAAGATGTGGATATTACGTTGATCATATTGGATTGAAAATTTGAAATGGCTTGACATTCACAAGTTCATTTCCCTCACATGCACATATGCAGCTGAGCGGTGTTAAGGCAGTTCGAGGCAGGTGTTGTGCAGCTGTTTGTGTAAGATCAAGCTTTGCACTTTTAGTTTTGTTCCATTTATATATTTGTACCCTTTATTGCTGAGATTGTTAATTTGTTGTTGTTAGGTCTATTGTGTTTCTGCAACGGCTTTGATTGGTTCTTGTAATGCTTTTTCACTTATCTCGATGGCTTATTAGGCGAAATGCTCTCTCTTTCTTTTGGGGAGGTATAAAAGAATTATGCTCGAACCAAGTATGATTTGGTACTGTTTGATTTTTTATTTTGATATATGTTTTGTTATCTTAGTTACATTTAAAAATTATATATTTGAAAAAAATACATTTGATATTTTCAATTAGAAAATGAATGAAGTTAAAAATATTGTTCGAAATAATCTTCATTTCACATAATAGGGGAAAAAGAAATAAAAATGAATTGATTTTAAGAAAAATAAATTATTGAATAAATTGATGAGAAATAATTCAGTAATTTGACTGTAACAGAAAAATAGTAAGGATACCAAAGAGTTTTTTCACTAGCCTACTAATTTGTATGTTATGCTTTTATCTTGTTCTTACCTTTTTAATTTGTATGTTATGCTTTTATCTTGTTCTTACCTTTAAAAAAAGGTATGTAGCAAGTTACGTTTGAGCCATTAACCTAATAGAATCATAAATACTATTTTTTTTTTTTTTTTGAAAGTGACACAATTACTAATACTATTTTTCTGAGTTTTTTAAGGTGAAACATAGTTATTAATCTTTTCGCTCCAGTCATCAGCATAAAGACAAACAATTTGGTCACAATATTTTTCATGTCTAAGGTAGAATTTACAGTTAAACTACTGACTTTATAGTCAAGCAATCAAATGATGAAATATTGACTTTATAGTCAAGGAATCAGATGATAAAATACGAAACGATACCAACGTAATAGATCTAATTAGATCACAAATAGTATAATCACGCCTAAGAGTCTAAGACGCTTAACAATGTAATGCACAAACAGCTACTTTTGTATCGTTTATAATAAGTGGAGTACTTGTCCATATAATTGTCTTGTGAATTGCGATTTGTAATAATGTTTTGGTTAAAATCTAAATTTCATTATTTCAACACCCACTTAGTTGAAACATTCTTTTTTAACTCATGTTTGTTACCTCCACGTATTTTTTGCTTCATAAATATGTAACACAAAATTATATTAATAAATTTTTGTGCTGAATTTCAATATCACATATAGGCCTTGGATTCTGAATTATTTGAGAGTACTTGTAAGTAGAGGTGTGCATGGGTCGGGTGAAACTGGGTTTGATGTGACCCAGATTCGGCCCGAAATATATACCGGGTCTATTTGTTAGACCCGAATCGACCCTAGACCCGATGAAACCTATACACTTTCGGGCCACGATTATACCGGGTAAAAACCGGGCCGTTAACATTATATTACCTTGATACTTTCTTGTAAGTTAGCATGTAAAAATATCCAAATTTCCAAGACTCCAACCATTATTTGACATGGTAAAATTTACTTAGAAAAATATAATAAGAAGTAACTCTTCTCTAAAATTAAAGTATAACCATAATCAATACTAATATTACCTAATAACACCAAATATTTAAATCAATACAAATAACACAAAATTATGCATTAGTCTAAAGTCTTATGCATTTTAAACATAAAACATTAACTTATAGTCTTATATATAATGACTAATAACACAAAATATTAAGATTTACAATACTTAAATTTCACATAATAATAACCATCATCCATCACTAATAACACAAAATATTAATTGTGTATGATGACCGGGCCACCGGGCCGATTTCGGGTGACACGAGCTATGGCCCGGACCCGATCCGAAATAATGACCGGGTCTACTTTTGAGACCCATACCCGGCCCTAGACCTGATGAAATCACATCAAATTAGTCCCTAAAGTGCTCGGGACTGGGCCGGATCTTCGGGCCGGGCCGGGCCATGCACACCCCTACTTGTAAGGATCAATTTCACTTCAACCTGAGTTTTTTTTATTTAATTAATAAATCCTAAGTCATAGTTAAAAGTCAAAACAGAATAAATCGTTCTTTATTTGTATTGCTAAAAATGTTTTTCCTTTCATGGATGTTGGGCCTCAAACACGAATTGTTAAAATACATTAAGCATTCGGTACTAACATCTTCATGAACCACATAGCGTCATTTTTCTCAATGATTTTGATAAATTTTCAAACACTTTCCTCTTCTTCAGCTGTTATACAATGCTCTCTGGAAGAAACTGCAATTTTAAAGAACTCAAACTTTGGCATAGAATCACCATTTAATAAAGGTACTTACTCCAATAAAAATGTCAAAAATATCTCATAAAGATATTTGATTAAATTTTAACTTATTTCTTTAGTCATATTTTAAATAAAGATAACTCTTTCATAACATACTAAAATCCAACCTTACAATCTACTATCCAATGGCTCAACAAAAGCATTCTCGCATGAAGATAATTTAAATTTTTTATTAGAGTATCCACCTTTAATAAAAGCATGAACAATCAAAATAATCCCTTCAACACCATAGTAAAAATTCTTTATTTGTATATTCACCCTTTCAAACATCATGTTCTTAATTCTGAATTATTTTAATATGTGCACTCTTGAATGTTTCCTAAATTTAAGCAAAAGAATGATGAATTTTTTTCTGATTTGATCAAAATAAATTCCCACAAAAGGAATAGGAATGTTACCTGCATTTATTTTTAATGAATTTTTATCACGTGTTATGCGTTGTTATGGGTTGTTGGGGACTTGAGATGTATCGTATTGATATGGAGTTAAATTTTTTTTAAACAATAGTACACAAATCGAAGGGTGGGTATTGTGAAGGAAAGAAAACCTAACCTTTGATTTGTGCTCAAATTTGATTGATGAACAAATTGGACCCTAGGTATTGTGTGTGCGAAATTTTTTGCACATAAACCAAGAAATCATGTGAGATTTTTAAATAGTACAATTAAAAAAAAAGAGTGTACTTTTAACCTTTTGTTTCAATACATCTGTCACTCGAAATTTAAATTATAAAAAATAAAAAAATATGGGAAATGCAATTTATAAAGTGATACTTGATAGAATAGAATTGATGATTATTTGCAAAAGAACAGAAAATTCCTCATCTAAGCAAACATATAGACTCGTCAGTGCTAAGATAGCAAATGCTACTAACACATTGTTTGGTTTGAAGGAATATGAGGGAAAAGAAAAGGGTTAAGTATGATTTTGGTCTCTAATGTAGAAGCCGAAAATTTATTTCGTCCTCGGTCTTTTTTTCGCTACAAAATGGTCTCGAAGATTTCAGTTTGTTTTAAAATCGACATTTTTATCAAATTTTTAATTTTTATTCCAAAAATACCCCTAACTATATAAAAAAACGTTGAATAAAAGAAAAACGGGGAAGGCGGGAAAGGGGGAAGGGATTCGCGGGGGGAAGGGGGAAGGATCTCGCCGCTCCAATCCGCCGTCGTTGCTCCAATCCGCCGTCGCTGCTCGTCGTCGTTCGGTGGCTGGATCTCGCCGCTGCTCCTCTAGGATCGCGGAGGTGCTCGATGGCGGATTGTTCTGGTTCGAGGCAAGAACAAGGGAAGGCTTTGGTGGTGAGCCGAGGTAGCGCGAAGAGAGAAGAAGAAAAGGATTGCGGAGCTGTGATAGCGGATCAGCGCTGTGATGGTGGTTTTGGGTGATTCGCCGGCTTCTGCTTTTGCTTCTATTCTTCTTCTACTTCTGTTATGTTGTTGATTTTTTTATTATTGTTGCCTCTGGTTGCTTCTGCTTCTAATTGATAATATTGTTTCATTGTTGTTGTTGTTGTTCTGCTCCTGCTTCTGCTTCTGCTTCTGCTCCTGCTCCTACTTCTACTTGATTCCATTGTTAATTCATTGTTGTTGTTGTTGTTGTTGTCCTGCTCTTGTTTCTGCTTGATTACATTGTTGATTCATTGTTGTTGTTGCATTTGGTTCTGTTTCTGCTTGTGCTTGTGCTTGTGCTTGGGGAAGGGGAAGGGGGCATTTTGGTCCGAATGACAGTTTTAAAACTAAATTAAACCTTCGGGACCATTTTGTAGCGAAAAAAAGGTAAGGGACAAAATAAATTTTCGGCCTCTACGTTTGGGACCAGAATCATACTTAACCCAAAAGAAAATGTAGGGAAAAAAAATGCATAAAAAATTAAATTTTTTGTTGTTTGGTTTAGAAAATGTAGGAAAAGAAAATTTTATTAAAAATATTTAAAATTAAAAATAATAAAAATATTCAAAAATCAAGTAAAAAAATTTGAAAATAAAATAAAATAAGATATAGAATTTAAAATTTAAAATTTAAAACTTAAGATTATCGAAAACAATGAACAGTCGATGTAAAAAGTTAATACTAGTTGGTAATTGGTTGAAATTGTAACGTTGAAAAATAATGCAAAAGAATAAAAAATAAATTTAAAAAAATTGTGAATATTTTAAATTTTACAAATATTTTAATAAAAAGTTAGATTATATAATAATATTTTTAATAAAAATAATTAATTAATAAATTTTGAATATAATAATTTAATTATTTATCGAATAATATAAAATTTAATTATATTATATTTTTATGATGTAGTTTAAAATATTATTTTAATATAATTTTTAAATATTATAAAAAATTTATTATATAATAATTAATTTTAATAAACAAAAATTACTCAATTTTTTATATTTCTGTATTTTATATTTATTTATTTAAAAAATTAAAAATTATATTATTATTTAAAATATTATATATAAAAAATATTTATTTATATATTAAAATATTTTATATTAATCAAAATTCATCAATACTTTATTTTTATATTAATTTTAATTTTTTAATAAAATCTAATAATTTATATAAAAGTAACGCATGTAATGCGCTGCATAAAGTTTGTTGTCCTTGTCTTAGACGTACCCATAGTCCCATACCCAGAAACAATTGAGAAAACTATTTCCGCAGAGATAGCAACGTCTAGTCGTCTATGTCTTCGACCAGAGAGCAGAGAGCTCTCCCTCAAACTTAACAGCGAAAGTGGGAATCACTAAAATGTTGTCATCCTCAACCTCAACGATCACTTTCATTTTTAGGTATTCTCTTCTCCAAATCCCTAATTTTGTTTCCTTCCCTTCCTCTTCATCTTCATTCTCATCCCTTCACTCTCATTCTGTGCCCCCATCCACTCGCCAAGTTGATGAAGCTGTTGATTCCTTCACTCGCATGCTCTCTATGCGTCGTACTCCTCCCATCATCCAATTTAACCAGATTTTGGGGTCTCTTGCCAAGACCAACCATTTCCACGCCGCCGCTTCCCTTTTTCAGCAATTGCAAGCCAGGGGAATTGCGCCCAGCATAGTCACTTTGAATATCTTAATCAATTGTTGCTGCGGCATGGGTCGTATGACGCTTGCTTTCTCTGTATTGGCCAAGATTTTCAGAATGGATTATCAACCTAATACGGTAACATTGAATACACTCGTTAAAGGTCTCTGTCTCTGTGGTAATGTTGAAAAAGCACTGCACTTTCATGACGGAGTGCTGGCTCATGGATTTCACTTCAACCAAGTCACTTATGGGACCTTGATCAATGGCCTCTGTAAGGCCGGACACACATCAGCTGCTATTCAAGTGTTGAGAAACATCCCACGGTATGGCATTGCTCCTGATGTCTTCATGTACAGCGCAATTATTGATAGCCTCTGCAAGGATACACTTGTAAGTGATGCTTTTCATTTATACTCTGAAATGCTTGCTAAGGGAATCACTCCCGATGTTATCACATACAGTTCTCTCATTTTTGGATTGTGTCTTGTGGGTCAATATAAGGAAGCCATTGATTTGTTAAGTGATATGGTGCTTAGAAACATTACTCCTAATGTTTATACCTATAATACTTTGGTTGATGGGCTATGCAAGGAAGGAAAGATCAAAGATGCTAAGAGTGTATTGGCTGTAATGGCAAAACATGGTGTGAAACCAGATGTGGTTACTTATACCAGCTTAATGGATGGATATTGTTTGGTTAATCAGGTAAATAAGGCAAAATATATATTCAACACAATGGCCGAGAATAGAGTGTTTCCTAATGTTCGGAGTTACAATATCATGATTAATGGCTTCTGCAAAAGTAAAATGATGGATGATGCCTTGAATCTCTTCGAAGAGATGCGTCACAAGAACTTGGTTCCTGACACGGTAACTTACAATACTCTAATTGATGGCTTGGGAAAATCAAGGAGAATCCTTTGCGCCTTGGAGCTTCTTGAAAAGATGCATGATCGAGGTCAACCCGCTGATATAGTCACTTACAGTTCTTTGATGGATGCTTTGTTCAATAACAAACAACATGACAAGGCACTTATGTTATTCAATCAAATGAAAGAGAGTGGCATTGATCCAGATATATTTACATACACCATACTTATAGAAGGCCTGTGCAAAAATGGAAGACTTGAAAATGCAAAAGAGATTTTTCAAGATCTTTCCATTAAAAGCTATCACCTAAACACAAGGATATACACTGTTATGATAAAGGGGCTCTGCAAAGAGAGCCTACTTGATGAAGCATTGGCCTTAAAGTTGGAAATGGAAGATAATGGTTGCTCTCCGGATGCTGTAACTTACGAAACAACTATTCGTGCTCTGTTGGAAAAAGGTGAAAATGATCAAGCGCTGAAACATTTTCATGAAATGATTGCTAGAGGCTTATTGAAAAGACACTAAGGAGAAATAAATCAACTCAAATTAATAAATTTTCTGTTGTCAAAATTTGTACAGAACTTGGTAAATTTTATATCTATTGGGTTGGAGGATTTGGGAAATGCCATGAACTCACTATCACCTTGATTTTGGTTATCTCATTGTTATTGAATTAATTGTGAACTTGTGTTATTGGCTGATTTTTGAGTCTTTGTTACCATGGCTATCATGCATCCTGTTTCGGCGGATTTTCCTAGTTGTAACTGGTGGCTTAGTGCTTAAGATTTCTTGATAGTAATTAAGAGCTCATGATTTGTCTGCTGAGCAACTGTGCTTTATTTGACTGAATCTTCTTAGAATTCTTCTAAAAGACTGCGGTGGCAAGATTAATGACATGGATTTATGATTTTCACTGCCATCTTTGAAACAAATACATATACTAAATGCATGACCCCACTTTTTTTGTTGACAATTTCAACATTTTTGCTATTTTTCAAAATGTGATCATAGGTGAAGAAACCTGTATACTAAGTCTGTGATTACACTTGATGTTTCAAATAAAAAAGGTTGTGCAAGAAGGAATTTCTAGGAATTTGGCTAATTTAGTTCAAATATGAATTATCTTAAAAGCTTTGTTCATGTTCATAATTAATGTTACTCGGCTTTAATTCTTAGAAATCAATTGAAAATATGTACATTATGTTCATTTCCATAATTAATGTACAGTTGTAATTAATGTTATCTTAAAACCCTTGTTCATTTTCATAACTAATGTTACTCAGCAGTTAATGCTTAATTGAGTTATTTCATTATTTCTTGGTTAAAAATCCTATATAGGGATTATTACATTGTTCTTCTTTAAAATCATGTTGAAAATCTTATTATTAAAACATGGTTTGGAGTTTTGTTGTCTGTTATCAGCTACACCTGTCATGAAAGATTTGGTGATTCTAATGCCAAGCACAACTATTTCTACACCTATTTCTTTGGTATTTTCTAAATCTTCTCTGCATTGTGATGAGTGGGGTTAGAATAAAGAATTAAAAGTGAAACAATGTTGTACAGATTGAAATTGCATTTGTTCTTGTAGAATATTTTTGAATGCTAATACAATTTCTTTTGGCACAGACAATATTGAAGATCTCTAGTATGAATTTTCCTTTATACTTGGATTTCAGTTTGTCCCTTTGAAATAATTGCGAGACACTTGATTTAATATTTTGTCAGCGTATTTGGTTTCTAGTTGAACCCACCATTCGATTATAAGCTTCAGATTCAGTTTTAGATGGAAGTGAATAATAGCTACTTTCACAAAAATCACTCTTCAGATTAGACCAATAAACATAAAATGAATTGATCTCAAACAAGATAGAATATGGTTGATGCTGCTATAAACTTTGAGGAATCAATCTTAGCATCATAATGAAATTAGGTTGTTCATGTACTATTTATTAGGATGGGTTGTGACTGGATGATAGTGTTAAGTACTGCAGAGATCCAAATTTGCTGAAATAATGGCGGTGTTGAAGGCATTGCAGAAGCAGATCGGTGGTTCTCAAGTGTCGAGAACCAGAGACCTGGTAGGAGATTTGGTTGTGCATTGTGATTATGAATAGAATATCTATCAATAACCAAGGCAAAAGACCATTGGAGTTACCTAAGAACTATGAACGCATTGTTGATGTTAAAAAGATATGAGTTTCAAAATTAATCATTAACTAGTATTTTTGCTCGTAATGTTATTATGGGAATATAAATCTTTTGAAACTACGTCGACTTTATCTTAATTTATAGATTATGACAAAAAAAATTAATATTTATTGAATCAAACTATTTTTACAAAAAGATCATATGAGAAAAAGTCCCTAACAGCTAAATTATATGTAATAAATATTTAAAAAAATAGAAGTGAAAATATAAATTAAAAAAATAAACGATACAAATTTAAAACTAAAAAAATATGCATACAATAATAAAGTATTTATGTAAATAATATTACGGAATTATTTTTAATTATATTTAATTATAAATTTAATATATATTTTATAATTTTGTGAATCTATTTGAATTATGTTATTTTATTAATTTTATTTCTTGTAGAATAGAAATATAAAAAGAGATAGAGAATAAGAGAAAAAGATAAAGAAAAAGGAGAGAGTGAGTTTGTTAATTTTGGAGGGAAAGATTTTATTATAATTGTAATGAAAGAATACCACGTGATACATTTTAGTTTATCAAATTAGTAATATCAAATATAAATTATAAATTATATATAGAGTGGAAAGGGTAGAGAGAAATAATAGAGAAGGAGAGAGAGGTAGATAAGACTATGGAGGAAGGGAATTTATTAATTTTGGAGAAAATATTTCATCTTAATTTTAATGAGAGTATCATGTGACATTTTGGTTGTTAAATTAGTAATATAATATAGTTATATTTTAATTTCAATATTTCAATTTTTATTTAATTTTAATTGCAATTAGAGAATATAATATTATACATTTTTGTTGTTAAATTTATAATTAGTTATTTATAATGTATATAAAAGAGATAGAGTGGATATAGGAATAAGAAAAATAGAGTAGGTGAAGGAGGAGAAAGAGAGAGGGGAAGGAGGAGAGAACTCTCTAATTTTGGAAGAAAATTTTTTTATTTCAATTATAATAAGAGAGTGACATGTGGCACATTTTGGTTATAAAATTAGTAATATATAATGGCTAATAGATATAATAGATATTTTTTAACTATTGTTAATGATTTTAGTCACTTTACATGGATTATTTTATTAAAATAAAAAAGAGAAGTGCAAAATTATGTAAATAATTTTATTAATTTAGTTGAAACACAATTCAACTTTAAAGTAAAAAATATCCGTTCCGATAATAGATCAAAATTCATTTTACATGATTTTTATGCTTTAAAGGACATTATTCATCAACGAAGTTGTATTGAAACCTTTCAACAAAATGAAAAGATAGAACACAAGTATCAACATATTTTAAATATAGCTCATGCTCTTATGTTTTAATCTAATTAACCATCATATTTTTTATCTTATGTCGTTAATCATGCTGTTTATTTACTTAATCGATTTTATCATCTGCAATTAATTCTAAAATGCCATTTGAGGTTTTTTTTAATCATCCACCAAATTATTATGACCTGCTTATGTTTTGTTTCTACCCTAATGGCAAATAGATCAAAATTTGATCTAAGAGCCAAAAAAAACTGTATATTAATTTTTAACATAGTTTTAAACGATATATTATTTATATTTTAGAAGCTAAAAAAATTGAGATTTTTAAAAAAGTAATTTTTTATGAAATGTTCTTGTCCTTAATCACAAAAAATGTCCAATTTTATACGCCCACCCCAACATCATCAAACATACCTCAAAAACAAAATTCAGTTAGTCTTTCTTTTGGGTCAGAACCTATTCGGCTATTCCTATTGACCCACACCTCATTTCCACTAACCTATCTATTTTGATATTTCATCTTCACCTACACCACTAACATCTCTCGTTCTTCCTTTAGTCTCGACCGAAGTCTCACCAAACCAAGACACATCTCAATTCTCTATATCCAACACAACACCATCATCTCCTTCCAGATCCTTTTCTCTATCAGGCCCATCATCACCGTCTCCTTCATTAGAGAAGCCCCTTCTTTTCTGTCACAGCCACCGAGCTCGTTAACCACCAACTTACCTTTAAGATTATGTTTGTAATTTTTCTCTCACATGCACAAATTTCTCTTCCTCAATGTGTCTTTATCTAATCTGAATAGTTAAATCAAAGTCTTTCAAGAACGCCAACAATCATTCTAGTTGGCGTAGTGCCATGAAAGATGAACTGGATGCTCTTGAGTTGAATAAAATTTGATATCTTATTAATTGTCATGCAAGTATCAAGTTGATTGACTGTAAGTGGGTTTACCAAATCAAACTAACGTAAGTCAGATGGTTCTATTGATAGATATAAAATGCGTTTTGTGGCTAAGGAATTCACTCAGATTAAAAGTGTTGATTTTTTAGAGACATTTTCTCCTGTTGTCAAGGCTACTACTATCAAATTAGTCCTGGTTTTGGCATTCATGAAGCATTGGTTTATACACCAACTAGATGTCAATAATGCTTTCTTGAACAGTAACTTCTCGGAAGATGTTTATATATCTCTGCCCCTTGAAATTGTGCCAACTCTCCCAAATCAATGTTGTAAATTGTTGAAATCTTTATACATTTTACGACAATCTAGTCACATGTGGTATGAAAAACTCTCCAGTCTTTTACTATCTCATGGATACCAGTAGACTATTTCTGATTATAGTTTGTTTGTTAAATTTATTGGTGCTAAAATCTCTATTCTTCTAGTTTACGTTGATGATATTATTATAATTGAAAATTTTATTTCTGAATTTGCTGCTTTTAAAATAATTTGGAACCAACATTTCAAAATTAAAGATTTGGATCCTTTGAAATATTTTTTGGGTATCAAAGTTGTTCAAACCGAAAAAAAAAATTCTCTCAAAAATTTTTGTCTTGATCTTTTAGAAGACTCTGGTTTGTTAAGTGTCAAACCAGCTTCAATTCCCATGGATAGTGATACAAAACTTCATCAGGATGACAACCCCCTTCTCTCGGATCCCTTTGTCTATCGACGTTTGGTTGGTCGCCTCATATATCTTACCACCACGAGACTAGACATCTTGTGTGTAACACAACAATTAAGTCAATTTATGGCGTTTCCTACTCAGTCTCATCTTCAAGCCGCAAAGCGAGTATTGAGTTACTTTAAGGGTAGCCGCAGAAAAGGAATTTTTCTCTCTAGAAGTTCAAAAATTCAGATTCTTAGCTTTAGTGACTCTGATTGTTCTGGATGTCCTAACACTCGGTGATCTTTAACAGGCTATTGTTTCTTTTTGGACAGTTCTTTAGTCTCTTGGAAGACTAAGAAATAAATCACATTTGTCCGCTCATCCACCGAAGTAGAATATCGTACACTTGCCAACACAACTTGTGAACTTCAATGGATACTCAATGTGTTATAATTTTTACGCATCTCTCCAATCCGACCACTAGTTTTATATTATGATATGATACGGAATTTTTACAATCTCGCATAAATACCGGTAAGTGTACCGGGTCGTACCAAGTAATAAACTCAAGGTGAGTTAGTGTCGATCCCACGAGGATTAAGGAATTAAGCAAGCAATGGTTGATTGAGTATTCTAGTCAGATAATTCATAGTTTGATTAGGAACAATTGACAATAGAAACATGAAATGTAAATGACTTAAACAATAAGTAAATGGAAGTAATAAATGACTTGAAAATAAAGAACATAAATATAAATTGTTGGGAATTTAAATTGCTAGAATGTAAATACTGTGAAAGTAAATTGGAAGAAAAATAAATTGCAAGAATGTAAATGAAGCAATGAAAATAAGCATTAATTGAAAGCAATTAATAAAGAAAGAGAATAATAGAATAAGAGAAGATCATTGGGGTACAGAGATATTGAATTCTCTGGATTAAATAATTTTTCATCTCATCTTCAATCATACAATCATTGATCTCTTAGTAAATCATAAGTGATTAAATTTCAATGTCTTGGTAATTTAATCTCTCTTAACTTGATCAATTGCCAATGTCTTGATCTAATTGCTCATGAGAAGAGATGAAAATTGGTCTCTGATTTAGAGCCACACAATTTCATAAATCAAGTCATGGGTTATGTCATATATCAATCCTAAACCCAAATTCACAAGAATTGGGAGAAAGATAAGTTCAAGTTTTTATAGAATTCAAGTGAGATTTAAACTATCTTTCAATAGACTTGTATTCTTTTAGTGAAGAACGAAGATGAATTGAAGATAAAAAATAAATCACAATTGATCCATTAAATTCAATAGAGCTCTTTTCTCCCATAAAAAGAAAATTAGCCACTCATGGCTTACAAAATATAAAAGATAAGAAAATGGAGAAGAGTGGAGCAGAAGAAGTCTGAATCCTCCCTCCAAATGTCCCTTTCATCCTCTATTTATAACTTATCTAAATCACAAATTCAAATTACATTAAATTCAAATTGAAATCGAATTCTTGGGCTTAATCCACTATTTTAATCCTTGGAGAATTTGAGAAATGAATGAAAAAATTGAAGCCTGAAAATTGAGGTTAAAAGACACATTTTTGCTTCTCAAAGACTAGCCCAAATTGGCCTCTATTACTTGCTGTGGCATGCCAAGTGGTTAACGTGGGACGCCTGCAACATTAATTCAATTTATGGCACAAATTATGCTTCTATTTTGCTTCAGCGTGGGATGTCACAAAATTAGTGTAGGACGTAAAACGGGGGTCTTGGTACACATGACATTGTTGAAATAACCACTTGTGCGTATGCATAGGGCATGCGTACGCATGAGTTCACTTATTTTAACAATTGTGCATACGCATGGGGCATGCGTATACACAAATGCCGTTGGATGCCAGCATCTTTACGTTGAACGGTATAAGACTCAGAACTTTTGAAAAAGGACTATCATGAGCTAATTTCAAATTCAGTATTTCTGTAACTTTAATTTCAGAAATTTCCTTATTAAAGAAAATTAAAGCAAGTTTCGATTGACCGAATTTGAAATAAATTAAGATTATTATCCAATTTTACAATTATTGAATTATTTTCTATATTCAAATTATAAAGTTGGTAGTTGTGAAATAATAAGGATTTTATATGACTTGGACTAAATAATTGATATTTTAAAATATTGATACTGCTGTTTTGGGAAGATAAAGGATTTAATTATATTATTTCTAATTATTTGATTTGGACATTTTATTGAAAATAATTTGTAAAATTGATGAGCAAATAGTATTTTCTATATACAATTAGTGTTGGATTTAATTTGGGTTTCAATTATTATATTATTCCCAATTTATTTGAAATTACCAAATTACCCCTAATCCTAATTTTCAAAATAATGAAACCCCAACCCAGTGACCCGTTACCCGACCCGGTTCCCTTCACCCACACTCAGCAGCAGCAGCTAGGGGTGTTCAAATCCAAACCGATCCAAATTAAACCGCTCATCTA
Organism: Arachis ipaensis; assembly: GCF_059453495.1. NCBI lineage: Eukaryota > Viridiplantae > Streptophyta > Magnoliopsida > Fabales > Fabaceae > Arachis > Arachis ipaensis. The sequence goes on along the minus strand of NC_142440.1, from coordinate 139,929,074 downwards.
ATCCAATCCAAACCAAAAACCGATTAAAACCGCACTAATTCGGATTTGATTGGATTCTATTTTTTGCAAACCGCTGGATTGGATCGGATTTCGGATCTACTTTTCATAACCGATCCAATCCAATCCAAACCGCACAATGTGCTATAATATTATTATTTTATTATTATATTTACAATTATATTTATAACATGTTCAATTTGTTATACATTTTTCTATTATTCATGTATTATTATTATTTAATAAATATTTTATGTTTAAAATATTATTTATTTATTTATTTTAACTAACCTATAATTTTATTTTTATTGTTATGTTATCGTTGGCTTTTTAACATATGTAAAGACTTGTTATGTCATTGTTGATTATTTAAAATTTGATGTTAAGACTTGTTATATGTATTTATTTTTTTTATTTAAAAAACCGCAAATCCAAACCGATCCAAACCGCACCGCGAACACCCCTAGCAGCAGCAGACCTTTATCTCTTTCTCCAATTCGATGCGCAGCAACAGTAGAAGGAACGAAGAGAAACGGACTAGAGAGAGAGATGGAACGGAGCTGCGACCAGGGAGATGGGTGAGCCGCGCTGCTGCCCGTGTTGCCGCTGGTCCACCTTGGAGCCACCGTCGAGCTCGCAAGTGTGGGGGAAACACAGCGCCCCGACTTCATCAGAGTTCCGCCGTCAAACCCTCATTGCCGCCGCCGTTCGAATCGCAATCAGGAGAGGGAGAAGGTGCGAGCTATGGCCGGAGGGGAGAAGGCAATGTGTCTGGAAGCTGCACTGCCGTCACCATTGCCGAGCCTCAGTGTTGTCGTTGAGCTGCTCTGCCTCACCGTGGCTGAGCTCCGTCACTCCCTGTTTCTCGGGCTGGTGGTGTTGCTGCTACTGCCATCAAGAGAGACGCACAAGGAGGAGCCCGACGTGCATGAAGAAAAAGGCTGAGATGGTTCCTGTCACTGCCGCCTACCTCCACCACTGCCGAACTGCTGCTCTGAGGTGCTTAGCTGAAGCTTCAGCACTGTTGCCGGAGATCTATAGTTGCCGGAAGACACCGCTACTGTTGCTGCTGGAGGAAGAGGAAGCCTTGCCACTGTTCTGGTCACCGGGAGCAGTCCCGTGGCCATCGGAACCGCCGCCGGGGATGCCGCTAATTGGCTCAGTCACTTCTTCTTAGTCACGGTAAGGGTCTTGTGATTAGCTTTGGTCCTTTTTGAATTCCGAGAATACTATAGTCTCTGCATGTTGGTTTCGGTTGTCGTGATCGGAATTTGTCGCCGCTGCCGCTTGAGGTAGGTGGCTGCCGAGCTGCCGCCGAACCGGCTCGGAGACCGCCACTATTTCGGTTCAGCAGTCCTTTCTTAGTTTCAGTAAGTATTATTGTTTCGAAAGCCCTGCGTTAGTGTTCTATTCCGTGTAATAAAGTGTTTACGATGTTGATGGTTCTAGGAGTTAGAATCCAAGTTTACCTGTGGCGTTGAAGTTGTTTCTGCTCTTGAGAGAGAGCGAATGGAGCCGAGGTTTTGGTTGTCGGTGATTTCGGGTTGAGAGAGAAGGTCCCTGTGACGCGTTCGGGTCATGGTTTTGCGTTTTGAGGTTGGGGCTTTTTCTGAAAATTATATTTTATATATTGGAATTATTACATATGGATACTGATGTGAGGCAATGCATATTGGTGATTGTATCAGTCTTATGTATTGTTTGGTTGTCTTGAATTATTATGAATGTTTGTTTGACTGGATTGTTGTGCGGCTTTGTGAAACGGAATGCTTTTGAAGTTGATTCTTTTTAAAGATTTGAGATCAAGTCTAATCCGTTGGGAATTGATTTGAGTTGAGTCTATTTTCTTGAAAATGCGAAAAATAGAATACACTTTTGGGTTTAGCTTGGTTTGCTTTAATTGATTCGGTTTTGATATACGAATTGTTGCTGAACAGTTTCCTTAAAGTTTGGAAATGAGTTAATCGGTTGATAATGATTTGATTTTGAAACGGGTTCCTTGAAATATGAAAATGAGTTGAATGTTGGATTCAGTTGTTTTTGGACTAATTTTGGGTTTTGAACCGTTGATAAAGATTGTGGATTGGTTTGGATGGGACCCGGAAAGGGTGGCAGAGTCCAAGTTTTAGGGGAGGTGTTGCCGAAATTTCGGTAGAATCCGGGACTTTACTGAAACGTTATTCAGAAACTTACGAGTTAAAGACTTCTACTATTTTATCTGAATTATTAAGAAAGGGATGACTAATGCTTCTGAAATGAATTATTAAAAAGGAAATTGCAATTTAGTCTTGTTTCTTAAGAAAAGTATTATATTTCCCTTGTGAATAAGTTATTTAGATGAAACTTATGCTTTAAGGCTGTTTTAAATGTGAAAAGGGTTTATGCCTTTGAATTTGACTTGAGGGTTTCAATTAGAGAAGTTTCGGTGACTTTGAAATAACCTGAACGTCTATTGACAAGCTTCATTCTAAAATGTTTTGGGAAAAGTTTTAAGTACTCTTTGAGTTCTGAATTTTTGCAAGACAAACAATTTTTGAGCAGTTTGAAACGCTTTAGAATTTCTCATGGGGGTGGAAGCTGGTTTTTGTTTAAGTAAAGGAAACGGCTTTGAAAGAAGTAATTGATTACATGGCTCGGTTTCACTTAGATCCTATTTTATTACTCAAATTAGGAAGCCAAGGTTTTAATGATTTTAAGTGAATTTGAGGAAATGAGTTATGTTATTCTCCCCTAAAGACTTGGGACTCTGCCGAGAAACTTTTGTAATAGAATCCCGTTGTTGGATGGATGATTTTGAATATTTCAAAATAAATCCTTAACTTGCTATGGTTATGGAAGTTTTGGAAAGAGGATGCCGAGAGTGGCATTGTTTTTAAAAGGGGAACTTACTTTGAGTAAAAGTGGCTTATAAGCCTGAGATGATTTGAAAAACGAGATCTTTAAAGCCAAGGCTGAAAAGAGCTGAAATTTGATTTCAGAGTAAATTGAATTGAGAAAAAGTGATTTATGGCTTTGAATAATGATTTTATGAATTTGATGATGTTGGATGGTGGAAGTGCTGTTTTGTTATGAGCCGGAATGACTGTATATGATTATAAATTTTGGCTGGTTCTGGATTGAACTATGAGCCGGATGGCTGACTGTGAGTCATGAATTTAAGCCGGATGGCTGAAATGAATGTTGATTTATGGCTGAGAATAAATGCATAAATGTTGTGATATTGATATTGTGATTTTGCACTTCCACCTATCTGAGATACGAGTTTCCCTGGGTGAAAGCAGTGGCTAGCCACCATGTGCTCCAGGTTGAGACTTGATACTCTGCTGACCCTATGTTGTAAGTGTGGTCGGGCACTGTGAAAGTCCTAGATGAGCTCGCCCCCGTGAATATACACCAGTGAGGTGTTGGATATGGATTATGATTATGATCACGATGATGATCGAGAATAACTCGAGTTGGGGATGCACAACAGTGGGGTAGTCCAATGGTTAGCTACCAGGACTTGTCGGGTTGGCTATATAACCGACAGATGATATCATCAGCCATTAGGACAGGCATGCATCATATGCATCTATGTGACATTATTTGGGTGTGCATATTGTACTTAGTTTGCCTTTGTGACTACTTGTGATTAACTGCTAATTGTTCTACTTGCAATAACTGTTTGTTTGTGCTTGAACATTCCTATTTGTGTTTGCGGCTGAGACTCTGTTAAACTGAGGTGACTGGTTGTTGGTTGGATTGTTTGGGCCTAGGGCCGTGGTTGAAATGAGATGGACCGATGGTTGGTTTCAGTTTTGTGTTTCTGGTTTGGAAAAGTTTGAAAGGCTAATTTGGTTTAGCTTAGATAAACCCTTTTGAAAGGCTTTTGAGTTTTTAAGAATTGAACGGTTCCTCTTTCAGAAAAGATTTTAGATTTCACTTTTATTGTAAACCGTTATTTTTGAAAAGAGGTATAAGATGGTTATTAATCACTGGTACGGCTTACCTTCACGTATTCTATTACTGTAATTCCCAAAAACCCTCTACTGAGAACCCTTTCGAGGATGATGTTCTCACCCCCTACAATTTTCCCCTTTCAGGATATGGACGCAGGAGTCACGAAGAGTTTATTTAATTATTGTTGAGATGATCTGTATTGCTTTAGTTATTATTTATTATTCCCTCGCCTCTATCTTTATACATTCTGTAAGAGGGATAGGAATTGTATTGGTTAATGCTTGTAATATATATATATATATATATATATATATATATATGTACTCTTTGCGAGTTTTGTAAGTTGTATTGTATGTATGGATGTAAGTTACCTAATAAAAGTACCTTGGAGCGGTGTTGCGGTTTAAACTTTTAAACAGGCTCATATTTTAGTATAAAATAGTATAAAAGTTGTCGTAATGTCTGAGCTATCAGAGTAGCGCAGCCGAAAGCGTGAGCTTTGATACATTATGGTATCAGAGCGGTCCTTACTGTAGAGCTTGAGGAATAGACCGACTATGCTTCAATTACATACTCTGAGCGTTTGTCATGTATTAGATCTTGTCGAATGACGAGAATTAGAGCTTTATACACATGACGGTCTATTGATTAACGCTGTTAGTCTTGCATTGCATAATTCTTGGTATTAAGCTTGGCCGGCTTAATACTAGCGAATTATGTATATGAGAGCACTAATGGGTTATCATTGATGATATACGAGTTTTGAGTAAAGCGAATCGCGAGTTTTGGGAACGATAGAAACTATTTCTCGAGGCTATTCAGTGGTGTGTCTTGAATTTTGTTCGAGTCGACCTATTCTTTCATATCCTAACTTGAAGTTCTTGTTTGCTAATCCTTTTGAAAAGTAGTTTGATTTTTCAACTCTATTCCTCTATTCATATGCATTCTTGTTTGATCTTAATTGCATATGCTTGTTTGGAATCCTTGTTGCATCTATCTTCCTCTGTTTGAGTTCTTCTTGAATCACGTATTCTTTGATATACTTTTGAACTGTCTTCATGTGCTGTGCCTTTTTAACTCCGGATTCCGAGTCCATTCTTAGAGAAAATTTTGATTCAGTTTTTCTCTTATTTGACAGTGATTACAGCCAATTTTGAGATTTTTATAAAAATTACTGTTGATTAGATATATACTTATCTATATATGAAACTTTGAAGATTCCTTATCCAATTTAACAACTATTTATTCCTGATGCCTCGCCTGTACTTTTACTGGTTTATGGAACTGCACTTGCTTAAAATACAATTTGACTTTCTAGTAATTTTACTATAGTTCCAATGCACATCTTTATTTGATTATGTATCCTGGTATTTTTTTTTTCGAAATTCTGGAAAAGAAGAGATCCTTCGCTTTTATTCCGATTGACTTTCGTTGATAAACTTTACCCAAATTATTTTTGGCTTGAGTTTGGTTTAGCATACTACATTGTTTATGCCATTGTGATTCTTTTGAAAATGTTGGACTCATAGTTTTCTTCTTATGAGCGGACTAATTCTCCCATAAGCTTTTCATCTTCATGAATGTTATACTTGATTCTATTTTAATTATTCTTCTACCTCTTGTGAACACTACAATCAATCTCAACTTCCCTTCTCTGGTGAATCTCATTCTTATATGAGTCAGTTTGATTCGTTTCAAAATAGTGCATCGTTTATCCTCTCATTGTCTCTACCAGAGTTTTAGTCAAAGATCTATCATTGAAAAATTACTAATAATTGAGTTGTCTTTTCCTATGACTTTTGTATTCTTTTGGATCAATTGAAAGCTTGCTTGATGTCTCATGCCTAGTGGATTTTGTTTGAACTATCTTGATTTAAGATCCTTTTTTGTATGGCTTGACTCTTTTTAAGTACATCCTAATTTTCTGAATATCCTTCTGAGAGGGTGATTTCAAATATAATTTTGGAGTCTTGTTTCGGACTTTTTGAAGTTTTGAATTCTTTTTGAAGAAGTTCTAAACCAAATCTATTTTTCTGTTGCCTGATTGTAATTGAAACCATTGTTCAATTTTGACAAAGTTGATTTAAAGTTGGCATGCGCCATTTTAAATGGAGTTTTGGGAAGCTTCCATAGTTATCGGAAACCTGTCCGTTCGTAATGCACCACTTATTTCCTTTACCAATTTATAAGCAAATTTTTACCTCGAATTTTCTTTTCTAAATAGAGTTTAACTTACTCTTTCGTCCTTGCTATAATTTTTATACACGCTTGTTTGAATATGAACCTTGAAAATTTTTGAACAAGCATTTGGATTTTCTTTCGAGTTTTATGATTTTCTTTGGTTAGAATGTGTGCCTAACAATCTTTCTAAAATATTTGAGGAAATATTTTAGCGCTTAACCAAACCTGTGTACATGTTATTTTTAAAACTCTACATGATCTACATCAACATGAAATTTGTATTAAAGCAAAGCTACGTTTATGCTTTTGTTACTCTCTTGAAGGATGTTTGTTGTTTAACTTCCCTTTCAGACTGCGAAGTGATTTTTTTTGCAAGTTTTCGATTCTTTTATGAAAAATGTATCCGGAAGTATTTTAATCATGCTCTTAAGTTCTGTGAGCTTTGTCTTGGGTTTGAGATATTCTTTTCTATATACCTCATACTTGTTTGACTCAGCATGAATTTGTTCAAACTAATGCGCTGATTTTCTTCTTATTGATCCTATTGAATTTCTCTGATCCAAGGGTTATCTTTGAAGTTGTCAATTGAATTATTCTAGCAAACTTCATTGCTTGAGCATCCTTGTTTATCTGGAATTGGATACAATCTCTCAAATCTACGAGCATTACCCTTGACAATTGTCTCTCCGTTCTAAATCTTGTATCCTTCTGAGTAGACTCGAGAATTGTTTAGATGTCATGTGCGCGATCTGTAGATGTAGTAGCACGATGCGTTAGTTCTTTAAGACATGATATGTGTATATGGAAGGTGAAGCGGTAGGTGTGTAACGTTATGAGGAGTTGTGGTAGCTTTGTTTCTTGTGTAACGTTATAAGGTGGGTAGAATGTAAGACCCAGAACTTTTGAAAAAGGGCTATCATGAGCTAATTTCAAATTCAGTATTACTGTAGGTTTAATTTCAGAAATTTTCTTATTAAAGAAAATTAAAGCAAGTTTTGATTGACCGAATTTGAAATAAATTAAGATTATTATCCAATTTTACAATTATTGAATTATTTTCTATATTCAAATTATAAAGTTGATAGTTGTGAAATAATAAGGATTTTATATGACTTGGACTAAATAATTGATATTTTAAAATATTGATACTGCTGTTTTGCGAAGATAAATGATTTAATTATATTATTTCTAATTATTTGATTTGGACATTTTATTGAAAATAATTTGTAAAATTGATGAGAAAATAGTATTTTCTATATACAATTAGTGTTGAATTTAATTTGGGTGTCAATTATTATATTATTCCCAATTTTATTTGAACTTACCAAATTACCCCTAACCCTAATTTTCAAAATAATGAAACCCTAACCGAGTGACCCGTTACCCGACCCGGTTCCCTTCCCCACACTCAGCAGCAGCAGTAGACCTTTATCTCTTTCTCCAATTCGATGCGCACCAACAGTAGAAGGAACCAAGAGAAACGGACCAAAGGGAGAGACGGAACAGAGCTGCGACCAGGGGGAATGGGTGAGCCGCGCTGCTGCCCGGGCCACCGCTGGTCCACCTTGGAGCCACCGTCGAGCTCGCAAGTGTGGGGCAAACACAGCGCCCCGACTTCATTAGAGTTCCGCCGTCAAACCCTGCTTGCCGCCGCCGTGCGAATCGCGATCAGGAGAGGGAGAAGGTGCGAGCTATGGCCGGAGGGGAGAAGGCGCCGTGTCTAGAAGCTACGCCACCGTCACCATTGCCAAGCCTCAGTGTCTTCGTTGAGCTGCTCTGCCTCACCGTGGCTGAGCTCCACCACTCCCTGTTCCTCGGCTGGTGGAGTTGCTGCTACTGCCATCAAGAGAGACGCACAAGGAGGAGCCCGACGTGCGTGAAGAAGAAGGCTGAGATGGTTCCCGTCACTGCCACCTACCTCCGCCACTGCCGAACTGCTGTTCTGCGGTGCTTAGCTAAAGCTTCAGCACTATTGCCGTAGATCTGTAGTTGCCGGAAGACGCCGCTGCTGTTGCTGTTGGAGGAAGAGGAATCCTTGCCGCTGTTCTGGTCACCGGGAGCAGTCCCGAGGCCACCGGAACCGCCGCCGGGAATGCCGCTAATAGGCTCAGTCACTTCTTCTTAGTGGCGGTAAGGGTCTTGTGATTAGCTTTGGTCCTTTTTGAATTCCGAGAATACTATAGCCTCTGCATGTTGGTTTCAGTTGTCGTGATCAGAATTCCTCGCCGCTGCCGCTTGAGGTGGCAGCCAGGCTGTCGCCGAACCGGCTCAGAGACCGCCACTGTTTTGGTTCAGCCATTCTTTCTTAGTTTCAGTAAGTATTTCTATTTCGAAAGCCCTGCGTTAGTGTTCTATTTCGTGTAATAAAGTGTTTACAATGTTGATGGTTCTAAGAGTTAGGATCCGAGTTTACTTGTGGCGTTGAAGCTGTTTCTGCTCTTGAGAGAGAGCGAGTGGAGCCGAGGTTTTGGTTGTCGGTGATTTCGGGTTGAGAGAGAAGGTCTCTGTGACGCGTTCGGGTTATGGTTTTGCGTTTTGAGATAGGGGCTTTTTTTGAAAACTATATTTTATATATTGAAATTATTACATATGGATACTGATGTGAGGCAATGCATATTGGTGATTGTATCAGTCTTATGTATTATTTGGTTGTCTTGAATGATAATGAAGGTTTGTTTGACTGGATTGTTGTGCGGCTTTGTGAAACGAAATGTTTTTGAAGTTGATTCTTTTTAAAGATTTGAGATCGAGTCTAATCCATTGGGAATTGATTTGAGTTGAGTTGATTTTCTTGAAAATGTGAAAAATAGAATACACTTTTGGGTTCAGCCTGGTTTGCTTTAATTGATTCGGTTTTGATATAAGAATTGTTGCTGAACGATTTCCTTAAAGATTGGAAATGAGTTAATCGGTTGATAATGATTTGATTTTTGAAACGGGTTCCTTGAAATATGAAAATAAGTTGAATGTTGGATTCAGTTGTTTTTGGACTGATTTTGGGTTTTGAACCGTTGATAAAGATTGTGGATTGGTTTGAATGGGACCCGAAAAGGGTGGCAGAGTCCAAGTTTTAGGGGAGGTGTTGCCGAAATTTCGGTAGAATCTGGGACTTTACTGAAACATTATTCGAAAACTTATGAGTTAAAGACTTCTACTATTTTATCTGAATTATTAAGAAAGGGATGACTTATGCTTCCGAAATGAATTATTAAAAAAGAAATTGTGATTTAGTCTTGTTTCTTAAGAAACGTATTATATTTCCCTTGTGAACAAGTTATTGAGATGAAATTTATGCTTTAAGGCTGTTTTAAATGTGAAAATGGTTTATACCTTTGAATTTGACTTGAGGGTTTCAATTAGAGAAGTTTCAGTGACTTTGAAAGAACCTAAAAGTCTATTGACAAGCTTCACTCTAAAATATTTTGGGAAAAGTTTTAAGTACTCTTTGAGTTCTGAATTTTTGAGCAGTTTGAAACGCTTTAGAATTTCTCATGGGGGTGGAAGCTGGTTTTTGTTTAAGTAAAGGAAACGACTTTGAAAGAAATAATTGATTATATGACTCGGTTTGGCTTAGATCCTATTTTATTACTCAAATTAGGAAGCCAAGGTTTTAATGATTTTAAGTGAATTTGAGAAAATGAGTTATGTTATTCTCCCCTAAAGACTTGAGACTCTGCCGAGAAACTTTTGTAATAGAATCCCATTGTTGGATGGATGATTTTGAATATTTCAAAATAAATCCTTAACTTGCCATGGTTATGGAAGTTTTGGAAAGAGGATGCCGAGAGTGGCATTGTTTTTAAAAGGGGAACTTACTTTGAGTAAAAGTGGCTTATAAGCCTGAGATGATTTGAGAAATGAGATCTTTAAAGCCAAGGATGAAAAGAGCTGAAATTTGATTTCAGAGTAAATTGAGAAAAAGTGATTTATGGCTTTGAATAATGATTTTATGAATTTGATGATATTGGATGGTCGAAGTGCTGTTTTGTTATGAGCCGGAATGGCTGTGTATGATTATGAATTTTGGCTGGTTCTGGATTGAACCATGAGCCGGATGGCTGACTGTGAGTCATGAATTCAAGCCGAATGGATAAAATGAATGTTGATTTATGGCTGAGAATAAATGCATATATGCTGTGATATTGATATTGTGATTTTGCACTTCCACCTATCTGAGATACGAGTTTTCTTGGGTGAAAGCAGTGGCTAGCCACCACGTGCTCCAGGTTGAGACTTGATACTCTACTGATCCTATGTCGTAAGTGTGGCCGGACACTGTGAAAGTCCCAGATGAGCTCGCCCCCGTGAATATACACCAGTGAGGTGTTGGATATGGATTATGATTATGATCACGATGATGGTCGAGAATAACTCGAGTTGGGGATGCACGACAGAGGGACAGTCCAATGGTTAGCTACCAGGACTTGTCGGGTTGGCTATATAACCGACAGATGATATCATCAACCACTAGGACAGGCATGCATCATATGCATCTATGTGACATTGTTTGGGTGTGCGTATTATACTTGGTTTGCCTTTGTGACTACTTGTGATTAACTGCTAATTGTTCTACTTGCAATAACTGTTTATTTGTGGTTGAACCTTCCTATTTGTGTTTGCGACTGAGACTCTATTGGACTGTGGTGACTGGTTGTTGGTTGTATTGTTTAGGCCTAAGGCCGTGGTTGAAACGAGATGGACCGATGGTTGGTTTCGGTTTTGTGTTTCTGGTTTAGAAAAGTATGAAAGGCTAATTTAGTTTAGCCTAGATAAACCCTTTTGAAAGGCTTTTGAGTTTTTAAGAATTGAACGGTTCCTCTTTCAGAATAGATTTCAGACTTCACTTTTATTGTAAACCGTTATTTTTGAAAAGAGGTATAAGACGGTTATTAATCACTGGTATGGCTTACTTTCATGTATCCTATTACGGTAATTCCCAAAAACCCTCTACTGAGAACCCTTTCGAGAATGATATTCTCACCCCCCTACAATTTTTCCCTTTCAGGATATGGACGCAGGAGTCACGAAGAGTTTATTTAATTATTGTTGAGATGATCTATATTGCTTTAGTTGTTATTTATTGTTCCCTCGCCTCTATCTTTATACATGCTGTAAGAGGGATAGGAATTGTATTGGTTAATGCTTATAATATGTATGTATATACTCTTTGCGAGTTTTGTAAGTTGTATTGTATGTATGGATGTAAGTTACCTAATAAAAGTACCTTGGAGCGATGTTGCAGTTTAAACTTTTAAACAGGCTCATATTTTAGTATAAAATAGTATAAAAGTCGTCGTAATGTCCGAGCTATCAGAGTAGCGCAGCCGAAAGCGTGAGCTTTAATAGTTAGGGTGTTACAAACGGCACAGCTTCCAAGCCCAAATGTATTGCTTTTGGCATTTGGAAAAAGTGTGTCCTTGAATTTCAAAGTGTGTCCTTTATTCCAAAGCGTGTCCTTAGCTTCCTCCTTTGTTCTTTTGATTTTTGTTTCATTTCCTACACTTATAAAAGCATAAAACAACTCCAAAGAACATTGATCAAAGTACCAAAAGTTTCAATTAAAGTAAGGAAAATCTCTAACTTGAATTTATAGAAAGAAATACTAAGTGCATGTTTGGGCGCCATTATTTTGTTAAAAAAAGATCTTTTTTTAATGAAAAAAGATCTTTTTTTATTTTTTAATGTGTTTGGCAAATTTCTAGTAGTAATAGTAAAAGCACTAGTAAAATCAAAAAAAGATCTTTTTTGAGAAGCTGTAATTTACATCTTTTTTTAAAAGATCTTTTTTCCTTAAAAAAAAGATGTTTTTCGTGTAATAAATGAACAAAAAAGTACTTTTATATTGTTATACCCAAACATAATTGATAGATAAAAAGACCTTTTTACATGAGATATCCAAACATAAAATTACTTTTACTTCTCTATAAGATCTTTTAAAAAAAGATAACTCGAAAAAAGATCTTTTCTCAAAAGCTCACCCAAACAAGCCCTAAGAATATAGATTAAAAGTATGAAATTCCTAACAAAAACACTAAGTTACTACCACTATTTAAAGAAATAACAACTAGAAACTACTAAAGATGCATGCATCATGATAATCAGAGTACCCTTTATATTGTTGCTAATCCGATTTTTTATGAACAGATCAAATATTTGGAGGTTGATTGTTATATGGTCCGACAATAAAAAATTCAAGTTAGAGTGATAAAACTTCTCTACATTTCTTCTTCTGGACAGCTAGCTGACATCTTCACCGAATCTTTGTCTCCTCAACCCTTTCATCTTAATCTCACAAGCTCTTCTTGATATTTTTCATCCTCCAACTTACAGGGACGTATTAAACCACTCTTTCATATTAGCCTATAATAACAACAAAGAAGTCTCACACGAATTTATAAATTCAGCCCAATGAAATACATAAATTTAATCATCATTTTAGCTTTTATTGTTTTATTTGCTATTGTCGTATCCTTATTTGTTTTTTATCTTTCATAGACAATAATAAATATATATTTAACTTTATTTTTATAATTTTTTAATAAAAAACACAAAACACAATATTTTTTATTTTTATTTTTTTTTATTCTTTCAGTGTTTTATTACAAAATACCAAAAGATTAACAAACTTACTCATATTATCTATATATATATATATATATATATATATATATATATATATATATATAGTATGTTCCCTCACAAATTCAATGTACGTTTCTGAATTTGTTCATCAGATTCATGGGATAATAGTGGCATAAGCTAGTGAATACTATTTTATCCCAAATTACTAAATTTCAAAACTGAATTGGGGGAGGATCAAACAAATAACCTTGCTTAATCCCATGATTGCTCCATCAAGTCAACATGGGAGCTTTATTTTGATTATTAATTATTATATATAGTATTTATTAGAAGCTTTAGATAAATTATATTTACATATTTATTTAATTTTATTGTTTTAGAAACTTTTATATATATAATAAAATAGAGATATCAAACTGATTTAGTTATTTTCTAAAATACCCTTTGTATATCATTTATAAATAAAAAAGTTATTTGGCATTTAAATTCAAGATTTTTTAAAATAATTATAAATATCTAATTTATACAAAATAAATCAATAGACATATTGCTTTTTTTTTTTTTTTTGTTTATGGTATTATATATTTCAACAGGCCAAAAGACTAGTTTATCACAGCCGAACTCCATTTAAAAGTCTTTCTCTGGCAATGGCGGAGTTACGTTAATGGAAATTAAATGGGACAACTAAATTAATAATTAAAGAGTGCTATAAGGTTAGTTAGTTTTGTGATTTATAGTTATTATTAGTCATCATTAATATTTTAATAATGTGAAATTACATCTAATTATGTGAAATTATTCACTTTTTTTATGTTAGTCAAATTTTAATAAAAATACTGATTTCTTAGACTTTCTCTTAATCTTAATAATTTGTACATATTAATGCATATATAAATTAGAATTTAAACTTCTGACACTTGTTTAAGTAGATAAATAAACTAATCACATTACCAATCCAAGTTGATTAATATGAGTAAGTGAACTAATCAATATCTATTTATACTAATTATATATGAATATTTAATTATGACTAAGTCTACCTATTCATACTCTTATTCCACTTTGAGCAGAGCTTTCTTGATGGACAAACCCATTGAAAATAAGAGTTCCTTACTCGGTAATCAAAAGTCAACGCTTCTTCTATATGCTTTGTAACATTATTACAAGGAAATCCCCTAGAAAAATCTCAAGAAATTACACACCATATTCACGTACAATCATAAGCTAAGGTACCCTCTACAAATATATATCCACTAAAATGTTACACCACATTCATCATTAATTATCAATCATTGTTATTAGCTATCACAAATCACCATCATCAACATGTGTTTGAGATCATTCAGGTGCAGTTTTTGCTGCATCTTCGTCACACTCTACACCCTATTCCTGTGCTTCATTCTATCTATATTCCTATTTTGGATAATCATATCTCCATCAATTGTCAAATTCCAAGTAACCAATGCTTCCCTCACTCAATTCAATCTCACCAACAACAACACCACATTGAACTACAAATTCAAAGTCAACATCACAGCAAGAAACCCTAACAACAACGTGGTGGTGTACTATAGGAGGATCACCGCATACGCGTGGTACAAAGACAGGAATTTCGCTGCCGTCAACTTGGCGCCATTTGATCAAGGTCACAAGAACACGACCCTCCTTCAAGAAGCCGTGTTCGAAGGACAAAACTCGATTCGACTCGGCTCAAAGCAAATCGCTGAGTACAACATGGAGAGGAGTGTGGGCATTTTCAATGACTTGGCCGTCGATTTGGATGTTAGAATAAGGGCTAAGTTTGGGAGGTTCAAGAGCAGCCGATTCAATCCACCGGTTGTTCAGTGTCGCCGGCTCAGGGTTCCTTTGATTTCGAATGGTAAACCGCCGGCAGCAACTTTTAGTGTTACAAGGTGCAGAAGTAGTAATTTCTTTCAAGATCGTGATGCCGAAGCCGGATAACCCCCTTAGAAATATAAATATAAGTCTTGAGTATTTGAATTTGCAATTATATATATATAGCATAAACAAATATAAGTATATACTTATAATACCAACAGAAATTCTTTTCTTACATGTATTACTTTGATTTTCTCATCGACTTGTATTCTATTTCATTTTATTACATGAAATTTGTTGTCGAGTTCTTCTAATTTGTCTGTTCCACTATTACTGCTATATAGAAAATGAAATTTACCCTTTTTTTACATGTCTTTTGTATATATTTTTTGTTTTATAATTTAAAAGACAAATTTTTTTTTCGCTTCTTATTTTTAATATAAAAAATAAGAAGTATCTAAGAATGTAAATATATTCATTGTACTATATTTGCGATGGTAACATATATGTAATTATACTTTCATTAGTTAGACATTATTATTAGGATCATAAAAGAAATAAATTCTTTCAAATTTTTTTAAATTACGGTATTGTTTAAAACACAATAACTAAAGTTATTTTATTTAATTTAATATCTATAAGTTTAAACATATAATATATATAATTATATACTTATTATATCTAATATTATATAATTATTCTAGAATAATTATTGAATATTAAATAAAATAATTTTAAATTATTTGAACTATTTTTATCATCTTTCAAATATAATTATTAAATTAATATTGTAAAGTGTATTTTTTATCATATATTTTTAAAATGGGACAAAACAATATAAAAAATATTGTCATAAAAAAATATACTCAACATCATTTGAGAAAATTAAGAAATTCTATTCTCTTAAAAGCCATAACTGATAACACAGCCAAAAATATAGACTAAAGTAAACTATTCCAATATTTTCTTCTGCTCTCAGTCATGGTGTTCCTTATATGGTCTCAATGAATCATTTTCAAAACTTAGATGAAAGTTTGATGTTGACAATTAACGCTGGGGAATGTCAAATAAATATAATATAAGGGTTTATTAGCTAACATGTTAAGAAACAGCAGGTTAATTTAATTATTAAATGATGACATTGCTCCCTCATAGTTTAATTCTCAAATGGGGTTGGAGTTGGCGTAGCGGGATGCGAGCCGGTAAAGCAATGAAAGAAGCAGAAAATTGAAAGAGAGATTGAGGGACGCTGAAAAAGAGAAGAGGACAGGAGATGCTAAAAGAGTTTGAAATTTAAAGGAGAGTAGTTAAAAATTTATTTATAGTTTGTGATGGTTCGAATTTCGAAATATAATACTATTCCAAGAATATGTCATTTTACAACTTAATAATCCGAAATATGTAAGTGATTTTTATTTACCTAATGAGACAGATCAGAGGTAAAGGCATAGAGTCATCAAGGAAGGAATAGGTGGCAGTGATGTTCTTGATGGATAACAAAAGTAGAAAAATATAAGAATAGGATTGGAAATATAAAAAGAAAAAATTGATAAAATTGTAAAAAAAAACAAATAGTATTTTATGCCTAAAATTTATGTCCCAACTTGAATAAAAGACATTGAAAACATATATTGTGTTTTTGTTATCACCGTATAAAATTCATGTTTCTACATACGAACACCATGTGTACAACTCTTTTCATATCTCCTATATACATAGACACCAATCAAATACTAGAAGATAATATTTTAAACAAAAGAAAAAATCTAAATATAATGACAACCAACTTAACGACAAAATAAATTAATCCAATATCAATTAACTAGAAATTAATTTATGGATGGATTAAAAAATGGTGATATGCTGGTATGTTGGTGCATAACGTGTTATGCACAAATGTGAAGCTACCATGATCAGACCTACAAAACGCGAGCTACGTTTTGTGAGAAACAAAAAACAAAATAATTATCCAATGGAAAAACGCAGGCTGCATACGTTTGTCACGGAGAGAGAACCAAATCACAAAACATGTTCTTTGTCCCCTGCATGTATTAGTGTCAATATGCTTGGCTCTATAGGGCTTTAGTCCTACTTTATAGGGCCAAAAGAACAAAAGGCCCTATACTCAATAAGGCCAAATTTTCAAAAAATTTTGCAGGGCCAAAAGCTCTCATGGACCAAATATTATAGGGCTAGTCCATGGATAATCCTCTTTTTTTTGTTGCTTTTTCAATCTCTATTTCAACAATCTCTATCATATTTAAACAATCAAAACTCCATTAACCAGGTCCACAAAATAAACTCTATTTACAAAGTCAAAAAATAAAATAATATTCCAAATCAAATTTTCTAAGTACTCAAACTTTTACTAAATTAGTTTATTCTTGAAAAACTAAAATGATATTCCAAATCAAGTTTTCCAAACAATCAAAATTTTTACTAAACCGGTTTATTCTAATTTTCTATTATATTGACAAAGATGGCCTAAAATATCGGGTACAAAATGCTACTCTAAACTGAACTATATCACCTAAACGATGAAACATACTTAACTAAATCAAGACTTCGATAGCCTCAATGGTTATTTTGAAAAATCAGACTTCAATTCAGAGCCAAGGGTCACCGTTGAGACTTGAGATATATCAAAAGACAACCATGATATAATATAAATAAATAAACTATATACATACATAGCCACATCCTATTACAAGTTTACAACATAATAATAATCCAACTCTGAAGAAAAGGAACGAAGATAGAAACAATAAGTTTAGTAAGCATGCTCTTGGTACTAGGCATGATAGGTGATGACTTTTCAATGGATTACCTAGAAGGTCAGAACACTGCATGAACAAGTGTTGGGGTTGAGCCATTAAAGTGAAACATGCAGCTAGTAGGAGTTGCTCAAAGATTCTTAAGATACCCAGAAGAAGAAGCTAAAAAGAGAGAAACTCAAAAGCTAACAAGTTGGATGAAGAAGACGACGTTAGCGTAAGAAAATTGATGGAATACATGTGGAAATGGCACTGATTCACCAAAATGAATGCTTTTTTTCTTTGCAAAATGAAAACAAGAAGCAATAGAAGAGTAGAAAACTGAAATTGCAGATAAGAAAGAAAGAGAAGGAGAGAAGAAGAAGAAGAAAAAATTTACAGAACGACGAGAACGAGCTACAGAGCAATGATGTTCAATCTGAGAAGCGAGAAGCGAGTTCTGCTCTGCACGGCGGCATCGAGAGGAGAAGAGTAGAAGACAGAGACATGTTTGGGGTTTTTAGAGCTTTTAGGGCCAGCCCTATTTCAATTTTTTTTTTTGGGGCTTCATTAGGGCTAAGGCCTTGTAAGATGTATTTTTGTAATTTTAGAGCTGTGGACTAAAATTAAATTGAAGGGTTTAGGGCCAGCCCTAGGGTCTTGGGTTATATTGACACCGTTACCTGCATGTAGACATGTTTAGCAGGTTGACCACCTTGGAGAGCACCAAACGTAGGTTGCGATTGGCAGGTAAAAGAGACAAATCGCAGGTTGCAATTGTTAGCCACACTTGCTGTATGGATGACACGTGTGCATAAAAAATGGCTGAAGCAGTCTTTATAAACAAAACGCAGACTGGGCTGGGAGTGGAAAAAAACGTTTTCACTTCGTTGAGGGTGGTTTAGAGACTTACAGTGCAGTAGGTTTTGGTGAGGGAGAAAGAAAAAGAAAACGGTGAAGGGTTAGGGTTTGAGAGAGGGAGAATAGAAAAAGGAAAAGTATAGGGAAACAACATAAATCATCCAATTTTTTAAACAACTCTATTTAATAATTACTTTTAAATTTTTTAAATTTAAAATTAAAATAATTAAAACCTAATTAAAAAAACCCTAATTACAAACTGTAGAAACATTTCCTTTCTCTTTTACTCTTGTAGCCGCACAGAAACCTTTCTCCTTCTATCCCTCTCCCACTCCCACTCCCACCCCACAGCCGCATCGTACATACTCTTCTCCGTTGTCATCGTCACCGAACCACCCAGTGCAAATCCCTCTCTGTCCTCCTCAGCCACACCAACCTCTTCTCTCTCCGCAAACCAGACCTTCGCACCAGTTTCTACTTTGTCGCCGCCACAACCCCAGGGCCACCGAACCCTAGCTCCGGCCCCTCTCTCTGTGCCACCCTGTCTCACTCTCCAACATTGAACCAGTAGAACAGCCGAAGCTCCCTGATCTCAGCCAAGCTTCGACGCAACAGAGGACAGCCCCTGTTCCTCCTTCTTCGAGTGAGCTTGAAGACGCACTCTGGCTGTTTCCACCACCGCTGCAACCTCCACCTTTTTCCAAATTTCTTACTCTGTTATTTTGTATAGGTTTTGAACAAACTCAATCTTTTAATTCTTTTATTTCAGTTTAATTTGGTTTAGTTTTTATTAGAATTTCAGTTTTAATTTTCAATAGATTTCATTATTAGTTCAGCTTGGTTTTTTACTTTCTTTTAGTGAAAATAGGGTTTTTGATAGGATTAGCTTAGGTTATTAGGTTTTCAAAAGTGTTTGGATTGAATTTTATTGCTGGAAAAATTACTGTTGAATTCGTTTGAGCTGAAAGCGTTGAAATTGTTGATTTGCTATAACTGTTGCTGGAATTATTTGAAAATAGTTAATTGTATTCATGATTTGCTGTTTTGTGCTGAATTAATGGAGAATTTGCTGTTGAGATTGTGTGAAAATTGTTTGATTGTGTGGAGATTCACTGTTTTACTGTCCATTTTTACGAATATGTTGCTGAAGCTATTGGGTTAATTGTGTTGAGAAATTGCTGACGATTTTGTTGAGAAATTGAAAATATTCTAAGTTTACTGACTGTTTTGTTGAAAAATTGCTGCTGAAAGTGTTTGGAACTATTCTGAGTTTGCTGATTGAATTGATGGAATATGCTGCTGAATTCATTTGAACTGGTTTAATTGACTTTCTATTGAATTAATAGAGGAATTGTTGTTGGCATAGTTTGAATATTGTTGGGTTGTGTAGAGATTTGCTATTTTGCTGGAGTTGTTAAGATTATTTGATCCTGTTAATCCACTATGTTATAGCCGATTTTGCGGAAATATGATTGCTGAATTAATTGGATTATGCTTGAGTATTGCTGTTAATCCACTAGTGATACTCCATCATGCTTTTAGGTTTCTTGGATTTGAATTTCATTTGGTTTGGATTGACTAATTTGTTTGTTGAATTTTGTTTAGGTTCAATTACAATTTCATTTTTGCTGATTCATAGTTGTTGTATATCATTGCTGAAAAGTAATGGGAAGGATGTTGCAGTGAAGATTCTGAAAAGGGACGATGTACAAAGAAAAAATTTCAAATGACTATCAAGCTAGTGAAGAGTCAGATAGATCCATCAGCATAAAAAATATTTAGTGCATCAAAAAGTGTAAAAAATAACGGCCTTGATTCCATTAAATTTGTCATAGCCTCAATGCCAATTCTATTAACAATTTCAAAATGTTTGTTATATTATATTTGGAAGTTGGTATTTCAAATTCCATAAGCAAATCGAATGAAGCTTGTATTCTTGTATGGAATTAATCTTTTCATTATGTTGTTGTTAAAGTAGTTTAGAGAGTTTTTCTTTTTTCACTGTTTTTGTAAGTTACCAAGCTATCATGCAAATAATGATCGCTATTACTTATATGAATACAGGTACATAAACATAATTTTTTCTTCTTCAAAACGATTGGACATTTAAGAAGCAAATACAAATAGATTATATAAGTAATTTTGGATGGTGTATCTTAAACTATTGGACATTTGTATATGAGAACTTCAAAATACAAGATTGATAAAAAAGAATTTTATGATGGAAAACAAGATTGATTATACTACACTCTTAGTGTGATAGCTTCAAAAGTGAAACCAACATGGCATGTTGCTTGGGAAGGTGGTGAAGGAATTTAGAGGTATCCATAACTGTTACACAAGGAAATTTGAAAAATATATAAAGTAACATCTATTTAGTATGAAAAAGGAACATCCTGATGCTTAACAGAAGTAACATCAACTTAGATCTTTGCAAAAATAATCAGGTACCTACATGCAGAAACATGCCGAGTAGGATTTAAAAAGGTCATGTAATTCTTAAAGAAATACAGTCTTCCACATCTACAACACAAGAAAACTCGAAAAATGTATAAAGTAACATCCATTTAGTATGAAAAAGGAACATCCTGATGCTTAACAGAAGTAACATCCACTTAGATCTATACAAAAACAACCAAGTACCTACATGGAGAAACATGCCGAGTAGGATTTAAAAAGAAAAGGCCATACAATTCTTAACAAAATACAAACATCTACAACTACAAAACAAGAAAACTCGAACAATATATAAAGTAACATCCATTTAGTATGCAAAAAGAACATCCTGATGTTTGACAAAAGTAACATCCACTTATCATGAATTTTCTAGGTATCCTTTTTCTTTTGTGGTATGACCTTAAAAACTCCATGTCTTCTGCAATGGATGGCGAAGAAGGAAAAAAGAAAGAGAAGGATAAGTTCCATAGCCGAATCCACATGTGTGTGTGTCTTGATGGTGGCGCGCGATAGTCGGCGGCAAGGCTTTTCAGCAACATAAATCAGGTAATTTTGTAATCTGTGAAGATCTTTGGGTAAGATTTCACACAAGCAGAACTTTCAATACAACTCCACGGAAATATATATAATAACCATACATTGTCGCCATAAAAAATTTACTGAAATCCACCAATTCAAGTAAGGAACAATAGTATTAAAAACAAGAGGCATACACTTTTTGAATGGGATAGAGTTTTAATTTTTTTAGACAAAATCATCCATTATCTAATGACAAGCAATCTCTGTTCGTGCTACAATTTTAAATGCGCATATTCAGAACACCTCTAAATTTAATTAATATTACAACATTCAGCAATTCAGAAAAATTAAACGCCCAAATCACCCTTACAAAACAAAAGGCATGTGAAAAGTGTGCATGCAGAATTCACCAATTTAGAGAACAAACAACAGTACAGAAAACAAACTAAATCATCAATTTTTTGAATCGGAAAGAACAAAATTTTCTTTTAAAAATAAGCTATACAATCTACAATAACAATAACATCCAATCTATAACCGCATCTAATTCAGCATTATTAAACACAAATCAAAGAAAAAAATCTCAATTACTTCTTCCATCCAATATAGGGTTTGAAAAAGAAACAGATATATTCAAACGAGGTAAAAACAGAAACAGGAGACTCACGGTAGGAGGGTGGCGGCGCAGCGGCGGGTAGCACCGCAAGGAGAAAGGTCGGCAACGACGGTGGACACAGATGTCACTCAGAACGCGCGTGGAGGAGCTGACAAAGACGCTGCCCAAAATTGGGTGGAGGCGGCGGGTTGGTCGGCGCGGTGTTGGCGAGGACACAGAGGTCGATCGATGCGGCGGCAGCGACGTTGAACAGAACGGAGCTCGCAAATGGCAGTGGAAGGCTCGGCACTGGTGGCCGTTCCACGTTGGCGGTGACTTCGCCGGCCGATGGCGGCGGCGCAACAGGGATGGCAAGTGAGGGAGGTAGAGAAAAGATTGTGCCGTGAATTTCTGAATGTGAACTTGAAAGGTGAAATATGATGTTAGGGTAACTATTGAGTTTTTTGGGTGTTTCTTTAGTTATTTGGGTTTTTTGTTACTAAGCCCATTTCAGTTGGCTGATAATTGGCAGATATTGAGTTGGTTCCCTAGCAGAATTCATAGAAAAATGGTTCGTGATTTTACTAAACCTGAAAAACACATTATTGAGTATCTGCCTATTTGGATCATCCTCAATGGGTAAGTATATATATATATATATATATATATATATATATATATATATATATATATATATATATATTATGATGAATAAGTGTATATTTTATGTATTTGTGTTTTAACTAATTATTATTATTATTATTATTATTATTATTATTATTATTATTATTATTATTATTATTGACATTATTGTTATTATTATTGTTATTATCATTTGTGTTTTCGTTATATTTGAGTAATTATTATTATGATTAAGTCTCTGAAAAAAAATTATTATTATAATTAGTATAATGTTAATTTTTTATAATACTATTTAGGATAATAATAATAAATAATTTTATTTTTTAATAATAAATAATACTATTTAATAATGTTTTAATTTTTTATTATTTTGTAATAATTTATTATTTTTTTATGATAAATAATAATAATACTGTTAGTTAAATGAATTATCATTATCTTGTTTTTATTAATTTTTTAATATAATAATAACTGTTATTATTAATATATTATTAACAGAGTATTATTTTTAGAAACTTTGTTATGGTTATTATTATTATTATCATTAGTAACCTTATTATAATTATTATCGTGAGTATTGTTGTTGTTGTTGTTAAAAAAATTATTAATAATTATGAAGTAATATGAATATTTATTATTTTATTTTTTGCAGGCGATTAAAAATTTGTTGTCTAGAAAACTTGATCTGTCGGATACCTTTAACGAGAGAGTTGTGACGACACTAGCATTAATTGGATTTCAACACGTTTCGTAAATAAGCAAAATGAGAGGTCATTCTGCACTCTTAAGTGTCTTGGTGGAACGATGGAGGCCAAAAACCCACATGTTTCACCTTCTATAATCTCACTTTTTTTACCCTTCTAATACCCAAAAAATCTCACAAGTACAAGATACATGAAAGAAAGAAAAATGGAAGTACATGTGAGGGAGCAGAAGCGAGGTACGAGTTACAATTAGTTGCGTTAGCAATTTATATTGCATTTTGCAGAATTTTAAAAAACCTTTCAGCCCAAATAAAACACAACCTACGTTTTACTCCATCCAAAAAAAATTAAATAAGTTCATCTAACAAATGCAACCTGCGTTTTACTTTCAAAAAAAATTTAAAAAATTCCACCTAACAAACGCAACCTGCGTTTTTTGCTTTTATCAAAAACCAAAAGATTTAAAATGCTGTATGCTGAAAAACACAAGTTGCATTTTGTTTACTTTCAAAAACAATAAAATATAAAATGATGAAAAATGAAAAACGTAAGTTGCGCCTCTATTTCATTGCATAACACTATAATCATTTCCATATCAAAAAAAATCAGCCTCAATTAACTCTAACTTAAATCAATCCATGGTACTCTGAATAATATATGACATCATTTTACGGAAATTTGGTTGGAAACTTGATTGAAGAAAAAATTCACCTGACATTATTGTACAAATTAGACTGCTAAAAATGCAATTTTCTTTAGAATTTGACAGGTAACTTGACAGAGAGGCACATTTTCTCATGACAACTAGAATTAGAGACCATGTTATCTATGTTATCTTTTGAATGGATAGACTCTTAAGTCTAAAGTGACGCGTATAATGGACTTGTTTAGTAAAACAACAGAAGACTACGCGAGGGACTTGGAAAGAGTGCTAGTGAGATTCATAGATACACCTTCACATACATGTAGTTCCTCGTAAAGAAATTAATACAGCATAAAAATAAAACGAAATCAAAGGTGTCTCTGGTCTTTACCCTTTAACATGATCATGTCAAATTTTCTACTAGGATACATAGAAAAACTAATAATTGTTGCTTACGTAATACATACGAACGTTACATGGGAATCCCTTATATTTTGTGCTTTCCACTTTTTAGTTCTTCCATTAGTAGATGTGCCACTGATTTGTATCCCATTTCCCGAGCTTTATTTCAGTCAATCAAAGATGAGAAGAAAGACAAACAAGAACAAAAACAAAGATATCATCAACAAAGGAACAGCAATTACAACATAAAGGTAGATTTAAAGATGAAGACAAACCTCTATATATTGCTAAACCGGTTGGAGCTATCTTCCGTTTCCTCAGGCAAATTGAGCTATATACAGTTATAAACCAATTATGGTTAAAAAGAAACAGCATCATAAATCGGATCAAAAGAAAAATGTTACGTGACATTTGATGCGTGAGACACCATACCAACTTGCATATTGATTCAGCATTAGATGGAGTGTAAATCTCATCGAATGTTGAACAATGTGAGTAGGCGAAATCCCCCGCATACCATATATACAAATAACAAAACTTGGATTAAAATATTCTCTTCCATTAGTTATACAAGCTATCCGCATTCTGCATGCATTCAGAAGCTCTACCTGTTGCATACCCAGAAAGGGTTTATTCCTTTTTCTTCTACGCAATGTGGGCACATCCAATCCTTGTTCTTTCTCACTTCCTCCATTTCTAATTCAGAAATATAGTGAACAGTTTCAGACTATCAACAAGAAAGCACTTCATATAAGTTAAAAGCCTATAATGTATCATTTCATTTACCTCCCGATTAAATAGCTTAACATTTAGCAAAGATAGTTCATATTATGACCAAATGATCCAAAAGTTCGATTGTCATTTCATAACATGATACAGGCATGAGACTTCAGAGAAGATGGTGGGTTAATAGTGAAAATGGTCCAGAAAAGTCATGCGTGAATCAATTCCGTCCTCAAAAGATCAGACATTTCAAATTGATCTTTTGAAAGATATAATGGTAAGTTGGATTGGTCCTTCCCTTAAGTAGATAATGACATGTGGCATAAATCATTTTGTGACATATCATTTGTCTATCTAACAGAAAGACCGATTTAATTCACTGTTGTAACTTTCAAGAACCAATTTAAAGTGTCTGACTTTTGAAACCAAATACCCGCACATGATCTTTTAGGAACCATTTTGAACATTAACCTTAAAGATGGTACATAACTACTAGAAGGAAGACCCTAAACTACAATATAGTATTTGAAGCACAATTAAAAGAAATGCAACATTTCTATTAATGCAAGTTTAATTCAAAAAGGCAGTTTTGCTGCCTTATTTTTAGATTAACAACTTGTAACTTACCTTCACCATATCGAACCTTGAGACATGCTCTGCAGAAAACACCATGGCTAGAGTGACAGACAGAACAATCAGTCTTCCCTGAAAGGGAGTACGTTACCAAATTTCTAAGTTAAAAGCATCGTAGAAGAAAAAAAATACAAATTAAAACACCATGCTAAATCTTACCTAGACATGGCTCATCCACATCAAAATTGCCACATCTTTGGCAATCTTCTTCACTGCAGAGTGTCTTTTGCCTGCATTTAAGTCATCATAGAAGATTCTAGAGAAATCAGCAGAAACAAGTAGCTAATGTTTTGTGATTAGGGTTATGCGTTATACATAGTTTGTTTAAAATCCCTAAATTTGATAATCAGAGAATAGTGATCTGGAATTTGAATACCTGCAGAAATGGCAGCATATCCCCAAAGTGGGATTGTAGATACTGCCTCTGCCGTTCCGATTGCAGCGCCTCGGAGAAGCTTCTTCTAGAATCTGAAGCTGTTCAATACTTATTTTAACAAAAGGTGCATTCGCAGGCCTAAACTCCTCCCCCTCCTCTTCTTTCTCTTCCCGATCGATTTCAGTTTCCTCCTTCTCTGTCACAATAATAACAATTGAGTGATTGGAGAAAGAGTAAAGACAGATGCATCAAATAAAACTACCTTGTTTCGGGGAGGGTGGGAGAGTGTTAGTGCGATTGAGTCTTTGAGAGCGGCGCAATGGTGTGAGAGCGAAGAGCTTCTTTTGGTTGGGTTTCTTTGGTTTCGGTTTTGGAGAGTTGTGATGCTTTCTGAGCTCTGAAACGGTTTTGAGAAGCCCAAGAGACTCCAGGCGAGCTTGGTTCTCTAACATGCGAGCGTTTCGAACATTCTCGTACTCGCTTGCTCTTGCTGCCTTCTTCCCCATTATCACCCTTGCTTTTCTTTCTCACTTCCCCAACCTTACTTTTTCACTTTCACCCCACATTTCAAATCTTCTCTGCCATTTCTACTTAGCGGGAAAATCACTACTTTCTCACACCTCCCCCCACTAATCGATTAATTTATTATCATTAATTTTTAATTAACATGTAAGTTGGGGTTTTTTATTTTTATAAATTAAATAAAGGTAATAATTACGAAAATAAATAATTTAAAAAATATTTACCAAAATAAATACCCGTGTATATCTTATTTATAGTGTAAACGAAATATATTATGTACAAGATACATGTATTTTAAAAAAAATAGCAATAATAAAAAAATTAAAAACAATAAAAAATATTAATAATATCAATAATCCAAATTTTTAACATGCAATTAGTATATAAAAAGGTTAGTAGAATAGATTAAAATGAAAATATAGGAAGAGTGAGGTGGATGCACGATAAATAAAACACAAAAATATGAGATAACCGTTTGTCAATTGTTAGGAGATGTTGATGGAGATAGTGGGAAGAAAATTGAAACGGTTATCTTTTACGTTATCTCCTATTATCCACGTATTTCTCACATTATCTCCCACTGTCCATGATAATCTCTTCTACCAACTTTTTTATATACTAATTGCATACTAAAAGTTTGGATTATTGATATTATTAATACTAGAGGCTCAACAGGCACTAACGTGCCTGTTCAGCCGCTTTTCTATTGTTTTTAAGAAATTAATTTTATTTTTCTGTTAATATATTATTTACTTATCAAATTTATTAGATAAATATTTTTTTATTTTAATATTGACGTGATCTTATTTATATCATATTTTGTTGAAATTAAAATTACTATAAAACACTTTAAAATGTTAAATTATAAAACTACACAATAAAGAGGTAATATAAAATCGTCATAGTTTAAAGTTTTAGGTAATATATGAGGTGAAATATTCGATAGAGTAAATTTTTATTCTCAACTATTCTAAAATATACAAAAAGTATTTTCAGAATGATAATGCTTCTATTGTATTTCTTTAAAAATTTTGACTGTCGTCTATTAATTTATAATATTTTTAATTTAATTTTTTAAATTTATTATGACAAAATAACGATATGATGAAGTTTTTATCCGTTAAAATTGCGAAAATATTTAGTGAAAATTAGTTTATTCATTGTACTTTATTTTGTTTTTTTTTTGTGTTTATGTTATATTTCATACATTATTAAATTTTAATTTGATAATTTTTTTATCATCAAGGACTTATTATTTAGTTACTGTAATTTAATTAAGATTTATTTTTCATCACTAAATGATGTTATGTGTATTACGGTTATTGTCATTAAATAATATTAAATAAATATTTGTAGTAACATTTTTTTAGTTTGTACTTAAATTAGTTATTCAATAAAAATTTGTCCGATAACTCATAAAAATATATACAATGTTATCTATATTTTTAATTTGAGGATTTTTAGTTTAGTTACCTATTGACTTATAATATTTAATATAGTATTTTGATATTTTTTAAAAAATTAGAACACATTTTGCCATGACCAAATTTTACTATCTATTAAATTTTTAATTGGATAAAAATTCTATAATAAAAAGGATCCATATAATTTATACAATACATTAATAAATACATGAGATAAAATAAGACATATTTTTGTACTATTTTACAATAGTTGTTATTTTGTGTCTAAGGTAGATCTTTTCTAATTTTACTATTTAATTTTAAAAGATATATGTTGCTACCAAATTTTTTTACAAAGTTATTGTTATTATTAGTCTTATGAATGTATTGCCTATTTAAAATTTATAGTATTTGTTAATTATTTGTTTTATTTTTTTTATTATAGAATTCATAATTTTGTTTAACATTAGGTATTTTATATAGTAGTGCACAATATCAAACCTCTTAATTTATTCAATACAAAAAATATTTTAAATGAATATTATGCGATGAAGATAAAATATTAAAAATATAAGTAGAGTAAGTGAGTACTAACTTCATATTTGCATGGCTTTTAGTATTGTTTGTAACTGGTTCATTATAAGAGATTGATTGAGGCATTGAATTAGTAACAGTGGTGTCTGTCTCGACCTACACTAATACAAAAAAAAAAATACAAACTTAATATGTTTTAGATTATCTTAAAAGAATTAAAAATTAGTTCTCAGAAACCAAATCAAATTGCGTAAATTAAGTTAATTAATTTTGTTAATCTTCTATATTAAGATTTAATGTACAGGCAAAATGACTTAAAACAACGTTATTACATGTTTTGAATATATAGGGTACTAACCAGTTAGGACATCACCACATCTTTTACTTGAACAACTTCATTATAATGTGATTCCAGACCTATATTTTTAAGGAGCAATACAGATAATAAGCATAATTTGAATTCATAAGAGTAAAATTAGTTATCATGATTAAAGTTAACTTTTATATCGCGTATAAAGATGATTTTAATTATTTTAAATTTGTTTAATTTTATTCTGAAACAGAGAATATTTTAAAAATAATATTCTTCTATTATATTTTTTTCAAAGTTTGAATATCGTCCATTAATTTGTGACATTTTTAAATTTATTTTTTTAATTTATTATGATAAATTAACAATATGATGAGTATTTTGTCCGTTAAGATTGCAGAAATATTTTTTAAAAAATAGTTTATTTGTTATACTCTAATTTATCTTTATTTTTTGTGTTTATATTTTAACATTTCACATTAGGAATTTATTACATATTTAATATTATTAAATTAATATATTTTTTAATAATAAATAATGTTACGTGTCTCATGATTATTATTACTATTGGCTGATATAGTAGCATTTTTTTATAATTGATATTTAAGATAGTTATTCAATAAAAATTGATTCAGTAACTCATAAATATGTAAAGCGTTATCTATGTTTTTAATTTTAGAATTTGAAAATTATTTATCCAATCATTGTTTGTAATATTTAATATAGTATTTAAATTTTTTACAAAATTATGACCCATTTTACTGTGATCAAATTTTGGTATTTGTTAAATTTTTAAATGAAAAATAATTTTATAATGAGAAGGATTAATTTTTATTTATGCCATGTATTTAAATACATGAGATGAAATATCAATATTCTTGTATTCTTCTTCTATCATTATGTTTGTATTTAAGTCAGAATTCTCCTGGTTTTATTTTAAAATTATAAAATATATATATTATTACCAAAATTTTAAAATATGAAAATATATAAATTAAAATAAAAACTAAAAAAATTAAATTAAAGTATATTAAAAATCATTATGTTACATTAATTTAACACAATATATAAATATTATTTTGATAATAAAATTATTATGTTTGACAACTTTTTATAATTATCTTATAACGTAGTATTTTTGTGTTTAAAATGACTTCATTTATTTTTTTAATATGAGAATGCAAATGCATATTTTTTTATTTTTAATATTTTATCCCAAGCATCTATATTAATTTGAAACATAAATATATTTTTTTGTAATAAATTTATAATAAAAGTTTTAGTTAAAGAGTACTCAATACTTCTTTTAATAATTTAGAGCAATAAATTTATTTTCATTTTATAGTTATTACTTTGTAAAATATATTTAATCACTCAAATTAAAAAATACACATGACAAAAAATAAGCGATATGTTAATATTTTTTTCTCTTTATTCTATTTGTTATTATTAGTTTTATGAATACATTGTTTATTTTAATTTTTTAATTATTTATATACTATATGATAAAGATGAAATATTAAAAAATTATTATTTTGTCCACTAAATTTATTTTATGAAATAAATTATGTAAGGATATACGAAGTCTAAAAAAAATTGGACACCAAATTTTAGTAATTTTTTGTATTTTTTATTAAGGAGTGCTCTGTTATATATGTAATTTTTTTTAAGTTAAATAATAAGCATCAGAAATATATAAATAGTGTATATTAATTTAATCAATTTTGTTATAGAATACCAACCAATTATGTTACTATGACGTCTGTTATTTGGACCAACTCCATTATCATGCGCTTTCAATTCTAGATTTTTCAAAGAGTAGAATACAGATATTAAGCAAAAATTGAATTTATAGCCGAAAAAATTAAATTATCATAATACATGTTAAGTTTTATGTTACCTGAAACAAAATGATGATGATGATGATGATGGGTGGCTCTTACCATTTGTCTAATTGTAGTTAATTATGTACTTGACAATGGATTTGGAATAGGAATTATATTAGTTGATATAATATGATTGCTGATTCGTTGAATTTTTCAATTATATTTGTCAGAACATAAGGTAGCAAGACACAAAGAAAAAGAATGATTGCAAGAGCATGATTGAAAGTGAAACAGATATTTAACTCTCTTGAGTAAAGTACGATTGAAGGCGCAGAAGTTTTTGTTATTGAAAGTGAATCGGTATTTAAATTGAGTACGTATTAATAGTTTTTTTTTTATTGAAAGTGAATCAACTTTAAATTCTGTCGTGTCGTGGGTTGAAAGTGAATCAGTTTTAGATCTGTCGTGGGTTAAAGCCAGTTTTTAAAAAAATAAAATAAAATAAAAAGAATTGAGTACGTAGTAGCAGTTTTTTTTATTGAAATCTGTTTTTAAGTCCTGTCATAGGATAAAGCCAATTTTTAATAAAAAGAAAATTGGGATAAAATAAGAAGAAAAGAAAAAATTGGATACCACAATTCCATATCACATCATATATTGGTATAGATAATATTTTTTTTAGTAATTATTCATTAATAAATGTTGCATTAACGATTCTGTTTATTATATTTCAATGTGTTTATTTCAATTAGACTCAATAAATTACCAAAATTTAAACTTGTTATCTTGAACTTCTTCCTTGATCATATAGTTAGAATCGTTTAAGAGAAGATCTTCAGACTATAAAATTTTTAAAGTAAAAGAAAAATACAATAAAACATATTAGAAAACCTAAAAAAATAAAATAATTTTTAAAATAGAATATATATATAAGAAAAATAATAAATTAAAACTTACTTGGCCTATGACATAGAAAAATAAAGAGAACGAAATAATCATGAAAGTTGAAATAACTAAAAATATATAACACAGTTCTTATCTTTAAGACATTTTAATGTAATTAATAAAAAATAATATTATCCAATATAAAATAGATTAAAAATAAGAAAGAGATTAACAAAATCAATTAACATAGTTCTTATCTTAAGTTGACAGATTATTTAAAAAATCAATTAACAAAGTTCGTATCTTACTATATTTATTATATTTATTGTGTTATATGTCAATCTAATAATTAATAAAAAATAATATTTTTTAATATAAAATATATTAAAAATAAAGAAAAAAATTAACAAAATATACGTAGAGATTTTTCATTCTACCATTGGTAAGTATAAATTTTTTTACATCTTTTATATGCCAATCATATGACAATGAATAATATTAAATTAATTAATCTTTTTGCAATAATTTAAAAAATTAGTAAAGGTCAATTTTAGTACTCTTTATAAATAAATGTCAAATTCAATGCTCTACATAATTAATAATTTAGATAGTTTAAGAAATTATAAACATAGACTTTAATAATACGTATCAATTAATAAACATAGACTTTGATAACACGTATCAAACAATGCAAAAAAAATATTGATAAATTTTAATAAATATAGAATATATTTATAGATAAATTTTAGTACTATAGAATATATTTGAGTAGTAGTGCTCGATCTATAATTATACAAAAAAAATACAAACTTTAGATGTAAAAATAGAATAAGATAAAGAGTACTTGTCTTTTGAATTTTGTTTAAAAAATTAAAAATTAGTACTCAAAAATAAAATAAACCGTAAATATAAAATACCAATCACTTGTATTATCATGACGTCTATTATTATTTTTCAAAAAGTACTTGTATTTGGCAATGGAATTGGCATAGAAATTGTATCAACTTCCTTGTCAAATCCTCTCGCGATGATTTGCAGGTATCCCTTTCTTAGTAAATGCATGTCAGAACCAAAAGATAGCAAGATGCAGAAAAAATGATCGACAACAGTGAGAAATATTTATAAGTGGAGCAGTTATTTAATTTCCTCACGATTGCAGCAGTTATTTAATGGGTTAATGACTTTTTTTTAATTATAAACAAAAATATATTATTACTATTTTGTCCATAAATTTAATTTGTAAAATGAATTATTTGAGGACAAATGGTGTCCATAAAAATTGGACACCAAACTCTGGTATTGGCTTTATATAATGGTATAGATTTTTTATTATTTAAAAAAAATTTAAAATACATTGTAAACGAGATATACATGTGTCGCTTCAACCTGTCTTATCTCATTTACAGTGTAAATAAGATAAGAGAGAAGTATTTATTTTGGTAAATATTTTTTAAATTATTTATTTCAGTAATTATTATAATTAATTTATTTATTAAAATAAAAAATTCGTAACTTGGCCGCTCTCTTTCCAAAACAAAAAAAATATATTAATTTACATTAAACAAATTAAACATCCTAAAATCAACCATTTTTATTTATTTGTCTTGTTTCGAAAACTAATTATCAAATTATTATTTTAAAATTTATTATAAGAGAGACGGAATTAGAATAATTATTTAGAAGGACCGTGTTTAATGATTCATTAAAAATATTTTATATTAATATTTTTAATTATAAAATAAAAAAAATAAAATATATAATCTCAATCAAATATACATACAAATAAATAAAAGACATACTACTAACCTTTTATATATAAAATTAAATAAAAGACATACTACTAACCTTATCTTTATTGAGATGTATATACAATATTCATTTATTACATATTTTTTTTTAACAAAATAATTTTATAAGTAAATAAAAATACATATCATAAATAAAGTAAGACAATATCTTTATTGAGATGTATATACAATATTCATTTATTACATATTTTTTTTAACAAAATAATTTTATAAGTAAATAAAAATACATATCATAAATAAAGTAAGACAATAATATATAAAATTTATATATATATATATATATATATATAATTAAATAAAAGACATACTACTAACCTATCTTTATTGAGATGTATATACAATATTCATTTATTACATATTTTTTTTAACAAAATAATTTTATAAGTAAATAAAAATACATATCATAACTAAAGACAATAATATATAAAGTTGTTATTTACAATTTTGTATCATGAAAAGGTTATTTGACATTTTTTTATTTTTAAAATAATTTATCATTGAACTTGTGTCAAAAATAGCTGCTAATTCCTTTTTTGTATAGATGATTATCTGTAAGAAATTCATCGGTTATCTTATTTCGGAATTTTGTCTTAAAAATTTTCATTACTAAAAAAGCTCTTTTTGTTGTTGTTGTATACACTAATAGAGTCAAAATAAGACATACTAATCTATCAACCATGTGATAAATTCTTGATTTTTTAGTCTCAACTTGTGGCATAATTCAAAAAGTGTGCCAACGTCTTTCAAATAATTTGGTATATCATGATGAAAATATTGCAACTGAGATTTCAAAATATTTAACTCATTAGAAGGAAAGTCAAGAGAATAAACTTCTCTGCTAACTTGCTAATTTCTTCAATGTTAAATGATTTGAAATTGTCTTTAAGATCCAAAGCACAACTCAAAATAAAAAGCTCTACTGTTTACTCATTAAATCTACTATTCAACTCTTGTATCTGAGAGTCAATTGTTGCCAAAAATATATCCATTCAATAATGATGCTCAACTTTCACATTTGGTTGACGAGATCAACCTCTTCCAAAAACATATTGTGCACTCATATTAGGGACTTCAATTTCATGCTTATCACAAAAATAATTAATATTTGCAAGAAAAATGCACTATCCACTATCTCTCAATTGTTGAAGAAGTAATTTCGATGTAGAAATAATATGCATTACATTAAGAATATCTTGAGATTTTTGTTACAGTGCTTGGCAAAAAACATTAGTGATTCCTATAATCTCTTTCGTCAAGTATAAAGTGAAAAAAATTCAAATGACAATAATATTTTACTAACATTATAAGTCTCACCTCGTTGTACATAAGTTGTTCCTTCTTCAATAATAATATTGAAAACAATATTGGTAGCAGTGAACATTTTTACCAAACTGCAAATAGAATTAAAGTGAGAGATTCATCGAGTATCCCCAACTCTTTATAAAGTGTTTACTTGATTCGCATCTTTACCTGTTTCTAATTCATTTTGAGCAACCAAGTCTGCATTTTCAATTGCTTGAACTTCTTATATTTGATTATGTCTTTTTGAAGAAGCACTAACAATAGTGACAATAGAGTTTAATTGAGTAAAAAATTCATGATTCTGAAATACATTTTTTGAAGTTGCAACCAATGCTAATTGTAACCTATGAGCAAAATAATGTACATAATATGCTCGTGGAGAATTTTTAAGAAACAAAACTTGCACCCCGCTTGTTGCTAGCACCATCATACATTTGATTCCTAATATTTTTAACTTGGAGATTATAATGAAAAAGGATAGAAATCAATTCTTTTTTTAAAGTTATTGCACAAGAACATGTAGAATTTTTTTTTTGACATCATTTGAAGTATACTTGCCATATTTTAGAGAATTTTTTAAAATATTCTTTTTCACTCGTTCATTGCAAGATTCCAAAAATTTTAACATTTCCAAAAAATTACCTCTGTTGCTTGAACTTTGGCTTTCATCCTGTCTTTTGTAGATGCAACTTTGAAATGTCAACCACTCAACCATCTAATGCAATCTATAGATACTCCTAGTCGAATTCGATTATTTTCAATCTCTTTTGATGTTTGCTTATAAAAAAGTCTGTCGATATACTGTGATTGTTTCATCAAATCATCACATGATTTTAGCGCCTTATGATAGAATGAGTTGGGACATTTCCAAGATGATTCAAAAGAGCACATTTTTTTCATTATTTATTTTCTTCAAATTTTTGAAATCATTCTCAATAAAAATATTTGAATTTGTGTTGATCGAAAGTTTCTTAGTAAAAAGAAAATAAGGAAAATAATATATGGCATTATCTTCTATAAAATATTCTAACCAAGATGGAAACAATTTAAACCATGAAGTTTGAAAGCGACTGTTTTTTATCATTAGAAAACGGATAGTTATCAAGAATTGGTTGATTTGGCCCAACTTTAACATAAGTCCAACAAATTTCATCTCTTTGATTTGGAGGAAACTTCCAAATCATTGAATCGCATTTCAGGATCTCTTTCCAAATGAAAAATATTCAGTTGATTAGAAAGAAGTCGTGGATGCTTTGAGCTATTCAATGGAGAACTTGAAATAATGAAATTTGATGACCCCTCAAGTATTGAAGTAGTAATAGTAGAAGTATCTTCATTCCCTTGATCTTTTCTTTTAAAAAATGTATCAATGATTTTGAACTTACTCATAATTCAGATGGCCAAATAAGTTCCTATAATTAAAAATAGGATAAAGTATTAAATCGGTCCTCTAAATTTGGACATAATTCTATTTTAGTTCTTAAGATTTAAAGTGTCCTATTTGAATCTAAAAAAGTTTCATTTAACTTCAATATAGTCTCACTATGAGGCCAAAGTTAATAATTAACAGAATGTCTTGTATGACAGTAATACAAGCACAAAATAGATAATTTGGAGAATAAATATAAACTTCAAATGCACAAAATTAACCGTAAATGTATTAACGCTCTTATTTCCGCGAGGAGAATTCTCTTTCTTCTCGCAATTCATTATTTTTGCATCCCTCTAAAAAAATATACTTTCTTTCTAAGATTTTTTCTAAATTCTCTTTTCAGCCACATTTAGGTTTGTGATACATTTATTTATTATTTTATTTTTAATTATGATTATTTATGTTAACTTAATTTATATTTATTAGAATAATTTTATATACTAAATTGAGTAACGCTTATCATGCAAAAAATACTAAATCGACTAGCCCTTTACTAAAAGAAGATACTGACGTAGAACGAATTACGCGTGAAGAAGTTATGGTCGCAATACATGCCTCCAAACAAGAAGTATGTGGTGGCTGACAAATTAGCACTTTCTTCCCTATGCTGGTTAACCTGAGGATAATTTTCTTTATTCTCGCACTTCACATTTTTGTTTCTCTCATATAAAATACATTTTCTTCTTAAGATTTTTTATGAATTCTATCTTCAGCTACATTTTAGTTTATGAGACCTTCATTTATTATTTTATTTTTAATTATGATTAGTTATAGTAACTTAATATATATTTATTAGAATAATTTTATAATTTTATTTTAATAATAATTAATATTTTTTTTTCTATTATCAGCACTTACCATTTCTTTTTCGTACAAGAATTAAGAGTAAACTAGTGTATGAACCCGTGCTCAGCACGAAAAAATTTATAAAAGTAAAAAAAAATTATATGCTTCGGTATTTAAAACAAAAATCTAAAATAATTATTATTTTAAAAAATTTATCAAATTATTATCAAAATCAAAGTTTAACTTAAAAAAAGTGAGTAATGATTATTTTATATTTTTTAAAGTATAAGATATATAATTTAAAATAAAATTAAAATATTTACATTAGAATACTATTTTTTCAAAGACTTCTTTATAAACAACATTGATGGTTGAATTTGCAGACATTCCTACGTGATTCATAAGTAAAACTTTTAAACATCTCTTACTCTTAACTTTTGAAAGTGCCACATATAGTTGGCTATGTGTGTAAAAATTGGTTTGGGCAAGTACAATCCAACATGAGATAAAGTTTGTCTCTGAGACTTATTAATTGTCATGGCAAATGATACTATTATGGAAAACTGTCTTCGTTGGAATCTAACTGGGACGGTTTCATTTGTTGGTACCATATTCATTCTTGGAATCAAAGCAATATGACCAACATTGTTACCCGTTAAGACTTCACATTCTATGACATGATTTCCAAGCTTCCTAACTTGTAGCCTTGTACAATTACAAAGACCACTAGATTATTGGTCAATATTCCTCAGTAACATCACCGGAACACTTTGTGTGTCACCGCTTGGTGGGTGCGTCTTAACAGTCGATAAATTTACATCTTCATAAAGTTGTGCCAAAATAATAGCCACCGAAGCAACAACAGAGAAAGATTGTCCTTTTTGCACCCCAATTATAGTAAAACTTCTTTACAAAAAGTTCAATTTTATTCAATTAAACGTTAGACACTATAGGAAAGAAAAGAATATAATAATGATGATCATCTTTTCTAAATTACCTTTCTGTTAGGCACAATCTGTGGGAACAACAGTGTGATGGAAGCTAATTTTGCGGAACGACTTCAGTTAGATTATTGGTGGGTCCTTGTACACTGGAGTATGCTAGAATTGTAATAAATTTATGTTATATAAATAATTTCCGATGAAGTATACTTTTTGTTAAATATTGGTGTATGAATCATTTGGCAATCATTAATTATACGTACTATTTGTTAACACGGACAGTGGAGTTCTTGTCAATGAGGGATCTGTCTGTAGAGTTAAAGATTTATCTCTGATGTAGAAGGTCTTACATAATTAGGAGGAGTATTTTTCTGTCCAATTCTATGCGAGGCACAGTGTACACCATACATAGATAGTTGCTTCCCTATGAATGAGTAATGAGAAATATATAGAAAATTTTCGTCATTAAACTGATATAAATTAAATTTAGATAAATATGAGTCAATTACAGAGAAAAAAAGTCACCTTTATCCTCACTGAATTGTAAACTGAGAATATTAGATGAGGTACCAGTTTTTCGACACACTGTTCTTTGACTTGTAATAATATGATGCACATTTTTATGTACGTCAAAATTTGTATTATTGTTGTTCTTCGACACCGTTAAGTCAAGAAAAATAAATGAAACACAAATAATAATTATTCAATTAACTAATCTCGTATTTGATTTTATACAATTTTAGTAGTATACTTTCGTAGTTAAAAATTTTTTTGTATTGACTTAGTTTTATTGAATTATTTTTTAAATTATTAAACTAAATCAATGAGTATTTATATCATATTATTTAAAATATACCCCGTCATGACTTAAAAATAAATACAATTCAATTTAAATAATAAATAAAACTCTAAATTTAAATATAATTTTAAAATTTTAATTTATTTAAATCGAGTTAATAGATCTACACAAAAGTATCAAATTTTATATTTTCCCAATTAGTATAGAATTTTATGTATTAATTTAGATTAAATAGTATATTATTTTAAATTATGATCGAGTATATCTTAAATAATATTAAATAATTAATTAACCTAAATAGTACATGAAGATTTGAAGATTACATAGTTTTTATGTAATTCATAACTTATTAAATATGAATTTAAAAAAAATTATAAAGATGAATAGTTATTTACAGTTTTTCAATCACTAAACTAAAATATTTAAAAAATTATGTATAGTATAAACTACTTCGCTAATATTCTCAACAATAATGATAGTTTAAACTGTATTTCTCATTAAAAAAATAGAAATTAAAAAAATTTCACAAGAACACTTACCAGAAGTACAAAAAAAAGCAGACTCATTACCATTAAATCTTTTTCGTTTCCTTATTAAAATTTTTCTTCGTCTTAACCTTACAACTTTGGATTGTGTGATTGGAGTGGAATATATTATCGTTGTTAAGTCACTTATCTACAATGTACTTCTCCCGCAACAATAAGCTACGAATACAAAATTTCAAATTTTAATACTTATCTTAAAGTTAAATTTTAAATATTCATTAACTTACAATACTGATTATTTATTGATTAATTTATGAGATATCATTTTTTACTTAAAAAGTTAAAAACATAATTTTTAAATAAGTAAAAATATTAACAGTAGACTTTTAATTCACAAAATTAAAAGGAGTATATATATATATATATATATATATATATATATATATGCGCCAAACCAATTTAAATATAGCTATTTTAAGCAAACTAATTTTTATATTATATATTATTAAATAATTAATTGAAAATATACACTCATGCACAACAATTTTTAAATTTGAATTTAGAAGTGATAATAAATCACATTTTTTTAATCAACGTATAACAAAAGAAAATTAGTTAAGGAAAGAATATTCAACATAGAATAATTTTAGTCATTTAAAATTTAAATATTAAAAATTGGATTACATATTAAAAATTAAATACAACATTGTGGTATGTTTCAATAATAATAATAATATACTTTTAAAAGGTAGTACTGCATGTTCTTCGTGACATGTAATTTTTAAATTTATTTTATAAATAATAAAATAATTTTTTTGGATAATTAGATTAAGTGAATAATAAAAACTAGTATCTAAATTAACAAATTTTAATCTATCAGATAAAAGAAAATAAAACTTACATAAAACATATGAAACTTACATAAAACATAGTGTATTGTGTAGTAACAGCACTTTTAGAGAGTCCATAATAGTCCTTTTTTTTCAAATATTTAACAATTATATAAATATTATTTATTTTCAATTACTAAGCTAATAAATTTATAACATGTGAACCGTAAAAAAAAATAAAATTACAAAAAAACTTTGCAGCTTTTCCATCGAACAAAACAAAAGAGGCAGCATCAGTGTGGTCTATCACCCTTATGTGGATGCTGTATCTATTATTCACCAAAGAATTTACAATTCAAGAATAATATACTACATAAATTATACCAATAATCATACTGTCTATACTATGTTATTATTGAATTAAACGCAAATGATTTTTTAATGGCTTATCCAAGAGTCTCCATCTCATACGAGAGAATAGTTTAAAATAATCCTTATTATATATAATTCATAAAAAAAAAATATTATAAAAAAATAAATTAAACCTTACATTAATGTCTCCTAATATATTAATATTGATAATAAATAAATAAATATTTATTTAATGTGAAACATTCTCATGTAATTTAATTCGCACTGAAACTATATAACATGATTCTAATAATATTTCAAATGGTAAACTATAAGTAACAATTATTCAATTATAGATTACCAAAATAAAAATAATTCTATTACATAAATTCATATATAAATTAAAACTGTTGAAAAAGTATACATAAGTAATCGGAATATATACAACGTACAATGAAAAACTATCAATTAAAATAATAATAACTTAGTAGTATCTGAGCAAATAATTGTTAATTTTAAAAAAAATTAAACAATCCACCGCATTGAACATAAAAATGAAAAAACATAAAAGTAAAAATGCATCTCCTTTGTAACATACAGATATGTGAATTTCAATATTCACAATATTTTGCTGTTAGAAAATAAATTTATTCTAATAAAAATATGACAATAAAACAATTAAATTATAACCCCGGTAACTAATTAATTTATTACATATGATTATTAAATGAAAACATAAATGAGAATAGTTTAACAGCACATCACAACCCTAGACAGCACGACCCACAAAAAATACTATGTACACATTGAAGGTTGTGGTAGGCTTAGAGAAGGGGGTTGAATCTATGTCTTCCTTTTAGTTTCTGTTATTACCCTTTTAAACAAATTTGCAATTCTGATTCTGTTTGAACTCAGCAGCAGAAATTTATGAGACATTTTATTTTTGTCTCATGAATATCAGAAAACAGAACACAGCAGAGAAGAGAAAAGCTAACACCAGCATGTATCCTGGTTCAGTTGCCTTGTGCTATACAACCTACATCCAGTCTCCTCCACAACTATAGAAGAATTTCACTATAGTTAACAGTATTACATACACCAATAACACAGGATTGACCCAATTCTTTCACACTCAAGTTCTAACCTAACTTGACATTGGCTATGCTAATACCTAACTATTCCTCTTAGTGCTAACCCAACTAAGAAAGGGATACCTTACAGGTACAAGATACAAGACATAAACATACCTAAAGAAATCTGAAAATAACTCTAGGCTTTTCTCTCAAGTGTATCACTCAGCCTTTTTCCACTCATGGCTTTTACTTGAGCTCTCTCAATATGCCTTTTCACTCAAGAAATTACAGAAAGATATACATTGAAAAGTAAGTTACAATCTGTAAAACATGAAGGAGATTGACTTCATCAACAGCCTCTGTGCTATGCTAAAAACCAGATTAGCAAGCCTCTGATTCAGTTCTTCATACTGGCGGAATGCACCTTTGATTAGGTTACACTGTCCAGTTAGTTGAACTTCTTCAAAGAGCTCTTCACAGAACAAAATCTCTATTCACTGGTTTTCTCCCTTTTTTTTCTGAATAAACAGCAAGCTTCTTTTATCTCCTTGCATGTGGCTGAGTTCTTCTTCCAAGGTCAACACCTTGAGCCTTGAGCTTCACCAACCCACTGTCTCACTTTTTTCATTAAACCTCACAATGGAAACTTTGCTTCTAACTTCTCCAACTTGACCGAAAGCCATATAGGGGTAACCGAAATTTTCTTCCAATGGTCAACCAAATCTGAACCATAGAGATGCAACTTGGTTCCCAAGAATCTCTTGTGACCGTGGATTTGTAGCAGTGAAGAACAGAGATCAACTTTCCCTTGAATGCCATTTTCGGATAGAGCAGAGAGTTGGGAAGAAGGGATGAAGATCTGATGCATGCAAGATGAGATGGATTACCTTTCTTAAGCTTGATTTGGTTTGGATTTTTTGTTTTAGCTTCTGTGCTTCAAGCTTCAACTCTCTCTCTCTTGCTTCTTTGGTTACTAGCTTATGGAGGAAGCTTTTTCTCTCTTTCTCTTTCTTACTTTTCTGAAGTCTTGATGTGACTTGATTAGAGAGGAGAGGAACGTTGCTTTGGTTGGAGCAAGATGGAGGGAATTGAAATCAATTCGGGCTTGGATCGGGTATCCATTCTTTTTGCCCGTTCTGATTTTTTCAGCCTTGTTTCCTCATGGGCTTCATTTATTTATTTAGCCACCAGCCTTGCTATATTATTTTCATATCAATTTGGGCTGCTGAACTAAGTTTTGGCCTGCAACATATAATAAATAATTAGCACACTACAAGAAAAAAGGCCTGTCGGCACCCTTTTTTCTTGCCACGCTTTAAAAGCGTGCCCAAAAGTGGTCTATGGGCACGCTTTTGCGAGGGTGGCCACTTATTTGTGATTTGGCCACGCTTTTTTTTGTCACGCTTGAAAAGCGTGGCCATAGAGAGAAATCGGCACGCTTTTACGAGGGTGCCCACTTACTTGAAATTTGGCCACGCTTTTTTATTGCCACGTTTGAAAAGCGTGGCGATAGAGGGAAATTGGCACGCTTTTACGAGGGTGGCCGCTTATTAAAAATTTGGCCACCTTTTTTTTTGGCACGCTTGAAAAGCGTGCCCATAAAGAGAAACCGGCACGCTTGAAAAGCATGCCCATATTCTATTTATTTTGGCACCCCCAAAAAAATGTACCCATAGAATTCCCTCCCCCCAAATTTAGTTTCCCTCCCACCCAATTTTTTTCAACACTTAACCTTTTTTCCCTTAGTTTTCAATTTTAATTAACCCTCAAACAACAGAACACTAGTTTTAGACCCAGCCACCAAAAAAAACCCTAAGTTGCCCGCGCCTCCATCTTCATTGTTCATCGTTCTTCGCAGCCATGCCTTTCCTCATGTCTTCATCGTCCGAGACCGTTCATCGCCTTCATCTAACCCTGGTACCCATGAACGCAACCCTCTTCCCTCTTCTCATCCACTACTGCCATCGCAAACCCTAGCTCCGCTGCTTCTTCTCGTCCATTCTCTTTTTTATTCGCTTCTTCATCCTCCACCGCAGGAGGAAGCAGCGCGCCACTACTACCTTCCTCCTCCGCAGCCTGTGCGCCGTCATTTTCCTTTGGTTTTGGGTCCGCGACCGCATCTGCTTGGCTCCTGCTCCAGCTCCGTCTTTGTTCGGATCTGCTTCTTTGGCTTCCACTGCGGCAGCTTCGAGTTCGGGTTCTTCCATTTTCGGTGCCGCGAGTTCAGGCTCCTCCTTGTTCTCCACACCGTCTTTTGGTGGAACTTCATCTGCCACGACGCCGTTTGGGGCAAAACCCTCTGCTGCGACGACACCGTTTGGCGGAGCATCTTCTGCTTCACCCTCGCTATTTCGTGGAGCATCCTCTGCTTCACTCTATCTAACCCTCGTTGGCCCTCCTACTCCCTCAGCGCAGCGTGCGCTCTTTCTCGCAAACCCTCATTGTACGTCTTTCTTCCCTCTGATTTTCTGTTTCTCTGTTCCTCTATTT
Organism: Arachis ipaensis; assembly: GCF_059453495.1. NCBI lineage: Eukaryota > Viridiplantae > Streptophyta > Magnoliopsida > Fabales > Fabaceae > Arachis > Arachis ipaensis. The sequence goes on along the minus strand of NC_142440.1, from coordinate 139,885,451 downwards.
TGGACCGCTGAGAATTTCAGGTTTATTACCTTCTTAACGTTTTTAACTGCTTTGTGTTTGAAATTGTATTTTGTTTTATGGTATCAGAGTAACTTTGTTTCAATAGCCTGAATGACAATAGTGGATTGCCATAACTATTTGAACTGGTTGCAGTAGAACTTAAAGTATGGTCAATACAAGTGAACTGGTTGCAGTAGAACTTAGAACTGTTTGATAGATGCAGTTTCCTTCATTAGCAATCAATTTGTAGTGTATTCCATTTAATGTAAACTGAGCTCCTCCAATTCTGTTAGCAACCCTGCCAATGGTAACTCCAAAATATGTTATATTGTTCTGCAAATTAAACATATAGTGTAGCAAATTAAACATAAAGTGCAAATTCTGTTAAAATTTAAACATAGAATTTTATTAAAAAGAGTGTTACAACTTGCAACTGATTTGTGTAGCGCACACACTTGATGGCAGGGATAAAAAGTAGTTTCTCTTTGAACTTCAGGTATTGATAGTGGCTACATATATGACTAAAAAGTATATGAACAAAGTTGAATCTGAGTTATTTCATATCCGCACCATATGATGACTATTATCGATGAACACCTTATTCCATCTTGTTCTGGTGTTGAGCCTAGTGTCCTCTTTTATAAGATATGAGGGGATTTTGTTCTCTCTTTTCAACCTCTCTGATGTTTTCTGGTTGAGGAATTTGAATTTCATTGTTTTTGCCTTGTTATTTGCAGAAAGGGTGACCGTAGCTGAAGAGGTCCTCAAGCTCTGCAATGGCAGCGTCATTTCTCCCATTGCCTGCATTGCTTGCCCTAACCTATATGCTTATCTCAAGGTAATTCATTATTCCTCTTGTTATCCTTTTTTTATTTTGAATTTTGGAATTTCAGTTAATTTTTTTTTCTCAATGTTCAATTGGGTTCAAATGTTACTGATTTGTGATAAAAGTGCAAGGTTAATGTTTTTAATCAAATGTTTAATACTTTCGGTGAATATAGATGTTTATTATTATTAGTTACTTTCATTGGGAAATAGTTTGGAAATATGCGATGTGTTAAGCTTCAAGTTCTGCATTGTTTTATCTTCAATATTAATATTAGTTTGGAAATATATATAGAGTACAAGTTATTTCAGTTTTGAAAACCTTGAGCTGGTTGACTGCTGTGACAGCTCCCTTTTCTTAAAACAAAACCATATTTCGAGAGGCATAACTTTTTCTAGAGAAGTGAAAATGCTCTGGGATTTGAACTGGGTAAAAGATGTGTAAGTCTAGTTCAACCACACCAAAATTTAGGAGAATCCAACCAAAGATGGATTTTATATGATTTTTCTAAATTTGTTACTGCTTGCTGTTTTTCTAAAGTGTACTAAATCAGTAGCCGAATGAAGAGAAGGCTGAATGGATTATATATGTCACAGATGTTGGGCAGCAGCAACACTTTGATATGGTATTCAAGGTATGTCACAATTAATGACGTTCATGGTATCTTGTAGTTACTTGATCTTATTGTTATTACCAGAACCCTTTCTACTTGATCTTATTGTTATTCAAGGGGAAAACTCTTAAATGTATTGATATATTTTTTTCCCACCTGCACATTGGATATTCCATAAAGATTGCTGAACATTCCTGTGATTTCCTCTTAAATATATTGATTCTTGTGAATCTGCTACGTGTAATTAAGATTGTACTTTTGTTCTTCTGCTGAAGTATTGATTAATATAGAATAAGATTTGCTTTTGCTATTACTTTGTGTTGTGCATCTTATGTCGTTCGATTTATGCATTTATCTATATATTAAAGTGCTGATCAACTCTTGCCATTGCTGCCGAGAAAAGAAGGCCGCCAAGTCCAGAGACGCCAACTTCGAGGTGAAAGTCGCTTTCTAAATTGTCCTTTAGAAACATGATGGTAGGTGTTAATTTTCATGTCTTGCATGATTGATTTCTCTAATACTAGTTTAGTTTATTACTTATTCCTTCTATTTGTTTGCAGTTAGATACATTGATTTCTCTAAACTAGTTTGGGTTTTGTGTTTTCTTGATTCGGTTAAACAATGACAAATGGCACAGCATTTGGAGCTTCTCAAGACAGTAAACTGAAATGTCTGTTATTAGTAGCTTATTATGTAATCAAATAATAAACTGACAAAAGGCAGAGGACTTTTAATTTTCAGTAACAAACATTTGATTCAATTGCTTAATAACAAGCTAAAACCAAGTCTAGTTTAAAACCATGTTAAATTTACTTAAGAAGAACTTGACAGTGAAGCTTATATTTCTTAGGTAGCAAATAAATGAATTCCATACGTACAATATTTCAATCTTAGTTTTAGGAAATAATTAATTTTAGTTCTTTGTTAATAATTTCTTGTTTTGGGGATGTGATGCATCAGTGCTATTAGATGATACATCAACTTTTACTGGAGAAATGACAGCAGGTCCTAATGCTAATTCTATTAGAGGTTTTGAAGTCATAGATACCATAAAATCCCAAGTAGAGAGCTTGTGCCCTGGTGTTGTGTTTTTGTGCTGATATTCTTGCTGTTGCCGCTAAAGATTTTGTTGTTGCTGTAAGTATATATAACTTCAATTGATTTATGCATTTATCTATATGTTGAAGTGCTGATCAACATGCATTAAGTCACTGGTTACTTTGGCTTTCAATTCAGTTCACATTCTTACTTTTCTCTCTTCAGATTCTTGCCAAGTGCGAAGTTCCTTAGCCCTGGTGTCAGCGTCAAAGATTGCTGAAAAGGCTGGATGTTGTTTAGGAGTTAGATTAGATTTTTTTTTTAGTATAAAGTTGTTAATTCTTTTAAATGTTTATTTTAGAAGTTGAATTTATTTTTTCTTAATTGTTTCATTCATATCTTATTATGTACATAATTCATATAAATCAATGGAAGATTAATTTTTTAGTATTTTTATTCTATTTTCTATTTTTTCTTTTTTTTTATTTGAATAGGATTAGGCCACGCTTTAAAAGTGTAACGATAAGTTTTCATATTTTGGCACGCTTTAAAAGCGTGGCTGTATATCTATTTTTTGGCACGTTTTAAAAGCGTGCCTGTATGTCTACTTTTAGGCACGTTTTAAAAACGTGGATGTATGTTTACTTTTAGGCACGCTTTAAAAGTGTGGCTACAGTGTTATACATACCGCCACGCTTTTAAGCGTGCCAATAAATCAAAGCGTGGCAAAAAACAAAGCGTGCCAGTAGATCAAAAAACGCGTGGCGATAGAGCTATCGGCACGCTCGCAGATGTGACCCTTTTAAAAGCGTGCCGATAGCTCAAAAAGTGTGGCGAAAAGCTATCGGTACGTTTTTTTGCCCTTTTCGGCACGTTTTAAAAGCGTGGCAAAAAGCTTATTTTCTTGTAGTGGCAACATATACTTATTAATTAAACAATTCTAATTATTTATTTTGCCAAAAATAATATTTGTCATCACTAATTAATTTAGTTAATTTCTTAACTCAACAATCTCCCCCTTGATGACAAACATGATTTAAGCAATAAGCAAAAGAAATGAGTTTGAGTAAGGTTTAGAAACTCCCTTTGATTTTTGTCATTTGCTTTTATGTTGCTCCCCCTTTCCTTTTCAAAAATTGCTCCCCCTGGATTTATGCTCTTCTCTTCTTTCCTGTTTACATATGCTTATATGGAACCAAACAGATGCTATGTACCAACCAAAAATATAGCAAACAGTGATAGTTTTAATGGCCAAAATAGAGCTTTAACTCAACAGGGTCAGGGTCAAGATAGCAACATATAAAGCAAGTTTCCAACCTCATTCACAACAATTCACAATATTTGCAAACATTTGCAAATCAAGCTTTTAAAATCTGCTGCAGTCAAACAAAGTCCACAAAAAACAGTAATCAAAGGCAGCTTTAGTCAGAATAGCATGCCAGCATGCATGCTTGCTATTACTCCCCCTTTTGTCATCAAGGGTGGATAATAAGCAAGAACAACAAAAACATCACTATAAATCCTGCACGAAAGGTTAGTGCACAGTCCAAAATACTAACTAAACTCCCATAAGTGCATTAGTGTTCAAAGTTATTACAGTCATCCAAGACAACAAAAGTAGAGCAAACAGTAGCAAAATAAAACAGAGTTTATGAGACAAAAAATGAGTAGCAGCCGCAGTTTTTATGAGACAAATCCTAGGCATCAGAACCATTCCCCTCTGAAGCAGCTTCCTCTTCAACATCAGTGGCAATGTCTTTATCATTGTGAAGGTTATCAATGAAGGTCATGAGTACAGCCACCCTATCCCTTGATTTCTTCAGAAAGTTCTCATGTTTTCTAGCTAATTTCCTTTGTTCCTCGCTCATTTCAATCAAGTGATTTGATTGGGAAACAAATTCTTGAGCAACATCCTTTACCACATTTAGCAAAACAGATTTCTTCCCAGTGGAGATGGAAGTACCTTCGGTGGAAGGAGGAGGAGAGTCATCTGGAATGAACTCTTCATCATCATCATCTAAAACCACTCTCTCAGATCGAGTTGGTCCCTTTTGCTGTTTCACTGAACCACCCCCTTTTAGGTATGAATGTCTGTTTTCATAATCCTCATTTGACAGGTCAACACCAAAATTTTCAAATATGCAAGTTAAAAACATGCCATAAGGTAGTGCTTTATCTTTTATACTTCAGAATCAAACATGTATCTAGCCATCAAGTAGGCAAAAGAGATTTCTGTTTTAGTGATTAGGGCATACAAAACAAGTGTGTCAGTGTAAGAGACCCTTTGATATGAACCACTTTGAGGAATCAAGATGTGATTAACAATTCGGTGCAACTGAGCACGTTCATATCCTAGGGCTTTGTGAGTGGGTGTGATGCCATCAATTAGGGAAACATGTTCACAAATATGAGCCAAAGCATCATGGTAAGAAATAGCAACCCCATCATCCCATTTCACAGAGGTATAAGCACACGGCCCAACATCAGTGTACTTCAAGGAGTCACTGATAGTTTCATTATTCAAGATAATGTCTCTACCCTTAACATATGAGTGCACACTTCCTTCATGGTAAGTCATGTTTGCATAAAATTCTTTGACCAACTGAGGATATACAGGTTTTTTGATTTTGAAAAGGTGATTCCAGTCTAAAAATTCCAAATTTTCAACAAAAGGAAAACTTTTCTTTTTCAAATCAGGTAAATCAGCCAGAAAAGATGGACATAGAGTACGATACTGAATGACTCCCTCATAAAAGTCATGGTTCATGGCAGATTTGAAATGATAGGGGTTGAAGTCTGAGTGAGATGTCATGTAGTGTGATTTGTGAGCAAAAGGATCAATGTCTGGTTCTCTAACAGATGTGAGAGGGCGATGAGGGTTACCTCTTTGTGATCGAACAGGGACAGACCTTGACTTAGGTTTTGCTGTCTCAGGAACAGGTTCTGCAACAGCAGGTCGCTTCCCTTTGGATGAGCCAGGTTTCGAAGAGCTTGGTTTGGAGGGCGTCATCTTAGGTGGTGGCGTCAGCTTGGCAGGAGCGGGGTACCTTGGAGTGGTTTTGGTTCGCGCCATGGGAACAGAGCGAGGAGGAGAGGTAGGAGGAGAAGGTGAAGGTGTGAAGGTTCGGTCTTGGGAGCGAGTGGAAGGTTTGGAAGGAAGTTTGTACACCTTTTCTTGAGGAGGCTTGTGTGCTATGGTTTTCTTCCTCATTTGGTGGTTTGTGATTTAAGATGAATGAGAGTAATGTGGGTAGTGGTGAAAATCGATGGAATAAAGAAGGAGTTATGGAGGGAAGAGATGGAGTGTTGGTAACCGTACCCAAAAGCAGATTTCCAAAACCATGCAACTGCATCACCATTTGAAAAGACTTGAAAAGACATGACCTCATACAAAAAAAGATTTTATTTGAATTAAATTTAAAAAAAGGAAGTTAATTTTAAAATTTTGAAAAACAACAAAATTAACTTGAAACACTTTTTGGGCCAAAATTAAATCCAATTGAAAACCTTTTGGGCCACAAAACATTTAGTGAAAACCTTTTATGAAGCACACAAGTCATCAAAAATAACAAACAAGATTGTAACATTCATGTTAGGGCCTTGAAGTGATATGAAATTAATGAAACACATTTGGACCACTCTTGATCTGAATATTGAGGTTGGCCCAGATTGAGGTTCATCTGAAACAAGCCCAGAACACGCTGACTTGATGGAAGCATTCATCACTTGCCCAGAATTGTCTCATGCCTGTTTATGAGACAAAAAAAGCTCCAGCAAATACATCAGCATTTTTCAAATAAAGAATCATAACTCAAAATTCCTAGACAAGTCCTAAGCATGCAGAATCTATCCTCAGCTAATGGTTTTATAAAAATATCTGCTAATTGCTCCTCTGATTTAACAAATTGAATACTAATATCCCCTTTTTGGACATGTTCTCTTATTGAGTGAAATTTCACTTCAATATGCTTAGTCCTAGAGTGCAAAACTGAATTTTTAGAAATATTAATGGCACTCATATTATCACACATCAGGAGAATATTTTCAGCATTTAATTTGTAATCAGCAAGCTGCGTTTTTAACCATAAAAGTTGAGAACAACAAGAAGAAGCAGCTATATATTCAGCCTCTGCAGCGGAAAGGGCCACTGTTAGTTGCTTCTTACTTGACCATACATTTAAGGACTTCCCAAGGAAGCAACATAAACCAGAAGTGCTCCTTCTATCAACTCTATCACCAGCAAAATCTACATCACAATAACCAACTGCGGAAAAATCATCAATCTTAGGATACCAAAGACCAAAATTGGATGTGCCATGAACATATCTAATGATCCTTTTAACTGCAGAAAGATGTGACTCTTTTGGTTTAGATTGGAACCTAGAACACAATCTAACACTTTGCACAATATCGGGTCTAGAGGAAGTTAAGTACATAAGAGAACCAATCATTCCTCTATACCTAGTCTCATCAACATCTTTCTCATTTTCTCCCTTATCTAATTTAGAATTAGGATGCATGGGAGTTCCCATGGGTTTGGCATTTTTCATACCAAATTTCTTAACTAATTCCTTGGCATACTTCTCTTGATGAATGAAAATACCTTTTTCAGTTTGTTTAATTTGCAGCCCAAGGAAGAAATTAAGTTCACCCATCATACTCATGTCAAATTCACTTGTCATGAGTTTTCCAAATTCAGAACAAAGGGATTCATTTGCTGATCCAAAAATAATGTTATCAACATATATTTGGACTAGAATAAAAGAATCATTAGAATTCTTGATAAATAGAGTTGTATTGGTGGTGCTTCTTTGAAAACCATTTTTCAAAAGAAAAGAGCTAAGTCTCTCATACCAAGCTCTAGGAGCTTGTCTTAAACCATAGAGAGCTTTAGACAATTTAAAAATATGATTAGAATGCTCTTTATTTTCAAAACCAGGAGGCTACTCCACATATACTTCTCTATCTATCACACCATTTAAAAATGCACATTTCACATCCATTTGATATAATTTAAAACCACAAAATGCAGCATAAGCTAAGAGAAGTCTTATGGCTTCCATTCGGGCAACAGGGGCAAAGGATTCATCAAAGTCTATTCCTTCTTCTTGGTCATATCCTTGTGCCACTAGCCTTGCCTTGTTTCTAGCAATGCTACCATCTTCTCCCAACTTGTTCCGAAAAATCCACTTGGTACCGGTCACTTTCTTTCCACTTGGCCTTGGAACCAAAGTCCATACTTGGTTCTTTTCAAACTCAAGAAGCTCATCCTCCATAGCTTTAACCCAAGAAGGATCACTAAGTGCTTTCTTGACGTTTTGAGGCTCTATTTGTGAAAGAAGGGCAATGTTTGGTCCTTCATTTGCCTTTCTAGTGGAAGACCTTGTTTGCACTCCATGAGAGACGTCCCCAATGACAAATTCCTCAGGATAATTCTTCAAGAATCTCCATTCACGAGGTCTGGTGGACTTGGAGGCAGATTCATTCACCAAGGGATTTTGGGCGCTGCTGGCTGCAGAGTTTCCTTCAGATTCATGAGACAAAATGGAATTGTCTCTTGAATTTTCAGCATTTGCAGTTTCTGGTTCAGCTTGTCCAGAATTTTCTTTTCTTTGATTTTGAGCAGTTTCAACTTCCTTTTGAGCTTGATTTCCTGCATCACAATCTTCCAAAATACTTTGTACCAAGTTAGTATCACAAAATGTAACATGCATGGATTCTTCAATAATTCTAGCATCTTGATGATAAACCCTATATGCTTTACTAGTTGTGGAATATCCTACAAACAAACACTCATAAGCCTTTGGATCAAATTTCCCCAAATTTTCTTTGTTATTTAAAACAAAACATTTGCATCCAAAGATGTGCAAGTAATCTAAGTTTGGTGGGTAGCTTTTCCAAAGTTCATAAGGGGTTTTCTTCAAAAATTTCCTTATGATTGTTCTATTCAAGATGTGGAAAGCTGTGTTAACCGCTTTAGCCCAAAGGAATTTTGGAACATTACTCTCACAAAGCATAGCTCTTGTCATCTCTTGTATGCTTCTATTTCTTCTTTCCACAACACCATTTTGTTGTGGTGTTCTTGGACAAGAGAAGTTGTGAGATATTCCAAATTCCTCACAAAAGGATTCAAACAAATTGTTTTCAAATTCAGTTCCATGATCACTTCTTATAGAAGAGATTTTCAAATCCTTTTCGTTTTGAATTTTCTTGCAAAAAGGTTCAAAGGCCGAAAAGGCTTCATTTTTGTGTGCAAGAAATAAAACTCAACCAAACCTAGTGTAGTCATCCACAATTACTAAACCATAATGTTTACCACCTAGGCTTTGAGTTCTCGTTGGACCAAATAAATCAATGTGTAGCAACTCAAGTGGTCTTTTAGTAGAGATGTCTTCCTTTGGTTTAAAAGAACTTTTGGTTTGTTTTCCCATTTGGCAAGCATCACAAGTGATGTCTTTGTCAAACTTTATCAAAGGAAGACCTCTCACTAACTCTTTCTTTACAAGTTTGTTTATTTGAAACATACTTGCATGGCCCAATCTCTTGTTCCATAACCACTTTTCAGATTCTTTATAGTGAAGACAAGCTACATTTTGATCCTTTAGTTCATCAAGAGTAAGTCCATACATATTATTGAAATGCTTGGCAACAAACATCACTTCATTTGTCTTTTCATTAACAACACAGCATTCAAGCCTTTTGAAAACAACTAAATATCCTAAATCACACAGCTGACTTATACTCAAAAGATTATGCTTTAAACCACATACCAAAAGTACATCATCAATGAAAGTAGATTGCTCATTACTTACTTTTCCAACAACAATGATTTTACCTTTACCATCATCTCCAAAGGTCACAAAACCTCCATCATACTTATTTAGTTTGATGAAGTAGGTTGACCTTCCAGTCATGTGCCTTGAACATCCACTATCCATGTATCACATGTCCTTTTTGTTCTTGGATGCTAGGCAAATCTGCATGATGAGTTTCAAGTAGCCTTAGGTATCTAAATTAATTTGGATCCTTTGAAGTTAATCCATCTTGGTTGCCCAAGTGCATTGAAATCACAGACAACATTGTAAACTTTGTTTCCTACAACTCTCTTTTCAATGAAGCATTGTGCATATGAGTGACCAAATTTCTTGCAATTAATACAATGATTTTTTGGTGTGTGTTGCTAAAACTGATGTGAGTTATATTGCTTGAAATGATTAAAGTTTTGAAATTTTCTGGTTTTTGGAGGAGATGCATTTCTTTTGACAAACTGATTTTTATTAAAGTTATTCCTCTTTGCAAAAGCATTTTCACCAGAATTTTTTTGAACATTTTTGCCTTTCGAAAATGAGGTTTTGTTGTAAAAAGGTGGTTTCTTGAAAACAGCCTCATTTTTCGAAATGTAACCCAAGCCTGGCCGGTTTGAACTCGGACCAGTTCTTGGTGAAGGCTCAGCTTCATTTGTGTATTCTTCATCAGATTTTTCTTCACATGTTGAAACATATCCGATACCTGATTTGTTTGGTATGGATTTGGTATTTGATGAAGAGGCCACAAATTTTATAGAGGAAGTGTTAGAAACTACATCTTCCTTGGCTATGTAGCCTAAACCAGATTTTTCAAACAATGGTCTTTGACTTGCAAGTAATTTGTCCAAGTTGCTAGAACCTTGAGCAAATTTTGCTAAGTCACCATTCAGCCTTTTAATCATATCATTTAATTTTTCATTTTCAGCAATTAACTCATGAGAAGGATCCACAATGTGCTTTCCTTTTAATTTTTCAAGTTCAGATTTTAGAAATATGTTTTCTTCAATGAGGTCTAAAGCACATTCAGTTTCCTTCACTTTTTCTTTTAAAAATTCATTTTCAGCTCTTAACACATCTCTTTCAGATTTGCACTCATTGTATTTATCAAGCAGTTTTGATGTGTTTAAAGTGAGATCATCAATAATAACATGCAAGTCCTCAATGGTCAAATCATAGTAGTTTACCTCATCAAGATTGTTGTTTCCAGCCATGAAGCAGTCTTTGTCATCTCCTTCAGATTCTTCTTCTTCATTTGAGTCATTCTCAAGATCTTCCCAAGCTGCCATGAGTACTCTCTTCCTTTCCTTCTTGCCTTTGTCCTCCTTTTTGAGCTTTGGACAGTTTGATTTGAAGTGCCCAGCCTCCTTGCAATGATGACACGTCACCTTGCTCAAGTCTATCTTTTGCTCCTTTGAACTTGAACCCTTGTATTTGCTCTTGCTTTTCATCATCCTTCTAAATCTCCTAGCAAAAAATAAAAGCTCGTCATCTGAAATACCATCACTAGACTCACTCTCTTTCGGTTCTATTTGTGACTTGAGGGTTATTCCCTTTTTCTTTGAGTCTGTGTTTGTGTGTGTGGCTTCATAGGCAAGGAGTTTTCCTCTCAGCTCATCATAGGTTATGGGACTTATGTTGTTACTCTCGGTTAGGACAGTGACAGTGTTTTCCCACTCTTTTGTGAGGCTTCTAAGGAGTTTTCTCACCAAGGTTTGTTCTGCATAGTTTGTACCCATAGCATCAAGGTTATTGATTATGATTGAGAATCTCTCAAATGCTTCATCAATGCTTTCTCCATCCTTCATGCTAAACATCTCATACTCTTTTTGCAGCATATCAATCCTCGTTTCTTTGACTTGTTTAGTGTCTTCATGTGTAACCTGGAGTTTTTCCCAGATTTCTTTGGCTGTCTTGCATCTAGACACCTTCCGGTACTCTTCAAAGCTGATAGCACAGTGAAGAAGGTTGATTGCTTTAGCGTTCAGCTCTATCTTCTTCTTGTCATCTTCATTCCATTCAGCTTCTTCTTTCGGAGTCACCACTCCATTAGCACTTGTTTTTGTTGGGATCTTGGGACCACTCACAACGACCTTCCATAAGTTGTAGTCAATGGATTGGATGAAGATCCTTATCCTTTCTTTCCAGTAGGAATAGTTCTTTTCGTTAAAGAAAGGTGGCCGGTTGTTTGACCGGCCTTCAGTGAGGGTGTAAGCAACTGTGGTTGTGCCCAGATTGTTCGCCATTGGATCTTTGCTCCAAGCGGTTAAGCTTGATTCTTGAGACCTTAGCTCCTGATACCAATTGAAGGTTGTGGTAGGCTTAGAGAAGGGGGGTTGAATCTATGCCTTCCTTTTAGTTTCTGTTATTACCCTTTTAAACAAATTTGTAATTCTGATTCTGTTTGAACTCAGCAGCGGAAATTTATGAGACATTTTATTTTTGTCTCATGAATATCAGAAAATAGAACACAGCAGAGAAGAGAAAAGCTAACACCAGCATGTATCCTGGTTCGGTTGCCTTGTGCTATACAACCTACATCCAGTCTCCTCCACAACTATAGAAGAATTTCACTATAGTTAACAGTATTACATACACCAATAACACAGGATTGACCCAATCCTTTCACACTCAAGTTCTAACCTAACTTGACATTGGCTATGCTAATACCTAACTATTCCTCTTAGTGCTAACCCAACTAAGAAAGGGATACCTTACAGGTACAAGATACAAGACATAAACATACCTAAAGAAATCTGAAAATAACTCTAGGCTTTTCTCTCAAGTGTATCACTCAGCCTTTTTCCACTCATGGCTTTTACTTGAGCTCTCTCAATATGCCTTTTCACTCAAGAAATTACAGAAAGATATACATTGAAAAGTAAGTTACAATCTGTAAAACATGAAGGAGATTGACTTCATCAACAGCCTCTATGCTATGCTAAAAACCAGATTAGCAAGCCTCTGATTCAGTTCTTCATACTGGCGGAATGCACCTTTGATTAGGTTACACTGTCCAGTTAGTTGAACTTCTTCAAAGAGCTCTTCACAGAACAAAACCTCTATTCACTGGTTTTCTCCCTTTTTTTCTGAATGAACAGCAAGCTTCTTTTATCTCCTTGCATGTGGCTGAGTTCTTCTTCCAAGGTCAACACCTTGATCCTTGAGCTTCACCAACCCACTGTCTCACTTTTTCTATTAAACCTCACAATGGAAACTTTGCTTCTGACTTCTCCAACTTTACCGAAAGCCATATAGGAGTAACCGAAATTTTCTTCTAATGGTCAACCAAATCTGAACCATAGAGATGCAACTTGGTCCCCAAGAATCTCTTGTGACCGTGGATTTGTAGCAGTGAAGAACAGAGATCAACTTTCCCTTGAATGCCATTTTCAGATAGAGCAGAGAGTTGGGAAGAAGGGATGAAGATCTGATGCATGCAAGATGAGATGGATTACCTTTCTTAAGCTTGATTTGGTTTGGATTTTTTGTTTTAGCTTCTGTGCTTCAAGCTTCAACTCTCTCTCTCTCTTGTTTCTTTGGTTACTAGCTTATGGAGGAAGCTTTTTCTCTCTTTTCCTTTCTTATTTTTCTGAAGTCTTGATGTGACTTGATTAGAGAGGAGAGGAACGTTGCTTTGGTTGGAGCAAGATGGAGGGAATTGAAATCAATTCGGGCTTGGATCGGGTATCCATTCTTTTTGCCCGTTCTGATTTTTTCAGCCTTGTTTCCTCATGGGCTTCATTTATTTATTTAGCCACCAGCCTTGCTATATTATTTTCATATCAATTTGGGCTGCTGAACTAAGTTTTGGCCTGCAACATATAATAAATAATTAGCAACATATACTTATTAATTAAACAATTCTAATTATTTATTTTGCCAAAAATAATGTTTGTCATCACTAATTAATTTAGTTAATTTCTTAACTAAACACACATTGATATACCTATCCATCTCTAAATGACAATGAATCTGTTTCATTTGGTTAATTATGTTTAACTCTTGCTATATGTTATGCTTTGAAAGAGATGGTTAGCCTTGTTTAAAATCAATTATCTTTAACCTATTAGGCTAACTGAATCACGAACGATAGAACTCAACAACAAAATTTATCAAGTAATAATACAAATGATTAGTTTATATAATTATTTTCTTAGACAAAGAGTATGTAGTGTGTGAATGTTAAAGAAGTATCGTGAGTCATACCTTGGCACATAGAATCCGTAGTCTCTAATGCAATTGGGACAGAAATATCTTTTCTCAGGTTCCCTTAAACCGCGACGACACTTCTTACATCCTTTGTACCACCAACCAAACTCGGTCTCAACTTCCTTAATCGTCCCGGCAGTAACAAATACAGCATCCTAAAATCGATGGATGCAAGGATACAACACAACAATTGAGATTATGATCCAACAAACATTAGAATTAATGATTGAAAAAAAGGAAGACCAATAAAGAAAGAATTTTACCTGATTATGCTCCTTTATCTCGACAATTGTTTTGTAGACTGACAGACGCAAAAAATCTTCCTCATCTGAAACAAGTTGATCACAGACCAGCGGCATTATGCCTTGTCCGTCAATAGGATCCAATTTGTTCACCCTTGCATTTTTAAATCAGAATTGATGAAATTTGCTAATAGTTAAATAATCAAAAGCCTTGTATAAATATTCTGCTGGCCACACTACTGATCTATACACTGTACTTTGTAAAGAAATCCAAAAAACTCAACAATGATAAACAGTTTCAAATTGTAGTTTGTGTTGGAAACACCCATGACCCCTACAAAAAGACATAACAAATTAAAGAAAATACCAGAAGCATATGATGATACAAAACATGCATTCAAATACCAGTAAAATAAACAAACCACTATAAAATTTCATCTTGCCCATTTGGAGAATAACTACATAGGTAAGACACGGCTGTTCTTCCAGATATTTGAGCAAATCAAAAGCAAAAAACTGCCACAACATTACCCTTAATTTCTGTCCACCCCTATAAAAAATAGCAATGCTTGTAGAGTAAAGAGAGGCACAAAATTCCAAAATAAGATTTTAAAACAAAAGCCACTATCAAAAAGATATTAAGCATTACTCAAGATCATCAAGTTCTATGGTGATATAACTAGACGGCTTCCTGTCCCGTGTGAATTCGACCAAGTTACTCTTAGAGGCAAGCTGACCTATCACATCTACAAAATAAAGGCACCAATCTTTCTATTAACAAAACACTATCTGCTCAAATTTTTCTCCAAAAATGACATTTTTTTTCAAAGTTTTATCCATGTTGAAATCAAATTTTTTTAATTTTCTTAAAAATAAAAATATAAAAGACTGTTAATAAATAATTAGGGCCTAGAAATCAAAGTTCGTGAAGAAACAAAAAAATAAATAGGTTAGTACTTATTACCAACGATACCTTTAAAGGTACTAATTCTTTAGTTGCTATATATATGAATCTGTCTTTAGATGTGTTAAAATAAAACGCATAATGATAGAAAATAAAGCCAATAACAAATTGAAGAAAAGTTTTACTAAATAATACAATTTTTTTTAGTATTATACCTATAACAAAAAATGACGCATCAGCCAATTCAAATGACATACATTAAATATAGACATATTATGTAATACAATCAGATTGATAAATTATTTTGCTTAAAAAAAATATATTTCCTTAATGAAATTTTTTAATACATAATTCAAATAAAAATAAGACATTAATTTTTAAAGTATTATTTAATTGTTATAGGACATTATAAGAATAATACATAAAATTATATAAATTTTTTTATTAAACAAAATTTAAATGAAATAATATTTAATTGAGTTAGAAATTATATTATTTCTTAATATAAAATTATAGGAAGGGAATAATTGTTACAGGAAGGGAATAATAAAAAAATTATTCCTTAATATAATTTCTTAATGAAACAAATTTTAAAAATAAGACATGCTCGTCACAATATATTATATTATATTATGTAAAAATTTTCAATCAATTCAAAAGATACAAAGTTAACATTTACGGCAAAGCCCAACATAAAGCCAAACTCTTTTCCATGGGTAATAACTAATTTCTTACGGGTTAGACCCTATAAGCTCTTGGGGTGTATATTTGGTTAGAAGATAAAAAGAGAAGCAAATTTTACTTAAATAAATTTCACGAAAATTATATGAATGAGTAAAGTATCGTTTTTGTCCCCAACGTTTGGGGTAAGTCCTATTTGTGTCCCTAACGTTTAAATCATCCTATTTGTATCCTTAACGTTTATAAAAGTAATTCAATGTTATCCTACTATCGATTATACTAACAAATCAGATTATATTTTTCAATTATTCTCACTTTGATGTATTCATTCTCAATTAGGTCTCACTTGGATGTGTTTGATTTTAATATTATACCCACTATTTGTGTTTATATTCAATTATGTCCCTAGAAAAGTGAATTATGTAAATATTGTAGGAATTAGTTTCAATATTTGATGAGCTATTTTTTGGAGTAGATCATCGATTCTATCCCAGACATTTGTATTCTAACTTCAAGAAGAGATTTTTAAAACTCAAACTAAAGCGCTCATGATGTGTAATTGGTGGCAGGATAACATTGAATCACTTTTACAAACGTTAGGGATACAAATAGGACGATTTAAACGTTAGGGATACAAATAGGATTTACCCTAAACGTTGGGGACAAAAACGATACTTTACTCTTATATGAATCTATAATACTTGAGACTTGAGAGGAATAGCAATAACCATTACTTGAATCCATATCTGTCCACTATATGCTCATAATAAAAAAGACAGCAAATGGTGCAAAACAATATATAGGATTAAAAAATTAGACCTCAAAGAATTAAATAACACATGCATTATATATTAATCTAACAAAGTACTTACCAACTAAATAACCATCTTCTTTAGACTCTGCATGAATTTTTTTGAACGGAACAAAATTAAATCCGTTCAATGAAATTGAAGAATCTTGTACCGGACGCACAATCGTGTCCCTCTTGAAGTGGATTCTAAATCGTGTCTAGTAGGCTTGAACTTGATGGTATTCAAAGCAACTCCAAAATTAGTGACCACGTACACGTTGCCCTAAGCGAGTAGGCCCTCGAAGATAGGAACAAATATGTCTTTAACAGTGCATTGAATTGTATTCCCCTGAATGCATTAATTTTATAGAGTCACAGATAAATGAGGATTATTGCTCAGTCATTACCAAAATAAATCTCAAATGCAAAGAGAATATTTTACCTCTTCATCAAGGACAACCATCTCAATAGGTGCCTTCATCCCAGATTTTGCAAAGTGAGAAATGGTCCAAAGTCTAATGACACGTACTTTGAGCTTTCACACCTTATGCATTGGACCAGCATTGATACACTTGATGAGATCATATCTAAAAATCAAGGACCTCATATTTAGTGAAAGATAAAAAAGAATATTGTGAAACAATCCACATGGCATATGAACTCACCTAGCTGCCATTGCTACCTGCCACTACAAAATTACTCAAATATTATGAATTTCAGTATAGATAAAGAGAAAGTGTGGTGATGACCTATGCTATACTTATAGAGAGTCACAGCACTGTTCAGCCCCAGTATTAGTAAGGATTGCAAGAATCTTTACGTTTCTATCAAAATCCAACTAAGAAAAAAATGAAAAGTTTTTGGACTATTCAAGATTAAAGAATCTGAATCATATCAATAAAATATAATTATCAAAATTAGGATAGAAATTAACGGCCAACATTTATTGTGTTCTATTTACATCGCAAACTGGAATTTAATTTTGAAAAATCAAAATAAGAAGCAATATATGCTGAAGAGGAAATCACCATATTTACATACACTAATTAGGTACTGTAAATCACAAGAAGTTTTGAAAAGGCATGAAATTATTTTATTCTTGTATGTTGGCAAATCATTCTATATCATAGATACTGGCATTTCAAGAGGTACAGAATAAAAAGGGTATGAGAATAAAATTTGATATATAGCACCAGTTTTTTTGTTTCTTAATATGATATAATTCCCAAAAGATTTGTTAATCGTACCTTCAATATGACCAAAGATTGTGTTGATCTCAGCAAGTCATTTGTCTCTTTCACCCTGCATCCGTTCTATAAGCATAAGCATTCTCCTTTTATGATCATCAGTCAATTGCTTCATGCGCTTGACCTTCAGCCTCTGCTATTGCTTTAACTATAATAGTAGATAATTCTATCTCAGCACGCTCTCTCTCAGTCTGACGCTGCGGTGGCTGCGGGCTCGTGATTTGGGGAGCTAGGGTTCTTCTTTCAATATCAAAATTTCACGTCAATTTCAGAGAGGAGAAGCGAGGAATGTGGGAGTGGGACTAGGTTACAGGTTACGGGCTTAAGTCGTTGGGGATTCAATTTTTTTTTTAAAGTCAAAATGGCACCGTTTGGAGGAGTTATTAACAAACCAGAAACCCTTTAAAAAAACCGACCAGTTCTAACGGTTTATCGAGTAACTACAGATTCGACCAATTTTGTAATCAATTTTTTTGTTAGTCGGTTTACTCATAACATCTTTTAAGCCATTTTTAAATTTTATAAAATTATTTATAATAATTACAAAAAATGTTTATAATAAAAAATTTTAAAATTTTATAAAAATATAATATTTAAAATTGTTAATAAAATCTTAGTCGTACTCTGTTTTAATAAATAATAATAATGATATTAGTATTTTATATAATAACCCATACAAAAAGCTTAAATTTCATACAACATTTTTTCATTCATTTTTAATAGCTCACAAATACAAAAAAATTATTGTACGAAATTTAAATTATTTTTGTATTAATTTTTATATACAATACCCATATCATTATAATTATTCAGAAGTTGCATGTAATTCGAACCTTATGAATTTAATTTACTACGTATTTGCCTAAATCAAATTTATTCAATTCGATTTATATAAATATGCAAATTCGATTTATTTAATTTAATTTATTTTTATATGTGGTATGATTTGATTGAAAGAGCAATAATTTATGTTGCTTCGTAAATTCTTTTATAATTTTATCTAGCATCAATAAAATTAATGTTAATTCATATATAGTATATAAATAAATTTAATTAGAATAAATAAAAATTTATTTATTTTATTTTAGGCTTTATAATTGAAAAGACTAATGCACTAATATAACGATTTATAATTAATGTAGTATAATTAATTAAGTAATATAAATTATAATAAATTATATTAATTATATTAATATTTAAATATCTAATCAAATCAATTAGTTGATATAATTAAGTCAGTGCAATATATTGTATTGAATGAATTAAAACAATTAAATCGGGAAACACTCTCCGAAACATGCCACATCAGTTTCATCATTAAGTACAGACATCCGATTTTTATATAATAGAATAGATACACAATCCGGTTCCTATCTATTTTAAAATAGGATAAAGCGATTTCTGTCAAAATAATAGACCCATTCCGATCCCTGTCCGTGTCTTTCGTGAGTCATGGCAGTTCCTCCGTCATCGAAAACTCCAAACTTAACGAAAGAGACCTACGTGGCACTTAATATTGTTGATGTAGATGCTAAGTCACCGTTAAGTGACATGCTAGCGAATGAGAAATTATAAAAGATCGATTTGTCTCCCTATGGACAATGGTCAGGGTCTATTTATTCCTTTTTAATCATCCACAAAAAATGATGTCATTTCACATACTGCGCTGAACCAAAACCTATGTTATTTGGAGGTGATTATTTATTTCAGTTAAAACCTATCACTTCTCTTCCAAATCAAATACGAACGGTATGACACTATAAAAAAAATTTTGAAAATAGTCAAATTTACCAATGGACAAATTCAAAGGTAAAATTTTCACCGGCAAATTTTTTAGTTTGTCACTAATTATTGACGGTTTTAACACCGATTTAAACTTCTAATTAGCGAATTTTTAGAAGTTGTTACCGTCTTTTTGATAGTAACTTTAGCCCCATAAATTTATTTTTTGCACATTTTTTATCATCAGATTTATCTTCTATAAATTCAAAGGTAATATATTATTTATTAATAATTAAATTAATTAATACCGACAAATTCAACCGACCGTAAATTTTAAAAGTCATGAGTGAAAGAGTTAGAAGAAAGGTTAATTGGATTAGAGAATAAGTGGAAGAAGTATAAATTCAAAATCAGTGAGAATCTTGAAAATAGATTCTTAGTTTTTGATGTAGTATTTTTACATTTTTTTGTAGGATTGTAATTGCAAATTTGTTCAGAGTAACTATGTAGAAAATTTATGACTAATTTAAATTATTTGGGAGTTGTTTATGTTATGGGATGACATTGAATATTTAAATACTGTTGAAGATAAATAAAAATAGATTATTATGATCAATGTTTAAAATTTTTCAACCATTTGTGCAAAGTAACAAAACAGCAAATTAATATATTTGTAACATGCATTTTTTTTAACTTCAAAAGCATAGATGTTCATATTATATATTGATAATATAATAAAGAAGCAATCTATCTTTCATAATTTAACACCTAATAATAGCATAATATGGACAACAACATAGTCCTAACAAAAAAATATTTGTCCCAAAACCAAAAGTATTGTATAACTGAGAGGTTTTAAACAAACAAAATAAATATAGCCGAAACAAAAAAACATATGTCCTTAAGTCTTATATATAATATTCACACTAGCAAAGTATAAGTTATCCAATATCAATTCTTCTTAGGTGACTTAAATTTTAGAGGCTTTAAACCTAAAGTGGTGGGCACAAATTAGAGAAGCTTTGATGACAGTCCTGAACTTGCAACAATTATTGTCTTTATTGATATTACACCACTTTTAGTTGTTGAATTTGTTGTGACAGTTGTTGGCCCAGTTGTGGATTTGGTGAGTCATGAAGTCACCTATTTGATTTGGAAAAAGAGTGAGAGGTCTCAACTAAGATGAATCATTTTCAAATAACATAAATTTTGGTTCAGTAGAGCATTTGAAATGATATCTTTTTTGGTGGATAAAAGAAGACAAATTGACTCTGATCATTATTTGTAGGGGACAAATCAATCCCTTACCATTGCTCATAAGGAGATAAATCAATCTTTGATCATTGTCCATTCTCCAACATACCACTTAATAAAAATTCAACGTCTACATCAGTAACATTAAATGTCACATAGATCTTTTCTGTTAAGTTTGGTGAGAAATGATGACGGAAAGACTGCCATGACTCATAGCAAAAAGTACAGAAATCAAAATGGATCTATGTTTTTTTTATAGAGATCGTCTTATCATATTTTAAAATGGACAAAAATTAAATCAGGTGTTTATTAAAAAATTAATATATAATGTTAAGGTGTTAATATAGATCAACGTCAAGCCCATATATTTGGGTAAAACCCAACTCTAAAATAAAGTTGGACTCCGGCTTAAACAATAAACACATACATGGATCATGAAGCATTGTCCCCGATCAAAAAACATTTAAAAGCTCTAGCGAATTTTTATATTTTTTGTGGACTAAAGCTGTAAAGTTCAATACAATAAGGATTGACTCAAGAAGATATTGCACTGAAGACAAAAAAAAAAAAGATATTGCACTCAATATCCTCCTGACCATTTTTTTTTTTTAATTTTAAAAAGGTAAAATGTGTTTTTTATCTTACCATTTTAAAACTTGGGAGGATATCATCTCATGCATAAATGCACCTAAATGACCTAACTATTCGCAATTACTGAATTTAGGTAATAAGTACAATTTACATGAGAAGTTATTCTTCCATATAAATTTACATGAAGATATTTTTTTAAGGTCAACTAAGTACAAATTGGGTTATTTATATACATCGGTCAAAAATCAATCATTAATTTTTAGCTTATTAGAGTTTACATTTTGGTGAATAGAAAACTTACAAAATTTATTGCTTAATATACGTCGATCTTAAAAATCGAATTTAGAAAAAAATATTTAAAAATCTAAACAATTATCACTTATATTAAATCTCATATAATTCCATAAAAACATCCTTTATTCTTTTCTTTAGAAATCATTTCATCTTGGGAGAGTCCTCCAAGGATCTTCACCTTCTCCTTTGCTAGACCTAAATGAAATTGGTTCTCTCCCAGAATCAATAATCTCATAATCTCATGTTCCATTTTCACATAAACTTTTAGCACTTACACCTAAAAAAAACTTGAAAAAAAAAATAATGAATAATCAAAGCATCATCCTAATAAAATTGAACAACAAAAATCATTATATATTATATATGCAATAATTTATTAGTCATTAATAGATTTTATGAAATTCTAATATACAATAAATTACTCTTTAATCTATATATTAAATTAAAAAAAAATCATTGTGATTCTCATCCCCCAAACGGCCAAACACATAAAACTCCAAAGGGGCATTTTTGTTCACCTCAAAATTAAACATCAATTGACTTTGTCTAACTTCGTCTATAACACCCTCCTTACACGTATCTTAATAATCTAACTTTACATGCACACCATTTATTCAATATCGAAAGTTCCAATCCCATTATACCCTTTGAGGCGTTGACTGACTCAGCCCACTCTTCCTCTATAAACAAAACAAGTGTGCAAAATAAAGTGTTCTTTCTAGATGCTATATTATTAATCCCTTTTTTTCCTTGGACGGTTCTACCCTTGACTTCTCTTCATCATTATCATAATTCATATACTCCACCAAAACTAAGTACCACAAAATTGTAAAATCCCACCCTTCTTTGTCCTTTCCCCTCGTTTGATATGAAGATCAATAAATTATAGCATGATTGATGTCCTTTAATATTTTATTTAATTTTTAATTTTTAATTATTTAGTTTATTTCCACATCATTTGAAAGGGACTTGTTGGTAATGTGAAATGGTGATAGCAACGTCATTGGCTTGAAACACCGGCGATCCACAGAGTTGGAGTTAAAATTATACAACACATCCTTTTCAACTTTTTCGGTGCTCCAATCAGAATCATGTAATAATGTTACCTTATCATCATCTTTGTAGGCGTAGCCCTTGCTAGCTACTAGTAACACCAATTTTTTGCTTCTAGTTTCAAACCATTCTCAAAATAAATCACAAAATAACTAAAGATATTTGGATGTTAAATCAGATATTCAATAATATAAAGTGTATTTTTTCACTTTACGATTTTGTGATTTTTTTTAAAAATATTTTTAATATTTAATTTTATTTAATTTTTTTTAATATTTTCTATTTGTATCAAAGCTACTTTAGACACTTTTAATTTTATTCAATATCTAACAATAAATTTGACACAAATCAAAAACATTAGCAATAAAATGAAATATTAAGAATATTTTTAAATAAAATTACAAATATTAAAGACAAAAAAAAAATATTTTATCTTATTCAATATAATCTAAAATTAAAAAATAAAATAAAAATTGAATTTCAAGATAACCTACCTATGATGATATAAATATTCCTTCCAAAATAGTGATGCCAAATTTTTAGTTGTTAGGCTATAGCTAATTCCATGAGTTGAATGTTTCTATTTTAATTGATTAGGATAAGAATGCAGAGTAAGCATACGAGAGTACTTCATTTTTGTTTGCAGTTATCATTTGCCATTAGAATTTTGTTGATAATAAAAAAGAGACTATTTTTCTATTCACTGAGGTCATCATCCCAATATAATGATTAACAATGATGATTTGTCTGAACCAACTATAATTTAACTAACAATAATCACACAGCTTCTGGCATCATCGATTCATCTATTTTGATGATGGAATCAAAATTGTTCACAATAAGTAGTAGTTGCTTCTTGTGACTCCTTCAACATGAAATGAAAGAAAAAGAATGGAGTTGCTTCTGCTCATGAAACTGATCTAATTGTGACCTATTCCTAATCATTAGCGTAATATACGACTTTATAACTCAATTTTATTACAAAAATTTTGCTAAAAATCTAAGAGCAGTGGAGAACATTGTTAAGCTAGCACACTCTCTTCTCTAAATCTTAAGACATGCTTATAATCCAATCATTAGTAATAGGAATAAAGTTTTTGTTGCTGATGTGTATATAATCCAATGTTTAAACATGTAACAAATGGTAAGAAACACAATCTCTTTTGGCCAAAGGGACTTGACAGAAGTGTTTTGTTACACTTTCAATTATTTGTTTGTCATCCTTACAAAAAGAATCAAATGAATAAAAGAATGAATTGCATTTTGTACATTTCTACTTACTACTTGTCTCAACTAATTCTACATTCTACATTCGATTTAAATCCTTGATTTTGACTGTGCCAACACGGATATCTAAAGAAAGAAAACAAACTAAAAGGGACAAATTGCAAGTTGCAACCATCATGAACTGTAGTTTCCCAAGTTGATCATCAATTTTGACTCAATCAGCTCCAAAAATCTCAGATCCCCTTTCTAATTTCTTGCTCTTCCACACCTTTGCAGGTTCCAAAACAGCAAGTGATGCCTACAACTTTTGCAATCTACAATTGAGTTTGTCTTTGAACCAATATATCCAAAGCCTCCTTCATCCAATCATAAGGGCAGATTTCTTTTGCTTCAGCCACAGTCATCCATCTTCTTTTTCTGAAGTTCATCTCTGGCCAATTATCCAATTGCTTGCTAACAAGCATAGGGAACATGTATCCCTCATGAATTGTGGGTTGCCTTTTGCTCTTATAGGTCCATTTTCCCAATTCACTCTGCAAAGAGAACCACCAAAGCACAAATTGAATAAGAAATAAGAATAATAAAAGCCCCAATTTTTCTGGTCATGAAACTCAAAATCTATGAATTTGGTTGCAAGATAATACTCACTTCAATGTTGCCAAAAACACCAGCTTCCTCTATGGTTTCCCTTAAAGCAGCTTGCTCCATGGATTCATCAGTCTCCCAACCACCCTGAGTCCAAAAAGAAAACAGACATGTTAGGAACATAAAAAGGTTGCACAATTAACCAAAAAAGTGTAACATGTGCTTTAACAATAGGACAAGTTGTGGAGAAAATTACCTTTGGGAACTGCATTCCTTTGCCCTTTTGAGCACTAATCACAAGAACCTCTATTTCTTTGTCCTGTGTTCCATTATTCTTGTATCTGTAGGGAATGCATCTGTTCATTTACAAAAATCTAAGTCAGCTTAATCCAAAACACCAACCAAAAAGTCCAACAATAATAATAAAGCCAATTTTGAGAAAGACCCATTTGAGAGAAGCTTCTAAATTCCAAAACTTGGATTCAAATTTCAACTGCATGAATCAAAAGTCTAAACTTTACCCCACAAACGTTAACACCCCCCAACCACCCATTTTGAGTAAACCCCATTTGAAAGAAGCTTCTAAATTTCAAAACTTGCCCATCAACTTCAATTTGAGGATCTAAAAATCCAAACTTTAACCTCAAATAAAAAACCCCATAAGATGAAAAAGGATAAAAATTCAAAGGGGGGAAGAAAAATAGAGAAAGAAAGAAGACACACCCTACAACAAGGCGACAACCCTTTTCATAACGCTGCAAATGCCTCCCAGTTCGAGGGGACACCAAAGACATGACGTTTTCCAATTGTTTTGGGAACAAATCCGGAGAAGCTTTCTTGGCTGAGAACAGAAAAGAGTACAAGAATTTGCAAGCCAAGTTCCTAGAAAGCAAGAGACCCATCACAGCAAGAAGTTGTTGTTGTTTTAAGTCTTGTTTGTTAAGGAGGAGAAGAGGCATGGAAAACAAGAAGATGATAATGAAGATGAAGAGAAGAAGAAGGCAAAGCAGAGAAGAGAAAAGGGGTTAGGATGAGAGAAAAGGGGAAAGTGGGGGGTGCTTATATATATGTATGGACGTGTTCGTGGGGTTGGAAGGGGTGTGTGTGTGTCTGCGTGTGGGTAACTATGCCCACGCATCATCTAGGGCGTCTCTTTCTCACGCGCTTAAATTTAGAATTATTTTAACACTTTTTTCACTTATTTCTGTTTATCCTAACAAATTCAACTCCTCACTCTTCTGCTTTTCTTTTTTGGATAACTATTAGTACTGATTTGTTTGTTTATTTTATCAAATTCGTAAATTATTCAAATAAATACGTGAGAAAATCAGTTACCAAAAGAATTGAGAGTATTGACACACAAGTAATGAAAGTTGTTATTATTATTATTATTATTATTATTATTATTATTATTATTATTATTATTGTTGTTGTTGTTGTTGTTGTTGTTGTTGTGAGTAAATTATTAAAATGGTATTTGAAAGTTTGTAGTGTTGACAAAACGAATTTTAAAATATATTAATAATAAATAAGTTTTCGAAAAATTTAAAAATACGATAAAAATAACTAAATATTAAATATGCTCTAAAAATGATTTTAGAAATTAAATTTTGATGTAAATTTTTGTAATTATTATTAAAAAATATTTTTTTATTTTTGAAATTTAGTAATTTTTTGTCAAGTAAATTTTTTTAAGAAATATTTTATTGTAAATGACCACTTTTTAAAAAATAAAAAAATTATTATTCAAGTTTTGCTTGAAATATTTTTGTGCAGTTTCTAAATATTTATTCAAATGTTGTCATAAGAATCTATATCTAATGAATAAACAGTTTTGTTAAATATGAAAATATATTTGTTACTTACAAAAAATATAACGTTTATTTTTTTGTCGTTTTTTAAAATTATTCAAGAATTATTTTGTCGATAATATTTTTAAAAATAATTTTGCCAATGACTTAATTTTTCGGATATCAAATTGGTAATTAATCATTATTCTTGACATTATTTAGGATTGTTAAGCCCAAATTAATCTAAATAAAAAATTTTATTAAAAATTTATCAAAATCGTACTAATTTAAATTTAATTAGCTCTATTTTTAATTAACATCATGGATTAGATCAAATTCGAATCTAATCCAATTTAAATTACAAAATGTAATATAATAATATTATTTTATTATTAAATTTAATTTTTTATTTATAATATATTTCATTTATTATATATTTTTATCCTATTAATAGATGGTTGTTATTTAGTGAGTATTTTTTATGCACAATAAAATTTATTTATTTATTTTATCCCCCCTAGAATTTTTTCTATTTTTTAATAACAAAATCTTAATTTTTTGTAAATCAAACAAACAATCTAATCCAAACAGCAATAATTTGAATTAGATTATAGATTGGATTGAATTTAAAAATAAAATCAAGCCAATCTAATTCAAACCATAATTATATATTTTAGATCAGATAGATTAGTTTTTCTTTTAAAAGGATCTTTGTTAAATAGTCATCTTAGTGCTTAAATCTAATTAGAGAAATAATTATTTTATTATTCTTTATAATTTTATTAAATTTATAATTAAATTTTTATATTTTTTTAATTGGGTCTTTATATTATTTTTTATTTTATAATTAAATTATTAGTAGTATAAAAATATTAAATTTAACAGAATATTTTTTTACAAATTAAAGATACCGAAAATTAAAAATCTAACTAAATTTTTTACCATATATTTTTTGAGAGAAATATTTTATTAATTTTATCTTTTTTGATACAAAAAATACTTAATTACAGAATCTAATTGTAAATTTAATAAAATTATAAAAATTAACAAAATAATTAAATTTTAATTAGACAAGTATGCAAAACTTTTTATATTATCAATGTATTCTAATATCCTGAAGAAATGAAATATATTTATTTATGAATTTAACTTGTATGTATTATTAATCTAAAAGAATCAAACATATATCTAACCGTTTATTATCAAAATAATAAAGTGATTATATCTTAAAAATGTAAAAAATCAATTAGATGACCCTGTTGGATACTTTAAATTTCTTCTTTTTTTTTTTTTTATAATTGAAGACTTTTATGCTAAGATGCATAACATTTAGACTTATTTTATTGTTGTGTGTAAACGTATGGAGGTTAGTCATCCTCTGAGTGCTTCATTTGTAAAACACTGAAGCTGTGTTTGGTAACAAGTATCTCGGTATAGAAGACACAAAAATAAACTTTTTTTTTTTTTGTTTCTAAAAATTGTTTTTTTCTCTCTCTATTTTTTTAGTTTTCAAATAAACAAATAATCAGCCAAAAATTTTAGTGTACTATAAATACATTTTATTTATTCTACTATCCTTCTCCAAACAAATTTTGTGTTCAATATATCTATTTTCTTGTATTGAGACAATGATTACCAATCCTATAGTGTAATTGAATTTAATATTACATCTAATTAAATTATTTGTACAACTA
Source organism: Arachis ipaensis (assembly GCF_059453495.1). Lineage (NCBI taxonomy): Eukaryota > Viridiplantae > Streptophyta > Magnoliopsida > Fabales > Fabaceae > Arachis > Arachis ipaensis. The sequence continues at coordinate 139,857,885 of NC_142440.1, read as the reverse complement.
TATGATTAGTAGGTGAGAGAATTATTTATAATGGTTCATCTAGCGTGGGTTGGTATAGTAGTAATGTTATTCCATTGGCAATGGAGGTGGTGAGAGAAAAATGAAGAGAGTGATTTGATGAAGTAGTAATATTATTGGAAAATAAAATAAATAAATAAACAAGTTTTGACTAACAGATATAAATAGAGAACAAAATATAATTTCCTTCGAAGAATAATAGAGACACAACTTAATACTATACCCATAAAATTAAATAAATCTCGCGTTACGTGTCTTATCTTTTGAAATTATATATTTAATACTTAAGGTTATTATTAGTGGAAAATTTTAATTTTTTAATATATGTATAATAAATGTATTGGAAATTTGAAATTTAATATATATTCTTGCTGAAAAAAGTAAATGTAATTAAAGTATTTACAATTCTAAATTGATTTATGTAATATATGTCTATATTACTATATATTATGAATGTAAAATAATTATTTTAAACCCACAATCTTAAATGTTTTATATATTATATATACTTAGCATATATATAATTGAAAGACAGAGATTTTTTATACTAATATACAACACATTAAAGTTAATCTCAGTTAGCTTATTTGGGTCATGATTTGAATTTTGGTTGTCATATTTATTTTTTCATTACCATCTTCTATTTTTTTATATTTTTTTTACTGATACGATTGGCACAACTCACTCTAAAATAGTTTCTGTGTAATTTTTTTTAAAAGCATTAACTCCATTATGGATAAAAAAAAAGTTAATCTCAATAATTATGAATCATATATATCTCATAAAACTAATTACAACATCATATATATTGACCTTAAAATAGTAATCCTTTTTTTTCTTCTAATTAACATATGCTTCTTAATTAATTATCTTATTACTATAGTTTCTACCAAATTTAAGGACATAGTTATACTTTATATAATGAAAACAATACTTCACTTTTGCTCACTTTTTCATCTTTAACGTGGTCAATGTCATCTCCTCCATTTATTTTTCAAATTTCAAAAAAGAACCCTGCAAGTGCAAGTTGTTGTCTCTAACTTTTGATATCCTTGATTATTTAATAAACATGCTGCTAGGTTTATGAAGCAATTATACCTATTCAAACTATGCCAATTTGGTTCATAATTCACCTTAAACGATCCTAGGTAATGGGAAGTCATAAAATAAAGGCTCCAAGCAATGACTAAAGTATCTAGGCTTTGGACTTTCTAATTACATATAGGGAAGATATCTAATAATAAAGAAAAGGAAGGCTAGATAATGAAAATATTATAGACAATAAATAAAAATACATGATCAATAATATTTGTATTTATAAGAGAGTGTAAATTATTTTTTTAATTTAATTGACACAATTAATCTTTTACAATTATTTTTTTCATTTAATTATACCAAAAGTCAATTATAAATTTAGTGTAAATCAAATTTTAAAAAATTCTCTTTTATTATTACATTTATAACTATAATTTTTCTCAAATAAAAATTTTAAATTTTGATATTTTTAATCCTAAAAAAATCTCAAATATAATCACCTCAATATATTTTATAACAAATAAAAACATCTTAGATTTAATTAGTCTCTATTTATTAAAAATAAAAATATCTAAAATTATTAGTTTTTGACCTGCAAAATAAAATAATAAATAATAAACTAGTACCAATTTATTGATTATAGATATATAGTATATATTTAAAATTATAGATATTATACATATAAAATTATAAATGTTAAAATAAAAAATTTTAATAACTTCTACTATACAATTCATATTCTATATATAGACTATTAGAAAATAAAATATAAAATATAAAATATAAATAAAGATTAAAATATGAATTTGTAAAAGTAATTATTAATTGATCATCATATTAAAATTAATAAATAAATATACATATAAATATTAAATAAAAAATATTAAAATCATGATTCATGACTCATTAGTGCATATATAAGATAATTTGAAAAATATAATAAGACACATAATTTAAATTTTGATAATATTAATTGTAAAAATTTATTAATTATGGACATCATATATATAAATTATAAATATTATGAGTACAAAATTATGGATATTATATGTATAAATTTATGAATATTATGAATAAAATTATTAATTGAATAAGTTAATTTAAGTATTATCTCCAGGAATTGATGCATCAAGCTTTCTGATTATGTTTTTAATTGCACCAAAATTATAATTTTTGTCTTTGAATGTAGATGGCCTTTACAATATTACTTCGACTGCCTCTAATGATAATGATGAGATGAATTAATAAATGAGTGGTTATATAAAATATTAAAATTTTTGTCTTATAAAAATTAATTATAATTAACATCATTTAAAGAATATTATTATTACAGTTTCTTTATTATTATTAATCTTTATTACAATCCTAAAATATCAATATCAAATTATAGGGACATTAACATATAATTGGGTTGATGCGTTAAAGATATATTATTGTTATTAATATAATTGATATGTAGGAAGTCTTTAAAAATGTGATAAGTAAAGTGATTAGAAAGTAAGATAAAAAAATTAAAATATAAATAATTATATAAATAAAATTAATTTTAAAAAATTGGACTAGTTACAGCTAAAATATTTTTCTTCCCAAACTTTTTTTCAATAAAGAACTGGATATAGTGATAAGTATTATTGTGGGAATATACGGAAGGACAATAAAATATTAGCTAGCTAGGTAGGTAACTAGGTATAGTATGAACTTTTTAGTTGTAGTATAGAAAAGTTATCAGGTGTATCCAGAAATACTGGTGTTCCAGTTGTTTTAACGTTGATCTTAATTAATATATATTATATATATTTTATAATTCAAAATCAACGGTTAAAGCAACTGGAACACCAATATTTTAGGTACACCTAATAACCTTCCAATAGTATAACTGTATAAGCAAGCATTAATATACAAAGTAAAGTATTTTAAAAATTGTAAATATACGACACGGGGTAATAATTTATCTTCCCGTTTTAAAAGATATCGGAGCAATTGCCTTACTTATTAATCTATATTTTTATAAATTAAAAATTATTATTAATAATAAATCTGAGATAGTCAAGATGCACGGTAAGTATAAAACGTTATACTAAAACCAAAAAAAATTAAATCCTCAAAATTTTAAATTTTATTTTAAAAAATAAATTTATTAATATTTATTTTATAGATAGGACAAAAAAATATAAAATAAAAATATTTAATGGTAAAAATTTTATTTTAATTTTTAAAATAAAAATCTAAAATTTAAAAGATCTAAATTCAAACAAAAAAGTCATTGGTTTAGTTCTTAAAGTAAATAAGACAATTTTTTTATAAATTATATATAATAAATAATATTTTTTAAAAAAAAAATACACTAACTTTTATATATATATATATATATATATATATATATATATATGTATGTATGTGTGTGTGTATGTATCGATACGACGTGTATTATTAGTTCACTTTTTTATTTATTAAATACGTGAGAAAGAGTTAGTGTATAAATATTCTTTTTCAAAATGTCTATCACTATATATAATCTATAAAAAAATTTATCCTATTAATTATAAATAGTTTAATTTTAATACATTTTTAATATAAAATATTTTTTATAATTGTCTAATTATTTTTTTTAAATAATTATTTACATGATTAATATAAATTTATTTTTACTGATAAATATTACTTGATTAAATATATGTATAAAATTATTTAATATTAATAATGTATTTAAATTAAATTCATAAAAATTAAATCCCATAGCTTTTTATTTTTATATAACATTTTTATTATCTTAACTAATATTAAATTTATTATTTTATCATTATTATTTATTACACATTTAAGAAAGTGGTTAGTGTAAAATTTGAAATAGCAATAATATCCCATATCTGATGGGAGCGTGTGGAAGCAGTGGTGGTTGTGCGAAGGGGTTTGGGTTAAAAAAACATGGTGGGACGCGGCTTGGCTTGAGTCGTTTTCGAAACACAGTTAGAAAATTAAAGGAGAGTGAATAGAAATAAAAATAGAAATACTCGGAGTTGAAAAGACTCCAAAGACACGGTTATAGGTGGCGAACCATTATTATTATAAAAGATCAGGCAAAGCTAAAAATAAAGATATCCAAAAGCCGCAATCTTTGTCTAATTTTACTTTTAATAATTTATACCATCAAGTACTATTTTGGTGTTTAATATTTAAGTTAAATTTTAATTTAGTTTTTAATATTTTAAATATTTTATTTTAATTTTAAAATTTTACACAGATTTAATATTATTTTATAATTAAATTTGATTCGAATAATTAACAGAAAATTAAAATATTTACATTAATTATTAATAGGACAATTTTATTTACTTACTAAAATCGTCGAACGTTATATTGGCTTTTAAATATGATAATTTTTTGTGTCAAATTTAACCATGAAACAATACTGAATTTGTTCATATTCTGGTCTAATGCTAAGATCCAGATCCAAATAAAAGGCCCAATCCAAAATATTGGCTCTCACTCGTTACCGACCTCCTCTTGGGAAGTCGGTCTCAACAGGAACTTGGCTCAAAGAAATCGGAAACGAAGATTAGCTGGCAGATAACTCTTATTCAAATAAGTAACTGTCCCTAAGATCTCTTAACTCACTTCCAGGAGTCATATTCTAATCTCCCTAAGATAAAGGGACGGTTATCCTCCTTGAAAGGTGGAACTACTCCAACGGTGGTTATTGGTTCACCATTATAAATACACTGACACCCCTCAGGTATCACTAAGTTCCAATACTCTCTAAGCTTGCTTACACCTTTGCTGACTTAGGCATCGGAATGTCTTTGCAGGTACCACCCTCCATTCTCTCACGTACAAGTCGGACGGAGGTCCCCAAAAAGCAAATCTGATCGGAGGCTTCCATCCTCAGACGATTAGGCCAACCCAACGAGTTCAGCCTATAAATTTTCGGTTACCCATCGTAACAGAACTTATTTAAAATTTGTTTGAGATTGAAATAGAATGTTTAAATCATTATTAATAACGAAATTAGGATTTTGTTGCAAATGTTAGATGTCAAAATAATACTTTATTTTAATTTATTTATAAGTTTAATTATTCTATTAGTTTCTATACTTTATCAAATTTATAATTAGATCTCTATTTTTTTTCTTTTTAATTAGGTCCCTATATTATTTTTAATTTTATAGTTAGGTCCTTTATAGTGTAAAATACTTAGAGTTAACTGAATATTTCTTCGCATATTGAAAGTATTCATAATTAAAAATCTAATTAGATATTTGATCGTATGTATTTTAAAAAAAATATTCTGTTAATTTTAACGTTTTTGACATGAAAATGACCTAATTACAAAATTAAAAACATTGTAAAGATCTAATTAAAAAAAATATATAAATCTAATTAAAAATTTGATGAAATTATAAAGACCAATAAAATAATTAAATCTTATTTATTTCTAAGTTTAATTTGTATGTATTCCTAATGTATAAAGGAAATTACATAACTACATAAGTATTTAATTGCGAGATTGGTGTAGTGTAACAAAAAAAAGTGGAAATCTGATAAATTCAACAAACTTTATAATTCATGTCATGTATATGATAAAATTAAAATATTTATTGTTATAATTTTTGAAATGTAAAATTATCAACAATTCAAAGAATCTGTGTGATTTATTGAAGTTATAAGTTATCATTTTTAATTATTAACAAGCTTTATAATTTATGAAGAATATATATACACAATTGAAAGGAATAATTATTTGATTTATTTATTCATTATTTTAAAATAAAAAAAATTAAAACTTTTAACTTAACACAATCAAACAACAGTGTAGGTTTACTTCTTTATTCTTGTTTATTATATATACCTAGCATAGTTGCGTTGGAAAAAAATAAAAATCGTAAGAGTATATTACCTAATCTAAAAGACTTTTTAGGTAAAAAAATCCACTCTTCCTATATGAATAAATAAAATCTGACAATATAGAAACTCCTAAAAATTAAGGTTTTAAAAATCGCATTAGATCTATCGGTTTAATCAGATTAATAAAAAATTAGTCATTTGATCGATTTGATTGATTTCTAAAACTGTCTTACAAAAAATTGGTAAAAAATTAATTGAATTGATGGTTAATCAATAAATCGGTCGAATTTTTTAAAATTTTGATTTTGATATTCACAAAAAATGACGTCGTTTTGACACACAAAAAAAAAAGACCTATTACTATAGTTAACCAAACTCACTCCAAAGAACCACTCACACATGGTCTTCCTCAACCTTAATTTCCTCTTCCAGTCTTCCTCCAACGGCCCAAGAAGGAACTCCACCATCGCGGATCGAGGGTTCTTTAGTTGTCGTCGTCATCTGGTCATCGTCGGAAATACGATTTGAAAGTTTCATCGTCGTCGGACATCTGTTCTGACGTCGTGAACTCTAACTTTTTCTGCTCTCTATCGCCGTGAGTTTAAGTGTTTTGCAATTAATTTTTTTACTTTGTTAATTAACTATATAATTTTGAATTCTGAATTTTGAATGATGAATAGAATTTTGGATTTTGATTCTGGACAGAATTGATATAATTTTGGATCCTGAATTGCTATAATTCTAAATTTTGAATTAGTGTGTATTTAATTAAATCGGTTCAATCACAGTTTGATTTCGATTGAACCATTAAATCGGTCACTTGACCGGTTCAATAACCAATATATGTGTGTGTCTATAAATATATGTGGTAAATAGTTAAATTAGTTCATGAAAGATCACTCATTTTTTAAATTAGTTTTTGAAATATTATTTTTTAATCAAATTTGTCTTTCAAAAATTTTATATTAGTCATTTCAGTCCTTCCGTTACTAACGATGTCAAAATTTGTTGATGTGACACGATAAGTGACACCACAACACACTCTTAACAATCCTAATTGGCGGCTAACATGATAATTTTATGAAATTAGATCAAATCGACGCCAAATTGAGGGATTTCAATGCCTCAAGTTCTCTCCTCAATTACGTTTTGATTTGATATAATAATTTCATAAATTTATCATATTAGTAGTCAATTAAGACTCATATGTGTGTTGTAGTATTACTTAACGTGTCACAGTAACAAATTTTGATGCCATCAACAAAGAAAATGGTAAAAGGACTAATGCGATTAATTTAAATTTTTTGAAAAACGAATTTACTTAAAAAAATCTTTTGTAAGCTAATTTGAAGAACGAATGATTTTTTAAAGATGAATTTGACCATTTATCCCATATACATGGTGTATTATTCCTTCCATTTTAAAATAATTATCTAATAACTATTTTTTTATTTTTTAATATATAAAATATATATATCTAGACATATTATTAACGTATATAAAAAATAAACATATCATTAATCTAGAATGAGGCAATATTAATGAATTAATATCCTCAGTTGTTGTATCTACTATTTAAATAATTACGTGAATGAAAAGATAAACTTTCTATATTAAAATGTAGAGTACTATTTAACCCACTGATGAGTGTGTGTGCTTTTTTATGCTGAGACAAGCATCTAACCTTTACAATGAAACGGGGAGTTTCCATGCATATAAAATATGACAATTTTATAATATTAGAATATAATAAAAAAATGAGATTGGTCCCGGAAACCACGAGTCCATTGATTGCAACTAGAAAGGTTTGGGTTTTCCTGGGTGTTTCGTCACTAAACCAGCAAAAAGTACCACAGACAAGTTGCGGCAGTAAGATGGGTCATTTTCTTTTGTTGCATTCAAAGTTAAAATAAAAAGGAATCATTTTCTTATTTGTCCTAGACGTTTTTTTTCGTGTATCAACGTTAACTATGATTTTTTTTTAATTTTGTTTTTAACTTTTTAGATGAAGTTAGTATTCTAGAATAATTTTTACACAAATTAAAAATATAAAAAATAAAATTGAATAAAATTAAATGTTAAAAATATATATTTTTTTAAAATTACTAATATTAAAGATAAAAAAACATATTTTATCTATAATAATAATAATAACAATAATAATAATCTCTGCATATCATTTTTTGCATGGATTATCACTTTACACCACGATAAAAAGACGTGATTAGGATATATTAAATATAAATATATTGTAAATGTAAAAAACTTCGGTAGATGAATCCACAGTTTAACGTGGTTAATTAATCTCCTGAACATATATATAATATTATTTGAATATTTAAATCTTGTGTTTGATTCTCATTCTTAATTTTACTGTCTTAATAATTACGATATTACTTTTCATATTTAATAGTGCAGAAAGATCAATTTTACATCATTCCATCATTTTCATACATTATTATAATATTAACATGTGTAAGATATTTGATATGAAACGTATAGAATAAGCGAAAGTCAAATAAATTTGTTCATATACATAATTAATTAAATATATTTGCTAAATGGTTTTGTATTATTACTCAATAAAGAAAACAAAAATTTTTTAACAAAACAAGGTGCGGATGTAGAGTAGGAACGTAAAAACCAAAAGGAGCCAAGAGAAGTGAAACGTACAGTGCAGATTCTGCTGAAAATAATGTCTTGATTGTGAATTAAGTATTTGTTTGAGTGTCATTATTTTGATAAAAAAAGATATTATTTTAATAAAAAATATTTTTTTTTATATTTTAGTGTGTTTGATAAATTTTTAGTAGTAAAAATAAAAGTACTAGAAAAATTAAAAAAAAATATTTTTTTTGAAAATCTGTAATTTACATCTTTTTTTAAAAAAAATTTTTCTTTAAAAAAAGAATATTTTTCATGTAATAAATAAATAAAAAAGTACTTTTATATTATTATATCTAAACATAATTAATAGATAAAAATATCTTTTTACATGAAATATCCAAACATAAAATTACTTTTACTTTTTTGTAAGATATAAATCGAAAAAAGATATTTTTTTAGGAACTCACTCAAACAAGCACTAAATCTCTGTAATAGTCTTTCGGAATCATTGTTTTCACTAAATTTAATTTCTTAAATTCCAATTGCATTATTATAATCTTTGAAATTGAATTTCAGGTATCAGTAGTTTCTCGATTTCTTTCCAGTACTAACTCAGCAAACGCATACATGTGCTCTCTAATTACTTTTCTTGACTCATTGTCATTTTTAAGGAGTATCAACTCATTACTATCCTAACCGAACTCAAAAAATCATTATAAAAATTTAGTCATCGATTGTGTGTTAAGTTTATGACTAAATGGAAAATAAATCTTTAACCCTTTTAATATATGAACAATAAGTTTCTAATCGTAATTACATATTTATAGATCATTAAAAAAATGAGACACATAAATTGTTATGCTAATCATGATTATCTTAACAAAAAAACTTATGTGTTTTTCTTTAATTAATCAAATATTAATTTTTTGGTCAACCGATTAGTTAAAGGGGTTAAGCACAATAACTGAATTAATTTCTAATAAAATTTAAAAATAGTCTTTATATCGAATTATATATCACTTATTTAAATTAATTCTGTCTGAAAAAAAAAATATAATTTTTAAAAGTTGTTCTAATTCAAATTATATATCATTTATTCAAAATTAGAATGATTGAAAATTATGTATATGTCGCACACTAATTGAACTACTATCCTAACCGAATTCAAAAAATCATATAAAAAATTTTTAAGCTATAATTCAAATATTAGTTTTTCCAAAGTCAGTTTTTCAATGCCCATAAATTTTTTTGTTCGGTATCATAAAATCATCAGTAACATTTGAGACTTCTCCCTCTCTCTCTGGGTGTGCGCGCATTTACGCATGTGTGCTTGTACGTAATAAGAGTATTTAGTTATTTACGGACTAAACTGACTTAGACTCGGATAGGTTTGAGGTTAAATTTGATCCACTTGAACCAAAATTTAAGAAATATGTTAGGGCGTTAATTAGATCATGCACACCACATCCAATCATCCATGTTGTTGCTATATCAGTTATTTTTCCTCTTTGTGACTTCATTTCTTGTTGTTCACAAATGATATCTTATTGCTGATGATTTGCTTTTATAAATGTTATTTTATTGGTTTACATTTTTGGAAGTATTAGTCTTATATAATATTTTTTTTTTTGAAAGAAAGAAGTTCAACACATCAAGTGGAGCAAAATATAACAACAAAAGTCAATGTAAACCATAAAAGAATCTGTCCAACTCCAAACAACACTAATGTTTATCCCAATGTCATCTCCGGCATTGCCATCAACAACAAAAAGGATCCACACCTAACCACTCTTTATAGTTCATGAAGGACATATGGATAATCTCATCGACTCCTTTTCCTTTATTCTAAAAAATTCTTCTGTTCCTTTCTAGCCAGATGTTCCAGATAATCGCACAGAAACCTATCAACCACCTCTTGCGCTCCTCCTTGCTAGCTGATATCTCAGTCTGTAACACCCTACCATACAGAGACTTATGCTTAAGTCATAATTCAGAGATGGCAAGGTATTACGACCTCTAAAATAAAAATTTAGTACGTATAGTAGTATGAATGATTGATTATAACTAGGAGCCTTGTAGAAAAAGGGGTAGACAAAAACCGCAACTCGAAAGCGCAACACTCCGATCACTAACACAACGAGCAAAGGATAAGCTAACGCAAGATCGTATATATAAAGAGTATCAAAAACAGGAATATCAAGACTCAAAATCCGGCGGCGAAGATAACCGGTTCGAGCATAGCAATATATACATATAATAAAATAAGGGAAACCCCAAAGGAAACCCAAAGGGACACAAATACAGAAATCTAATCTCCAAAATCCCCCTCTAGAAGGAGTCATCACAGTTTGTATTATTTAGTGGAGATAAAAGTATCTAAACAAAATATATATCCCAAAACAGAGTCCCGAGAACAAAGGATCTTCGCTAATCCAGAAGTCTCCAGCATGCCTCAACGAGAAGCCTCGCGTCCTGCATCTGAAAACCACAAAATCCGCATGGGTGAGAACCAGAGGTCCCCAGCACGGTAACAGCTTCCACATATATAATACATAATAATAGAGGAAAGCCGAAGGCAATCCTAGAACTTCCTCCAGATAATATCAAAGCTTATAAACAAGCTAAACCGTAAGTGGCAACTGACTAAAGATTCTTCAGTCTAACTAATACTTCCCTTTCCAATTCCTTCAGACCTCCTAACCACCAGCAGGAGTATAATATAGCAAACACAGTTATATCAGACAAGAGATTTACAAATAGGAACAGATAAGGCATTTAGGCAATTAGCAAGTAATATGCAGTCAAATAGGCAATCTCAAACAATTCATGTAGTATGCTTATGATGCATGCCTGTCCCTAGTGGCTGATGATATCATCTGTCGGTTATAGAGCCAACCCGACAAGTCCTGGTAGCTAACCATTGGACTGACCCTCTGTCGCGCATCCCCAACTCGAGTTATACTCGTCATAAACTTGATCATAATCATGATCCATATCCATCACCCTCACTGGTGAATATTTATCCATCACCATCACTGGTGAATATTTATGGGGGCGAGCTCATCCGGGCCTTTCACAGTGCCCGGCCACACTTACGACATTGGGTTAACAGAGCTTCGAGTCTCAACCTGGAGCACATGGTGGCTAGCCATTGCTACTACCCAGGGAAACCCTCATCTCCAATGGTGGAAGTGCCAACATTCACAATTCATTCAACAGCATATATGCATTTATACTTAGCCATAAACATGGCTCCGCCGCCACACGGCATAATCCAGCCATCCGGCTCACGGTTAAATCCATAACCAGCCAATTCATTAACAATTACGGCCATTCGGCCCATGGCATAACAAGCACTTCCACCGCCATCCTCCACATCTCACATAATCATCTTTGATCCTCATGGATCATTTATTTTTCCCTTGCTTCACTCGCAAGTTACCACATTCACTAGCCCTTTTCCTCATGCTAGGCATATCATAATGATTTAAGACATAAGTGGTGAGATTGGAGGCTTAGAAGTATGAAGTTTGGCTTTTAAAACTCAAAAATCAACTTTGGGATGAAAACAGGGCCACGCGTACGCGCACTCCACGCGCACGCGTGGATGATGCTTTCTCGAAGAACGGCGCATACGCGCCAAGTGCGCCTACGCGCGAGGGGTCATTCTGCTAAAAATTTTCTAAGTTAAAAGCTGCAGAATTCATAGATTCAACCCCCAATCTTCCGACGGTCATAACTCTCTCATTTTAAATCATTTTTCACCCGTTCTTCGAACGGCATGGACATCCCGGATCCAATTTCATTTCTAAACAGAATTGGCACAAATCAAAGATCCGTAGTCCAAGTTATGTCCCGTCAAAGTATGCCCAAAAACCATATTTTCATTCAAAACCACAAAGTGCCATTTTCAAAACAAGCCACTTTCAACTCTTTTCAAAATCAATTAAAACATGCCAATTTCATCCCTTTTCTTTGAAATCAATCAAAGTGTACCAAATTCAACAACAAGCCATCCTCAACTCACGCATTGACATTTTACCAAAATTCTCAAAACTACCTCCAACCATTTTAACACTTCTCAATCAAAAGGCCAAAGGATAAACACAATATTATGTCATACATCCTTCTCATCCCAATTTCTAACAATATCAATTTTCAATCAACCATCATTATACATAATCATCATACTCACCAACAATATGGCACCACCCATCAATTCAACCTCAATCATTCATCAAGCATATATCACAACATGCATTTTCTCACATATTACACAATCAAGGCATCAATATTCATAATCACACATATGATCACATCATATATCTCAACCATTCCACAACATCATCAATTCAATGCCTATCTTAGGGCCTCTAGCCTAAGTATTTCCTACCACATTACATATTAGATACGGGAAACCGAAACCATACCTTAGCCGATTTCCCAAGCTCAAACGGAGCACTTCCAAACCACTTTTCCTCAAGCTCTCAAGGTCTCAACACCTCCAAGAACAGATTTTATCACACAAAACCCTCTTCCAAGCTTTCCAAAATCACCAATCAAGCTCCAATATTCACATATACACAACCTAAGCCACAATCATCATACCCATACACAACATCTCAATGCCCAAACCTCATAGAACAACAAATTACACTAGGGTTGAGAATCTTACCACACCCAAGGTCCAAAGAGACAAGATTAACCTTCTCCTTCAAGAAAGTTGGGTCCTATAACATCAAAGAACCCAAAATCTCAACATTTTTACTCATGAAACTCGAAATCAAGGGCTGGAATTTCGAACAGTAAAACGTGGCTTACCTCAAGATTAATTGTATGGGTTTTGTAGAGCTCTCCGCGGTGAACGCGTGGCCGCAAACGGAGCGGCAATCGGAGCTCTAGATCAAAAGTTATGGTGGTTTGAAGATCAAGTGAGAGATAGAACTTGAGAGAGTGTTCTTCCCTCCATGGCCTCCATTTCAGCGTGTTTAGTGTCTCAAATGAGGAGAGAGAGTGCTGAAAACTAGGGTTTTGGTTTAGTTTAGTTGGGCCAAGGGCCCACTTTGGGTCCGGTTGGACCGGTTTGGCCCGTTCGGTCCAATTTTGGTCCGAATTCTATAAAATTGGTACCAAAATTCTCGTCTCAATCTTCTCTATCACATTTAGCCATAAAAATAACATTTTTGGCTTTCTAGAATAAATTCTCATTTATGGATTAATTAGCCATTAATTAACCGGGTCTTACATTCTACCCACCTAATTGGGAATTTTGCCCACAAAATTCAAATTCAATTACCTGAGAATAAGTGCGGATAATCCGTTCGCATCTCCGACTCAAGTTCCCAAGTGTGTTCCTCAACACCGCCTCGACTCCAAGCCACTTTGACTAATGAAACCTCTTTTCCACGCAATCGTTTAATACTAGTATCATCAATTCTGACTGGAGCCACTGGAAGCGTCAAATCTTCCCTTAACTGAACCGATTCGGGTTCTAACACATGGCTAGCATCAGGAGTGTACTTCCGAAGCTGCGACACGTGAAACACATCGTGCAGGTTCGAAAGATGAGGTGGTAGAGCCACCCGATACGCCACCGGCCCAATCCTCTCCAGGATCTGAAATGGACCAATGTATCGAGGATTCAACTTCTTTGCTTTAATCGCTCTACCTACTCCTGTGGTCGGAGTAACCTTCAGGAAAACATGATCTCCTTCCTCAAATTCCAAGGGCTTCCGCCTCTGATCGGCGTAACTCTTTTGGCGACTCTGCGCCGTAAGCATCCTGTCTCGGATTTTCTTGACTTGTTCAGTGGTCTCAGCTATCATTTCCGGCCCCAACAAGCCTTTCTCTCCAGCTTCATACCAACATAGCGGAGATTGACATTTCCTCCCATACAATGCCTCATACGGAGCCATTCCGATGCTCGCATGGTAACTATTATTGTATGCAAACTCTACTAACGGCATATACCGATCCCAACTCGCCGGTTGGTCCAAAACACAAGCTCTCAACATATCCTCTAGTGTTTGGATCGTCCTCTCGGATTGACCATCTGTTTGAGGATGGTACGCTGTACTCAAGCTTAATCGAGTTCCAAAAGCTTTCTGAAATGTACCCCAGAACCTTGAAGTGAAACGAGGATCTCTATTAGAGATTATAGTAGCAGGTACACCATGAAGTCTCACAATCTCCTTTATGTATAACCGTGCTAGCTCCTCAAGGGTGTAAGTCATCCGAATGGGCAAAAAGTAAGCTGACTTCGTCAGTCGGTCCACAATCACCCAGATAGCATCAAAACCAGTCCTAGTCCTTGGCAATCCCGACACAAAGTCCATTGCAATACTTTCCCACTTCCATTGCGGAACCTCTAAAGGTTGCAACATCCCGGAAGGTCTTTGATGTTCAATCTTTACCTTTTGACAAGTTAAGCACTTTGAAACATATTCCGCCACATCATTCTTCATACCCGGCCACCAAAACATCGCCTTTAAATCATGGTACATCTTAGTACTCCCCGGATGAATGGAGAATCCGCTTTTGTGTGCCTCCTTTAAGATATCTTGCCTCAAAGTGCCAACATCCGGCACAATGATCCTACCCTTGAATCTCTATAACCCATCTTTTTCTTCCGACATTCTCCACTGTTTTCCTTGCTCGATAGCCGGTAAAACCTTCCATAATGCTTCATCGTTTTCATGAGCCTTTAGGAGTTCGGACTTAAAGTCACTTGAGATTTCTAATCGGCTCAAACACAAGGTTCCAGATACTTCTCGAGCACCAATTTTTAGACTCTCGAATTCCTTGAGCAACTTTTCCTCTTGAAGCATCATCCAAGACGCATACAACGACTTCCGACTTAACGCATCCGCCACTATATTCGCCTTTCCAGGATGGTAATTTAACTCAAAGTCATAGTCTTTCAACAATTCCATCCACCTCCTTTGCCTCATATTAAGCTCTTTCTGATCAAAGAGGTATTTCAAGCTCTTGTGATCGGAGAAGACTTGGAACTTAACCCCATAGAGATAATGTCTCCACACCTTCAAGGCAAACACAACCGCAGCGAGTTCCAAATCGTGCGTAGGATAACTAACTTCGTGAGGTCTCAACTGTCGTGAGGCATACGCCACCACATTATGATGCTGCATCAGCACGCATCCTAAACCCTTTAGTGAGGCATCGCAGTACACTTCAAATCGTTCGTTCGGCTCAGGTAACACTAACACAGGTGCAGTGGTCAACTTTTTCTTCAATGCCTGAAAGCTCTCCTCGCACTCAGGAGTCCAAACAAACGGAGTGTCTTTGCGAGTTAACTTTGTCAACGGCAAAGCTAATTGCGAAAAGCCTTTGATGAACCTTCGGTAATAGCCAACTAAACCCAGAAAACTCCTTATCTCAGTTACTGTGGTTGGTTGCTTCCAATCCATCACAGCTTCTACCTTGGTTGGATCTACGGCTATTCCCTTCTTACTCACCACGTGACCCAAAAACTTCACCTCACTCTTCCAGAACTCACACTTAGACAGTTTCGCATAGAGTTTCTTCTCCTTTAAAATCTGCAACACGGTCCGCAAGTATTCCGCATGCTCTTCTTCAGTCTTGGAGTAAATTAGTATATCGTCAATGAAGACAACCACGAATTTATCCAGAAACGGACGGAACACTCTATTCATGTAATCCATGAATACTGCAGGAGCGTTTGTCAACCCAAAGGACATTACAGTATACTCGTAATGACCATAACGAGTCCTGAAAGCGGTCTTAGGGATATCCTCACCCCTCACCCTTATCTGGTGATAACCGGATCGCAAATCGATCTTAGAGAAAATCCCAGCTCCTTGTAACTGATCCATGAGATCATCAATTCTCGGCAATGGGTACTTATTCTTTATGGTGACCTTGTTCAGCTGCCTGTAATCCACACAGAGTCGCATACTTCCATCTTTCTTCTTTACCAGTAACACTGGAGCACCCCACGGGGAAACACTTGGTCGGATAAAGTTCTTACCCAACAATTCCTCTAACTGAGACTTTAGCTCGGCCATCTCTAATGGTGACATTCTATAAGGAGCACTTGAGATTGGTCCCGCCCCAGGCACCAACTCAATAGCAAACTCAACCTCTCGGTTAGGTGGAAATTCCTCAATATCATCGGGAAACACTTCCGGAAAATCACACACTACCGGAATCTGATCCAACTTTTGATCATCACCCGAAACACCAGCGGTTAACAACAGGATACCCTGACATTCGATTCCAGAACAGTTCACCATCATCGAATTCAAGTAATAATTATTCACCACGACCGGTCCTTCTGTATCTTCCGGCATAAAGTACACCGACTTTGTAGAACAATCAAGCAGGACATGATTCTCAGATAACCAGTCCAATCCCAAGATAAGATCAAGACCGATCATCGGTAAGCAGATTAAATTATGGACAAAATCACGCTGCTTGAACCTAAACGAAACTTTCAGGCATCCTAGCCTAGTTACCATGGCTTCATGGGTAGCATTATACACTTTTAAGTCATAACCTAAGGTTACGATCTTCAACCCTAACTCATGGGCTTTCTCAAATGCAATGAATGAATGCGATGCTCCCGAATCAAATAAAGCATTTAAAGTTTGACCAGCCATTTCACAGTTACCTCGAATGAGTGTCTCGGATCCCTCTGCACCCACAGCTGAGGTGGTGAACACCCGACTAGTCTGTTGTGCTCTCCCAGCACCTTGCTTTTGCTTCTCTGGACAACTTGCGGCTTTATGCCCCGCCTTTCCACAATTGTAGCACAAACCCCATCCGGCCTTGCATGGTACTCCCGGATGGTGACTCCCACACCTAGTACAAGCTTGATCATTCTGAGGCTGCTTCCCAAACCTTTTCCCTTGGGAGTAGTTGTTGTTGGGCCTCCTAAAAGAACCTCCCCTCTTGAAGGGCGGACCTCTAGGTGCAAAGCTCTTTCCTCGGTTTTGTGGAAATGATCCCTTGTGATTTCCTTTCTCAGTGGCTGCCCTCTTCACACACTCTTCAGCAACCCTACACTTGTTCACCAATTCGGAGAAAGTCCTAATCTCCATTGGTCCCACTGAACTGAAAATATCGCTCCGGAGTCCTCCTTCGTACTTAACACACTTCCATTCCTCATATTCCACCGGAGTCCCTTGACACATACGAGAGAATCTGAACAGCTCCTCAAACTTGTCAGTATACTCAGATACAGACATAGTACCCTGCTTCAGCTGCAACAATTCAAGCTCCTTGGCCGTCCTAGCAGAAGTCGGAAAGTACTTCTTATAGAATTCCTCTTGGAAGATGTCCCAGGTGATATAATCATCACCCTGCTGTAGGAGGCGTCGGATTCCTTGCCACTAATGTGATGCTTCGCCAATGAGCAAATAGGTAGCGAACTCCACACGCTGCCCTTCAGGTACCACCTGCGCTTGCAGTGCTCGTTCCATGGCTTGAAACCATGTATCGGCTTCAGTCGGACTAGTGGTTCCCTTGAACTTAGGGGGATTAACCTTCAAAAAGTTTGCCAGTGTCATCGGGCCCTGAACTCTACCTCCGTCATTACCATGGTTGTTCATCTGTTAACCAAGAGCCTCAGCAGTGGCTTGCATAGCAGCAACCATGTTCTCCAACGCAGTCATAAAATTCACCGGATCATTAGGGTTAGTCTCCGGCGCACGAGTATTATTACGACTCCTCCCACGACCTCTACCGCGTCCACGAGGCGCCATCTGGTTCCTATACACACCAAACAATCGATATTAAGTTGATCAGTCTCAATATCCGAAGTTTAGGGCTTTAAAGTCCCAAATGCATGCTCATGAACGTTTATGCCAACTATATCAAGTAGATATACTAACAGCACATAACACACATACAGAGAATGCACAGAAGCATAGTCAGTCCATTCCTCAGGCTCTACAGGAACGAACTGCTCTGATACCATAATGTAACACCCTACCATACAGAGACTTATGCTTAAGTCATAATTCAGAGATGGCAAGGTATTACGACCTCTAAAATAAAAATTTAGTACGTATAGTAGTATGAATGATTGATTATAACTAGGAGCCTTGTAGAAAAAGGGGTAGACAAAAACCGCAACTCGAAAGCGCAACACTCCGATCACTAACACAACGAGCAAAGGATAAGCTAACGCAAGATCGTATATATAAAGAGTATCAAAAACAGGAATATCAAGACTCAAAATCCGGCGGCGAAGATAACCGGTTCGAGCATAGCAATATATACATATAATAAAATAAGGGAAACCCCAAAGGAAACCCAAAGGGACACAAATACAGAAATCTAATCTCCAAAATCCCCCTCTAGAAGGAGTCATCACAGTTTGTATTATTTAGTGGAGATAAAAGTATCTAAACAAAATATATATCCCAAAACAGAGTCCCGAGAACAAAGGATCTTCGCTAATCCAGAAGTCTCCAGCATGCCTCAACGAGAAGCCTCGCGTCCTGCATCTGAAAACCACAAAATCCGCATGGGTGAGAACCAGAGGTCCCCAGCACGGTAACAGCTTCCACATATATAATACATAATAATAGAGGAAAGCCGAAGGCAATCCTAGAACTTCCTCCAGATAATATCAAAGCTTATAAACAAGCTAAACCGTAAGTGGCAACTGACTAAAGATTCTTCAGTCTAACTAATACTTCCCTTTCCAATTCCTTCAGACCTCCTAACCACCAGCAGGAGTATAATATAGCAAACACAGTTATATCAGACAAGAGATTTACAAATAGGAACAGATAAGGCATTTAGGCAATTAGCAAGTAATATGCAGTCAAATAGGCAATCTCAAACAATTCATGTAGTATGCTTATGATGCATGCCTGTCCCTAGTGGCTGATGATATCATCTGTCGGTTATAGAGCCAACCCGACAAGTCCTGGTAGCTAACCATTGGACTGACCCTCTGTCGCGCATCCCCAACTCGAGTTATACTCGTCATAAACTTGATCATAATCATGATCCATATCCATCACCCTCACTGGTGAATATTTATCCATCACCATCACTGGTGAATATTTATGGGGGCGAGCTCATCCGGGCCTTTCACAGTGCCCGGCCACACTTACGACATTGGGTTAACAGAGCTTCGAGTCTCAACCTGGAGCACATGGTGGCTAGCCATTGCTACTACCCAGGGAAACCCTCATCTCCAATGGTGGAAGTGCCAACATTCACAATTCATTCAACAGCATATATGCATTTATACTTAGCCATAAACATGGCTCCGCCGCCACACGGCATAATCCAGCCATCCGGCTCACGGTTAAATCCATAACCAGCCAATTCATTAACAATTACGGCCATTCGGCCCATGGCATAACAAGCACTTCCACCGCCATCCTCCACATCTCACATAATCATCTTTGATCCTCATGGATCATTTATTTTTCCCTTGCTTCACTCGCAAGTTACCACATTCACTAGCCCTTTTCCTCATGCTAGGCATATCATAATGATTTAAGACATAAGTGGTGAGATTGGAGGCTTAGAAGTATGAAGTTTGGCTTTTAAAACTCAAAAATCAACTTTGGGATGAAAACAGGGCCACGCGTACGCGCACTCCACGCGCACGCGTGGATGATGCTTTCTCGAAGAACGGCGCATACGCGCCAAGTGCGCCTACGCGCGAGGGGTCATTCTGCTAAAAATTTTCTAAGTTAAAAGCTGTAAAATTCACAGATTCAACCCCCAATCTTCCGACGGTCATAACTCTCTCATTTTAAATCATTTTTCACCCGTTCTTCGAACGGCATGGATATCCCGGATCCAATTTCATTTCTAAACAGAATTGGCACAAATCAAAGATCCGTAGTTCAAGTTATGTCCCATCAAAGTATGCCCAAAAACCATATTTTCATTCAAAACCACAAAGTGCCATTTTCAAAACAAGCCACTTTCAACTCTTTTCAAAATCAATTAAAACATGCCAATTTCATCCCTTTTCTTTGAAATCAATCAAAGTGTACCAAATTCAACAACAAGCCATCCTCAACTCACGCATTGACATTTTACTAAAATTCTCAAAACTACCTCCAACCATTTTAACACTTCTCAATCAAAAGGCCAAAGGATAAACACAATATTATGTCATACATCCTTCTCATCCCAATTTCTAACAATATCAATTTTCAATCAACCATCATTATACATAATCATCATACTCACCAACAATATGGCACCACCCATCAATTCAACCTCAATCATTCATCAAGCATATATCACAACATGCATTTTCTCACATATTACACAATCAAGGCATCAATATTCATAATCACACATATGATCACATCATATATCTCAACCATTCCACAACATCATCAATTCAATGCCTATCTTAGGGCCTCTAGCCTAAGTATTTCCTACCACATTACATATTAGATACGGGAAACCGAAACCATACCTTAGCCGATTTCCCAAGCTCAAACGGAGCACTTCCAAACCACTTTTCCTCAAGCTCTCAAGGTCTCAACACCTCCAAGAACAGATTTTATCACACAAAACCCTCTTCCAAGCTTTCCAAAATCACCAATCAAGCTCCAATATTCACATATACACAACCTAAGCCACAATCATCATACCCATACACAACATCTCAATGCCCAAACCTCATAGAACAACAAATTACACTAGGGTTGAGAATCTTACCACACCCAAGGTCTAAAGAGACAAGATTAACCTTCTCCTTCAAGAGAGTTGGGTCCTATAACATCAAAGAACCCAAAATCTCAACATTTTTACTCATGAAACTCGAAATCAAGGGCTGGAATTTCGAACAGTAAAACGTGGCTTACCTCAAGATTAATTGTATGGGTTTTGTAGAGCTCTCCGCGGTGAACGTGTGGCCGCAAACGGAGCGGCAATCGGAGCTCTAGATCAAAAGTTATGGTGGTTTGAAGATCAAGTGAGAGATAGAACTTGAGAGAGTGTTCTTCCCTCCATGGCCTCCATTTCAGCGTGTTTAGTGTCTCAAATGAGGAGAGAGAGTGCTGAAAACTAGGGTTTTGGTTTAGTTTAGTTGGGCCAAGGGCCCACTTTGGGTCCGGTTGGACCGGTTTGGCCCGTTCGGTCCAATTTTGGTCCGAATTCTATAAAATTGGTACCGAAATTCTCGTTTCAATATTCTCTATCACATTTAGCCATAAAAATAACATTTTTGGCTTTCTAGAATAAATTCTCATTTATGGATTAATTAGCCATTAATTAACCGGGTCTTACACAGTCCAACTTAAAAAATGTTCCTTCAACGTCCCCGGATATGACCATTGCCTTCCAACAAAAGATAACCAAGCACACCAAACCTGCCAAGAAAAATCACAACCAAGGAACAAGTGGTGACCATATTCATTACTCTTGTTGCACAACACACATACAATATCTTCCTGGTGGATAACTCCCAACCGACTTAGCCTTTCCTTCATACTGACCCTACCAGTCAAAACAAACCAGACAAACAATTCAACTCTTGGTGGAACTAAATCTTTTCAAATTGTCCTTGTAAAGCTGTAGCTTGTTATAACCTCCGGAATGATGTCCTCCTGTAGTACCTGCACAAAAGAGTTAGTAGAAAAGACTCCTTGTTTATCAAATTTTCATACAACTCTATCCTCTCTATCATAAGGCCGCGCCTTAGCTGGACATCCCAAAATGTGCAAATGCTTTATACTGGGCCTTTTTCCAGTCCGAATTTCATAAGAATTTTGTTAACTGCTTTGCTTGGCACCCTATTAAGGATGTACACTGTGGTCTTTAAGGCTTCTCCTCAGAGTGATTCAGGTAAAGAAGAATGACTAATCATACTTCTCACCAAGTCCTTAAGAGTTCTGTTCCTTCGCTCTGTAACACCATTCATGCTAGGTTTGCCTGGCATGGTGTATTGTAGAACAATACCACGCTCCTCTAGGAAAAGAGCAAAAGGCTCGAAACATTGCTCACTGAATCGTCATATCTTCTGTAGTATTCACCACCATGATCAGATTTGACAGCTTATTTTTCTTCCCAAGTTGAAGTTCAACTTCAGCTTTGAAGAACTTGAAAACATCCAAGGCATGAGACTTTTCATGAAATAAATATAGATATCTATAACGAGAGTAATCATCTATGAACGTAATAAAATACTGTTGTCCATTCCAAGAGACAGTAGGGAATGGGCCACATATATCGGTATGTATCAATTCTAAGACATCTTTAGCTCTCTCAGCACCTAATTTTCTTTCATTTGTTCTTTTTTTCTTTATACACTTAATGCAGACTTCAAAGTCCGCTAAATTTAGAGGTCCAAGAATCCCATCCGACACGAGCCTTTGAATTCTTTGTTTATAGATATGACTTAGGCGTTTGTGCCATAATGATGCTGAATTCTTATTTAGTTTTTGTTTTGTACCTATTTGCTATATTTCATTATTATAGGAATTCAAATCAAGCCTCTATAGATTATTCATCAAACGACCAGAGCAAATATTATTCGAATTATAAAAGAGACTGACTTTATTGTTTCTGAACGAAAAAAATAACCTGATTTATCCAAACAAAAAATAGAAACTAAATTTCGTCTAAACAACGATACATAAAATGTCTCAAATAAATCCCAGGTAAAATTCACTCGTGAAACATAATCTAAAGGTTCCTATAGCTTCGATTGCAACTATATTGTCGTCTGCCACATAGATGTATCTTTCAACACCACTTGGCGGTCAGCTATACAGACAACCCTACATACTAACACTTACATGAGTAGTAGTAGTAGAATCTACGCACCAAGTATAACAGGTGCATAACTTAGACTAGCCTCAGAACAAATGAAAGTAAGAATGATACCCTTCTTTACATGCCAAGTGGCATATTTGGTACGATCCTTTTTCATGTGTCCCACCTTCTTATAGAAGAAATAGGTTGAAGTTTGATCATGTTTCTTAGCCTTTTTCTGCTGAAAAAGCACATCCGCGGTAGTATCACGCTTTCTTTTATACTGAGAAGATGAAACCATGTGAGCACTTTCAGTCTTATCTTACTGTAGCCTCTCTTCTTCTTGCACACAGTGAGATATAAGCTCATTTAGGGACCAAATGTCCTTTAGAGTGTCATAACTCACTTTGAACTGTCCAAAGTGTGTAGGAAGAGAGATCAAAATGAAATGCACGAGTAAATCTTCAGACAACTTTAACTTAGTGCTTTTAATTTAGAAGCAAGATGAGACATTTTCATAATGCACTCCCTTATGTTCCTTTTACCTTTATACCTCATGGAGACAAGTTTACTCAAAATGTTACTTGCCTTCATGTTTTCATTCTTAGCAAAGAATTTTTTAACATATTTCAGGAATTGTTTGGCATCTTTATCCTCAGTAATTGAGCCCCAAAACGTCTTAGAAATTGAGCGTTTCATAATCTTAATGCTCATTCAATTGGATCTCTCACACTTCTCTATTTTAACCTTATTGAGATTTTACGGAGTGGAAGTAGATTTCTCCTCTCGAAGAGTTATATCTAGATTTATACAACCAAGAACAATCTCTATAGTATCCTTCCAAACCTTAAAGTTTGAATCATTCAACATAGAAATACTGCTAATTTGTGCAGAAACATTGGTAGTTGAAGCCATAGTTAGATTAGAACAAAAAAATATGCAGTAAACATTAGTTAAATAATGAAAAAAAATTCATATTGAGATATCTAGAAAAACATTAATTTTCAATCTTTGGATAGAAAAATTAACTGTAAGTAGTGATACTCTTATTGTAGTAATCAAATATTGTCAAAACTTCTGTCACACATTAAGCCTTTCTTTAAATTGACTGAATGCGCACATGGAAACTTAAACTTCGTAACCTATTTATTACCACATATATTTTCTATTAATTGGCAAAACAATAACCTTCTTTTGAGCCGATTATTGATCGCATAATTAATATTTCAAAAAATTTATTATACAAAAAAAAAACTCTGCCAAATTGGTCTCATATAAAATATATACATAGATATATTTTATTGTATAACTAAATAATGATAATATACATAAATATGCATACATGATAATACACATGTATATATATAAAGAATTGCAATCCACGATATTAGCATGAAAAAAAAAATCTTTGTGTTCGTGTGACAACAATGAATAGAATCACAGAAGACTATTCATGATTTACAATTTTGTTGTACAATAATACTCAATATAGACGGTGCATACATATACATATATCGATCCAAAAGAATAATAAAAATTAAATATTTTTTATGATTAAATTACGGATGGTTCTGATACTACTTATTGGAATAAATTATTTTATAATCTAGATCATCCATATTGAATCACAAAAAAATTATATATATCATAGTGCGAAAGCGTACTTTTACTCATAAAAATTAGAAATTAAAAATTAATAAAAGAGTTATCTCAGTCTTCCTCAACCAAAACCTTCTGTATCCTTAATAGGGGAGCTGAATTGCAACTCCTCTACTAGAAAAAAGTTGCTGAAGTGGTTTTGGTATGTTGGGGACCGAAACCTTGAAATCACTATTTGTATTTGAGCATGTCACTCATTAAACCCTAAAACCCAAATAAAAATAGTATCTAAAGCCCAAAAGATAATATATAGTTTTATTCTCATTTAATTCCAAATAAAAAATAATTATGACCTATTCAATTTAGTATTTATAACAATAAATGAGATAGTCATTTAATTTGAAATAGCATAATTTATGATTATAATTAATATATGTATTGCATACAAATAAATTAGAAAATTAAATAATTTCCTAACATATATAAATTCCAAACTAAAATTTAATGCTTATAAATTCTTAACCATTGAAAAAATGAGACAAATCCTTATGTTAATAAGTAAGGTTATTTAAATAGAAAAACCTATATGTCTCATTTTCTAATGGACATAGACCTATTTGTCCTGTAATTTAATCTCTCTCTCTCTGCGCGTGTGTGCGTGCATAGGTGTGTGTATGCGTGTGAGTGTGTGCGTGCGAGAGAACACGTCATCGAAATGTGTATTCTCACTGTAGTGCGGAGTGGTTATTTTGGAAAAAACACTACTTACAGTTAACAGTGACTGTGCTGTCATCGCCTCAAATTTCTATCTCCCTCTATGCCTCTCTAGGGGTGACAAAACGGGTCGACCTCGTCAGGCCGATCCACTAAACCCACTAAAAAAGGCGGGTCGGGCTAGGATTTGGATCCCGCCAAATTAAAAATACCCGCCAAATCCGCACTGCCAAATTGGCAGGTTTTAGCGGGGCGGGGTGGGCCGGTCCGCCAGGTCGAAGATTTTTATTTTTCTTTTTTTTATTAAATAAAAGAGTGATTACTATTATAAAATTAATAATTATAGAATTTTTAAACATTTTTTTTCATTTTTTGTTTTTATTTCTCTTTTAGTTATTAACTTTATTTATTTTATTTTACAATTTCGTATATATGCTCAAATTATGTGACTTATTTTTAAAATAAAGATGATTCTATTGACAAATATTATTTTGAACAATTTTATTAAAGTTAAAAATTAAAAAAATAATAAAAAAATTATATTATAATTTGACTATTTTTTATTTGTATTTGATTTTTTAGTTATTATTTTTTGGTTAATTTTAATGAATTTTATTTTTCAAAAAAAAAAAAAAAGAAACGGGCTAGCCCGCCAATCCGCCATAAAGCGGGGCGGGCTAGCATTTTGAACCCATTTTAGTTGGCGGGGCGGGCCCGTTTATGGGGCAGGCCTAGGCGGGGCGGGGAGGGTTGGGGCGAGCCGGCCCGCTTTGCCACCCCTATGCCTCTCTCTCACTTGAAAAAGAATGATAACGAGCGACATATTGGTAAAGGTAATCCAAACTGTTGGTGGTTAAGATGTTGGTAGTGACGACAACGTGATGACAAGTATTATGGTGGTATAAGGACAGATCAATCTCTCACTCACCCCAACACCATAAATCTATCCTTTTTTCCCTCTATTTAGTTTATGTTTTATGAATTTGTATATGTAACTTTTGATGTTCGAAAATAGATGTATCAAATGTTCAAAACTAGGAATATAGGATGTAACAGAATTGCAGAAGACAATTGTAGTGAGAAGCGATGTGCAATGATGGGTGTTTTAGTGAGTGTATGACCTCTGGTGTGATTGGTTGGTCATGTGGAGGGAATCAAAGTTATATTAGAAATGGTATGAGAGTATGGTTATGAAAGTTTGAGGGAGATAAGGGTGTTTTTTTTTAAAAGAAAAACTTTCATTCAAGGAAATAGCCAAACGACACTTACAAATTGCATAAAATATATTAGATCTAAAGTTAGAAAAGAAACTAGATAATCTCTATGCTGAATTTTGAACTGAAAGGAGGCACAATATTCGATCACAAAGAATCTTATAAGATAAAAACGGAGACAAATTAGAGCCTCTTTTGTTTCTAATTCTACACAAAAAGTGCTACAATACAGAGAGATGTTCTTCCTTCTTCTTTGAATAGATCTGAAAGCTTTCCGAATATGGAAAGATTTCCATAGACGAGAAGTTTTCCTTAATGTGTCTTCATCTTAAATTTATAAAAACACATCCAAAATATCCATAAAAGAGATCAATAGACCACAAAGAGGAGAAAAAAATCACAAAGAAGTTATTTGAGATAGATCTATGATCGAAAGCAATGAAAACAGAAACTAAAAAAAGGAAAAGGATGAGAAGAGGAAGGTGGTGAAATCAAGGAAAGGGGAGAAAGAGACCGATAAGGAGTAAAATCCCATAATGGTCCCTCAGATTGAGCCCGTGCACTAATGTTACCCCTGACTTTCGAAATGCTCTAATTGCACCCTTTAGATTGAGCTCCGTGCGAAATCCTGGTCCCTCCACCCAATTCCGGCGTGACTCAGCAGCCGGAGCGCTGAGCTGGCAGTTCCACCACCTCCACGTGGGCTTCATCACCTTCCACCATCACCATTGTTCCTCCAATTGGAGCCATTACCCTTCTCTCTTCCAATTTTCCTTTCCCTTTCTCCCTTCCTCAAGCATTGTAGCTCTTTCCATTGACCTAAGGCTGAACCACCACCGTGAGCCACCATAGCCTTCACCATCTGCAACTACCGCGTCCAACCTCCTCCCTCTATCCTCTCCTTCCCCATCAGGTCCAAAGTCGTCGAGCTTTTTTCCTGGTGAACCACTTCTGCCGGGCCCGAGCTTACTGTCGCCGCCAATCTGCCATCTTCATCACCCTCTTCCACGCACCGAACCCTAGCCCTATCACAGCTTCCAGCATCTCCATCGCCACCACCATCACCTCCAGCCTTTACCTAGCGCCACCACATCTTCCTCACCCATTTCCTCTTCTCAGCTAAAGAGCCGGGTACCTTCATCTTTGTTCCTTATCACCGAACTACTGCTACCGCAATAGCCGCTGCAACCACTACTCTGCCGGTGTCCTCCCCTTGTCTACTTCTCCTTGTCATTTCCATCACCCATGATGACTAACCCTCCTCTCTTTCCTCACATTTCGGTTTGCCTTCTTCTCTGAGTTACAATGCCAAATGGAAACAAAATTTGAAGCCTATGATGATCGGACATAAGATTTAACTTTCAGGCAATTTGTCGAACAGGTTGTATGCATGATTCATAAACAGCAATTTCAGTTTAATGTAAGCATCAATCAACCCAAAAATTTCAACCAGCCAATACACATTCAGTCCAGAAACACAAATAATCAACTATCCTAAGTCTAACAAGATCAGTAAAAGCAGAATCACTGAAATAAAAAAAATAATTAGAAAAAAAGAAACAGACACAGAGGATGGAATGGAACCTGCGTTGAGGAGTGAAAAAAGAAGATAGCGTAAGGAGCGAAGGTAGTGTCGTAGCGACACAGAGTTTCGCCGCCGCTGGTGGTTTTCACCGGAACTGGAAGGTGCAGATAGAGGTGGCGCCACGAACAGGGGTGTTGCGTACAGGAGGAAAGAAATGGAGAAATAGGAAAGAAAGAAAAGGAAGAAGGGAGGAGGGAGGGTCAGCGACGGTGGTCGCCGGCGGTAGGAATGAACAGACGGACGGAAGGTTGGTGTGGAGGTCTGCGGGTTGGGCTGGGTTTCAGAGAAGAAGAGAAGAAAGAAAGAAGGTTGGGCGGGCATGGCTTCTTTAGTTTGTTGGATTCTGATTGTTGCTGAAAGTGTATAGAAATATTCTCCAAACTTGAGGAAGAAGAGAAAAGAAGAGAGGAAGAAGAAAAGAGAAAGGGTTGCGGCGGTGGTTCTGAGGTAGTGATCTGAAGGCTGGTGAACTGAGAGAAGGAAAGGGCTGCAATGCTTGAGGAAGGGAGAAAGGAAAGGAGGATTGGAAGAAGAGAGAAGGGTAGTGGCTCCGTTGGGAGGAGAGGAGGAACGATGGTGATGGTGGAGGGTGATGAAGCCCACGTGGAGGTGGTGGAACTGCCAGCTCAGCGCTCCGGCTGCTGAGTGACACCGAAACTGGGTGGAGGGACCAGGATTTCGCACGGAGTTCAATCTGAAGGGGGCAATTAGAGCATTTCGAAAGTCAGGGGTAACATTGGTGCACGGGCTCAATCTGAAGGACCATTATGGGGTTTTACTCGACCGATAAGGCTAAAACAGAAAAAAGAAAGGGAATGAGTGAGAGGAAAGAAAATAAAGAAAACTGAGAGAAGATTGGAGAAACTAGAAAAACAAGAAACAGAAAAAGGGTGGAGGCAAGAAAAAAAAGTGAGGGGTGAATAAAAAGGAAAAGGGAAGTGGAGGTACCACCTTGCAAGGTTGAGGTGGTGGCATGTCATGGCCTTGGACACATTTCAACGCTACCGTACTGGCACTTGGACTTACTCAACCTCTTGAGTGAAGACCAAGTTAGCCTAACCCTCAATATTTAGCAAGAAAGCTAAGAACACAAGAGAACACAAGAGAAATGAAACTTTAGTGGAAAGAACACTTTATTACTCAAGTGTTTGTTACAAATGACTCATACACCCTCAAACTCTAATTCTCACCTCCTATTTATAGTGAACCACCTCCTTAATGGATGGTTAGGATTAAATCTAATCAATGATTCAGATTAATCATCTAGAACCTTCATTACAAAGTTCTATCCTACCACAACTTTCTAAAAAATTCTAGATTATTCCATACTACTCTTCATACTTCTATATACTTTCAGACTTTTCTAGAATACTTTATGATCTTCCAGAGTCTTCTAGAACTTTCTAAGGTCTTATGAGACCTTCTAGGACATTCTAGAATATTCCGAAACCATCTAGAGTATTCTTAAACACTCCAGAAAACTATAAAAATACCTTGAAATCTAACCTATTGCGCAGACATCCTTATCGTATTCTGCTCATGATAGCGCTCTAGGTGTTCTTGGAATTGTCACAGATCTTCACGAGCTTTCCAGCTAGCTTCGGTTGTCGGGAGTCCTTTCCACTTGATCAAGTATTAGATACTTTGTGGTACTCCTCTTCGTCGCACGACGCAATTAGCTAAGATCTTTTCGATTTCTTCATCAAAGGATCTAATCACCACAGGCGGAGCACGAATTGAGTCACCTCTACTCGATTCATCTTGGTCTTCATGATATAGTTTAAACATACTCACATGGAAGACCGAGTGGATCTTCATATAGGGAGGGAGTTGTACTTTGTAAGCAATCTCCCCAACACGTCCAAAAATCTCAAATAGCCCTTCGTATTTGTGGATTAAACTTTATGAACCTTGCGAAAGGCTTTAAATTATTGTGGAAGAAGTTTAATCATTACCTTGTCTCCCACTTGATAGCTTGTTTGCCTCCTTGATAAACCCCAATTTTAGGGTTTATCTTGTGTGAAATTTGGGGGGTTTTATTAATATTTCTCACACTTATTCATATAAATTGTATGGTTTTGTGTTTCCTTCCTAATTTTGCTTCATGATTTAAAACATGCTTCTTTAACCCTAAAAATGCCAAATTTTAATCCTCTTCTATTACCATTCAATGCCGTGACGTGTTTGTTAAGTGGATTCAGGATCTATAGGTCAAGAATGGCCTAGAAGATGGAAAGGGAGCATGCACAAGTGGAAGAAACATAAAGAATAAAGCTTTGGAAACTTGGTGGCGACGCGCACGTGTGGCTTGGCGCAGCAGTGACCGATGCGCACGCATGATTGACGTGTATGCGTGGCCTGAGGAGTTTATATGACGTGCACGCGTGGCCGACGCACACGCATGACGCCCAGCACATGACATCATTAATGAAATCGTGGCTGACGATTTCTGAGAGACTCCAGGCCCAATCTGAGCTGAATTTTGCATGGAAAAGACCCAAGGAACCAAGGGGGAAAGGGGGGACTCACTGATTTTGACACAATACACATAATTTTAGCTAGTTTTAAGTTCTTGTTTTCTAGAGGGAGAAACTCTTACTTCTCTCTAGATTTAGTTTATTTTGATCTTCCTTTGTTGAATTTCTGAATTGGGTCTTGTTAATTTCAGTTTCAATTACTTAATTTGAGTTCTCTAGTTATAATTTTGTTTAGATATTGTATTGAATTTGTGTTTTCTTATCATTTCTCCTTTTCTTCTCATGTTATGTACTTTGTGGATTTTGAATTTCTATTAGTGCATTGATGTCTTCTATGATTGATAGTGTTATTTGAGTTGTTTTCTATTGTTAATTGTTAGTGGATATTTGTAATTTCCAATTAGTTTTGCAATTTAAATATGTCTTTAGTTAGTACATACCATGTGTTTGATGAAATGTTTCCTTTGATTATGGAGTATTTTTCTATACTCTTAGCCTAGGCTAAGGGAATTGGGTGACCTTGAGTCATTGGGTCTAATTGATTTGATGGTTTGAGAACCCTTAGTGGTCAAATTGATACCCATTGACGCCAATCTACTATTAAGCCAATTAGTAGTTGGATTGGAACTTATGAGTTGAAATTGATCAAGCTATTTAACGTACTTCACTTGTAGAAGTAGACTTAATGAGCTTGGTTCCTCATAATTGTCAATACATGGTTATTAGACAAGGATAGTGACCCCAATTCCTATGCCTAGCCAAGAGTTCCTTTTTATTATTCATATTTGAAACCCAAAAATCCCAATTACTTGATTCTTGTTACAGTTAGTTTAGTTGTTCACTTAGTCTTAGAATAGAAGTAGCTTTACATGTTATCTTGTTAGATTGCATTTATACCTTGCTTTAATTGTTTGATTTAGTTTCTTGCACTTTAAGATTTCTTGCATGTTAAGTTTAGTAGTTTAAATTCTTGTTTATGACTCCCAACCCCGGAATTCTAACCAATATTGATGCACATATTTGCCCATTCTCTTGAGGACGACCCGAGACTAATACTCTCGGTTACTTTTTATTAGGATTGAACTTTGTGACAACCATATCAAAATTTGATCGATAGGATTATATGTTAATCTAGGACTATACTATGACAATGATTTGATTTTCTATTGATGAAAATTCTAGACCGACCATAATCCTACCATCACTCCTTTTCTTATTTGTCCATTTCTTCACCCTCTTTGTAGCTTTGTCAAGGTAAGAACGACTATGCTTGTTCAACCCATGATTTAATCATATGATAAGCTCCAGGGCTCTTCCCTGAGTAAAAGGAAGAAAGAGAGTGTGGTGTAAGTGGTTGTTGTCCGGTCACAATCTCGAATAGACTCTTTCCTGTGGACTCGCTTCTTTGTAGATTGTATTAGAACTGAGCAATGTGTAGGAGTTTTGTCCATCCTTCTGATTAGCGCTTACAAAATGCCTCAAGTAACACTCGAGTAAGGCATTCACTCTTTTAGTCTGCCCATCGGTTTGAGAATGGAAGCTTGTTGAGAAATGAAGCTCCGACCCAAGGAGTTTGAACAGCTCTGTCCATAGTCATCATGTGAAGCATGGATCTCGATCACTAATGATACTCTTAGGCAATCCAAAGTACTTCACCACATTCTTGAAGAATAGTTGTGCTGCTTCCTCTACAGTGCAGTCAGTAGGGACAGGTATAAAGGTAGCATACTTCGAAAATTGATCCACTACCACAAGAATATATCCAAACCCTTCGGACTTTGGTAAGACAGAGATGAAATCTAAAGACACACTTTTCCACGGTTGCTATGGCGGTGACAGAGGTTCCAACAATTCACTTGGTGTCTTGGTTTCAATCTTATCTTGTTGGCTGATGCGTGAGCATCTTTTCTATCTTTTCCTAGTGAATTTGCATCTAATTTGTTGAGTTTAATTAAGAATTAATTATATTTTAGCCACTATGAATGCTATTTTGAGTTTCGTGCAATTTTATTTATTTTAGGTAGCAATCGGATGGATTTGATGAAGTTTCTGCAAAGAAAGAGAAGAAGCCAAGGAGAAGACCAGCGAATACCAATGCGGACGCATGGCTCATGCGACCGCGCAGAATGGAGGAAATCACAATGACGCGATCGCGTGCCTGACGCGAATGCGTGGACTGGAATCTGCACGCAGACGCGTCACATGAGCAATCTGCAGAATTGACAGAAAACACTGAGGGCAATTTCTGGGCTGTTTTAACTCAGTTTTCAGCCCAGAAAACACAGATTAGAAGCTGCAGAATGGACAAATCAAGTGGTCCCCACCCATCAGTTGAAGACTTGTTAATTAATTCGAATTTAAATTCAAATCTTAAATTAGGAAAAGATATTATTTCAAATTTAATTTTAAATATGAGATTTTAAATTTATTAGGATTAGTTATAAGAAGGGATCTGAGGCCATCAGATTGGAACTCAGTACATTTTGACCTGAATCCTTATTTTTCCTCTCAATCATGAGCAACTAAACCTCCACTGTTAAGGTTAGGAGCTCTGTCTATTTCTATGGATTAATTTAATTACTTTTTCTATTTTAATTTATGTATGAATTTATAATTTAAGAATTATTTTCGCTCTTTATTTTATAAATTTGGGTGGAACGGAAGTATGACCCTTGATGAGCGGATATTTTATACGCTTTTTGGGGATAATTTCATATAGTTTTGAGTATGTTTTAGTTAGTTTTTAGTCTATTTTTATTAGTTTTTAGGAAAAATTCATATTTCTGGACTTTACTATGAGTTGTGTGTTTTTTTGTAATTTCAGATATTTTTCTGGCTGAAATTGAAGGAGCTGAGCAAAAATCTGATTCAGGCTGAAAAAGGACTGCTGATGCTGTTGGATTCTGACCTCCTTGCACTCAAAGTAGATTTTCTGGAGCTACAGAACTCGAAATGGCATGCTTCCAATTGCGTTGGAAAGTAGACATCCAGGGATTTCCAGCAATATATAATAGTTCATACTTTTCACAAGGATAGACGACGTAAACTGGCGTTCAACGCCAGTTCTCTGCCCAATTCTGGCGTCCAGCGCCAGAAAAGGATCAAAAGCTGGAGTTGAACGCCCAAACTGGCATAAAAACTGGCGTTCAACTCCACAAATGGCCTCTGCACGTGAATTGCTTAAGTCTCAGCCCAGCACACACCAAGTGGGCCCCAGAAGTGGATCTCTGCATCATCCATCACAGTTTACTCATATTTTGTAACCCTAGGCTACTAGTTTAGTATTTAAACAACTTTTAGAAACTTATTTTGTATCTCATGACATTTCAGATCTAAACTTTGTATTCTCTGACAGCATGAGTCTCTAAACCCCATTGTTGGGGGTGAGGAGCTCTGCTGTGTCTCGATGAATTAATGCAAGTATTTCTGTTTTCCATTCAAACACGCTTGTTCCTATCTAAGATGTTCATTCGCGCTTAACTGTGATGGAGGTGATGATCTGTGACACTCATCACATTCCTCAAATTATGAACGTGTGCCTGACAACCACCTCCGTTCTATATACGATTGAATGAGTATCTCTTAGATTCCTTAATCAGAATCTCCGTGGTATAAGCTAGAACTGATGGCGGCATTCATGAGAATCCGGAAAGTCTAAACCTTGTTTGTGGTATTCCGAGTAGGATTCAAGGATTGAATGACTGTGACGAACTTCAAACTCCTGAAGGCTGGGCGTTAGTGACAGACGCAAAAGGATAGTAAATCCTATTCCAACTGGATCGAGAACCAACCGGTGATTAGCCGTGCTGTGACAGAGCGCGTGAGCGTAGTTTTCACTGGAAGGATGGAAGGTAGCCATTGACAACGGTGATCCACCAACACACAGCTTGCCATAGGAGGACGTGCGTGCGTGAACAAGAAGATAGAGGAAAGCAGAGATTCAGAAGACAAAGCATCTCCAAAACTCCAACATATTCTCCATTACTGCATAACAAGTAACCTTTAATCCATGTTCTATTGTTTATTTGCAATTCAACTGATAAACATAATTGACTTCCTGACTAAGATTTACAAGATAACCATAGATTGCTTCAAACCAACAATCTCCGTGGGATTCGACCCTTACTCACGTGAGGTATTACTTGGACGACCCAGTGCACTTGCTGGTTAGTGGTACGCGTTGTGAAAAGTGTGATTCACAATTCGTGCACCAAGTTTTTGGCGCCGTTGCCGGGGATTGTTCGTGTTTGGACAACTAACGGTTTATTTTGTTGCTTAGATTAGGAAAAATTTCTCCTTTTTTGGTTTAGAGTCTTTTATTATTTATCCCTTGTTAAAACACTTTAAATTTATAGCTCAGTTAGTTAGAACGTGGTGTTTATGTTCATGGTAATTGGCTATTATATTTTTTAAAATAGTTTTCAAAAATAATTTCTCTATTAGATCCTGTGCCAAACTTTAAGTTTGGTGTTCTCTTGATTGATTTTCCTTAAAATTTTCGAAAATTTTGGTTTGGTTTTCTAAAAATTTTAAGTTTGGTGTTCTTTCTTCGTGTTCTTGAGTTTTCCTTGTGACTTGATCTTAAAATTTTTAAGTTTGGTGTTCCTTGGTGTTTTCCCTCCAAAATTTTCGAAAATAGGGAACATTAGATCTAAAAAATTTTAAATCTTGTGCTATCTTATTGTTTTTCTCTCTCCTCTTTAAATTCAAAAATATCTTTTCTCTCTATTTTTAAAAAAATAATTTTCGAAATATATTTATAAAATTCAGATTTTTTATTTCAAAAAAAAAAAATTTTTTTTTAAAATCATCATATCCTTTTCAAAACTTCCTAAACACTTTCTCTCTCCTCAATTTTTTTTCGAAAATCATAATTTTTGATTATTTTTATTTTTGGTTAAGTTGTCCTCTTTCTATAAAATAAAATAATTAAAAAGGTAAATCAATCCAAGTTATATCCCTTTGTCCATCATGGACATAAGTGGAAATGAACAGTCCAGGAGGACTCTGGGGTCATATTCTAACCCCTCTACTGCTTCATATGGGAGTAGCATATGCATACCCTCCATTGGAGTTAGTAGCTTTGAGTTGAATCCTCAGCTCATTATCATGGTGCAGCAAAGTTGCCAGTATTCCGGTCTTCCACAGGAAGAACCTACAGAGTTTCTGGCACAATTTCTACAAATTGCTGACACAGTACATGATAAGGAAATAGATCAGGATGTCTACAGACTATTACTGTTTCCATTTGCTGTAAAAGATCAAGCTAAGAGGTGGTTAAATAACCAACCTAAGGCCAGCATAAGAACATGGAAACAGCTGACAGAAAAATTCCTGAATCAGTATTTTCCTCCAAAAAGGATGACACAGCTAAGACTGGACATCCAAGGCTTTAAACAAGGAGATAATGAATCTCTTTATGATGCCTGGGAGAGATACAGAGAGATGCTACGAAAATGCCCCTCTGAAATATTTTCAGAGTGGGTTCAGTTAGACATCTTCTACTATGGGCTTGCAGAAGGAGCTCAGATGTCTCTAGATTACTCAGCTGGTGGATCTATCCATATGAGAAAGACAATTGAAGAGGCTCAAGAGCTCATTGATACAGTTTCCAGGAATCAGCATCTGTATCTAAGCAGCAACCCTTCCATGAATGAAGAGGTTAAAACAGTAACTTCTGAATTCAGTACTGTAAAACAAGCTGCTGAATTCAATCAGCAATTGGATTTTTTAACAAAGCAGCTAGCTGAATTCAAGGACAGGCTACAGGAGACAAGGATAGCTAATATACATATGGACGAACAGTTTAAGCAAACAAAGCAGCAGCTATCAAGGCAAATAGCAGAAGAATGCCAAGCAGTTCAATTGAGGAGTGGGAAAAGACTAAATACCCCACCTCAAGGCATCAAAAATTCAAGAAATGAGCAACCCACCAAAGATTCACCTGAGGACAGTAAGAGCCCAGGGAAAAATAATTCTGGCGCTAAAACGCCAGAAAATGGGTGGAAGGCTGGCGCTGAACGCCCAGACCATGCCCAAAACTGGCGTTCAACGCCAGAAGCAAGGCAGAATTGGCGTTCAACGCCAGAAATGGGCAAGAATCTGGCGTTGAACGCCCAAATGGGGCAAGTTCCAGCGTTAAACGCCCAAAATGGGCATATTTCTAGCGTTCAGGCGCCAGGAACAGACAAGGAGCTGGCATCCAGTTTCACTCCAGCTTCTGACTCTGGCACTCAATTGCCAGTGAGGGATCAGACACACACAAGTGCTGATAACAGCCCCTCTAAAAAGGCTTCTTTAACCACTAAGGTTGAGGAATATAAAGCCAAGATACCTTATCCTCAAAAACTCCGAAAAGACTAGCAGGATAAGCAATTTGCTCGCTTTGCAGATTATCTAAGGACTCTTGAAATAAAGATCCCATTTGCAGAGGCACTTGAGCAAATACCTTCTTATGCCAAGTTCATGAAAGAGATCTTGAGTCATAAAAAGGAGTGGAGAGAAACAGAAAGAGTTCTCCTCACTGAAGAATGCAGTGCAGTCATTCTGAAAAGCTTTCCTGAAAAGCTTAAAGACCCTGGGAGTTTTCTGATACCATGCATATTAGAAGGTGATTGCACCAAGACAGCTTTATGCGATCTTGGGGCAAGCATCAACCTGATACCTGCATCCACTATCAGGAAGCTTGGCTTAACTGAAGAAGTTAAACCAACCCGGATATGTCTCCAACTTGCTGATGGTTCCACTAAATATCCATCAGGCGTGATTGAAGACATGATTGTCAGAGTTGGGCCATTCGCCTTTCCCACTGACTTTGTTGTGCTGGAAATGGAGGAGCACAAGAGTGCTACTCTCATTCTAGGAAGACCCTTCCTAGCGACTGGACGATCCCTCATTGACGTCCAACAGGGGGAAATAACCCTGAGAGTCAATGATGATGAGTTTAAGTTGAACGCTGTCAAAGCCATGCAGCATCCAGACACATCAACAGACTGCATGAAAGTTGATCTCATTGACTCTTTGGTAGAAGAGATCAACATGGCTGAGAGTCTCGAATCAGAGTTGGAAGACATCTTTAAAGATGTTCAGCCTGATTTGGAGGATTCAGAGGACATGAAAGAGCCTCTGAACTTTCTTCTGAAAGAGGAAAAACCTCCTAAACCCGAGCTCAAGCCACTACCACCATCCTTGAAATATGCATTTCTAGGAGAAGGTGATACTTTTCCAGTGATCATAAGCTCTGCTTTAAGTTCACAGGAAGAGGAAGCACTTATTCAAGTGCTAAGAACACACAAGACAGCTCTTGGGTGGTCCATAGGTGACCTTAAGGGCATAAGCCCAGCTAGATGCATGTACAAAATCCTATTGGAGGATAATGCCAAACCAGTGGTTCAACCACAGAGGCGGCTAAATCCAGCCATGAAGGAAGTGGTGCAGAAAGAGGTCACCAAATTACTAAAGGCTGGGATTATTTATCCCATTTCTGATAGCCCCTGAGTGAGCCCTGTTCAAGTCGTCCCAAAAAAGGGAGGCATGACAGTGATTCATAATGAAAAAAATGAACTGGTTCCTACAAGAACAGTTACAGGGTGGCGCATGTGTATTGACTACAGAAGGCTCAATACAGCCACCAGAAAGGATCATTTTCCTTTACCATTCATAGACCAGATGCTAGAGAGACTAGCAGGTCATGATTATTACTGCTTTTTGGATGGCTATTCAGGCTATAACCAGATTGCAGTGGATCCCCAGGATCAAGAGAAAACAGCATTCACATGTCCATCTGGAGTGTTTGCTTATAGAAGGATGCCCTTTGGGCTATGTAATGCGCCTGCAACCTTCCAGAGATGCATGCTCTCTATTTTCTCTGACATGGTGGAAAAATTTCTGGAAGTCTTCATGGATGACTTCTCAGTATATGGAGACTCATTCAGCTCCTGTCTTGATCACCTGAAACTTGTTCTGAAAAGATGCCAAGAAACCAACCTAGTTTTAAACTGGAAAAAATGTCACTTCATGGTGACTGAAGGAATTGTTCTTGGGCATAAAATCTCAAACAAGGGAATAGAGGTGGATCAAGCAAAGATAGAGGTAATTGAGAAATTACCACCACCTGCCAATGTTAAGGCAATCAGAAGCTTTCTGGGGCATGTAGGATTCTATAGGAGGTTTATAAAGGATTTTTCAAAAATCGCAAAACCTCTAAGCAATCTGCTAGCTGCTGACACGCCATTTGTGTTTGACACAAAGTGTCTGCAGGCATTTGAAACGCTGAAGGCTAAGCTGGTCACAGCACCAGTCATTTCTGCACCAGACTAGACATTACCATTTGAGTTAATGTGTGATGCCAGTGATCATGCCATTGGTGCAGTATTGGGACAGAGGCATGACAAGCTTCTGCATGTCATTTATTATGCCAGTCGCGTTCTAAATGATGCCCAGAAAAATTACACAACCACAGAAAAAGAATTACTTGCAGTGGTTTACGCCATTGACAAGTTCAGATCATACTTAGTAGGATCAAAAGTGATTGTGTATACTGATCATGCTGCTCTTAAATATCTACTCACAAAGCAGGATTCAAAACCCAGGCTCATCAGATGGGTATTGCTTCTGCAAGAGTTTGATATAGAAATAAGAGACAGAAAAGGGACAGAGAACCAAGTGGCTGATCATCTGTCCCGGATAGAGCCAGTGGAAGGGACGTCCCTCCCTTCTCTTGAGATCTCTGAGACGTTTCCTGATGAGCATTTATTCGCCATTCAGGAAGCACCATAGTTTGCCAATATTGCAAACTATAAAGCTGCAAGGTTCATACCCAAGGAGTACAACAGGATACAAAAGAAGAAATTAATTACTGATGCAAAGTACTACTTGTGGGATGAACCTTATCTCTTTAAGAGATGTGCAGACGGAATTATCCGTAGGTGTGTGCCTAGAGAAGAAGCACAGAGGATCCTGTGGCATTGCCACGGATCTCAATATGGAGGCCATTTCGGAGGTGAGCGAACAGCCACCAAGGTCCTCCAATGTGGCTTCTATTGGCCCACACTCTATAAAGATTCCCGAGAGTTTGTACGTAATTGTGACAGTTGCCAAAGAGCTGGCAATCTGCCTCATGGTTACGCCATGCCTCAACAAGGAATCTTGGAAATTGAGTTGTTTGACGTATGGGGAATTGACTTCATGGGACCTTTTCCACCATCATATTCAAACACTTATATTCTGGTGGCAGTTGACTATGTATCAAAATGGGTTGAGGCTATTGCCACACCCACCAATGATACTAAAACAGTGCTGAAGTTCCTCCAGAAACATATCTTTAGCAGGTTTGGTGTCCCTAGAGTGTTAATCAGTGATGGGGGCACTCACTTCTGCAATAAACAGCTTTACTCTGCCATGGTTCGGTATGGAATTCGCCACAAGGTGGCCACTCCATATCATCCACAAACCAATGGGCAAGCTGAAGTCTCTAACAGAGAATTAAAGAGAATCCTGGAACGGACAGTAAATACCCGTAGAAAGGATTGGGCACGAAGCTTGGATGATGCTCTGTGGGCTTACAGAACAGCATTCAAGACCCCTATAGGGACCTCTCCATACCAACTCGTGTATGGTAAGGCATGCCACCTGCCCGTGGAACTGGAACATAAGGCCTACTGGGCAACCAGATTCCTGAACTTTGATGCCAAATTAGCAGGAGAAAAACGATTGCTCCAGCTAAATGAGCTAGAGGAATTCAGATTCACAGCTTTCGAAAATGCCAAGCTTTATAAAGAAAAATAAAAAAAATGGCATGACAGAAAGATGTCATCTAGAATCTTTGAACCAGGACAAAAGGTCCTGTTGTTTAACTCTAGACTCAGGCTATTCCCCGGGAAACTGAAATCCCGGTGGAGGGGACCATACGTGATTACAAGTGTGTCACCATATGGTTATGTGGAGCTTCAAGATATTGATTCTGATAAGAAGTTCATTGTCAATGGACAGAGAATCAAGCATTATCTTGAAGGCAACATCGAGCAAGAATGCTCAAGGCTGAAGCTAGATTAAAAGCTCAGCAAGGTCCAGCTAAAGACAATAAAGAAGCGCTTGCTGGGAGGCAACCCAGCCATGGGGCAACAATCCTCTAAGCATTTTGCCCTATTTCTATTTTTATTTTTATTTGTTTATATTAGAGTTCATTGACAACAAGGTAAATAATCATTTACAGAAGACCTCGGCACACAAAACAGAGAAAAAGAGCTCAATGGCAAGAAAACACCAGTAAAGGGGCATTTTGGGCGTTCAGCGCCCAAAATGGGCATCCACTGGGCGCTGAACGCCAGTAAGGGCAGCAATCTGGGCGTTCAACGCCAGAAACAGGCACCCACTGGGCGTTGAACGCCAGTAATGGCAGCAACTGGGCGCTGAACGCCCAGGAGATCAACATTTGGGCATTGAACGCCCAAAACAAGCAGTGTTTGGGCGTTCAAACGCCAGGAAGGCAGGGAGGAGCCAAATTCATTTTTTTCACACGTTTTTCCATTCTAATTTAAAATTTTATGATTCAATACATGATTTTATTTACATAAACATGTCAAGAACCCTGATTTCTAAAAATCCTACTTTCAAAATATCAAATGTATCTTAATTCATAAGCACACACCCTCTTTGCAAATTCAATCCAACTCTTTTCAAATCTTTTCCAAAAACAAATCTATCTTTTTCACTCTAAAATCTTTTCAATATCTTTTTTTTATATTATCTTTTTCAAAATCCAGATTTATCTTTTTCAAAAATCTATCCTATCTTTTCAGAATTAAACTATATCTTCTATCTTATCTTTTTCAACTCAATCTTTTTATCTTATCTCTTCCAATTTTTCGAAAACCCACCCCCCCACCCCTTTAAAATTGGGTTCGGCCTCCCCCCTCCTCCATCAACAAGTGCACCTCGATCTCCTTCTATCCCTCTCCTTTCTTTTCTTTTGCTTGAGGACAAGCAAACCTCTAAGTTTAGTGTGTTTATCCGAGATCACTAAGATCATGGCTCCTAAAGGAAAACAACCCACTCCAAGAGGCAAGAAAGAGAGCGTTCCAAAACCACTTTGGAATCAAGGGAAGTTTTTATCTAAAGAACATTCAGACCATTATCTTAAAGTAATGGGTCTGAGATCAGTGATCCCGGAAGTTAGATTCGATCTGAAAGAAGATGAATATCTGGAGATCCAGGAGCAAATTCGAATCAGGAACTGGGAAGTCCTAGCTAATCCTGAAACGAAAGTAGGAAGGAACATGGTCCAGGAGTTCTATGCTAATATGTGGCAGACTGACAAGCAAAAACTATCTGGAACTGCCTACTATGAATTTCGGACCATGGTCAGGGGAAAGATTGTTCACACCACCCCTGACAAGATCAGAGAGATATTAAAGCTACCTCAGCTAAAGGATGATCCAGACTCCTTCAACAGGAGGATGATGAGAGCAGACATTGGCCTGGATAAGATTCTAGAGGACATATGTATCCCTGGAGCCAGGTGGACCACCAACACAAAGGGCGTCCCAAATCAACTCAAGAGAGAGGATCTCAAACCAGTTGCCAGAGGATGGCTGGACTTCATTGGGCATTCTCTGTTGCCCACTAGCAACTGCTCTGAAGTCACAGTTAAAAGAGCAGTGATGATCCATTGCATCATGATGGGAAAGGAAGTGGAGGTTCATCAGCTGATTTCAACTGAGCTCTATAAGATTGCTAACAAAAATTCAAAAGAGGCCAGGTTGGCTTATCCAAGCGTGATTTCTCTGCTCTGCAAGGACGCTGGAGTAAGGATGGGAATAACTGAATATATCATAATTGAAAAGTCAATCACCAAAGCATCAATGGAGAGACAACAAGCACAGGAGGATCCCATCAAGAGGAGAGAACAGGAATTCCTCCCAGAGATCCCTCAAGCGGAATATTGGGAATATCTTGAGACGTCCGTCACCAAG
This sequence comes from Arachis ipaensis, assembly GCF_059453495.1. Taxonomy (NCBI): domain Eukaryota; kingdom Viridiplantae; phylum Streptophyta; class Magnoliopsida; order Fabales; family Fabaceae; genus Arachis; species Arachis ipaensis. Next base: position 139,815,098 of record NC_142440.1, on the reverse strand, counting down.
ATACAGGAAGCTATGGAGCAAATAATAAAAGAACAGAATGAACACAGTCAAATGCTGACCTATATGTTTAAAGAACAAGAGGAGCAGGGGCGTGACTTAAGGGAACTGAAGCGCCAAAAGTCTTCTCTTGTAGGACCAGGCACCCCAAGGATCAGAGGAACCCCCGTGCCCCCAGAATAAAGGTTGTTAATTTCCAATTTCTGCCTTAACTCTGTGACAGTGTCCTTATAAAAGTTTACCTTAGAAGTCATATAATAGTAATTAGTATCTATTTGATTTTATCTCCAATTAAGCTATAGTTTATTTTTCTCATCATCATTAAACATGAATAAAATAGTAGATCTTTTGAATAAGAAGCAATAAAATTTCGAGTTTAATAAAAGAAATTCTAATTGGTTAAATGTGGTGGCAATGCTTTCTATCTTCTGAATGAATGCTTGAACAGTGCCTATGTCTTTTGAATTTGTTGTTTAAGACTGTTAAATATGTTGGCTCTTGAAAGAATGATGAACATGAGACATGTTATTGATAATCTGAAAAATCATAAAAATGATTCTTGAAGCAAGAAAAAGCAGCAAAGAACAAAGCTTGCAGAAAAAAAAAATATAGAAAGAAAAAGCAAGCAGAAAAAGCCAATGACCCTTAAAACCAAAAGGCAAGGGCAAATGAAAAGGATCCCAAGGCTTTGAGCATCAGTGGATAGGAGGGCCTAAAGGACTAAAATCCTGGTCTAAGCGGCTAAACCAAGCTGTCCCTAACCATGTGCTTGTGGCGTGAAGGTGTCAAGTAAAAACTTGAGACTGAGCGGTTAAAGTCAAGGACCAAAGCAAAAAGAAGAGTGTGCTTAAGAACTCTGGACACCTCTAATTGGGGACTTTAGCAAAGCTGAGTCACAATCTGAAAAGGTTCACCCAGTTATGTGTCTGTGGCATTTATGTATCCGGTAATAATACTGGAAAACAAAGTGCTTAGGGCCACGGCCAAGACTCATAAAGAAGCTGTGTTCAAGAATCATCACACTGAACTAAGAGAATCAATAACACTATCTGAATTCTGAGTTCCTATAGATGCCAATCACTCTGAGCTTCAATGGATAAAGTGAGATGCCAAAACTGTTCAGAAGAAAAAAGCTACTAGTCCCGCTCATCTAATTAGGATCTGAGCTTCAATCAAAAACTCTGAGATATTATTGCTTCTTAACCTATTAGTCTTCTATTTTATTTGCCTAGTTGCTTGAGGACAAGCAACAGTTTAAGTTTGGTGTTGTGATGAGCGGATATTTTATACGCTTTTTGGGGATAATTTCATATAGTTTTGAGTATGTTTTAGTTAGTTTTTAGTCTATTTTTATTAGTTTTTAGGAAAAATTTATATTTATGGACTTTACTATGAGTTGTGTATTTTTCTGTAATTTCAGGTATTTTTCTGGCTGAAATTGAAGGAGCTGAGCAAAAATCTGATTCAGGCTGAAAAAGGACTGCTGATGCTGTTGGATTCTGACCTCCCTGCACTCAAAGTGGATTTTTTGGAGCTACAGAACTCGAAATGTCATGCTTTCAATTGCGTTGGAAAGTAGACATCCAGAGCTTTCCAGCAATATATAATAGTCCATACTTTGCACAAGGATAGACGACGTAAACTGGCGTTCAACGCCAGTTCTCTGCCCAATTCTGGCGCTGAAAGGATCAAAAGCTGGAGTTGAACGCCCAAACTGGCATAAAAACTGGCGTTCAACTCCACAAATGGCCTCTGCACGTGAATTGCTTAAGTCTCAGCCCAGCACACACCAAGTGGGCCCCAGAAGTGGATCTCTGCATCATCCATCACAGTTTACTCATATTTTGTAACCCTAGGCTACTAGTTTAGTATTTAAACAACTTTTAGAAACTTATTTTGTATCTCATGACATTTCAGATCTAAACTTTGTATTCTCTGACGGCATGAGTCTCTAAACCCCATTGTTGGGGGTGAGGAGCTCTGCTGTGTCTCGATGAATTAATGCAAGTATTTCTGTTTTCCATTCAAACACGCTTGTTCCTATCTAAGATGTTCATTCGCGCTTAACTGTGATGGAGGTGATGATCTGTGACACTCATCACCTTCCTCAAATCATGAACGTGTGCCTGACAACCACCTCCGTTCTATATACGATTGAATGAGTATCTCTTAGATTCCTTAATCAGAATCTCCGTGGTATAAGCTAGAACTGATGGCGGCATTCATGAGAATCCGGAAAGTCTAAACCTTGTCTGTGGTATTCCGAGTAGGATTCAAGGATTGAATGACTGTGACGAACTTCAAACTCCTGAAGGCTGGGCGTTAGTGACAGACGCAAAAGGATAGTAAATCCTATTCCAACCGGATCGAGAACCAACCGGTGATTAGCCGTGCTGTGACAGAGCGAGTGAGCGTAGTTTTGACTGGAAGGATGGAAGGTAACCATTTACAACGGTGATCCACCAACACACAGCTTGCCATAGAAGGACGTGCGTGCGTGAACAAGAAGATAGAGGAAAGCAGAGATTCAGAAGACAAAGCATCTCCAAAACTCCAACATATTCTCCATTACTGCATAACAAGTAACCTTTAATCCATGTTCTATTGTTTATTTGCAATTCAATTGATAAACATAATTGACTTCCTGACTAAGATTTACAAGATAACCATAGATTGCTTCAAACCAACAATCTCCGTGGGATTCGACCCTTACTCACGTGAGGTATTACTTGGACGACCCAGTGCACTTGCTGGTTAGTGGTACGCGTTGTGAAAAGTGTGATTCACAATTCGTGCACCAACCCTCTTTCTGTTTGAGTTCCTGTAAAACTTGGAAAAGCTATTTACTTGAACAACAGCTTGAAAACATATTCTCTTAAATTTTAATTATCTGGGTTTAACGAGATACGTGACATATAATCTCTTTATTTTTGGGTAATTAGCATTTTTGTGGTATACAAACTGGAATTTGATCATCACCTTCTAATTGGAATTAATTGACCAAGAAATTGGCTGTTGATGAATTTTAGAGGAGACTAGGAAGGTCTAAGGAATTAGGGTCTAGTCACATATAGTTTGCCATAAATTAAATCCTACATGATTAAAATAGTTAGTAAGAAAAATTAATTTGGAAAAATAGATAACTCTGAAACCTTAACTGCTTTCTCAATATTTTATTCCTCACCTATTCACCTGCCTTTCTTCAAACTCTTCTTTATTTTTTAATGCTTTTAAACTCTCAATTACTCTTTTCAGTTTGTCTAACTAATCCTATCAAACGCTATTGTTGTTTAATCCATCAATCCTCGTGTGATCGACCCTTACTCACGTAAGGTATTACTTGGTACGACCCGGTGCACTTGCCGGTAAGTTAGTGGGTTATAAATTCCGCACCATTGGCACACAAGACAAGTCTTCACATAACTCTCCACTTCATCCCTCATTTGAGGCTAATAATAGGAAGATTCAATAAGTGCCAAGGTCCTTCGTTGGCCTTGATGACCAGCCCATTTGGTGTCATGGCATTCCTTCACTAGCTTTTTCCTTAGATTTTTCCACTTAGAGACGTATAGTCTTCTTCTTTTGGTGTAAAGAATGTCGTCTTCTAACCAAAATTTTTTGGTCTTACCTTCTCTAGAAAATTCTACCAATTTCTTAGCTAATGGATCATGATGCAACCCTTCCTTGATGGTATGCAAAATATCTCCTTCGGCCATGAAAATGGCTGCTAACTTAGTCTTGCGGCTCAGCGCATCTGCTGCCACATTAGTCTTGTCAGGCTTGTATTCAAATTCGAAATCAAACTCAGCTAAGAAATATTGCCATCTAACTTGTTTGGGGCTTAACTTCTTCTGAGTTTGGAAGTAGCTTGTAGCCATATTGTCTACCTTGATGATGAAGTGTGAACCAAGCAAGTAGTGATGCCAAGTTCTCAGACAATGCACCACTGCAGTCATCTCCTTCTCTTGGACAATGTATCGCCTCTCTGAATCATTCAACTTGTGACTCTCAAAGGCAATATGATGTTCATCTTGCATCAGAGCCCCTTCAATAGCTTAGTCAGAAGCATCAGTGTGGACTTCAAACACCTTTGAGTAGTCGGGCAGTGCTAGTACTGATTCTTCTGTGATAGCAGCCTTTAACTCATCAAAGACCTTTTGACACTCCTTTGATCATTCCCAAGAGTGATTCTTATTGAGAAGATCAGTTAATGATATAGCCTTGGCGGAGTATCCCTTGATAAACCTCCATTAGTAATTAGCCAACCCAAGGAATAACCTCAATTCAGATACCTTGTTTGGTGGCTCCCACTCTTTGATAGCCTTTGCCTTTTCTTGATCCATGCAGAGAGTTCCATCTTTAAAGTAGTGGACTTTGTCCCTTGCAAAGGAATGCTTTTCCTTCTTTACATATAGGTTATTCTGTCGTAAGATCTTGAACACAATTCGTAAGTATTCTAAATGTTTCTCTAAGGTATTGCTATAGACAACAATGTCATCCAAGTATACCACTACAAACCGATCAAGATAAGGACGAAAGATCTCGTTCATCAAGGTACAAAAGGTCGTAGGAGCATTGGTTAAGCCAAAAGGCATCACCAACCACTCATACGATCCATACCTCATGACACACGTGGTCTTAGGCTCATCACCATCGGCAATCCTCACTTGGTGATATCTTGATCTCAAATCCAGCTTTGAGAACCACTTAACTCTACCAAGTTGATTAAAGAAATCGGATATCAAAGAAATATGGTATTTGTTCTTCATGGTTACTTTGTTAAGTGCTTGATAGTCGATGCATAGTCTCAACAAACCATCATGCTTCTTTTGGAACAAAATTGGTGCGCCATAAGATGCCTTCGATGGACAGATGAACCCACCATCTAGCAAATCCTTGAGTTGCTTCTTCAACTCCTCAAGTTCTGGCAATGCCATCCTATAAGGTGTTGAAGCAGGCGGCTTTACTCCTGACTCCAATTCAATCTTGTGGTCCACCTTCCTCCTAGGTGGTAGTTGTTTTGGCAACTCGGGAGGCATCACATCCTTATTTTCTTCAAAGACTTCCTTGATTTCTAGAGGAACGTCTTCTCTTTCAGATGTTGACTCCTCCAACTTTAGAGACTATAGAGATCATGCGTGGAGACCCTTTCTCCATGACACATACTATGTCATAGCATGGCATAGGTATTATATTTGCCTTCCTTTACAAATCGAGCTAGATGACTATTTTGAAATCGTCCATGGGTGCTATTGAGAAATCCACAAGGTCCTTCTAAGAACCAAGAGTCATCTCAAACCCTTTTACTACTCCCTTAAGGGGTTCACCCTTAGTATTCACGGGTTTGAACCAGCCATTCTTTTTGGTGATTTTCAACCCAAGCCTCTTTGCTTTATCAGGCGTGATGAAGTTGTGTGTAGTATCAGTATCAATCATAGCCATGATGGATTTTTCATTTATAAAGGATTTGACATACATCAAGCCTTTCTTTTCTACAGTGCTTGCTTCTTTGTCCTTCACATCATTCATGATTTGGATAGATCCAACACACTCAGTTACTTGAGATTGAGCCTCTCGTTCCTCAGCGATAGATGCCAGAGTTCCTAACTTGAGATAGTCCTTCATTTGGTGTGGTATTTTGCACATGAAGCATCCTCCTTTGGGCACAAAAGCCTTCTTCTTTTCCTTATACTCTTTCTTTGAAGAGTATTTTCTTTCTTTCTTGGCTAAGAAACTCTTTCTCTTGTCTCCCCCACCTTTAGTAAAACTAAGTTTGGAGGAAGACTTCGGTTTAGAATCTCCCTAATGATACTCAGTGAGTGATTCGGCCACCACAATGATTTCATCGACATCCTTAACATTCCTTTTTTGCAGTTGTTGCTTTGTCCAAGGTTGGAGTTCATCAATGAAGATGAACAATGCCTCCTCTGATGATAAGTTGGGGATTTGAAGCGTGAGAGAAGTGAACTCCTTTACGTAGTCGCTAATTGTACTCTTGCTTCAACTCCCTCATCTTCTTCCTTGCTTTATAAACCACATTCTCAAGGAAGAATTGTCTTTTCAACTCCCTTTTGAAATATTTCTATGTGGCTATGTTGCAAGTACCCTTCTTCATATCTACGCATTTTCTCCTCCACCACAAAGTAGCATTATCAGAAAGGTAGAGAGCTACAGTGCATACCTTTATTATTTCTCCGACCACCCCTTGGCCTTCAAAGTACCTCTCCATTTACCATAGGAAGTTCTCCACCTCTCGAGCGTCCCTCACGCCCTTGAACTCCTTTGGCTTTGGGAGATCAATCTTTGTCGTCTCCCTTATAATGGTTGGTTGATATTTTTCCTCCTCAAACCAAACTTGAACTTTCTCAAATAGCTTCAAGGAATTCTCAAGCTTCTCTTTGATTTGGAGCATGCTTTCTTTGAAACCATCTAGTTCTCCTAACACGTGAGTCTCGAGGGTCTCCAACATAGAAACTCTCTCTTCAAAGAAGTTAGAGTCCTTACCTCTAGGCTCACTTGAAAAACAGCCCTTCTTGCCTCCCCATTAAGAACGAATAGTATCCCTTCCCCATTGAGACTCAACATGTTCAATGGTTACACTAGAAGTTATACCCTCAAACCACTTGTACTCCCTCTCGAACCTTGTTCTGATGCCAAATTGTCACGACCTTGGACACACTCCAACGCTACCGTGCCGACACTCAGACTTACTCAACCTGTTGAACTAAGACGAAGTCAGCCTAACCCTCAGTATTTAGTAAGAAAGCTAAGAACACAAGAGAACACAAGAGAAATAAAATTTGGTGGAAAGAATACTTTATTACTCAAGTGGTTGTTACAAATGACTCACACACCCTCAAACTCTAACTCTCACCTCCTATTTATAACCATCCACCTCCTTAATGGATTGTTAGGATTAAATCTAATCAACGGTCCAGATTAATCAACCAGAACCTTCATTACAAATATCTATCCTACCACAACTTTTTAAATACTTCTAGATTATTCCATAGTACTCTTCATACTTCTATATTCATTCAGACTCTTCTAAAATACTCTATGACCTTCTAGAATCTTCTAGAATTTTTTAAGGTCTTTTGAAACCTTCTAGGACATTCTAAAACGTTCTGAAACTATCTAGAGCATTCTTAAACACTTCAGAAAACTATACAAATACCGTAATTCTAAAATTTTCTGTGACAGACAGCCCTCCTAACAGAGAACCTTGAAGAGAAGACTAGAGTAGGGGTGACAATGGGTAGGGTAGGGTAGGATTTGGACCCAACCCTAACCCTACCCGCGGGTTGAGAATATTTCAACCCTGACCCTTCTCGTTCTTAACCCGCGGGTACCCGACCCTACCCACGAGTTACAAAAAAGATGCAACATTATTATATAATTTAATGATAATTTAAAATATAACTGACTTTTATATAAAAAGAAAAGTATTAAATTATCAATTGATGATCTTTTTTTAGTGGCTAAGGATGTTTTGTATTTAGTGAAAAGTATTTGGTTCAACATCCACTTGAAACATATTTTTATATAAGCATATAACATATACATATATAAGGTGCGGATTGATCGAGTAGAGTTGAAGCTCAACCTGTACCCTACCCTATCCGACCGGGTGGGGTTGGGTTGAGTACCCGTGGATAGAGTGCATGTTGCCACCCCTAAACTAGAGGGAGAAGAGACACTTTAGCTATGGCGGAGTTGAAATATAAATATTGTTGTGAGATAAGGTTAGAGTGATAAGGAGTTTGAGTAATTGTAAAATTGATCTTTTACCATTTTTTATATAGACACATTCGTTCTTAATCAAAATTAAATATTTAAATAGATTCTTGATCATTTAAAATAAAAAATTATTTACTTCAATTAAAGTTTTGTTTTTCAACATGTTTTTCATTTTTTCTATAATGACACTTGAGAGACCTATTTATCTTGTATCCTACCTAAATCACAACTTTTTCTTTTTTATGAGAAGACTATGAGTAGATGGTTTGATTATTATAGTCCATTTATCTGGTGAAATAAGTAAAGCTTTTTGTTGTTGTTGATGTTGTTGAAATGCGCAATGCTCTACCATCACTAAACGTTAGTACAACCCATTTGATATATTTCCTTTCAAATATTATTATTCCAGACAGAAAAAGTCCATATATGTGATGCCAATTTCATGGCTCCACCATTTTTTTGGGCCTTGAAAGGTTGCACAATTTAAGAATATCACAATCTTCCGTATCCGATTTTGTTCCAACAAAAACTTTATTATGCTACTTATTTAACTAAACAATTTCTGCAGCTATAGAAGCTTAGCATGTGATGGGGATCACGCAAGAATAAGAGCAACTTTATTAGTTATAGTAGGAACAGGTACACAGGGCAAAAGAAAAAGGGATATGATACCATTTTTTCAAAAAATTTATTATTATTATTATTATTATTATTATTATTATTATTATAAAAGAATATGTATTTAACCTTAATAATATTGAGAATTTTTTTTTTTGAAACTATAAATATTCTTGTAGCTTTCCTTTTAGATTTAGCTTTTTTCTTATATATATATATGGGAAATGAAAAGAGAAATGGATCAAATCCAAATAATTAATTTATAAAGAACTAATATAATAATATTTGCAGATGTGGTGTCAATGAGAGTTGGCTGACTTAGTCAGCAATTTTTTTTTTCTTCTGTCTATGATTTAGATTTCATTTTTACTTTTTCCTATCAACAAGTCACTGTCACTGGTTAACTAATGGTTTGAGGAAATAACAAATACCATTATTTCTCAAAAAAAGAAAAAGGGGGTTAATTTAATGGCAATTACTCTTATGAATATGTTAAAAATATCTTTTTATGACGATTTTTATTTAAAAAGTGTAACTTATTTGTTTAGCAACATTTTAAATAAAAATAATACTTTTACTTCAAATAAAAATCAAATTCTACAATTTATAATCTAATAGTCAAAATGATATATCTTCATATAATAACAATCATTAAATCTTTATTGGAGTACCACCTAATTTAATGGTCTGGTTTAAGGACTGTTACATCATTACCGACCAAATAATAAAAAACAGTGGGATTAGGTTTGACCTAAGTTTCAAAACACAGAACAATGAAGCTCATAAGAATATATATATATTCACTTGAGATTATTATGCGTGTCTTGGCAAGTTGCAATTATTGAACATTAAACCACTAGCTTAATTAGCTTGCTACAAAAAATGGTTTTTCTCTTCTTCTTTTCTCAAATCCTAGTTTTATTATCTAAAAATTAAAAGGGTAATGTTAGGTAAACAAAAAAAAAGTAAGAACTTGTCTTATTTAACATTAATTAATTGTCACAACAATTAATAAATGCTAAATAAGGCAAGTTATGGTTATTTTTTGTTGATTTTCTTTTGTTACCAAATATTTTCAAAATTGAAAATAGTGATGTGAAATAGAAATAAATAAAAACTTCAAAAAACTGAACGATGATCATCACTAGCTACAAGCCTACAACATATTAGTTGGAAATAAAACAATGTATATATTTTTTTTATTACTCATGATATTCTTCGGTCTGATGTACATGCAGTAACTCATTGGTTATTTTGTACATGCAGTAACTCATAAGTAATAAAATAATATATATTTTTTTTATTACTCATGAGTTACTTACTCATTGAAAATAAAACAATGTATAAAAAATCTGAGTTTTATTTAAATATTTGTTACTTACTAATGAATTACTGTATGTACAAAATAAAATTTAAATTTTTTATATTGACTTAAACGGACGAGTGAACGATCAATTCAAGTTGGTTAAACAATATATATATGTCCACCACTTATGTAGTTATAATATAATGGAACTTGGGGGAAATGGGGCCAAATGTTTAGGTTAAAGGGATATGATTAGTTATAATATAATCTTAACACTTTATGCAGTGCTTGCAGCATTGTCTTCCATGACTTGCTTGTTGTAAATGCTTCCCATGCATGTGTGTTGTGTAGTTGAGATGCAACATGGATCCACTACTGCCACTTTCACTTGGGACACTAAAAAAGATTCCTATTTTTTTATGGGATTCGGATATTCCTTTTATTCTCACAAATTGTAGGATCATCCACCAATGCCAATGATATACCTCCCCACTTCCCGGTCCACACACACATATGTACTTAAAAATAATAATTTCGTTACGTTATTAATAGCATTTTTTTTATTTCTGTCAACTCTTATTTATAATTGTGTTTAATAGAAGTGTCTTTATCAATATGTTTAATAAAAATATTTTTTTATAGTTGTGTTTAATAGAAATATCTTTATAGATGTATTTTCTAAATGTGTCTCCTTATACATATGTTTAAAATATAATAATTAATTATTATTGATAATAAATTGGTAGATAATATATTGGTATCATATACTTTTTCTAAAAGTAAACGTTAAATTATTTTTTAAATTTTTATAATTTTATTAAATTTATAATTAAATTTTTATAACCTAAAAATTTTCATACAAACAATAGTGTAATTTGAGAAAACGATAAATAAATTTTTTATTAATTGAAAATACAAAAGCGTCTCTTACTTTTTAAAAATAAGATATTTAAGTTCCTCTAAAAAATTTATTTGTCTTTATATATTTTAGACAAAAAATTTAAATATCTCATATTTTAAAAGGTAAATGATGTTTTATATTTTTAATTAAAAAAATTATGTATCTTTAGATTAAAAAATCAAAAATTTATTTATCTTTTTTCTCATTGCGATTCTTAACAACAAAGACCGGACAGCATAATTCTTAACATTGTTATCTTGAGATAAAACAATTCTTCTGTCAAATATTAATAGAAATTAATTTAATAATTATTTTATTTGTATCTAAGCAAAATCATTTACAAAATAGTAGAGAAGATTAAAAATATTAATTATTTAATAATATTAACTAAATATTTAAAAAAAACTTATATAATGTTTACTGAGTTATTTTTAATATATAATTTTTCTATAGTTATAAATTTCGTAGTTAATATTTCTAAATTAATTTTCCAAGAAAATTATGTTTCTAGACTCTAGTCACACAGGCGAGGATAAAAAAGGAAAATGTTCAAGCATCCACACTTCTTCCGTCCTGATGAAGAAATATGTTAGCCGCAACAAATTGTTGAAAACGAAACCATAAGAAAAGAAATGTTTCCTCTATATATAAATAAAATGACTAAATTATTTAATTTTTTAAAATAAATTAAAATCATATTAATTTTCAAAATCCAAATGGATTTCCTAAATACGCCTCAACCCCTTACCCCTAACGTTATTCATTGCTATCATGGCAGAGGCCAAGATGTTTTTTCACATTTGCTGATTAGATTTTCCGGATTATTGTAATTTCATTTGTTATTGGAATTAAATAATTTAATAATCTGTTTTACGTAAAAAAAAAGCCCAAAAGAAACAATTTTCATGTTCCAGCAAAACATGGAATTCTAGAATCAATGGGAGGAAGAAAAATTCAATTATTTTCAGCTGTTTGAAATGATAATAAATATTTTATACAGGAAAGAAACCAAGCCGAAATTGCCATGTTCATTTAATCTTTTAGTCTTCTCTAGGTAGCTATCTCTTTTTATGTGAAACCTTTGAAATTATGCAAGATTTCTAGAGGGAAAAAAAAATTATCACTTTCCAATTTAATCAGAAAATAGTCAAAATACATTTTTTCTCAGAAAAAGGGTCTCGATTGATGAGATCGCAATCCGTCCAAATTTTAAGCTCAGAGATAAAGGATTATAAATTACGGTTGCGGCTTTGCACTAAAGTAGCTATGGTATGAAATTTTTGTGTTTTTATCTTGAACTAACAAAATCTATTGCAGCTTATACGATCGGATTAATTAGATGCATACTCCACTCTGATATTTTAAAAATCGGAAACTAACTTCAAATTAATTGAAAATAAATTGAATTATATCAGATTGATTCAATATATAATTAGTGTATAAATTTTTTAAATTTTATATGATAAATTAACAAAATATTACTTTTAAAAGATTAAATTTAATAAATATTATATAATATTTATATCAAAATAAAATATTAATTAAATTTTAAAAATATTATGTTTTATTACTCATTTTATTTTAAAATATATATTTCAATTATAGAATAAGACTTTAGACTAAATTAGATTTATTCAAAATATAATCGAAAAATGATCTCGAATCTAACAAAATATGCTTTAGGTGTATCTTTTTTCTTAAATGCACTGTAATTTTGATACAGTTACTTATACGTGCTTTAAATGTTTATAATAAGTTCAAATATTATTCAGTATTTATTATTAGTTTATATTTTTAAATATTAGATTATTTAATTAGTATATTGGGCTTTATTTTAGTGGTTTAAGATTTTTTTTGTTTTAATTTAATAAGAAGTTATAAATACCTCTTCAACTAAACCAACTTGAGTTGGTCTAGTGGTTAGTTCAATTAAATAAGTGTTGAAAATTTGAATGAAGCAATCCATTGGCAAGCAGCAAACCTGTAAATGAATCGCAAATCTGCGGCAAATTAGTTATTGACCTGTTAGACTAGGAGATATATTGTAAAAAATCAAAACAAAACAAAAAAGCCTCTTAAATTATTATAGTTGTCATTGAAAAACTAGAAGTTTAAAAAAGTACTTTTTGATTTTATAATGTAACCATAGTATGTAGTGACGGAATCAAAAAATTTTAGACGTGGGAGCAAAAATATATATACTAAAATAAATTTGGTTAAACATTATTAATATATGAAGATATAAAAATTAAAAAGAATTAGTGAATACTTTCATTCTTAAAATACTATTCATTATATATAACCTATAAAAAAATAACTTTTTGTTTCTAAAACCTGAACTTAAAACATTTTAATTAAATTATAGATAATTTGTTATCCTAACTAATTTTTTATACACATTTAATAATAAAAGACTGAATCAATTAGCACATTAACGCCTAACGATACACTAGTATTTATAATTTGAAATTAAAATTATATATAAATACTAAAAAAATTAAATCTGTATATAAAAAGTATGTTTATATAAAATAATAGAAACTTAATTTATAATTTTTTTTCTTTTTTTCTTTTTAAAATAATTAAATTTGTTATATATTTTTTAATTTAATTTCGATATAATGTTAGATAGAAAATTTTATGCATCTGTTTAATTATGTATTGTAATTAAAATATTTTTTACTACTATTTCTAAAAATAAAAAATCTATTTTAAATTATTAAATTAATCAATTCATTTTAAAATTTTATATGCAACATAGCTACATATAATAAAATAAAAGTAAAATAAATAAGTAATAAGGATGAATAAATTGAGAATAAAATAAAATATATAAAATCATGAAGAGAATAAAACATTAGATTAATACTTAAACTATAATTGTTTGAATTAAAAATTTCAATTGAAATATCAAAAAGAGAAACAATGAAATTGAAAAATACATATATAGAGTCATGGAGAGCTATATAAAAAACATAGAGAATTTGAAATTTACCTTTTGATGAAGAGAGAATGACCATTAGACAAGAAATAAAAAAAAGGTTGAAAATATAAAAATAAGAGGAGGGTTTAATGGAATAAAAGAGTGACGACAAAAAAACTAAATTTAATTAGGTTAAATAATAGTCAAAATGATAAAAAATAAATTTAAAACTTTGGTCAATTGAATTTAATTCATTTATAATAGTCATTTAAAATTTGAAATGGGATCACATTATGTATAACTATTTTTAAAAAAATAAAAAAAATAAAAAACACAATGGGGGCAAGTGCTCCCTCACTGTTGTGCCTAGGTCCGTGCCTAATGGTATGGACAAATGAAGTTGAATGAGTTTCTCTCGTTGCATCAAGAAATTAGGTAAAAGATTAAGTGATTCTTTTTAATTCAATTTTCAAATTATAACATAAACAAGTTAAATTGAGTGAGTCTCTTATTACATCAAAAAATTAAATAAATAAGATAAATAATTTTTTTTATATTTAATTTCAATCTATTTCATTTATTTTATTTATTTTTATTTACTTTTATGTTTTTTTATTCAATTTCAATCCATTGTATTCTTGTGGTATCATTAGTGTTTTTTTTTCTTTATCAATCGCGTTGGGTCAAATAAGGTAAATTGATTACAACTTGATGTGATTATTACAATGAATTCAATGAGAAATATTACGGTCACAAACATAAACATGTTTCTTTTCTTTTCATTGGACTTTACAAATTGAAACGTTGGAAACTATATACTTTGCAAATGTACGTTGAGACTGAAGACAATGAATTGATCAAACTAATCTAGAACAAGTTGGTTACAACTTACAATTTTCACCACCGTCATTGACTTAGGAATCGTGTTGTTCGTGCGGTAGTTCAATAACTATAAAGACTTCCACATGCAACTAACAGAAACAGTGCAATTATTTTTTTTTTTCTATAAACTTTATTAAGTTGACAATAGTTTTTGTAAATAATATAAATAATAAATTTTAAAAAATTGGTTAAATAAAATAAAAATATATTACATTCTCAAATTATTTACCTAAATCTTAATATTAAGATAATTATTTACACATCTAATAAATTGAGTATTTGATATATCTATTATTTATATTATTTAGTATTTTTATTATCTACTTATATATATATATATATATATTTTTTTTTTTTTCATTGTAGCAGCAATTAATGTTCAAAATGAAGACCAATTGATAAAATATGACCCCAATGGTAGTTTCCTAGAAATTTCAAAACAAAAGCAATTCATATTTTATTGAAGGGGGTTCATAATGGATTCGAGAAGTCAATACTCAAAAACAAAAACAAATGCGGATAATGACAAAATATAAATGTCCCACAAAATGATTTGGTAACATGTTGCTCAAAACCATGCATTTAAAAAATAACAATATCGTCTTATTTGTCCCACAAATTTCAACTACTTCATCAAATAAAAAATAATTGTTCAATATAGATATTTTTTATTATTACATATTAACAATAATAATAAAGTTTGAACCTTAAATCTTATAAAAACCTATTTAAATCTCTCACTGCTGTAGATAATTTTTTAATGATATATATATAATTCTTTTGGTCTGGAATGATATATATGTATGGCAATCTCAAACCCGGGCCAGAAAGACAAATAAGAATCATATGTTGTAGACGTGCATAACACTCAGAGCTAGCTACTCCTAAGAACTTTTTATATATAATATAAAAATTTAATTTTAATGTACTACGTGTATTTAA
Source organism: Arachis ipaensis (assembly GCF_059453495.1). Taxonomy (NCBI): domain Eukaryota; kingdom Viridiplantae; phylum Streptophyta; class Magnoliopsida; order Fabales; family Fabaceae; genus Arachis; species Arachis ipaensis. Next base: position 139,799,789 of record NC_142440.1, on the reverse strand, counting down.
TTATATAATGTTATATTAATAAAAATAATTATTTTTTATATTGATTGCATAAATAATCATATAAAAAAAATAATATAATTATAAGATTGATGAGTAAAATATTTTATATTCTCAATGTATTAAAATTAAATCCATAATATAATGCTCCAAACTTTCATCCTATCTACTTACACCAAAGTGATGGGTAGCATATTATTATTATTATTATTATTATTATTATTATTATTATTGAGAAAGAGAGAGATAAATATTGATACAAAGTATCCATTCAAAGTATTAATTAATATTAATAAAAGATATTTATTTCTGGTATTTCTCTAAATAGAATATAAACAGAAATCATTATATAAAAATATAAAATTAATATAAATATATTGAACTAAAAAAATAATTCAAAATAACAAATATTATGAATCAAAGATAATGGACGGATCAGAGTACTTACTTTTGGAAAAAAATAGAAGAATAAATCATCATTTGTATCTATGAAAGATGAAAACGCTGATATATATACTCATAGTAGATCGAAACTGATTTTGTACCCATGTAAGATGCGCTCCGTATGACAAAAGTATCCTGCTTTGGATTAGCACTTGCTTCGTGCTTATACGAACCTACGTGGCACTCCAACCCTCCAAAACCCTATCTACGTGGAATTGAACGTTGCTATATGGTCGTTTGATAAGGATTAAATCTTAAGGAATCATCTTCCCCAATTCGAACCACACCCCAATAAATGCAATCGAGTTCAATTTCAACCAGTGTCAAGTGCACCCAAGGAGAGAAGGAATTATCTCGTGAGCCCTAGATTGTCTTTGCGAAGATTTAACTCTGGTACAAATGATGGAAGTCACAACAGTTCTTCAAGTTCGAAGAGGATGAAGGAAAAGAAGCTCGACGGCAAATGCTTCTGTGGGAGGGATGTTGTGTTGCTAGAGTCTGGCACCATGACGAACCCTAATAGATGGTTCATCAGATGTCCTGTGTGGGTGGTAATGGACAGGCGCTGTTATTGTTGAGGTAAGAAATCTATTTTTGACATTGTAGTTGACATTTGGGTTCGTTTTTTTTTTCCAGACAAGAGACTGCAAATACTTTGTGTGGGTCGATGAAATTGAAGAAGGATGGGAGGGCCTAGCAAGATCTTTAGCAAAAAAAATTTCGAGCAGTCTTGTTCAAGGCACGAAGATGGACTAACTATCACTTCTGGTGGGGTAAATTAGCAAGCATCCTCAATGATGGCTAGGAAGATAGAAAAATTTAAGGGTGAACTTAAGGGAATGAGACTGTTGCTTTCAACCATTGCATTGGGGGTAGCATTTTGTTTATTTTGTGAGTTGTATTTGGTGATGAAAATGTAAGATTTATATGATTTGGGATCTTTGGTAATGAGATAGTGAATTTTTTTTCTGAGATTGGCATGACATGATGCTTAAGTCATGGTTACGTTGTTCTGGTTTTTTTATTTTTGATGCATTGACATAGACACCAATTTTGATTTCTGGTAGTGTTTTGTTTAGTTTGTAGTTGTTGCTGCCATGTAAATTGACATAAAGTTTATCTTTAGACAATGCCAATGTAAATTCACATGAATCTCTCTATTCCTTTTAAGGAGGCAATTATCAATTGAACAAGAAATATGGCAAGCTGATGGTTTCGGTTTCGAATCCAAAATTTCTTCCAAAATCAAACTAAGGTGCTGTTAAAAGACTCATAAAATAACCATTGAAATTAGCTAATTCTGATTCTCAAAAATAGCAATTATCACATAAGCCAATGAAGGCAAGTTTGGTTGCTCACAAAAGGCCCTCAATCTAGCATAACTACTTTACCCTAAAATAGACCATGAGCATGCATAACACAGTACAAGAGTCTTGGGTCGCTCTTTAATATAACAAAACAACAAAAGGCAAGCATGAGTAGTCGACGATCAATGTCGAGTACATGAAAATACAAAAACATAACATTCTAAAAGCATCAAATTTCTCTCTTGGATACGTCCACAAACCCATCAGTTTCTATCAAATTGGGGTTGAGTTACTGCTTCCTCTTGAGACACCATTTTTTGTTCCGCTTAATGCGCCTATCCTGCCATGTCCTCTGCTTTGACCTCTACCTCTAACAGCTGTTCCTCGGCCGCTAGCACCCGGAGTCATTCCCGGTGTTGGCATGAACTACACAAATCGTGTGGTTATCCTTGCACTAGCACCTTGCAGTGGATGAGGTGTAGTCTCAGAGTTGTGTGTGGAGGGTGTAGTAGATAGTTTATTGGCAGATGGGGCAGGTGTTTGCTGTGTTTTTACAGTCGGAGGTGGTCGCTTAACACATCTCCTTTTAACTTGTTTTTTGGATATTGCGTTGTTTGTTAGAGGTTGTTGTTGTGTGCTTGTTGGCGGCGGCATTCCCTGTGGTTGCCGAAATCCAAAGAACAAACCAATCAGAGGTAAACAATATATTCTTAAAGCAAATTAACAAATTCTTACTCATGTAATGCACTTACTTGAGCAGCGTGTGGTGTTGCAGAATCATTTCCGTCTTCAGTGGCTGCTGCTTCAGCATCTGCAGCCTCTAATGTCTCCTTCCAGAATATTTCAGCCAGCATGTCTTCATCCTCATCCCCTGCAGGCACTTGCGAAATAGCACTCCCTTCACCCATTGCCTCTTTTCTCTTTTTATAGATCCTCTTATTATGACCAGCCTAAAGCAAATAATACTTAATGTAAGTTCAACATGAATTGGTCACAGTATAATCATAGCATTCGGTAATTCTATTGGTCATAAATTTCAGGATTCAATAGCTCAACTATTGAAGGGATCAAGAATTGGTCACACATACCTGGAGGCAGTATTTGCAGACAATAGTTCCAATCCTCCTTTTTGTTCTATGAGGGTCACTCTTATTAGTAGAGCCATCATTTCTCTTGTCTCTCTTTGTTGAAGGTCTACCTATTGGTTTTCTGTACTGTGGTGGCAGAATGGGTAGGGTGTCAAGGTGCTCCCAGAACTCCTGGTTTGGAACTGGATGCATAAAACACTGATACGCCGCATTGTATGCATCCATGATCAGCCAGTTATGTGCATACTCTTCGGGTCTCCTGTTTTGGTAACCTAAAGTGGCACATGCATGTCTACACGATAGCCCATTTAGTTGCCAAAGTCTACAACTGCACGTACCTTTGCCCAAATCCACACTCACCTTCACGGGCAGACATTGCACTTCATAAACATTCCCGACATCATCTCCGGTGGGAAGAGGCCTCCACTTGTTGCTCTCGCTCTTCTTCCTTTCTAACCTGCTCTGTTGGGTTGGGGCTAACCTTCCGCTATACCCAACCAAAACCTTCTTGTTCCTAGCCAAAATCCTCATTACGTAGCACCTCCTTCCTCTAACATTGTAATTATTGGTTTGCCCCTCATCTTCTTCACATTGGCATTAAACACCTTGCAATTGCTGTTTGTGTAGTTTTTCATCTTAGGGTATTCACTAAAATGGGCTCTGCTCCATTGTTTTGGACTGATCTTGTCCAGGTAATCCCATGCCCCAGCATTGATCTTTTTTAGTCTATCCATGGCAGCATTGAATTCCTGTGTTGTGGTTGCCTTAGCACATTACCACATACACATTTTCAACTGTAAGTCGCTCCATTTCTTGTGAAAATTTTGCCATATATGCATGGCACAGAATCTGTGGTTTGCATTTGGGTACATTTCTTGCACGGTAGGTATTAACCCCTGCAGGCATACATCAAAATCAACAGCTCAAGAATCTTTCAATAAGATTAATAAGTGACTGACAGACTTCAATAAGTTCAAGAATTAATCTTTTAATAAGTTTAATAAGTGACTAATTAATGAAAAAAATTATAATAAATACGATAAATAACTGATTTTATATCTTTAACAACAACATACAAAATCTACAAAAGCAAGCACAATCACGGCTGGTTGTAAAAAATATGTATAGGCATAATTAAAGTCACAACGAATTGATGAATGAAAAGCACATAACAGAAGAAAAAAAAAACTTTAACCAAGTAGAATATAGAAGCTAGACAGTGCCATGCAGCAAGAAGCACTTAATTTCTATAGCAAAAGCACTTTAACCAATAAACGATTCTTAAAATAGACATCCAATTTCCAAAAGGATATATTTTGATTCCACCATAAAGCTAGTAACCATGATTGATGGCAGAGGATAAAATTAACCTCCAATCATATACGCTAATTTATTAACAGGGTGCATGTAGCTAGGTATAAAATAATTAGACTTTTTACCCTAAACAAGCATTTTGATATATATCAATATACATCAATTATATACATCAATTATCCTAAACAAGCATTTTGATATACATCAATATCCATCAATTATGCTAAACAAGAATTAGGACATAAGTCAATATACATCAATTATATACATCAATTATACTAAACAATGCATCAGAATATACATCAATATAACTCTAAACAAGCATCAAGATTGCAATATACACCAGATTTCATTTTACTATATGAATCAGAATTCATTAAAAAAAGGTACCTTCTGCATATTTGACATGAAGTTAAATCCGTTTGCTTGAAAATCTCCCACATCCTCCTAAAGTATCTCTAAAAATCACTTCCAACTTTCTTTGTTTTCTAATTCCACAATTGCATAGGCAATAGGATAAATATGATTATTTGCATCCTACTCTATTACTGTCAGTAACTGCCCCCTGTAATACCCTCTAAGAAAGGTCCCATCGAACCCTATTAAAGGTCTACAACCACCCACAAATCCCTTCTTGCACGCATCAAAGCACACATAGATCCTCAAAAAAAGAGAATTCAAATCAGGCATAGGATTCGTATGTATCCTTACTGTCGAGTCAGGGTTAGTCTTCAGTATCTCAATAGCATAATCACGAAGTCGTGCATACTGTGCAATCTCGGAACCCTCAATTCTCTCCTTTGCCTTCTTCATAGATCTATAAATTTTCTCTCATTCATTAGTACCTCATACTCAGCTCTGAAGTATTGGTTAGCCTCTCTCACTGTCAAGTTTGGTTGAACCCTAATCTTCTCCTCTAGCTCATCTATGACCCATTTTCCATCTGCTGACTTACAGTGATTATCTCTGCTACAGGTGTGTTCATTTACAAAGGTCTTTACCTGATAACTTGCTGGAAATGTCCTCTTAGCATAGTATATTTGCCAAGGACAGTCCTCATCGTAGCATATAGCCTTTGATCTTGTAGAATCACAACGAGCAAAGAATATGCTCCTTCCAATGTTGATATTAAACTTTCGGACAGCCTTTCTAAAATGGTTGAAAGTCTCAAACTCCATCCCCAACTCCAACCACACCTGGTTAACCGGGGCATCAACATTGCTCTGAGGAAAAACTGGAGTCTGGTCAGTATCTTCGTCACTTGATATGCTATGCAAGTCCTCTAACTCATAGCAATGATGTCCAGAATTTTCATCAGAAAAATCATCCTCATCAACTGGGACATAGAAGGTTGGCGGCTTGTCCAAATCAGGGTTCGGGATGAAGGATTGCCTTATAGGGGGAGGCCTCCTTGTTGATCTCCTCTTGTTCACCTTCGGCCGTCCATCAACCTCATCTGAAGGATTGCTTTGATTATTTTGGGGAGTCCTATTGAGATCAGAGGGCGGGGCTGGCTTAGGGATTGATTGTGAAAGTGGATTCCTATATGGTTGTGGAATGTATTGGGTTAGTTGTTCAGGTGCAAGAGGTTCAAAAACATTGGCTTCAGAATGTGGGGCTGGGTTTGAACAATCAGTGTGTAGTGGTTGTTGATCTTCTTCAAAAGGTGGCTGGGAAGGTTGGGAGTTGGGACTGACTTGAGGGTGGCTGATCTGGTATGATAGGTGTTGGGGGAGGCTGAGAAACCTGTCCTGCTTCTTGGGATGATGATAGTGGTGGATCTGCTGTCTCCTGGGGCATACTGACACTGTCCAGTATTTGGGCCTCAACTTTAGCCTGTTTATTTTCTTCATGGTCCTCTTCCCTAATCTGGTCCTCACCCCTTCTTTGGTCCTCTTTCACAACTTGTACATGACCTACAATTTCAGCATCGTCATCATCTTTCACTACTAGCAATCTTCTTTTTGGACTCTTCTTAGGAGTTGGAACCCTTTTGGCACATGTCTTTATTCTCATCTTTGATGGAGTCATATTCTTCTCTTCAATTAACACAGGCTGATCCACCGAATGCTCTGTGTAAACATTTATTTTGTTACCATTCTTCACGGTTGCCTCATACATTCTAACTATGTCCATATCAACCCTTAGGTCCCTCAACCCATCATCATCAAGCTCCTTGCCAGGTTTTAGCCAATAAAAATCAGTAATAGATGTATATCCAATATCCTTCAGCAAATCAGATATGAAAAAACCATTGAGTGTATCAACGTTAACCCTCTTGATTTCTGTGACTTCACCACCAGTATAACTAACCTTCCCACACAGCCCTCTCTCAAACCATCCTCTATGATTAATACACAATGTTATATGGATGGTGGCCATTCCTGGAAGTGAAATTAACCAACACAAGCTAAGAAAATATTGTATAAAACTGCAGCTAACACAAACCTTAAACAAACTTTTATAATAATTCTCAGCAATTACAGGATTTGATAAGGTAATAGAATATGTCTAACTAGTGCCAATGACATATGAAATTAATCAACAATGGCAATGACATATCTCTGTTCTCTACGGACCAAAGGTAGTGATCTATGCGCCATCGAAGACGAGACCCCTGGGTTCGAGCTCTACTCGGTAATCTTTACAGCTCTCTCTGTTACGTATTCGTGCTGAGGGCTTCGTACTGCTCCGGATGTCTTGTCCGAGTTGGGGATGACGGCGATGAAACCCCTGGTTTCAGGGTCTTCGCTTCGGAGTGCTCCACACGTCTTCTCCGAGTTGGGAATGAAGCGGCGGCAATGATGAACCTCTACTAGGGCACAGCAGATTCTCCCGCGAAATGTTCTTCAGTCTCCAAACTCTTAGTAAAAAAAAAAAGTTTAATTCCACGTAAATAGGGCTTTGGAGGGTTGGAGTGCCACCTAAGTTTGTATAAGCACGAAGCAAGTACCAATCCAATAAGGCAGGGTATTTTTGTCACACGGAGTGTATCTTGCATGGGTACAAAATCAGTTTCGATCTACTATGAGTACATATGTCAGTGTTTTCATTTTTCATGGATACAAATGGTCATTTATTCAAAAATAGATAATGGACGGAGTAACTTGTTTATGAGTAGTGTGTCGCATATATAACTAAGAGTAAGTTTTTATTTTTTTTATGAAAGTTTTAAATGATGTTGAATTTATCTATAAATGAATAAAATTAATTTTTTATTTATAAAAGATGATTATTGCATAATAAAAATGCCAAGATGTTAATTTTATTTATGGGTAAATTTGTTAGTATTTTAAAATTTATATTAATAAAAATATTTACTTGATTTTCACAGGTATAAAATATATTTATTTAATGATGGATAAATTTATTGACGACTATAATTTTAATAGATAAAAATGATCATTTACTCTATAAATTTTGTTAAAATGTACATACATGTTTTATATTTTTAATACATTGATTACGTCAAAATTTTAAAAAATTATATTATAAAAATATTAAAATATATTTTTAAGATGAAAAATAGTTAGATTCTTACCTAGTAATAAATAAATTTGAGCTTGAACAGAAAAATAACCTAAATTTATTTTGTTAAGTATTCATTAATTCTAACAAATAATAATATTAATAAATGGCCTTGATATTTTATGTGGGTTTGTTGTGTTTGGGTTGGCGAAGAACGTGTGTGCGGGTGGTGTTGTCCCCTGTTGCAACTGAAAATGGAAACAGCAACAACTGGATAGGAACTAAAACACAGCAACATAACATTAATACGCGTTTAAGATTGGCATCCAGGAAGCAGCACACTGTTCCAAGGAAACAATGTCTACAAGTACACTATGATAGCTTCAGGTACAATAATTCAAAAAGAAAATCTAATCAGATAAATATCAAACTTTTACGACATTATTTTAACAGCGCCCGTATACTTTATGTTTATAAAATTTATCAAAAATTTTGAAAATAATTTTAAGTTCTATTTTATTTTAATTTTATTTTAAAATTTTTTATTTATATTAATTATATTTTAAGTAACCAAATTCTCAAAAAAATTTAAGATCAATCAAGTAATATTTGAACAACTAGAACTAACTTTTTTTTTTGTGACTGAATAATTAAAACTGACTTATTTATATTAAAAGTTGTCGTTGTAAAGTGGTTGAATTAGTCTTAAGAATTTTAAAAGATTAGCTACTAAAAATATATTTGATATAAATCGAAAATTTTTAAAATAAAATTAAAAAATTAAAAATATTTTTAAAATTTTTGAGAAACCTTAAGAATAAAAAATATATTTTACTTGACTGAATTTTTTATATATTGGAGGCTAATGTGAAAATTTTAGAAGTATTGGTGCTTTTTTTTGTTTTTCACTAATATTAGGATCGTTTTATAAAAAGACAAATCAAAGGGTGCATTTTGCAATTAATTTTGTAATTGAAAATATTGCATTCGAACCGTGTGATTTGGTGATTTATAATTTTAAATGTTGTGAAAAAAATTTTTAATTGCTAGAGACTCAAATCAGGTTGTCTGATTTTATTTTCTCTAAAATGTAGTCATTTCTATTGTTGCCAGCCACTTTACGTAGGTGATTTCATCCATTTGGCCAATAATATTACTAATTACACATGATTATTATTCAATATAAAATATATAATTTTTTAGAAAAAAATTATTGTTTGTATTTTATTATTTTAAATTAATTAATCATTAAAAAATATATTAGTTTGATCGATTAATTAATTGTTTGACATTTTTTTATTTGTGACCAGTTTATTATTGACCATTTTTATCTTGAATTTGACCGATTTGATTTTTAATTCTCAATCAATCCAATTGAATAGGTCAATTCGGTTTGATTCTCAAAACACTAAATGTGATAAATTTTTAAAAAATTATTAAATAAAAAATAAATTCTCTCAATTTTTTTTTAATTATTTGATAAAGTATAATCTCTTACCTTACATTCCTTAAATAAGACCAAGCAAAAACATGTGAGAAAAAATATTAAATTTTTTAAATAATTGAGAAAAAAAATGAGAGAACCCACTCCCACACTTAACCTATAATCAAATTTAGTAAAAGAAAAATTTTAAAAAAAATGTTCATCTAGTAACTTAGCTAAAATTCATTTTTTTAACCCACTCCCACACTTAATCTATTGTTATTATTACATGAAAGTAAAATCACTTAAGGTAGATCTTCTATCTATACATTCTCAGCCAATATATATCGTTACAGAAATGTTTGGTAACCAAAGAAAATCAGTCAAAAGCAGCCATAACTTGCCTTATTTAGCATTCATTAATTGTTGCGATAATTAATTAATGTTAAATAAGGCAAATTCTGACTGTTTTTTTTTGTCTACCTAGCATTACCTATATCGTTATGGGTTTTTATATAAGTGTGTTCTCTATTTTGATAAATAAGTATTTACTTAATGATTCTTATAATTTAAAATTTTAGAAGTTACTTCCATATTTCTAGAGGCTAGTGAATGAATAAACTAACTTACTAAATTACTGCAAAGGTGATGTCTAGATGAGTATGAAAAATATAAGAGTTTTTCTACTAAGTGTTGATACTTTTTTTGATCTACAATATCTTCATATTCTACTAGTTGTGGTTTATTTAATATCGGGTTCTGTGGTTGTCTTAACAACTTTGCATCCAATTAATCCTAATTCATTTAAAATACTTCAATGGTCGAAGTTCCTTGATCTAAAAAATTTTGACAAATTTTTTCTTCAAAATATTGAGCTCCAGACTATCATTACCTGTTAAGATTATATCACCCATATATACAGTTAATATTGCAATTTTATTATCTATTGAATACTTATAGAATAGGATATTGTCCTCTTCTCTTTGTATAACTAGATATCTTGACAACAGATCAAAACCTCTCAAACGATGCTCTGTGAAATTATTTTGACACTTAAATAAATGTTTTTAACCTACACACAAATGAAGAAAGGAAGTAAAGACTTACTAAACACCTATCTTTGGCTAAACCACCTATTCTGGAATGTAGTCTGATACCCCCCAAATACTCAGATTGGAGATATCGTCCGTATCCCTGACTACACTTGCTTGGGATACAGCCCTTGAAGTCACGTTGCATAAGCCCCTAGCTAGGCCTCAGAAGCTTCTTTCGCAAATCCGCTTTAGCATATCTCAATGAAAGAAGTCTTCGTTCAAATCCGTTGATGAAAGCAAACCAGACCCAGTAGCACCCGAAGCTACTTCATCAAAAAAGGAATTGAGTTATTCTGAAGCCGTGGATGAGCCGATCGAAAAAGCGATTGTCAGGCCAGAGATATTGATTCCTTCACACAATAATTTGCTTCTCGTATCGACAAATTAGAAGAGATGTCAACCGGCAACCGTATCTGGAAACAACGATTAGTGGATATTGGTACTGTCACTGCACAGCAAGCAAAGGATTGGGGATTCAGTAGTGTAATGTTAAGAGATCGTGCGACATGAAGACATTGATAGCAATATGGGGGGAGTTCCCATCAGGCAACAACGCTTCTGAACCAACCTGAAAGTAGGAAAGTTTCCTTGGGATTATATATCATCATAGGCCAGCCAGGAGAAAAATCGCTTTCTTTCCAAAGAGATTCATGAGTTCCAACTCTTCTGTATAGCCGTCTTGATGAGGGCAACCCGATAAGGACACCGATACGGACTGCAAAGCCTTACCGCTGGTGGTTCCTGCATATGCTTGCTGAGGATAGAAACCATAGCTTGTTTATATAAAATGCAGGATGAAGGCGCCATCCATCCGGTCATCAAACTCTTCGACTAAAGGTGGACAAAGAAGCTTCCTTGGGATGAGCTTCTAGCAGACTTCGTCCAGTCAAGCACTCGTGGTGTGGATGCAGTCAGCCAAACTGCCGGGCCATGTTTTCGGATATCTTTTGCAACTACGCCAAAAAATCCCCGGGCAGAGGCTAGCCACACACACGAATACAAGAAGACTGACAAACAAAGCAGACAACTCAAGGGAAGAAGCTAGCACCGACTCTTTAGGACGGAATGGAATGCTTTCGGTGGATCGCGATCGAGTTCTTTCCTTTCTTTCTTTTGAGGAATAGCTGGAAGAGAAAGAAGGATCACAACGACCGACGACCTCTATGATCTGAAATGAGTGCGGAAATGTCCCTTTAAGAAAAGGATCTTTACAGAAAAAGAGCTCAGAGGTTTAGTCAGCTATTGTCCTATTTTCTTTTTTCTTCTCGATGAGAGGCTTCCCCAATAACACTGGTTTGTCAACCTCCATGGTCTTTCCCAATCCAATCTTTTTCTATTACTGACACCTGGAGCCAGCAACAATTGCTAAAGCAACTCCCGAACCAAGCTATTGTCCTATTTTCTTTTTTCTTCTCGATGAGAGGCTTCCCCAATAGCACTAGTTTGTCAACCTCCATGGTCTTTTCCAATCCAATCTTTTTTCTATTACTGACACCTGGAGCCAGCAACAATTGCTAAAGCAACTCCCGAACATAATTCCTAAGGTCACATACCTGTCGCATAAAAAGAAAATGCATATATAGTTGGAATCTCCAATAGGGCAGGCATTAATATGAAAAGCAACGAAAATCCATCCAGAAATGACATAGTAAGAATCGCACTAATTCGCGACCGGCAAGTTTTCCGAAACCAAACTGAATAGAATTGTGACTTTCAAAAAATGCTTGCTGAAAATCAAAGAAAGAAGGTCCATTTTTCCACGTAGTTCGTCGGCGCATCGGTGAAATAACGCATAATAGATAGACCTGGAAATCGATGCTTTCTAGCTCCTCACTTCCAGCTTGATTAAGAGGTTGAGGGCGCCTCCCCTCTCTTTTACTTTAAAGATACTTTACCCGAAGGAGATAGAAAGAGATGAGGTGGTAAACGTCAGGGTCAGGGGCAGCAGGCGGAGCTGGGTCGGTGGGGTCTGGTGCAGAGTTTAAACTGGATTCGGACTGTAGTACCCACGAAGAGCTTCCACATACAGCTTCCGCCGGGAAAGTGATCCATGAAGGACGGGAAAAAGATCGTGAAAAGGGTATTCTTTGAATTATGGAAAAAGGCTTATAAATATCTCATTATCAAGCTCTCAACTTAAGAATGCATTTTTTATATCTAATTCATGTAAAGGCCAATTGTAAACAACAAGAGATAAACGAGTCTATATGGATTTAAGTTTAGCTGTAGAAACAAAAATATCTTTGTAGACTTCTTCATAGGTTCGTATAAATTCCTTTACTATCAATCTAATTGTGTATTTTTATGTATTGCCATCAGTTTTATATTTTATAGTGTAAATCCGTATATATTCTACTATTTTCTTATTATAAAGCAAGCCAATAATTTTCTAATTTTCTTCATTAATACTTTCTCCCGAAATAATTTCTTTTTTCTATAAAAAAGTTGATATTTCAAGAATATAACATCTGTACTAACATGAAATTAATTTTTCTTTTTGAAATTATCATGTTAAAATTTCATAATCTAATTATACCTTTTACATTTTCCAAATCTGATTTTTAAATCAAAACTCCACAATCCCACCTTCCCTTATCAACGAAAATTGCAAATACGACCAGTGCAACACCACTACTACTACCACCACCACCATTAACACTAGGTCACAACTTTGTTCTTCCATTGCCGCATTGCTTCTAGAGCCCTTATCACTATTGTCACCTCATCCATTCATGTTTTGCTCGATCTTTTTTTTTGTCTTTTTTTCTGCCTCTGTTTCTTTATTTCTTTCTTGATATCTCTTTTCTCTCTTTCTTAGCCTGCTTCGCCTCTTTCTCATGTGAATTTGTTTTGAATAATTTTTTTTGTTTCTTTATCTCTATTTTTTCTTTTCTTTTTCGATCTCTTTGTCCCTTTTACCTTTTCTACCTATTCTGCTGCTAGCTCTTCCTCTGCTACATTTGCATCTTTCTCTTACCCACCTTTGCTTGCTTCTCTCTTTCTCTCTCTAATTTGATTCTCTTTTTTATTTTTTCAAATTAAAAAATTTTATATTTTGATTTTTGGGAGTTTGTTAATGACAAAAGTTATTGAAGATTGCTTATTTTGATTTAGATTAATGTTTTTGATGAGTTTGAAAAACTCTAAATTAAATTATTGATGACTAAATATTATTAATATGATTAATTACAAAATTATTAATTTGATTTTGGTTCATATGTGTTAATTAAATAATTTTGCAGTGCAAATTTTGCTATTGGGCCAAAAAATAGCAAGCCCAAGATGTTGAAAGAGAATCAGCCTTGGTTATAAAATGTTAAATGTTGTGGCTGAAGTAATATTTGGTTAATTGGGCCAGAATTATGTTGAACAAGCCCAAAATAATTTCTGCCCCAAGACCATTAAGGCTTGGTCCGAAAATTTGATGAAGAGAAAGCAAATCATGCATGCTTAATTCGGTTACCTCACATGCTCTCCTTAGTTGGAATTCAAATTTTTATGAAATAGCATTAATTGCCTTGGTAACATGAGAGAGAAAATGTAAATGTGATTTGATGGCAATTAAATGTGTGCTGCACGTTACAAGGCAGGAAAGAAAGGGAAGTGGATTTTAATTGAATATAATTGATTTTAATTCCTTTCTTTATTTCATTTGGAAGCCTTTTTGTTTCTTCTCTCTCATCTCTCTTCTTGTTTTCGGTCACTTCATAGAGAAGAAGATGGAAGCTAAAGCAAGTTATCAGAAGCAAAAAGAAGAAGCTAGAAGCAAGCTTGAAGCCATAGTGCTGATGGCATCAAGAAAAAGAAAATATGAAGTATGGTGTGGCTGAGATCTTTACCACAAAAGGCAAGATGTGGTGAAGTAAGCTCAAGCCTTCCATATCCAAAAATGGAAGAAGATCCATTCGGTCAGAGGAAGAAGATCATTGGAGGCATGACTCGTCTCTGCTTTTGCTCAACCACTACAGGAGGTAGCTACTGTAGCTACGTAGAGGATGAGGTAGAAGTTAGAGCAGATGGAGCTGTCATCATCAAGAACTCATCAAGGTCTAGGAATCCTTCTTGGAGTGCAAGTCAAGATGGAAAGCCCGGATTGATAAAGCTTGGTGTAAAGGGAAGACACAGAGGTAATTGCATGTTGGGTTTTACATTCGGTTTCCTCTCCTCTCTCTCTGGCCGAACCATTTTTTGGTTTGAAGAAGAAGAAGATTAGTTCGGTTCAATAGTTTCAACCTTGGAGGCTTCCCCTTCTATAAATAAGGGAGAACAGCCAGGGCTTGAAGCAAGGAGTGAGAGTGCAAGGCACAGGGTTCTCATAGCTACCTAAGCTAACAGAAGTTTTTCTCCTTCAATGTTCTTCATTTTGTATTTTTATGTTTAATTTTGTCTGTCTTAAGTCTCATGGAAAAAGACAAACAGTGAGGTTTGTAAGAAAAAGCCATAGAGCAGAAAAAGGCAGAGAGTGCAAAATCAAAAGAAAAAGCCACAGATGTCCTTAGAGATCCTTTGTACTTCTGTGTTGTGTTTTATGATTCTGTGAGAATCTCCTTGCAAGTTGGGTTAGCACTTAGAAGTTGAAAGCTTGGTAGTGACCAAGTCAAGTTCAGGATTGGAGATTAGATTCTGGACTTGTCCCAGATAGGAAGGGTAGTTCCTAGGGAGAAATTGGTGTATGTAATCATGATGATTATAGTGAAATTCTATCATTGTTGTGATGGAGACTGGATGTAGGCTACATTGCACTTAGCAGCTGAACTAGGATACATCTTGGTGTGATTTTCTCTCTCCTCTACCCCATTTCTGTTTTCTGCTGCCTAGGAGACAAAATTGAAAATTATCTCTTGGCTGGTTACGAGACAAAATGAAAAAGTCTCTTGACCAGGCACGAGACAAAAACAAGAAATATCTTCTCAAGTGTTCTAAAAGGCCAGCAAGTGTTATTAAGCGAAAAAGGGACTAAGATTCAACCTCCCCCTCTATTAGCCACTGATAAACCATCAATTAGTATCAGAGTTTGGTCTCAAAGAGATCAAGCTTTGCAGCTTGGAGAAAAGATCCAGATGGCAGAGAACAGTGGCTCAAATCTGACAGAAGGACAGTCAAGCAACAGACCTCCTCTTTTCAATGGGAAGAACTACACCTATTGAAAAGAGAGAATGAAGATTTTTGTGCAAGCAGTAGATTACAGACTTTGGAAGATCATCCTGGAGGGTCCTCAATTCCCAACAAACACAAGTACAGAAAGAAGGTGGAGCTCAATGCCAAGGCTATCAACTTGCTCAACTGTGCAATCAGCTTCAAAGAATACCGACGGGTATCACAATGCACAACGGCAAAGGAAATCTGAGACAAACTTCAAGTCACTCATGAAGGAACCACCATAGTGAAGAAGACCAGGATAGATATGCTAGACAGAGAATATGAAATGTTCACAATGAAGGAAGGAGAATCAATAGATGAAATGTTTGAAAGATTCAACACCATCATTATTGGCTTGGATGCTATGGGGATTAAATATCCTGAATATGTGCTTGTGAGGAGAGTTTTAAGATGTCTCACAAAAGAGTGGAAAACAAAAGCATTGATAATATCTGAGAGTAGTGGTCTTGATTTTATGACATATGATGACTTGAGAGGAAATTTACTTGCTTTTGAAAACACTTATTTGAAAAAAGATTCAAAAAGAAAAGGAATAGCTCTTCATCTGTTTCTAACCCCCTGGATGATGAATCCAGTGATAACTCCTTTGAAAATGAATTTGTGTTGTTTGCCAAAAAATTTAGGAAAATGGTGAAGCTTAAGGAAAGAAGCAAGGGAAGCAGTTCAAGAAAACAAAAGAAAAATTTCAGCAAGGTGACATGCTACAACTGCAAAGAGACTGGGCACTTCAAATTCGATTGCCCTAAGTTGAAGAAGGAGGAGAAGCCAAAGAAGGGAAAGAAGAAGGGACTGATGGCTTCCTGGGAAGACTTGGAAAATGACTCAGAAGATGATGAAGAATCAGAAACCAAGTCCCAACCATGTCTCATGGCAGATCACATTGAACAGGTAGTCTTTCATAACCCTGATACTGAAGATCTTCATCTTATGATAGACCACATTTCTGAAAAAATTAGATGCTTCTTGTTTGATAACCAAGATCTTGAATAACAAATTACCATTCTTAAAGCTAAAAATGATTTTCTCAAAGATAAATTAAGGGAGGCTGAAACTGCTATTGAACTTGTTGAAGAAAACAAGCAGTTAAAAGCTCAACTTAAAAGCTGTGAAAGCAATCATTCTGTGGTGGCATATGTAAATTATTTTAAAGAAAATGAAGAGTTGCTTAAAGAGGTCAAAAGGCTTAAAGAAGACTTAGCCAAGTTCACTCAAAGTTCTGAAAATCTAAATCAAATCTTGACTAGTCAAAAACCTCTTTATGATAAAACCGGCTTGGGTTTTCACAAAGCTTTCAAATCTGTGGAAAAATTTTCTTTTGAAAACATGGCTTCATCTTCTAATGATACAAGGTTTCAAAACCCAACAAGCTTTAACAAAACAGCAACTCCAAGATTTTGTAGACTATGCAACCGGAATGGTCACTTTCCCATTCAATGCTTTTTTGGTGAAAGAATGATTGGTAACAAAGTTTGCAAAATTGTTTTTGATTACAATGGATTGGGACAAAGAAGATGGTTTAAAATGAAAGGATCCAAGAATATTTGGATACCTAAAGTCACTTGAGCTCATTTTGTAGGTGTGCCTAGCATCCAAGCAGAAGGACAATATGTGGTACATGGATAGTGGATGCTCTAGGCATATGACCGGAAAGGCAACCTTCTTCATTAAACTTGATGAATATGATGGAGGGTTTGTCACTTTCGGTGATGATGGTAAAGGAAAAATAGTGGCCATTGGAAAAGTTGGTAAAAGTTTCTCTTCTTTTATAAATGATGTTCTTCTTGTTGATGGTTTAAAACACAATTTACTAAGTGTTAGCCAATTGTGTGATCTTGGATATGAAGTTATTTTTAGAAAATTGGTGTGCTTAGTTATTTGTGAAAAATCTGGGGATATTTTGTTTGAGGCTAAAAGGTGCAATAATGTGTATAGATTGACTCTTGAGAACTTAAAGGATCAAAAAGTATCATGCTTCACTTCAATTGAATCTGAAAAATGGCTATGGCATAAGAGATTGGGTCATGCTAGCATGTATCAAATTTCTAAGCTAGTTAAGAGAAAATTGGTTAGAGGAATTCCAAATATTAAATTTGATAAGGATCTAATTTGTGATGCTTGCCAATTAGGCAAACAAGTAAAATCCTCTTTTAAACCAAAAGATAGAATTTCAACCAAGAGGCCATTAGAGATGTTACACATTGATCTTTTTGGTCCAACAAGAACTCAAAGTTTAGGAGGTAAACATTATGGTTTTGTGGTGGTGGATGATTACTCTAGATTTGGTTGGGTACTTTTTCTTGCTCATAAAAATGATGCTTTCCATGCTTTCTCAACCCTTTGCAAAAGAATTCAAAATGAAAAAAAAATTAAAAATTGCCCACTTAAGAAGTGATCACGAAAAAGAATTTGAAAACCAAGATTTTGAAAAATTCTGTGATGATTTTGGAATTGCTCATAATTTTTCATGCCCTAGAACTCCTCAACAAAATGGGGTAGTTGAAAGAAGGAATAGAAGTCTTCAAGAAATGACTAGGGCTATGCTATGTGAAAATGAGGTTCTAAAATTTCTATGGGTTGAAGCTGTAAATACAGCATGCTATATTTTGAATAGGACTATCATTAGAAAAGGGTTAAAGAAAACTCCTTATGAGCTATGGAAAGGAACCCCTCCTAATCTTAAGTATTTCCATATTTTTGGATGCAAATATTTTGTACTTAACAATAAAGAAAATCTTGATAAATTTGATCCAAAATCCTATGAGGGGGTGTTTGTTGGATACTCCACCACTAGCAAGACTTATAGAATTTACCTCAAAAAATATAGAGCAATAGAGGAATCCATACACGTTTCTTTTTGTGATACTAACTCAAGTCCTAGTGCTGTGATAGAAGATGATACAGATTGTGAAGATGCTGTCAACAAGGAAACCAGTGAAGAAAATCCCAAGTCTGCCCAAAATGAAGAATCTGTCCGTCCAATTTTGTCTCATCAGGATGGAGGAGACATTTCTGTTTTGTCTCCTGGGCCAGCAAGAGAATCTGGAACAGAACAAACCTCTAAAGCTCATCAAAGTTCAACCTCACTCCAGAAACCAGAGAATGGAAGTCCATGAGGGATATCCTCATGACTTTATCATTGGTAATCCCTCACAAGGTGTAACGACAAGATCCTCAACCAAAAAGCAAACCGAACCAAGCAATCTTGCTCTCTTGTCACAAATGGAGCCCAACAATGTAAAGCAAGCACTTGAAAATCCTTCATGGGTCAAAGCCATGCAAGAAGAGCTGGCTCAATTTGACAAGAATGAGGCTTGGACACTAGTACCTCATCTGAATGGTAAGAAGGTAACAGGTACTAAGTGAGTTTTCAAGAATAAACTAGGTGAGGATGGTAAAGTTGTTCGTAACAAGACTAGATTAGTGGCCCAAGGTTATGATCAAGAAGAGGGTATTGATTTTGATGAGTCTTTTGCTCTGGTAGTAAGAATGGAAGCAATTAGATTGCTTCTTATCTATGCTGCCCATAAAGGTTTTAAAATGTTCCAAATGGATGTCAAATGTGCTTTTCTTAATGGCTTTATAGATAGAGAAGTGTTTGTGGCATAACCCCTCGGTTTTGAAGATAAAGAATTTCCAAATCATGTTTTCAAACTTTCAAAGGCTCTTTATGGCCTTAAGCAAGCTCCAAGAGCTTGGTATGAAAGGCTTAGTGCCTTCTTATTGGAAAATCACTTTCAAAGGGGTACCACCGACACTACTTTATTTATTAAAGTATCTAATGATGACATTCTTCTTGTTCAAGTTTATGTGGATGATATAATGTTTGGATCGGCCAATAAATCCTTGTGTGAAGAGTTTGGAAAACTCATGACTAGTGAGTTTGAAATGAGTTTAATGGGAGAATTAACTTTCTTCCTTGGTCTCCAAATCAAACAAACTCCTAGTGGCACTTTTATTCACCAAGGAAAGTATGCTAAAGAATTAATCAAGAAATTTAGCCTAGAAAATTCCAAACCTATGGGAACACCAATGCATCCAAACACTAAGCTTGATAAAGATGATGATGGCAAAGATATGGATAAAACTCAGTATAGAGGAATGATAGGTTCACTCATGTATCTTACCTCCTCTAGACCGGACATTGTTCAAAGTGTGGGTGTATGTTCAAGATTTCAATCTCACCCAAAAGAATCCCATCTTTCAGCCGTAAAAAGAATCATTAGATACATTAAGGGAACAAGTGATTATGGCTTATGGTATCCTAGATCTAATGACTTTTGTGCAGTAGGGTTTTGTGATGCAGATTATGCGAGAGACCGGGTGGATAGAAGGAGTACCTCCGGAATGTGTTGCTTCCTTGGAAGCTCACTTAACATGTGGTCAAGCAAGAAACAAGTCACAGTTGCTCTATCTACAGCCAAAGCTGAATATATATCTACCGCTGCATGTTGTTCACAACTAATTTGGTTAAAAACTCAGTTAGAGGATTACAAATTAAAGATCAATAGTATACCTTTATTTTGTGATAATATGAGTGCTATTAACATTTCTAAAAATCCTGTTCTACACTCAAGAACCAAGCACATTGAGATCAAATATCATTTTATTAGAGAACATGTGCAAAAGGGTACTATTGATATTCAATTTGTAAAATCTGAAGAACAACTTGCGGATATATTCACTAAGCCCTTGTGTGAAGACAGATTCTGGTCCTTGAGAAATAGTTTGGGAATGATAGAATTAAGTTCTGTTGACAATTTGTGAACTTTTTTATTCTGTTTGGTTTTGTCTCGTAGGGAAGCAGGAGACAAATTTCAGGTTGTGATGAATGGGCCATGATACAGAGGGAGACTGAACAGATGTTAATCATCTTGGGCCCCACCAAATCTCTTTGATCTTACTCTGACCTGTTTTCGAGTTCCTCATTTTTTTAATCATACTTTTGGGAAGTTGTCATATCAAATCTTGTAGGAAGGAGTTGTTGTCAAATCAAATCTTTATCATCCCTTGATTCTAGGAGCTAACCTTTCAGTTTTAATTTTAAAATCATTCCTTAGTTAATAACCGCGCCCCTTAATGGGTAATAACTCCCTCAATTCTCTCTCCACTCAACATTAAATTCTTCCATAACCTCCCTCATCTCACCACTCTCTTCGGCCTCTCTTCATCTCCCCTCTCCCCTCTCCACTTTCATAACATGAAAAAGAAAGTTACTCCAAGGAAGAGTAGCCGAACCCCCTACCAACACATCCTCCATCTTCAACTCCTCAAACCCATACACACATTCATATACATTCCACCTCTTCTTCATCCCCCTCACCCTCCTCCAAACAAACAGAAACTATGAGAAGAAAGGTGATAACAAAGAAAACTTCATCCAGAAGAAAGCTGGGAAAGGATAAAGATCAAATTGAAGAAGATGTGCATCTTATGAGTTTCACAAAGATGTGTTGAAGAAACGTCACTTGTGTGCTTCACACATAGTGAACCTGGACTCTCTTGCTGCTAAAGGAACTAACTTTATCACTCTTTTTGAGAATATGAAGTGGACTCCCCTGTTCAATATTCAGAAACATGTATACCCAGCCTTGGTTCGAGAGTTTTATGCAAACATGAGGCTGATTAATGGAGCAATCCATTCCTATGTGAAGCGGGTTTACATGACTCTGAACAGAGAGACAATAAGCGCTGCCCTGGGGTATGTTGATGAAGGCGTAGCCGCTTATATGACAGAAAATTGGGACTTACAAGTGGGGGTCACGCTCTAGGTTGCTTTGAATCAAACTTGCAAGAACTTTTCTGCCTTGGATGGCATTGTCCTGACCCACAAAGCTCTCGGTGCAGAAAGAGCATTGTTGCATAGAATTATCACTCATGTTCTCATGCCTCAGAGTGGTTCTTACAACAGAGTAACCGTTTCTGACACTTTAGTACTTTTTGCTATCATTACATCATCTCCTATTTCTTTTGCATATCTCATGGTTAGGCATATGTGGGAATGTGTTAGAAGAAACAAAAAGGCTAATCTTCCCTATCGCATGTTTCTTACCTGCATCTTTGAATACTTTAATGTTGATCTCACCAATAAAGATGTAGAGAATAAAGTTTCAACAATTAAGGGAGGAGGAGTTTCAGGTACTATGGAAGGCACCAAAGGAAAACGGTCAATGCCCTCTGACAGTGATCTTGAGAGCCGCCCAGCCGAGCCATCCAAGGTGGCAGAATTGATCAAGGAGGTCCTCACTGAATTTTCTAACATGTCCAAACTGATGGTGGAATCTTACAAGGGTGCTCGAAAGCAAGCATACGAAAATGAAAAGGCTTGGACAAAGTGCCAAGAAAGAGTGGGTATGATGCTTCAGAATCTCGAAGAAGAGATGGGGGCTGCCGATAAGGATGATGAATCTAAGTATAATCTTTCTGATGATTTACTTATTTGTCTCTTGTTGAATTCTGGTTCTATTTGGCTTATTTTGGTACTTTGTAGGCTGTTTGGATACTTTAGACCATTACTATTTTGTTAAACTCGGATATTTTGGTTTTGGTTATATTTGTGTGTGTTCTATTGTCACTTTTTGTAGGTTCCCCTTTGATGACAAAAAGGGGAGGAAAGCTGGAAAAATTGAAAAGTTGAAAGAAACAGGGGCTGAAATCTTTTGTGATTCATGATCACCCCTGTGCACAAACTCCTTGTTTCAATGATTATGATCTGTTTTTGTTGAAATGATTGCTACTTTTTGGAACTTAGTTATTTTTTTTATAATCCCTTTATGCTTTGATATGTGAATGAATGCTGGATAAATTTTTTTATGCTCTGATATGATTATGTTTGATTAAAAATATTTTTCTTGCTATAAACTGATAATTATTTTGCTCTGATATAATGGATGGAAAATGTTGTTTATTTAATCAAATGATTTGGCAGCAAATTTTTGGGAATTATCAAATGTGTTTTTGTTTTTATGTACTCTGTACTCAAAATATTTTTTATTGTGATTGAGCAGAAAATCATTTATATGATAACAAGTCAAGTGGTGTTTATCATGTTATCTCTGCTCATAAATCAAGCCATTCAACATCTCAAATTCCATATGTTGAATAACATAGTTGCCTTAGGTTTGATAAAATTGTTACAGGTAATGCTTCCTTGGTAAAATGGCATATATTAAGGGGGAGCCATGTAACAATTGGAAAGAGGAAGGAATCGTAATCTTCAAAGGGAGTACTCTAATCTTTGATTTCTTTTCATTTTAATTTTTAATAATGTTTGTCATCAAGGGGGAGATTGATGAGTTTGGAAAACTCAAAATTAAATTAGTGATGACTAAACATTATTAATATGATTAATTACAAAATTATTAATTTGATTTTGGTTCATATGTGTTAATTAAATAATTTTGCAGTGCAGATTTTGCTATTGGGCCGAAAAATAGCAAGCCCAAGATGTTGAAAGAGAATCAGCCTTGGTTATAAAATGTTAAATGTTGTGGCTGAAGTAATATTTGGTTAATTAGGCCAGAATTATGTTGAACAAGCCCAAAATAATTTCTGCCCCAAGACTATTAAGGCTTGGTCCGAAAATTTGATGAAGAGAAAGCAAATCATGCATGCTTAATTCGGTTACCTCACATGCTCTTCTTAGTTGGAATTCAAATTTTTATGAAATAGCCTTAATTGCCTTGGTAACATGAGAGAGAAAATGTAAATGTGACTTGATGGCAATCAAATGTGTGCTACACGTTACAAGGAAGGAAAGAAAGGGAAGTGGGTTTTAATTGAATATAATTGATTTTAATTCCTTTCTTTATTTCATTTGGAAGCCTTTTTGTTTCTTCTCTCTCATCTCTCTTCTTGTGTTCGGTCACTTCACAGAGAAGAAGATGGAAGCTAAGGCAAGTTATCAGAAGCAAAAAGAAGAAGCTAGAAGCAAGCTTGAAGCCATAGTGATGATGGCATCAAGAAAAAGAAAATATGAAGTATGGTGTGGCTGAGATCTTTACCACAAAAGGCAAGATGTGGTGAAGTAAGCTCAAGCCTTCCATACCCAAAAATGGAAGAAGATCCTTAGAGGCATGGCTCGTCTCTGCTTTTGCTCAACCACTACAGGAGGTAGCTA
Source organism: Arachis ipaensis (assembly GCF_059453495.1). Lineage (NCBI taxonomy): Eukaryota > Viridiplantae > Streptophyta > Magnoliopsida > Fabales > Fabaceae > Arachis > Arachis ipaensis. The sequence continues at coordinate 139,776,378 of NC_142440.1, read as the reverse complement.
CTGTAGCTACGTGGAGGATGAGGCAGAAGTTAGAGCAGATGAAGCTGTCATCATCAAGAACTCATCAAGAGCTAGGAATCCTTCTTGGAGTGCAAGTTAAGATGGAAGGTCCGGATTGATGAAGCTTGGTGTAAAGGAAAGACACAGAGGTAATTGCATGTTGGGTTTTACATTCGGTTTCCTCTCCTCTCTCTTTGGCCGAACCGGTTTTTGGTTTGAAGAAGAAGAAGATTAGCTCGGTTCAACAGTTTCAACCTTGGAGGCTTCCCCTTCTATAAATAAGGGAGAACAGCCAGGGCTTGAAGCAAGGAGTGAGAGTGCAAGGCACAGAGTTTTCATAGCTACCTAAGCTAACAGAAGTTCTTCTCCTTCAATATTCTTCATTTTGTATTTTTCTGTTTAATTTTGTCTGTCTTGAGTCTCATGGAAAAAGGCAAACAGTGAGGTTTGTAAGAAAAAGCCATAGAGCGGAAAAAGGCAGAGAGTGCAAAATTAAAAGAAAAAGCCATAGATGTCCTTAGAGGTCCTTTGTACATCTGTGTTGTGTTTCATGATTCTATGGTAATCTCCTTGCAAGTTGGGTTAGCACTTAGCAGTTGAAAGCTTGGCAGTGACCAAGTCAAGTTCAGGATTGGGGATTAGATTCTAAACTTGTCCCGGATAGGAAGGGTAGTTCCTAGGGAGAAATTGGTGTATGTAATCATGATGATTATAGTGAAATTCCATCATTATTGTGATGGAGACTGGATGTAGGCTGCATTGCACTTAGCAGCTGAACCAGGATACATCTTGGTGTGATTTTCTCTCTCCTCTACTCTATTTCTATTTTCTGCTGCCTAGGAGACAAAACTGAAAATTATCTCTTGGCTGGTTACGAGACAAAAAGAAAAAGTCTCTTGACCAGGAATGAGACAAAAATAAGAAATATCTCCTCAAGTGTTCTAAAAGGCCAACAAGTGTTATTAAGTGAAAAAGGGGCTAAGATTCAACCCCCATTCTCTTAGCCACTGATAAACTATCAGTTTTTTATCTTGATGAGAAGTGGTGGGGATATGGTGTAATGAACAACTTTTTTTTAACTAAGATAAGATATATTCATTTCTAAGAATTCAAAAAGAATACATTGGGATCTTTTGGACAAAAACTAAAATGAGATACCCACATTAAATTGTAAGAAGCTACTATCTCTCTCAACTTTACTAATTAGAGACTCATTTTCACATATTCCAGCATAGGCTCCATTGCTGATGAGAATACAAGCTCAGCGGAGGAGTCCTTCTTTTCAAAACCTTGAAGATTCTAAGCTTGCCAAGTTTTCCAGAGCACCATTGCTACTAGTCCATGCCTTCTTCTAACATGATCTCCTCTTTGATTCCTCCATCAACCTCTGCCATCGTTGCCAGAAATGGCCCGCCACCATCAAGCTCAAGTAAACTCCTAGTTCTATTTTCTTCCATATCAATTGAACCATTGGACAATTAATTAGGCAATGATCCGTTGTCTCTCTAGTTCCATTGCATCTAGGGCACAAATATTAGATTTCTGGGATTTGACTATTGAATCTACTCCAAGTTGGTAATCCATCGTGAAAATCTTTCTAGAGGAATACTTTCACCTTTAGAAGGCACTTGAGGTTCCAAAGCATGTTCTATAGCTTCTTGTCACGACACTATATAGGGAGTTAGTTTTTCGATAGGTGCGAGAGTTGGAAGGCAAGTTTATAACCTGATGCAATTAAGTAGAGTTCGTGCTTCTCTCCTCTCCAATTAACTAAATCTTCTTCCTATTGTAGAATTGAAGTTTGCAAAATTTTCGCTACTATGTCTAGGTTGAAGCTGTTTCTGATTTTGTTTTCATCCTACTATCTGTTATTGTTGAGAAGTTGATTGACTCAAATGAGTTGTGGACCTCTATGCTCTGTTTGGTAGTTTGAGATAGGACTAAAGTTGTTAATCTATGAATCTTCATAAATTCTAACCTGATGACCCTTTTTAATCTTCTAATGCAAACCATATTCTAAAATCTTCCTTCCTTCTAAAATACTTCTCTATGTCTAAGAAGGATTTTGACTTGGGGTTGCTCTTAGAAAAGAGCAATATCTATAATACTTACTTTTGTAGAATTTACTGATAAGAGAATTAGGTTTAGTTAGAATCCCCAAGCTTTGTTTAGCAAACATAGCTAAATTAAAAGCTTTTAAATCCTTAAATCCTATTCTTCCTTGTTTCTTCTCTCTACACATGATGTCCCATCGTATTCACTGCATTCTTCTCTCTGTATCCTGCTATCTCCGCTAGAAGTTCATTATTTTCTTTTGGATTTCTTCTAGTAGAGATTCAGGTAGTTTAAAACATCCGAGTGTATAGATTGGAATTGTCGTAGCAATAAACTTTATGAGTACTTCTCTACCATTAACTAATAGTAGCGTTCTCTTTCACGCTTGTAGTTTCCTCTCCACTTTGTCTTTCATGAAGTTAAAAGTCTATCTTTTTTATTTGTGAATCATTACTGGAAGGCCCAAATACTTATTCTAGGTTCCTACATAGGAAATTTGCAATGTCTGTGCCAAAGAGTCACGAATATGGTCCTACTATAGAACACCAAGGATTTGGAGAGGTTAACAACTCAACCACTAGTCTCACTGAAATGTTCCAATATTCATAGCGACCTATCACCTTCTTGAGGGTTCACCTTGCAAAACAAAATGGAGCCATCTGTAAAGAATAGATGGCTTATCGTTGGACACCTACTATTTGGTTTTAGTCTTGAGGTTTCATTCATCTATTCTCTTCTCTAAAACAGATGGGAGAGTCCTTCTACTCAAAGTAGAAATAGATAGGAAAAAGAGGATCGCCTTGTCTCAATCCACTACATGGTTTAAAGAAAGCATGTATTTTTTACATATTCCTTGATGTATTTTTCACAGAATTCCAATTTCTCCATGATTTTTTAAACAAAACTCCATTCTACCATATCATACGCTTTGCTCAAATGTATCTTTACAACCATCTCGTAATCACCAAAACTCTTATTTTTTAAGTAATGCATGAGTTTACGTGCAATAAGGATATTATCACTTATAAGTCTTCCTTGATAAAAGCACTTTGGTTATGGTTGATGATTTTATCAAGGATTCCTTGCATGTGATGAACTAGGATTTTGGATATCACTTTATGAAAGACAGTGCTCAAACTTATTGGTCGTACCTAGCTCATGTTCTTTGTATTTTGGATATGGGAATGGTTCATCACTCTCAACATCCTCCAAAAAAGAATTTTTCTACTACTTCACAGATATCTCCCTTTATTACCTCCTAGAAGTGCTAATAAAATTTGACAGTGAAACCGTCATCTCCTGGGGTCAAGAAGGGGGGAATGGAGAAGGTGGATTTTTTAATTTCTTCTTCAGAGATTCTTCTTATGAGGCTATGATTTGTAGCCTCATTAATCTTCATTTCTATCTCTAGAATATCACCCAATGTTGTCCTAGAATTGGAGGAAGTGAACAGCTCTTGGAATTAATTTGTTGCTATATGAGCTATGCCACTCGGTTTAGAACTGGACTTCTTGAAACTGTCTATTAGTCTATAAATTTTATTTTTCTTGCATTTGTTTTGGAACTTTGCATGAAAAAATTTAATGTTCTGGTTATGCCATTTCAACCATTGTGTTCTTGCATTTTCTCTCCAATACCTTTCCTCATTTGTTTAAGTTTCCGTTAATTCTTCTTCTAGCCACAATACTTGAATCATATTCACGTTTTTTCCTTTATTCTTCTCTTGATCCAGTAGCTGTTTCAGTTCTGAGATGTGTTTCTGAGAGTTATTGTTGTTGGTTTTTTGCCATTCCACTAGAGCATGTCGGCACTTTTGCAATTTACTGAAAAATCGAAACATGGGAGAGCCTTTAACTCGAATTGTCCTTGCCTTTTTCACTATTGCAGCTGCCTCCTTGCTATCATACCAACTTTCTTGAAACTAGAATCTTCTCTTCGGTTTAGGCTCCTCCTTTTCAATCAGCGGCATAAGAGGACATTGATCTAATCTGGCATCGTCAAGATGAAGGATGGTAGCTTTCGGGTACTCGCTTCTAAACTGAATAGATGCAAGACTTCTTTCAATCCTCTCTCTGATAAGATTATTTTCATATTATCAATTGTACCATGTGAATTTCTTTCCCTCGTATCCTAAGTCAACCAATTCCCTGTCATTGATAAAACCATTGAATGCTTCAATGGAAGAGGCAAACTTCATATGACCTCCTTTCTTGTGATAAGCGGCCATAGCATTAAAATCTCCAATCACTAGGAAGTAAGATTCACTTGTGTGTTTGAGCTCCAAGATCTTCCTGTTTTGTTCCAATCGATTTCCCTCGTCATAATCTAAATCAGCTACCACAACTTCTAGTTTCCTTTACTTAGTTGGATTGTACCAACTAAAATAGATTAGAAAATTAGAGCTAGCTTGTACCAAGATATATGTTGTCTTTTTCTACACCAATACCAAACCTCCTACTATACCTCTTGGTTTCATGTAATGTGTGTGATCAAAATCTGCCATACTGCACTGACTCTTCACTATCGAGGCAACATTTTTGGTTTTGCATAAAACATTACCTCCGAAGAATAGGATTTGCATATCCCTTTCATGTTGTGAATTATCATGGGATTTTCCATTCGATAGTTCCACATCACCATCTTCATGACTCATTAGGTGCCTATTTTGGGGTGGCACCCTTTCCCTCTTCAGTAATTGCGTTCTCTTCTGAACACTGTTTCTTTTGATTGTCTGGCCCCTTCTCTCCTTGTGCTTTCCTAGTTTCCTTTTAACACCAGAGATATTGATAATCTTCCTTCTTGCTAGTTGCTTTAGGTTCTTTTTTTTTTTTTGCATTTTGGTTTTGCTGCTAGTTGGTTTGGCCATAAGTAAAATATGATGGTTCCACTAACCCATTAACCTTTCTTCTATCTTCTTAAATATATTCTCCCATATTTTCTTGTAAGGAGTTAAATTGTTTAGTTTTATTGATTATTTGTACTCTTGATTGTATTAAAGCTCTGTTTATTACTTCTTCCCCTTCCTTACTCCCCCTTTCCCATTGAGACTATATTGATAGGCCAACTAGTTATTTGATTAAATTCACCGGGGTTGGAATTTTGATTTGTTAATATTGCTGTCTTCTCTTGTCTTCAGCTTAGAATTGTTACTTCTCTCATCATCCCCTTTCTTCGTCCTACTTGCTCGCTTTTAGCCAATCTCTCCATTCCTCTTCAACTTATCCTTTTAGGAAATTCTCAATCTAGAAGTTGCAATCTCATACATCATGCCTAATATGACCACAATAATTACAGAAGATGTCAATTCTTTCATATTTGATTGCTACATCCAGTAGTTTATTGTTAGGGTCTGCTAGTTTGATATATCTCCTGAGTGGTTTCGTCACATCCATGTTCACTTGAATTTTCACTATGTTATTTTTTTCCACGAATTTAAAAAATATCCACGTATAGCACTTCACTGAAAGAGCTACCTGTCTTTTGTTTTGAACTGTTCTAGGAGGCCCCAAATCTGTATCCATATCAGCACATGAGCAAAGTCAAATTCTTCAGTCAATTCTGCCTCCCTCCATCTCTTTAGATTTAGGATGTAGTTTTTGAAAATCCATCAGAAGAATTGGAAATATTCCCTCCATGATCAATCACTTTTAAATCCATCAGGTTGTCTCTATAACGAGTGCATCACTGCCTCCATTATATCAAATAAAAACTGTTGATCTGCCAACAATCTTTCTATTAGGCTCCTTGTGTGTCTTTCTCGACCATCTTGAATGTCATTCTCTTCAAAACTATCCACTATTTCTTCTTCCATTGTTTTCGTTCTATGGTGTTCTTTTGCTGGTGTAGCCGCTTGCATTGCCATGATTATTCTGTTGACACTTGATCGCTTTATTAACACTTGATGAAGAATAACTGAAATTAGATTACTCCACTAAATCCTAGCAGAGCACTTAGGTAACCCTATTAGCTTGATATAAATATGTTCGGTTGGTCGGGTACCGGACGGTTCGGATTAGTATCCTGGTCGATGAGGGGGAGGTCTCGCCTAGTCGTAAGTTACTGGATTGGAGTAGACAACGTCCTGAGTACTTCGCGTGTGTAGGGTGGGTGCCACCTGCAAAGACACTCTGACGCTCTAGTCAGCAAAGTGTGCAGGCGAAAAAGGGGTGAATGGTATGTGATGTACCTTGGGGGAGGGATAGGACCTTCCCCATATATACCGTGTCAGAGGTGGGCCCCGCAGGGGCAGGCCCACCTTCTTGAAGGATTCCTTCGCACAGCTGTAGCAAAGCTGTCAGGGACGCGTTTACGGGTCGGCGGTTGAGCGCCTTACTCCTGACCATTCGGGTCGGGTAGTGCTCGGGTCGGGCTGGCCTGCAAATGGTTTGGGCCAGGCCGTAACAGTGCCCCCAACATGACAGTAATGACCGTGAGGGTTGTTGGTGGTGTGTTATCTCTTCTTTCGTGTGTTGTCGCCGGGTCGGCTGCCCGTGGGGGGACGTGCCTCTTGCGCGCGTGTCTGTTCATTGCTGAGGTGACCGTTTGTTGCCTCGTTCCTCGCGCAGAGTATTAAATGCTCATAATGGGTTTAAAACCCCGTGCATAAAGACTGTTTTGCCTCCAGGCCTTTCGCGCTCCTTGAGTGGCAGTTTTAAACAGTTTTTCATTTGTTTTCTTCACTCTAATCATCTTCATCTTCCCCTTCTCTCAGTTTCCTAGAGTGTTGTTTCTGCATTCTTGTGCATTCTCTCTTTCAATCATCTCCTTCGAATTTTCGCAATTTATCCAGGTAATCATACATCTCTTCGTTCTCTGCTTCATGTTTATTTTGCCTTTGCCATTAGTTCTTATGCATGCTGTTTGCTTGGTTTTGTATGGTAGATGGCCTTTAGTGCCAAGTAGGTGCGTAAAAGGGGGTTACCATTCCAGGGTAGGCTTTTGTTTGAATTTTGCCTCAGCCATGCTTGATCTTAGTCATTGAATAGGCTTAAATGTAGTTTCTGGGTTTTTTCTGGACTCCCAACCTCATAGACTAACCGAGTGGTGCCCCCACTATAGGTATGCCTCGCGTTGTTTCTCGAGCCTCTCCCTCCGCTGTGAATTACGACCCCTACGCCTGGGTGACTTCCGACGTGAAGGACTCCCCGAATCAGATGGGCGAGGAGGAGCTAACGGAGTTCCGCCAAGGCGAGTACTTGTGCGGAGGGACAGACGAAGAAGCCAATTATGACGTCTTTGTTCCTGCCCCCAATGAACGACTATATGAGCTTAACTTCCCTTCCCCTCGTGTCCCCGACTGGATCTGGTTTTATAAATACATGTTCACCCATGTGGGGGTTTGTATCCCGTTTTCTGCTTTTCAAATGGCGCTCCTTAACCGGATCTCCATGGCGCCATCGCAACTGCATCCAAACAGTTGGGCTTCTATCCGCTATATCGAGATGGTATGTGAATATTTGGAGTTGCCGACGTTGGTTGACGTCTTCTTCTTTTTCTTCAACCTCACGAATCCTTTGAAGGAGGGGAAAGCGAGGAGAGGGTTCATGTCCTTCCTATCTGCCCAGCGTCGGAGAATTTTCGGCTTGTTCGAGGACTCTTATCATGGGTTTAAAGACAAGTATTTCAAGGTGCGTCCGGTCAGAGGTCGTCACCCCTTTTGGCTGTCGTTAGAAGGGGAACGCCTCATCCCGACGTACTGGAGCTTCGGGGCGGGATCTAACACTTTTATTAAGGTAACTTACAAGGGGATGTCCGTTGTGGACAAAAGGGTTGCCAATGTATTGTTGGCTATTTTTGGAAAGAACCATGTGAACCCCTACCTTTTGATGGGTGACCGAGAGGTCGCCAGAAACTATATTTGTGAGTTGTTTTGCCTTGTATTTTTTGCGTTGCTATTGCCTCACTTGGTTATGCCGGTTTCACAACTAACTTGTTTATTTGTTTGTTGTAGTGGAGATATCTGCTTCGGTGACCGGGCTCGAGGGTTTGTACAAGACCTTCTTGGCGGACAGTGATGAGGAGAAAGTTGACGGGAAGGTTGACGGGAAGCCGGAGAGCCCTCCTGAGGAAAAGAAGGATCAGGCGGTGTCTTCCCCTTGTGACACCGAGATGTCTAACAAAAACTCTGCCGGGGTGCATGCTTCCCCTATTCCCGAGGAGACGGCCGGCATTGGGTATTCGTCCTCCACCCAATAAGAGGATGATGATTTAAAGCTCATCCCTAATCCCAAAAGGCAGAGGGCATCTTCCAGCTCTGAAGGAGTTCTCACCGTGATGGAGAGAAACTTCGATGCTGGGGCTTTCATAGACTCCCAACTGATCCCCGGCACGGAAGATCACTTCCTCGGCACTGAGCTTGCGGGGCAGGCGAGGTGGATGTACCGTACCCTTCTCCGCGGTGCTGTATTAGACCGGAAGGCTGAGTTCGAGTTGTCGGGGATGCAGTCGCTGTGCTGGAAGCTCGAAGCTGCTGCTAAGGCCAACAATGAATTTAAAGCTCAAGTTGAAATGCTTCAAGAGCAGCTGTCCGAGACGGGGAAAAAGCTTAAGGCTGCTGAGGAGAAAGCTGCGTCTGCTGAGGAGAAGTTGGAGGCCTCTGATGCCACCGTGTGTCGTTTAACCGAGCGGGAGATGGCTTTGGAAAATCAGCTCAATGTCGCGCAAGGTCGGGTGGTCGCTCTGGAGAAGGAGCGTGATGCAGCTGTTTCGTCGGCCAAAGCTGCCCAAGCTGAGGTCGAGGAGCTCAGGAAAAAGCATAAAGAGATCGTGAAATAGGGAAAGAGCACGATCTTCATGACTGAAGAGGCGTTTAAGGCCCAGGTGAAGATCGTGGCTCCTGATTTCGATACGTCAGCTATTGGGGTCTTTAAAACAATCAAGGATGGCAAGATTGTCGACATGCCCAAAATGTGATCTCTTTGTACTTGGTGTATTTTGCTTGTAGAACTTGTGAAACTAGTCTTTTGATATACTTTACTGGTCGCCTGGTCGGCTTTTGGTTATCATCTTTATCCGCTCATCTAGTATTGTTTTCGTTTTATTTTGCTACCGCTTGGTTGGTATTGGCTTTGTCACACGTGTTTGGTTTACCGTTTTGGTAGTTTGGCGGGCCAGGTCGTGGCCTTTAGTATTGCCGTAGCCGTTTGTTATGGCTTAAATTTAGGTGGCTTCTGGGGTGATCAGTACCGGGGTGCTGTATTATATGGAACTTGTTGTCGTGGGATGTATAAGTAAGGGAAAAATCAATAGAGAGATAATTTTGACAAGTAAACATTAACCGGTAATTGAACGAGTCTATTATCGTAGCAAGTGCAAAAGTAAATGATTAAGCTCGTTAGGCCGCCTGGTCGGCGTGCTTGAGCTAAGAATAAAACCTTCTTAGGTTACCTGCATTCCAAGTTCTCAGGACCTCTTTACCGTCGAGCTTCTCCAATTTGTAGGCGCTTTGCCAATCACTTCTTTGACTCTGTAGGGGCCTTCCCAGTTCGCCGCCAGTTTACCTTCTCCTTGGGTCGGTAGCCCGATGTTGTTGCGTCGTAGGACAAGGTCGTTTTGCTCAATTTCCCTCTAGAGCACTTTGGAGTTGTAGCGCAGGGCCATTCTTCGCTTTAGTGCTATTTTCGACAAATGGGCTATTTCCCTAGTCTCGTCTGCCAGGTCTTTTTCCACCACTTCCTCTACTTTCTTCAGGAGTAATCGTGGGCTTGGCTCACCGATCTCTACGGGTATCATTACGTCCACCCCGTATGTCAGGCGGAAAGGGGTTTCCCCTGTGGAGGATTGCTCGGTTGTTCGGTAGGACCAAAGAACCGAGGCGAGTTCGTCGGCCCATGCCCTTTTTTGTTTTCCAACCGCTTCTTGAGGCCCAGCAAGATGACCTTGTTTGCGGCCTCGACTTGACCGTTTGTCTGGAGATGCTCTACTGAGGAGAACTTCTGCTTTATGCCCAGGCCGGTGAGGAACTCCACGAATTTTTTGTCGGTGAACTGTGTCTCGTTGTCAGAGATGACGATTTCCGGGATGCCGAATCGAGTTATCACTTGCCTCCACATGAACTTTCGACAATTGGCTGAGGATATGCTCGCCAGTGGTTCAGCCTCTATCCATTTGGTGTAGTAGTCGATAGCGACTATGAGGTATTTGACTTGCCTTGGGCCGACTGGGAAAGGTCCCAGTAGATCGACTCCCCCATTGTGCGAAAGGTCGGGAGGATGTCAGCAGGCTTAGTTCTTTTGCCGGCGCTCTGTGGAAGTTGGCGTTCTCTTGGTACTTGACACATTTCCTTACGAACTCTTTTGAGTCGACTATTATCGACGGCCAGTAATATCCATCTCGGATGAGCTTTCTTGCTAGGGCTTTGCCCCCGATGTGGTGACCGCAACATCCCTGGTGGACTTCTCTGAGTACGTAGTCCGTCTGGTCGGGATGGAGGCACTTCAGCAAGAGCTGGCTAAGTCCCTTTCTGAACAGTTGGCCTTGTATGATCGCATATCCGGCCGCCTCCCTTCTCGTCCTCAGGGAGTTTGCCGTTTTCTAGGAAATCAGTGATGGGGTCCATCCAGGAGGGGCCTATCTTTGTCAGGTGGAGGGCAACTGCTGGTTCCTTTATCATTCCTTGAATAAGGGACCTGTTGCCGACTCCCGGTTTCGTGCTCGCTAGCTTTGATAGGAGGTCTGCCCGTGTGTTCCTTTCCCTCGGAATGTGTTGGACCACGACCTCCTCGAATTGTTTTGCTAGCTCTTTGACCTTTTCCAGGTACTTTTGCAACAGCGAGTCCCTGGCTTGGTAGCTTCCGTTCACCTACGAGGTAACGACCTGTGAGTCACTGCATACTTCCAGCCTCGTAGCCCCGACTTCTCGAGCTAGGATCAAGCCGCCCAGGAGGGCCTCGTATTCCGCTTGGTTGTTTGATACGGGAAACTCGAACTTGATTGATTGTTCGTATATGACCCCGGCAGGACTTTCCAAGATGATCTCGGCACCCCGGACATTTGGTTGGAGGCCCCGTCCACATGGAGCCTCCACCGTATGCCCGCTTCTTCAGTTGGGTCCCCCGCTACTTCCACCAAGAAATCTGCCATTGCTTGTGCCTTGATCGCATGTCGGGGCTCATATCGCAAATCATATTGAGATAGTTCGATGGCCCAAGTCATCATTCTTCCTGCTAAGTCGGGTTTTTGGAGAACTTGGCGGATTCCTTGGTCCATTCTTACGACCACTTGGTGACACTGAAAGTACTACCGTAGTCTTCGGGAGGAGGTTAACAGTGCTAGAGCCAGCTTCTCTAGTTTGCTGTATCTTATTTTTGCTCCTTGTAGTGCTCTACTCACGAAGTAAACTGGTTGTTGAATCTTCCCTTCTTCCCGTACCAAGACTGCCGCCAGCACCTCTTCTGTTATGGCCAGGTACAGGTAGAGTGGTTCTCCGACTTTTGGCTTCCCGAGCACGGGTGGTGTTGCTAGGATTTCTTTGAAATGGTTGAATGCTTCCTCACACGTCGGGATCCAATAAAAAACTATCCCTTTTTTCATAAGGTTGAAAAATGGCAACGCTCTAGCAGCCGACGCTCTGAGGAAACGGGATAAAGCGGTGAGTCTTCCGGATAGCCTATGAACATCCTTGACGCAGCCCGGACTATTCATTTGGAGTATTGCTTGGCATTTTTCCGGGTTGGCCTCGACCCCCCTTTGGGATATCATAAACCCTAGGAACTTTCCTGCTTCCATGGCAAAGGCACATTTGAGTGGGTTGAGCCTCATGCCGTGTTGTCGGAGGGAGGCGAACACGTTTCCTAAGTCGCTTATGAGGTCTTCAGACCGGGTGGTCTTTGTGAGGATATCGTCTACATACACCTCCACCGTTTTGCCTATGAGGTCACTGAATATTTTGTTCATTAGCCTTTGGTATGTTGCCCCAGCGTTCTTCAAGACGAACGGCATCACCTTGTAGCAATATGTCCCTCTTGGCGTTCTGAACGCTATTTTCTCTTCGTCAGGCCAGTGCATCGGTATCTGATTATAGCCTGAATAAGCGTCCATGAAGCTCAGGTACCGGTATCCTGCTGCTGCGTCGACGAGCGCATCGATGTTGGGCAGGGGGTAGCAGTCCTTGGGGCATGCTTTGTTGAGATCAGAGTAATCCGCACACATCCTCCATTTCCCATTGTGTTTTTTCACTAGAACCACATTCGACAGCCATGTCGAGTAGTCAAGTTCTCGAATAAATCCTGCTTCGAGGAGGCTACCCGTCTGCCTGGCCACCTCCTCTGCCCGCTCTTGCGACATTTTTCTTCTTCTTTGAGCTACCGGTCTGGCATCCGCCATCACGGCCAGGTGATGTGACATGAGTTGGGGGTCTATACCCGGCATGTCAACTAGCGTCCATGCAAATAGGTCGCCGTTGGCTCTTAGCATTTCCATTAGAGGTTCCTTCAAGTCGTGTGGGAGGTTTCTGTTCACAAAGGTGAACTTCTCCTCCGTATCCCCGACTCTGAACTTCTCTAAGTTCCCTTCCGGCTCGGGCCTCGGCTTGTCGCTGACTTTGGCGTCCAGGTCGGCAAGGAACACCCCTGATGCTTCTTTAGATTTTTTCCTTAAGGAGAGGCTGGCATTGTCGCAAGCGACTGCCGTTTCCAAGTCTCCTTTTATGGATCCCACGGATCCGTCATCGGCGATGAACTTCATCATCAACATCTTCGTGCTGATCACTGCTCCTAGGTCGTTGATGGTCTTTCTTCGTAGGATTATATTGTAAGCCGTTAAGTCTCGTAGAATTACGAAATCGGCCATTCCCGATCTTCGTCCCTGTCCTGACCCTACGGATACAGGTAGGGATATTATCCCATCTGGCTTGATGAAGTGGTCGCCTAATCCTACAACACCGTGCTGGTGTGTCTTCAAGTCGGCGTCCCGTAGGCCCAAGGCATCGAATACGTTGTGAAACATGATATTCGAGTCGGCCCCGGTGTCCACGAGAATCTGCTTGATCAGGCCGGTTCCTACCCTGGCCGTGATGACCATGGGAGGGTTTTCTGCAACCTCATCGAACCATTGGTTCTCAGGGCCGAATGAGATGGATGGGAGCCTCTTGGAGCTTCGCGGAGAGGACGAGGAGACCGCCAGGACCTTGGTGTCTTTCTTATGTGCCGACCTCGACCTGGGAGGTACATCTCGTGCCGTTACCACGTTCACAATCGTGAGGCCGGGCTCGTCGTTCTCAGGCTCGTGGCGTCGCTTCGCCGCACAGGTCTTGTCCTCTCTTTCGCGGTCGCGATCTCGCCTACTCGGCTCCCTGATAAGATGGGAGAACTCAGCCAGTTTCCCGTCCCGGATAGCTTGTTCCAACGCGTCCTTTAGGTCGAAGCAGTCCTGTGTCTTGTGTCCATAGCCTTTGTGATAGTCATAATAGAGGCTCTTGTTTCCCCCGGTCCGGTCCTTCAGAGGTCGGGGTTTCGACATAATTCCCTTCTCAGCTATCTGCTGGTAAACTTCTATAATGGGGACGGTGAGGGGGGTGTAATTGGTGAATTTCCCGACACGAGGAAACGCTTGGGCGTCTTGCTCGGACCGCCGTCTCTAGTGTGTTCCTTCTGCCTCTCCCCGATGTCGTGCTGCCGGGTTTGGCTGTAGGCGGGCTGCCGCTTGTTGGCGGCTACGACCTGACTGACTTCCTGGTGCACGAAATTGTGATCTCAGGTAACGGCGCCAGAAACTCTGTACGCACGTCTTAATAAATCGTTTTTCATTCACAACTTCGATACAACTAACCAGCAAGTGCACTGGGTCGTCCAAGTAATAAACCTTACGTGAGTAAGGGTCGATCCCACGGAGATTGTTGGTATGAAGCAAGCTATGGACACCTTGTAAATCTCAATCAGGCGGATATAAAATAGTTATGGAGTTTTCGAACATAAATAATAAATAGATAGAAAATAAGGATAGAAACACTTATGTAATTCATTAGTGAGAATTTCAGATAAGCGTATAGAGATGCATTCGTTCCTCTGAACCTCTGCTTTCCTACTATCTTCATCCAATCAATCTTACTCCTTTCCATGGCTGGCTTTATGTAAGGACATCACCGTTGTCAATGGCTACTTTTAATCCTCTCTGGAAAATGGTCCGATGCGCTGTCACTGCATGGCTAATCGTCTGGAGGCATCACCCTTGTCAATGGCTGCATCCTATCCTCTTGTGAAAATGGTCCAAATGCTCTGTCACAGCACGACTAATCATCTGAGGTTCTCGATCATACTGGAATAGGATTCACCCTCCTTTTGCGTCTGTCACTACGCCCAGCACTCGCGAGTTTGAAGTTCGTCACAGTCATTCAATCCCAGAGTCCTACTCGGGTACCGGACGGTTCGGATTAGTATCTTAGTCGATGAGGGGGAGGTCTCGCCTAGTCGTAAGTTATTGGGTTGGAGTAGACGACGTCCCGAGCACTTCGCGTGTGTAGGGGGGTGCCACCTGCAAAGACACTCCGACGCTCTAGTCAGCAAAGTGTGCAGGCGAAAAAGAGGTGAATGGTATGTGACGTACCTTGGGGAGGCATAGGACCTTCCCCATATATACCGTGTCAGAGGTGGGCCCCGCAGGGGCAGGCCCACCTTCTTGAAGGCTTCCTTCGCACAGCTGTAGCAAAGTTGTCAGGGACGCGCGTCCGAGTCGACGGTTGAGCGCCTTACTCCTGACCGTTCGGGTCGGGTAGTGCTCGAGTAGGGCTGGCCTGCAAATGATTTGGGCCAGGCCCTAACAAAATCTTTTAATAATATTAGAACTTTTTTCCCCTTCAGTGATCTTGTTAAGAGACTTGGTGTAAAGACTTGAAATTAATACGAGCAAAAATGATATTTTACTAAACAAGGTATAAAGACATTTTTTGTATGTTTCTGTCTCCATATTTTTGTCTCCATCTCACGGTCTCTATATTTTCGTCCCGAAACAATATCCAAATGGAACCTATATTTTTTATTTCTTTTTTTTTTTTTTTTGGGACGTGATGTTTTTTATTTCTTAACATCCATCATCCATGTACCCGAGAACCATCTTATTTCAATTCGTCCCTTTGTTTTTGTTTTTGTTCTGTTGATGGGCGGTGGGAGTGGGAGTTTGATTTTGTTTTTATTTACCATTATTTTGGACTTTTTGGGAAAAAAAATGGACATAGCACTTCTTTAATCTATTTCCTTTGCCAAACTACCATTTGATTTCTTTTTTTTTTTAAATTTGGACATGACCATTTGATTTCTTAAATGGAATCATATTACAGAATGTACCAAAAAGTGAGAACAAAGAGTTGGCCCAAAAAAATTTTTCCAAACAAGACGATAGCAAATTACCCAGAAATTTCAGAGCATAAGACCCAACTACGTATACCCAGATTATAGTTCCTTTTTTCGGTCATTTTCCAGATTCCTTTTGACCAACTAGATAACAATTTATTTTCAACCAATATCAGTTAATTAATAACAAAAAAAAAGTTCACATATTAGTTCCGAACTATATCCAGACCCAAAAAAAAAGAAACGAAATAAAAAGCTAGAGTGTAAAGGTAAAAGGGTCATTAGCGCCCCCTCAATTACCAAAAAAAAATAAAAACAGGTCATTACCAGAAACAAAAAAGGTACAGACTGAAGCTGAATATCAGTCCAAAAGAGTTGATTTCACCGGACCAAAAAAAAGGAGCTGTTTCCAAATTATTTCTTATTTTCTTTATTGTATATCAAGTCGATACCAAAAGTCACAGTAAAAAAAAGGCGCTAATTTAATTTTTGTTGAATTGTGAGAAAGTAATTATACTTTTCAACCCATTATATTTTCGTATTTTTTTAATAAGCATCCAAATCAACATATAGATAAAATGTTGACTAGCAAATGAAAATCTAGATCATTTGGACTAATGCATGCTCAATAATTTTCCCTTAGAATCCATTGTTTGTTATTAAATGCAACGTGATGCGATCAACATGTGTTACGTATTTCCGTGCGGGAAGCTTGAATCCAGAGAAAGAAGCAAAAGCTAGAGGGTTAAAAAAAGGAAAGAAACTAAAGGTTAGGTGGCTTTGTCGCTTTGAAGGTAGAAGTTCCACAACAGCATACTTATTGCTATGCCAACAAGTAATTAAACCAAACTTATCATATTCCAACGTGTGGAATTGGATACAAACGTTCATTTGAATCAACATCCTTACATACACTTTGTTACTATTGATCTACGTTGGTTGAAATACACAAATATTATTTCTATACTAAAATTATTAATATATTTATATATAAATATATATAATTTAATTTATTTTTAATATATTTTTATATTTTAATATATATTTTATATTAATGATTAATTTTAATATTTATATATAAATATATATAATTTAATTTATTTTTAATATGTATTTATATTTTAATATATATTTTATATTAATAACTGATTTTAATATATACTTAACATAGTCGGTTGAAATATTATATGGTTCTTTCTCATCGTAAAGGGTCATAATTAGGATGATTTGAAATAGTATCTTTTTTACGTATTTGTTCATTTGACAAATTCTCCTTTTACACATGTCATTATTTATTAATTCTGAATAGATTAAGAATACTAGCGTATCTAATTAATAAGCGTACAATTAAAATACTTTTTAAAATTCAAAAGTGAAAAAGATAGAACGAATAAAAATATGATTGGATGACTTTAAAAGAAATTATAGAGTTAATATATCAAGAATAAATAATAATATTAAACAAAATATATATCTTGGATGTACTATAACTTGATAAATTATTAAATTTTATGTTAGAGCTTATTTTTAATTATTTGACAAACTTCAATTAAATCATAACTATGAAAAATTATAAAGTCACTAGTAGCTTTTTTTTTTTCAAATGAAATTAATTACAATGTTTGTAAAAAGAATGATGAAATGATCATGTCATGAGCATGAATAACTTGAGTTGGTAAAACTGCTTATATTAAAATCAATGACACACAGTACCGGTTCTGTTGGGGCTTTGAATCATTCCCTTAACTTCTCCTCCACTCCTTTTAATTTATCCTAATGTGCATCGGTTGTAATAGATAATGATTAGCAGAATATAACTATTGCTGGAAAATCAACTTATAATCATGAAAAAGGACAGAGGTTGTAACATATTCCTAAACCCTAATGATCTAAGTCTTCCCTTATACAGTACGTTACTTTTATATTTTTGTATAATGCTAAGTACATACTAATATACCTTCATGTATATGCAAATTTAATGTTACTATAAAATAAGAGCAAATAGTCAAATTGGTCCCCGAAAAATTACCCGATCTCCAAATTAGTCTCCGAAAAAATAAATTAATCAAAAATATCTTTCAAAAATTTAAAAATGGTAACGTTAGTCCTTCCGTCAATTATTTAACTAACGGCGTGAACATCTGCTTACCTGGCCGTTAGTGTGACACCTCAGCCAAGACTTAAACGGCGTCGTTTTCTTTGCTCCCCTTACAACGCTTCAGTTTTCATCCCTATTTCATTACATCTCTCTAGTTACATCCTTCTTCTGAAAACAAAAGAGCTCTATAATCCCTTCGTCTTCGGGTCTCACCACCACCAAGACGAAGCATTGAACGGCGAGTATCAACTTAGACCGACGACGACATTGTGTTGGAGTTGAAGGTGACCGGTTTGCGACAACCTTGGTCAACCGAAAAGGGCACACCATCATCTTGCGTGAGAGGTAGGTTACCTTTCTTTTGTTATTTTCTGAGATTGATTGTGGTTTTATCTTCTGATGAATGTGCTTCTATGATCGTTGGAAATTCATTGCTACTGTTTGCAATGTTACGGTTTAGGAGAATATGTTCAGGCTTAGGACTTTCGTGGTGATCCATGAATGACTCTATTTTTCGAGTTTTGAGAACAATGTTTGCGTTTTGTATAGCTACATGTGTGTGTTTTATTTTCATTTTGGTAGTTGATTAAACATTAGTAACTTGCATCTGCTGAATATTTTGCTATTGTAGTTGATTAAGAATCTGTTTTATTTGAGACAATGATGAAAGTGTTTGCTGCAGACTAGAGTTAGAGGAAGGCCTCCAAAGCCTGTTGCTCCAGGACCAGTTGCTGTATCTGCTGAAACCATTAAGAGAAGTAGTTCCGCAACAGCCAATAAGCTTGCTAGCTTCATGACATTTGTTCCAACTCCGGATTTTAAACCTCCCAGAAAAAAAGATATGGATTGACTTGAAGACTTGAAGACATGAAATATAGGGCAATTAGTATTTGTTACTTTGTCAGGGCCAAAATTTGTCATTTGTAGACAATGTGGTAGTTGTGGTATATTGGATAGCCCTATTTTTTGAGCTTACCCTTTTGACTGTCAGCTTCTACTTTTGTGTTATTATCGTATTAAAACAGTGTTGTTATTTGAATTTGGGACAATGGAAACTGGTAGACCATTGGTTATATTATGCTAATCCCAGTTCACTTTATTTTAATTATGTTTCTTTTGATTTGCTAAAATTATGTTATGATCAACAAAAATAGTGCATGTATAGACTTTGTAATAGTAAAAAAACATGAACATGGCATATCAACAGGTTTACTCAGAAGGTTGTTCATATAAAATAATATAGCAAACTTAGAAGGTTCACAACATCCACAATTTCACAATATCTGCTCCACTTGGCACTAAAAAACATACACATAATCATAAAAACTACAATCACAACAATTAACCCAAAATACAATTGCATCCTAAGTGCTCTAACTTAAGCTTCTATGCTCATCATTCTCCATGATAGATTATGGTTCAAGACAACACCACTCTCCATTTTTGCATCAGTTTTAACATCTCCTTTTGCACCATCTAATCATTCATACTCATCATCCTCAACCCACCTAAAGTAATTGCAGTGGCTATCCTTCTGCAAAACATTAGGTTACAAAAATCTCAAAATCCCACACAAATAATTAAGAGCTTGAAGAAGACTATATTCATAACTCACCCGGTATCTTGGACAAGCATGGAACAATCTATCTGGATTCTCTATTGTCCCAGACTTCTTGATCAGTGTCTTCAATCCATAAAGCACACTTGGTCCGTGTTCTTCCTCCACCAGCACAGCGACGAGTTCGAAGCATTGCTTCCGTGTGATTTCGACAGTTGTCGACTGCGACCCCCACTTACGCTACCCATGATGCAGTTCCACAGCAATTTCAGCCTCTGCAGAATCAATTTGATGCTGCAGCAACAATGACATTTCACAGGAAGAAGGGATTAGGATTTACATATCTAGGACTAGTTTAATATAAATAGCGAAACATATCTTGTCATCAGTCATTCTGCACCAACCTGGCATGCTGAGATGATACAATGACGGCCACATAAACAATATTTAACGGCGTCACTGACGGAATTAACAGAAGAGAGACGAAAGGACTAACTTTACTAATTTTAAAATTTTTGGAGATATTTTTGATTAATTTATTCTTTCGAATACCAATTTAGAGATCAAGTAATCTTTTGGAAATTAATTTGATAATTTACTCTATAAAATAATGAACGGCAAGGACTATTTCCATTTTTTAAAAAGGTCGGTACTTGATATGCTATACAATAAGATACAAGAAATAAATTGTTAGATAACTAACTTAAATTGGTCCAATGATCAATTTATTTGTTTGTCTGTTTAAACTCATATTCAAATAACGTTAAAAAGTGTCACCAAAAAAAAAATAACGTTAAAAAGTTTTTTTTTTTTTTTTTTTTAAAGGAGAATAACTTTAAACATAGTGGTGACAAACCGGCCATAGCCTTTTAAATTGGCTCATTTAACTTCTTAAAAATGTAGATAAGTCAATCCCACATCCTATAATCTGCTAGCATTGATGAGACGATGGATTCAGTGGGCGTTTATCACTTTTTTTTTTTAAGATAGAATTTAAATTTTTAAAAATAAAAAAAATTAATAAAGTAATAAAGTGAAGATTTCACTATTGAAATTATAACTTTTATAAAATATGTTTTCATTATCTAATTTTAAGAGTGATCAACTCTTTTTTTTAACAAAAAGAATGATTAATTCTTCACTTTTATTATTTGAGCAACTATTTCAGTTTAAAAGATCTTAATCCAAAAAATTATAATGCACTAAATTTAATCTGTTATTTAGAATATTTTCGAATTATAAGTTATTAAACTTTGTAAAAATATCACTTTTTTATTTAGATTTTTTTATATTGAAATACAATATATGCAAAATATTGGATTATAAAATTGTTGTTATTTTTATTTTTTTGTTATTCATATTTTTTTCGTTTTAGTTTAAGTTTAGATTAAATTGAAAAAAATTAGCTTAAGTTTTTAAAAAAAGAATAATATTACATGTTCAGCAAATATTATTATTTTTTGTCCGTATTTATTCATTAATAATTTATATTTATATTTACAGATATTTTACGCACAAAAAACATAAAATTTATATTTATATTTATATTTATTAAAATTTTATACATGTGAATAAATACAGTTTATATTTATGTTTTTTAAAATTTATACACATAAATTAATAAAATTTATTTATTAAAGACAATTTAATATTTATGCTGACTAAATAATAACAAAAAATACTAAAACTTATTAACTCCCAAAAATTTCTCCAAAAAAAACCTTGCTTCTACGGAAAGTTCAATTTTTAAAATCGTAATTTATTTTTTTAAAAAAGAAACTCCTTTTGACAGGGAAAAAAATTTTCCATTTTAAAAATTTATATATAGTTGTTGAGATGCGCAAAGTAACCCTAAAATGCTTCATCTTTCGATAAGTACACTGTACACGTGGGTGAGCGAAAAATATACGAGGACAATCACGTAATTTCGTGGCATTGGGTGGCAGTTGAATGCTACGCGTGCTGCGTGCCCTTTCATAACAAACTTAACTGCCAGCACGCCGTATTAACAACGCCACATAAACGATGACGTTTTCGTTTCGTCATTGTCTTCTATTTGCCTTCCCCAATACTCAATTACTACAATGTCCTTCCCCGTTCTTCCTCATCATTTTGACTTCAAAGTTCAAAGTTCCACGTTTTGGCTGCTGTGATTGACACCTCCTAAAGTTTGAATATTTTGGTCATTACTCATTACAGAGAATAAAAGTCCTCCTTACACTCTTTTTTTTTTATAGATTTTTATTTTTGATATTTGGTCGATATTTTTTTTAATTATATGGTTAGAATGTTAATTTTAAATATAAAATTATTTAATTTGAGATGCAAAAATTAGACTTCTGTTTTAGTTATCTAATTTTCAATTTTTATTTTTAAAAAATTTAAAAATTTGGATTACATAAATTAGACCCTCTAATTTTAATTTTTTTATTGTTATAAAAAGATACTAAAAATTATAATATATATTGTAATATATCACTCGTTTTATCTTCGTAAAGAACAAAATTAACCCTTTGTTTAGCGTACTATAGATATTATTTTTATTTTTGAAGGTTCTAGTTCCAGATCTTTCATGTAAATGGGTCCGAAAAGTTCACACGCCATTCATAAATTGTGATTTTAGTTATTTGTTATTCAAGAGCTGAAAGACTATTTTATTAGAGCAGCCCACAAAGAATGAAATATATTCCCTGGCTCCGCGGATATATCATAATGTGTATAAGTACAGTGATAATAAACTGAGGTAATATTTTATTTTTTCTGTCTCTAACTTTTTAAAAAGATCAATTGAGTTTTTTTATGTTAAAAAATATATTTTTTAATTGGTTTTTGTTTCATGTATGTCAGTATAATGTTATATTCATGGATAGTTAAATATTATCTTAATAATATAACAGATACATGATATGAATATTTTTTCTAAGTATGATCATAGTATACTATCAAAATTTGTTCGCACGACTTAATTTAATCAAAATTGGTAGATCCACAAATTAAGTCATATGAGCCAACGTTTAAAAGATGGCTTCATATAAACTAATCATTACAGTATCAGAGTAGTATTTATATTAACAACATTATAACAATTGTGAGACAGAATGTTTTTTTGATAGACTAGCAAGTCATATTTTCTATGAAAATAGAGAACTTAGTCTTTTTAAAATATTAAATATTAGGATTTTGTTAGCTTATTTTTTAAGAACATAGGTTAAAATTTTTATAAAAAATATTTTATAAAAATTATTAAAAATATTTTTTTATATATTTTTAAAATATATTCTTAAAATATAAGTGAACTAAATTCTAAATATTAACTTATTCGTTTAATTTTAAAACCCAAAGCATAAAACTTTACTTTTTCACTACTGATAATAATATATTATAAAACATTAAACTCGTTAAAAACGAGATATGGGTTCTAACTTCTAAACAAATTCCATTGCATGCTGAAGTCTTTAGTTTCGTTCTCCCTACGCATACTCAACTCTGACAATTGAACTTTAGACTGGCACAATACTAATGAGTACTGAGTATTGACACATATGTCACACAACTCCAAATTATGTAAGGTGAATGCTATGTTGCAGTGTTTATTTATTAAAAAAAAAGTTAAAAATTAATATTTAATTTAAAAGATATAAAAATAAATTATTTTTAAAAAATTTAAAATTTGTCACAAAACATAAGTTAGACAACAATTGATAAACATCATAGAATTGACTATTATGTAAATAATGAGGTTAATTTTTTTAGATATTATCAAAGCATAGGTGTAATACGAAAATATTATGTTAGTTTAGTGTAATGCATTGATATGGAGATTGAGAAAATATAATAAGAAATCGTTCTTAACGATTTTAGAATGAACAAAAAAACTGTGAAAATGAGACTAACGATTTCTGAACAGGACAAAAAATATAGAAAATAGGACTTACGATTTCAAGTAAGACAAAAATAAGTTCTGAATCTATGGGAACATGAAATCGTTAGTGCCGATTCCTTTTTTATTAATTTTGAAATTATTTAATTTGTAAACGTGAGTAATGATTTGTTTATTAACTTCTCTATATATAGAGTGCGTGCGTGAATGTAATGTTTTGCAATTTTCGGTCTCCTTTTCTCTTTCTAATGCTCTTCTTCTACTTCTTATTCTTCTTATTGTTTCTCTTCTTTCCTGTGTGCAAGCAATTTTTTTGTTGTTTGTTGTTGGGTAAATTTTTTTTGTTTATTTTAGTTATATAAATATTTCATTTTGATACTATGATATTTCGTTAATTCGTGTTAAAAATTATAATAGAAATATAATTTTTGTGATCACAAAAAATGAATAATAATATTAGTTTTAAAATTTATTATAATGATCAAATTTTATCTGAAACAACTGAAGGTGTGATATTTATGTGTAATAATCCTTGTATATCTGTTCTTTCTTTTATGGTGTTGTTCGAAGAATTTAAGAATTATATTTGTCAAAATATAGATCCTCATATGCCAAAGAGGGTGACAAATATTTTATACAAACGACCTATATTAGTATTCGGTGGATTCATTCAATTTCATGCAATGTGCATCAATGATGACACAAGTTTGCAAGAGATGTTCTCAATCTACTATGAAGCCCAATCACAAGTGTCTGTTATTGAGTTGTATGTGGAGTTCGACCAATTACCGAATACGGTGGAACAAGATGATCATGATTTCGATTGGAAAAGTTATAACGGTGACAGCGAAGAGGAATATGAAGGAAATTACGATTTCGTTGATCCGAATGCAGACGAGGAACAAGAGGACTGCACCATTGAGTTGGACGTCGAAGACATCGCAAATGCACTAGCGAGTGAGCATCCATTCGAAGAACTGTCTTTCATGCGCGCTTTGGATCTCGATGCCATGAATGCTCCAAAATTTTCGGAGTATGCCAATGTAGGTTTGTAGTTGCATCACACCGTATTTGGATTAGTACTTTAAATATTATGTTTGTGTATTAATATTATGCACTGTGTAAATATGGCTTGGCGGTGTTATTGCAGATCCACCTGTGGTCAAAGATGGTGAATTTGTCATAGGGATGGAATTTAATTCTAGAGAGGCTGTGATCAAGGCAGTTAAAGATTATACCATTCACAGAGGTGTTGATTATCGGGTTTTTGAGTCTGAGCCAATGATATTTTACACGAAATGTGTGCAATATGGGCAAAGCTGTGATTGACTTATCAGGGTTAGCATGATGCGAAGAAAGTATTGTTGGGAGATTAGACGATACAATGACAGCTATACTTGTACTAGAGCCACTATTTCTCAAGATCATTCGAAGTTGGACTCAGACACTATTGCAGAAGCAATTAAGCCATTGATAGAGGCCGATCCATCCATAAAGGTGCGATCAGTGATTACAGATGTCCAATCAAAGTTTAACTACACGATTAGTTATCGCAAAGCATGGTTGGCTAAGCAGAAGGCAGTTGAAAAATTTTTTGGAGGGTGGAAAGCCTCTTATGAAGCGTTGCCCATATGGTTTGAGGCAATGGTGAAGAAAGAGCCATTAGCAGCCGTCGAATATGAAATGTTACCTTGCTACCGCGGGGATGAATTGGCTCAGGATGTCAGGGTTCTAAACCGAATTTTCTGGAGTTTCTACCCATGTATAAGAGCATTTAGGCACTGCAAGCCGGTTGTACAGGTAGATGGCACACACTTGTATGAAAAATATAAAGGAGCGTTGTTTTTCACAGTTTCTCAAGATGGCAATAACAATATTGTGCCAATTGCGTTTGCGCTTGTAGAGGAGGAGACATCAGATGCATGGTTCTTTTTTCTTCGTTATTTGCAAACCCATGTGGTGACGAAGGATGGGGTGGGACTTATCTCTGATCAACACGAGTCTATTAGATCAGCAGTTTCTCGTTGTGATGGAGCATGGGAGCTGCCATGGGCCAGACACATGTTTTGCATTAGGCACATAGCATCCAACTTCTTGAGGAAGTTTAAGGCACCGTTCATGCAAAAGCTTGTGGTGAACATAGGTAATTAACAATGTGTTCTATATAATATTTTATGCATCTTGTGGTTATGTTTCCAATGGTGGTTATCGTTGTGTGTTTTCATTTTATCTTTTTGTCCAGGCTATTCTGAGACGGTGGATGAATATGAAATCCGTTACCAGAGGTTGCGCAGTCGGGGTGAGACATACACTCGCTGGCTAGATCAGATTCCCTGTGAGAAACACTCTTTGGCATATGATGGTGGCCATCGATGGGGTCATATGACGACAAATCTAGTGGAGTGCATCAATGGGGTGTTGAAGAGTGCACGCAATCTTCCCGTCACAACACCTGTAAAGGCGACTTTTTACAGACTGAATGAGTTGTTCACAAGGAAAAGGGATGACGCTGAGACTCGTCTTCGAGCCGGACACTTATTCTCCGAAATAGTGACCGAAAAGATTCAGCAAAATTTGATTGTGGCTGGAAACATCATGGTTAGTTGCTTCGATAGGCAGAATGAGGTTTTTGAGGTGAGGGAGATGCCCAGCGGTGTTGAGTATGCGGTAGACCTGCGACGTAGGCACTATGACTGTGGTTATTTTCAGGTAGATCGCTTTCCATGTCGTCACGTTTTTGCATGTTGTGCAAACCAACGTCTTGATTGGCAAGTTTACGTTCACGAGGTGTATCGGATGGATGAGATCCGAAAGGTGTACAGAGCTAGATTTAGGTCATTGGACAACCCAACAACATGGCCCGTGTATGGAGGGCCACGGATGATACCTAATCCTTCACTTAAGAGAGTTACCAAAGGTCGTCCCAAACAAACTCGCTTCTTGAATGAGATGGACACACGATCAATGCGAGGTCCAAGACGTTGTAGGTTATGCAGTGTAGAAGGACACAGTCGTAGTAGGTGCCCCTAGCGCGCCGGACCTAGTGCACGCGAGGTAGACCCATCATAAGTGTATAATATAGGAAAGGCTAAGGGCGTACGTTACAGAGTTTAAAATGACGTTGAGTATATTATTGCCAATTACAATCTACTAGTAATGAAGAAAAAGTATGTATCCAGGTTAAGCATTGATATTTTTAGTGAATATAGTAGTTTCTCATAGCATGGTTATATATTCTAGTAGTACATAAATAAAATTAACATCACGGACTTTGCCATTAACTAGCACATCAAAGTAGAATCTAGTAGTTTGTCATATCATGTACATAAATAAATTTAACTAGCACATCAAACTAGAATTTTGAATTCACAAAATACATCGTGGAATGACAAACCAATTTGCTACACATACTTTGTAAATTTTTTCTTTACTGTGTTCACCACTTTTTTGTACTTGTTTAACATTGCTTTCTTTATCGCTGATGTGGTATATCTCTTTTGGCTGTGACGGGGTGGATCTACCCTTAAATTGTAGCTTTTATCCTGTTCTTGTTTTGCTGCTGTTCCAGTCACACCTGCCAACATTAACATCATATCTCAATGTACATGTACGTAATAATTATAACGTAAATCACATTTATCTCAGAGTGATAATAATACAGACAGACGCTACAATACCATCACACTGTAATAATTACAAATAAATTACCTCTGGTCGGCCTAGGCTGGCCATTGTTATCTTCGTCGTCATCATCATCCTCACTTTCATCCGAATCTTCTTCCTCATTGTCCTCGTCACTTGAGTCCATCTTATCATGGTATGGACCGTATCTACGTTGTGCAAACTGGTCTTCTTCATCTGTCTCCTAGATTGATGAATCAATGAGATTAAGATCAATTCTTGGAATATATGCACTAGTTCCAGAGTTGTACTCGTGACCAATACCTCGACCCCAATCGCTTCTGATGGAGTCAAGTGACACTCTAGCGGCTGAATAAGTGGAACTAGTAGGTCGATGTACTCGTGAATCGAATGACAATCTACCAGGCACCATCTGAGGTGGCTGTGGCACCTTTTTCGGATGTAACTCCTGCTGGTATATGGGATGTTGGGTCGGATCCAGCACATTAGACATTTGGGGCGTACTTGGATCTTGCATGAACCCGATGATCTGATCCTAGGTGGTTTCTACCATTGCCTCTGTCAATTGTGGCCTGTAATGAGTATGTGGTGCATCAAATGATGGGACGTAAGGATGTTCTATTGCCATGTTTTGTATAGCCATTTCATCCTGAGTTGGAATCCATCCAGCTTTACTAGGATGCGATGGTGGCTGCAACTGTGGTAGGTGTGTCGGTGGTGGTGGACATGGTTGTCGCTGCGGCGATGGCAACCGTGGACGTGCCTGGGGTGATGGTTGCGGCTGTGGTTGGTCTACACGAGCGGACAACTGTATCTGTTCAGCAAATTTTCTATGGTGCCAATCTGTGTAAACATCTGACGGGTCAAAATTATCAACTATCTTTGCACCAAGCACATCCCATTGTCTGCCTTGCCACAAAGTGATCCATTCACTCCACTGCTGGGCCCAGTTATATTTTTTTGGACCCGTCAACAACATGTTGTGTGCATCTCCAAGAACCTTTGGACTCTCCGGTGGGTCTTGTCGTCTCCCGAATTGTCTCTTAACCCTATCGGTTGGGCACCACTCAATGCACTCGAAGGAAATGAGTGGAGACGGTGCAAGCCACATGCGTGCATCCTCATACATGTCATGCAGCACAAAATCGGGTTCGAGATGTCACGCACTATATGGGTCCCACAAAAACTGTGTCAACAGAAAAACACTAGATTAGGCAAACATTTTAACAATGAAAATAACGCATGGTATAAAATTAGAGGACCAATGAAACATAAGCAATAATAATGACATACATTAGCATTTGTAATGTTATCAAGCTTCTGCCTAGAATGTGCAGGTGTCCACCGTGTAAACTCATTCGAAGGGGCATCCCACTCATTCCACCTGTCATTGAATAATGTTACATCAATATAATACATTTACGTAGTCAATTAATAAAACATCATTAATGAATATCCTTAAAGGTCATACCGACAAGCTAACGGAAAAGTTGGGGGACAGCGAATTGGTGCAAGGAAAGGCATCCGTTCCCAAACCCATACGTGCAACAGTGCTAAAGGCCCATCCAAATATTTGCAATCATATTGCGTGGTCCTACACAGAGACCTATACAAGTAGGCAAGACAAGCTGATCCCTAACTATATGTCCTGATTCTAGGAATACCACGGAGCAAGGATAGAAATTTTCAATGCACCCCCGCACCGAATTCGTCAGCAAATAACGTGGTACCAAACAGCGACATAATGTGGCACCTGGTATAATGCTCCATAGCCTCATGAGTAGTCAAAATTATTCCATGCTTAACATTACGCAACCATGTTAGCTTGATAAAGCTACCTCTGCATTCACTCACTGTTGGGACAACTCCAAAGTTCATCAGACATTCTTGCACCATGGATCCGTGATTACTATTGGTTGACCCTCTAACTGGTAGCCCAATTTCTTGAAGCCCAAATATCAAAGCTACATCTTCTAAAGTGATAGTACATTCACCTATAGAGAGATGGAATGTATGAGTCACTGGATTCCACCGTTCTACCAAGGCATTTATCAGGGCCGTTTGTCCTGGAATTTTTCGAATCTGAGACACATTGTAAAAGCCAGTGGCTCTTAGATAGGGTTCTATTCTCCGATCATATGGTTCTCGAGCATATAAGTGTCTCAGTCTAATTACTCTAGAACCCTGACAGAAATAATCAACACATAATTATAACTGTTAAAATAATAATGATAATAACAACAATAACAATATCAATGTTTATAAGTATGGAAATGCACTCGGAAGTGAAACTATTAAAAATGAATTATAACAACCGTAATCACAATAACTATTAAAACTTAATAACACTATCAGTAAACTTGTAACTATCTCAATAATAATAATAATAATAATAATAATAATAATAATAATAATAATAATAATAATTAAAAAATAAAATAGCCACTAAACTCTTAAAAACAGAGTACTCACATGTTTATTTGGACTAATTACCATGTTCATATTAATTTTGTACATTCAAATCAATTATGATAACTAACTTCACTTTTAGTCTATAATAACATTATCAGTAATAATAATAATAATAATAATAATAATAATAATAATAATAATAATAATAATAATAATAATAATAATAATAAAATAGCCACTAAACTCTTAAAAACAGGTACTCACATGTTTATTTGGACTAACTACCATGTTCATATTAATTTTGTATACTCAAATCAATTATGATAACTAACTTCACTTTAGTCTATAATAACATTATCAATAATAATAATAATAATAATAATAATAATAATAATAATAATAACTAAAAAAATAAAATAGCCACTAAACTCTTAGAAACATGGTACTCACATGTTTATTTGGACTAATAACCATGTTTATTTTAACTTTGTACACTCAAATCAATTATTATAACTAATTTTTAGTTTATAATAACACTATCAATAATCATATAACTATTTCAATAATAATAATAATAATTAAAAAAATAAAATAGCCACTAAACTCTTAAAAATAGGGTACTCACGTGTTTATTTGAATTAACTATCATGTTCATATTAACTTATTACACTCAAATTTATTATTATAACTAATTTTTATTCCATAATAACACTATCATGTAAATATATAATAACTATGTCAATATTGATAATAATGATTAAAAAAAATAAAAAAAAAAAAGCCACTAAACTCTTAAAAACAGAGTACTTATGGGTTTATTTAGATTAACTATCATGTTCACATTAACTTATTATACTCAAATCTATTATTATAACTAACTTTTACTCTATAACAGTACTAAGTTCATTTAACCAACTTATAATTGATGTTAACATTTTAAATAATTTTATAGACAAAAAAAATTACTTACATATAAAGGATGATCAAGATATTTCACAATATGTTTATCCATTGAGATTTTTTTATTTTCCATCTTTAAAAAGATAAATCTGGAGTTCCACAAAACATGCAACCTTCATATGGAAACAATGACACTTAAAAAGAAAGGAACCGAAACAGAGAGCAGAGAGTTAACACACATTTTGTGTTTTGGTGTTTTGGTCTTCTCAATGATGAGTGAGAGCTTCTGGGGAGAGAGGAGTCACGGAGGGAATGGATCCTCTCCAGTGAAGAAAAAATTGGATGGTGTCAATTGTAATCTCTCACCCTTCATTACACTTTCTCTTATATTTAATTTTGGCTTCACTTATAAAATTAATGGTGAGAGATCACACTGCATTTTCTCAAGTGTTAAAAAAACTGGAAAGGATCCATTTCCAGTCACGGACCACACCGGAGCTCACTGCATGCGAGCCACGTGGACACAGCATCAAATAGGAAGTACCGATTTGATTCATGCTTCCCAGCCGTAGATCGCCCATCTTGCGGTTGCTATCCACTGTCTCTCTGCTCAAACCCCCATGAAATCGATACCCTTATTTTATTTATTGATCCTAGCCGTTCTCACTTGATCCAACGCCTCCAGCTTTTCTTTTCACACTCTCTCTCCTAATAGAAAACGCTATTCACAATTTGTTTAAAATCGTTATTAACGATTTCTGAATATGCCAATTATCAAATCCATATCTGTGCATAACACACTCGGAGCCTAATTTTTGGGTATTACCCATAATCTATCCTAATATTAAAAATAAATAACTCTAAATAGTGATGCTCAGATCGTGACGATAAATTGCTCTAATTACCACAGTAGCAGCGGTTGCAAGATTATATCTATATAGGATCCCATATTTTTAGAAATTATATTATGATATTTATTTATAATTTAAAAAAATTATTTAATTATTTTTAATTTTAAAATTAAAATATTTATTTAAAAATCATTTATAAATTAATAAATAAATAGTACATTTTTAAAAATAATTTTGTTGGATTAAAATTAGTTTTTAATTACTATATTACCCCTATTTTCATTAGAAATTATCAACCTATCCTCACCATTTTTTTCTAAAATCAAAATCCTAACCCTAACTATACATAAACACACTCCTATACCATTTTCTTTGTCACAGCCGCCACCCCCTTCTCCAAAAACACACCCACGCACGAAGAAGAGAAGGAGGGAGGAGCTTGCTACCTTCCCACCGTTGTGTCACTGCCCAGGAACGTCCAGCTTGTCGGGCCGTCGCGTCACCATCGGGAGACCAGAACCGAGAGAGAGAAATGCGTTCGAGAGAGGGAACCGCAAAGAGAGGGAGAGCTGCGATGGGAAGGGAGGAGAAGAGATAGGGAAGCGTCACACCTTGCCATCGCCGAAGCTCTGCCGCCGCCGCCGCTGCCAAGTTGTGGACGCTGATGAAGAGGAGAGAGAAGGACGTCGTCGACCAGAACCGTGGGAGAGAGAGAGTTGCCTTCGCGCGTCGCCATCGCTGAAGAGAGGAAGGGAGGAGCTGCGACCCGTTGCTGCTGTTGCGCCAGTCGCTGTTGCTGATGAAGTCGTCGCCATTGTCCTTGCTGGCTCACAAGAGAGAGACGGGATGGAGCTCCTCTGTTTCTGCTGCCATGGCCACCACACTTCTATCTGCTGCCGTTGTGGTTGCCGTGCCTCTGGTCACCGAAAAATACAGCCGGAGCTACTGCCACTCCGTTGTCTTATTATTTTTTAGCCACAGTAAGTTGTTCTTATCTTAAAAACTCTCACCGCTAGTGTATATGTGTTCTGTTAAGAGTTTGGTGAAGATTATGAGATTTTGGCAACGTAGAGTTGAATTCTGGTTATTGCATGTCGCGATTGAGGCTGCCGTTGTTGCTGCGGACGTAAATTGGAGTTGTGGTTATAGCTGTCGCTGTTGTGCGCCGGAAGAATAAGGGTCTTGACGCGTTTTATGGCTTACGGGTTTTGACTTTTTGAGGTAGGGGCTTTCCTTAAAATATAATTTGATCTTACAAAATTGTTATAAATAGATATTGATGTGAAAAATATATTTTGTGATTTACGTAAGTATTATGGATTAAAAATATATTTTGTTATAAATAGATATTGATGTGAAAAATATATTTTGTGATTTACGTAAGTATTATGGATTAAACTAAGTTATTTTGGATGAATGTGATTGTTTACTTGATTGGATTATTAATTGATTGAGAAGGTTGAAAATTATGACTTTAAGTGAATATGTTGAGTTGGTTGTTATTGAAGTGGTTGATTGATAATACTATATTTGTTGTGGAATTGAAATATGTTGAGTGATTGAAGATATTGATGTTTGATTGTTAAATTGAATTTCTTGAAATTGGATTCTTGACTGAGTTGTGTCAATTGTTAAACTGAATTATGATGGTATGATTATCGAGATTTTGAGCTTATTTTGGTATGTTGAGAAAAGGGTTGAGGAATGTTGGTTTGGTTGGAACTCTTGAAGGGTGGCAAAGCCCAAATTTTAAAGGAGATGTTGCCGAAATCTTTATAAGTATTTAAGTGAATTCAAATCATTGAAATTTAATTTGGTAAAATAAAATTATTTGTTAGTCTCTTTTGGGGGGAAGTCTTGAACTAAAGAAACGAAGTTGAAATCAGTTTTAGGTACTTGATTGAATAAAAATGAGTTTTGTTTAATTAATTTTGATTTAACGACTATGTTTTGAGGAGGTTTAGAGAAAATTGAAGTAATAGAAGTGAGTTGAATATTTAACTTATGTTGGTTTGGTTAATTATAAAAAAAATTACGTTTTGGATAGTTAATTGAATGAAAATGAGTTTTAATGAATAGATTCAAATTAAAGAATGATTGTTTTAAGGATTTTAATAAATTTAAAGTAATGAACTGGATTATTCAAGGTTAAACAAAAAAATGAGTTCTATGATTTTGGTTGATTTGAGAAATTAGTTTATGATTTACTTATTTAGTTTTTCAATAACAATGAAAAGAGATTTATTTATTTAGTTAAAGATTTGAAAAGTTAATTAATTATTAATTCAAAGGTTTGGGAATAGAAAGTGTGAGTATGATTATGTGTGATTGTAATTATAATTATTCTAATTGGAAATCGATTAATGATTACTGATTAATCACCTGGGTAAGATGCAAGGGTTGAGACTTGTCTCACTTGCTCCAAGTTGAGACTTGAAACACCTAGATAAGATGTAAGGGTTGTGGTTTGTCCCACTTGCTCCGGGCTAAGCGGGTAAAATACAAGGGTTGCGGTTTAGTCCCACTTGCTCGTGTTGTGGTATCCGGGTTAGCTACCGGATGTGTCAGGTTTTGGTAGTTTAACCGACGCGTGAACTCATAGCCAGTAGGATAGGCATGCATCATATGCATCTATGTGACATTATTTGGATGTGCATATTATATTTGGTTTGCCTATGTGAATATTTCTGATTAACTGCTAATCGCTATATTTGCTGTAATTGCTCTTGATTGTGTTTGGACTTCATTACTTGTGATTGTGATTGGTTGGTTCGGATTATGGTGGTTTGAGTGTTGATTTGATTTTATGTTGGGTCAGAGGCTGTTACTTGATTTGTATTGGGTCGGAGGCCGTGATTTAGTTATGTCTGGACTGGAGGCCGTGATTGGATGAATCAGTGGTAAGTTTGGTTATATGGTCCTTTGGTAAGTAGTGAAATGTTATGGAATGTTATGTTTAATTTGAATTTTTATAATTGAAATATGAATTTGAACTTTTGATAAGTAATTGTTGATTTTCGAAAAGATTCATAAGATGAGCGATGATTACTGAGGTTGAAAACAATTTTCTTTTATATATCTTCTTATGACAATTCTGAAACTTCTCCGATGAGACCGTGTAGTTATGTTCTTACCCTATAGTTTTTCCCTCGCCTTGTTATATATTTTTGTAAGAGGGATAGGAGTCATGATTTGTAATGATATGTAAGTCTGGTATATTTGTAAGTTTTTTTTTGTTAAAGGTATATTTGTAAGTTACTTGTATAAGAAGTCTTGTATGTATATATATATATATATATATATATATATATATATATATATATATATATATATATATATATATATATATATATATATATATATATATAGTTGTTTATACATGCATATTTGTAAAAAGAAAAAGAACTTTCGGTTTTTCAAAGAAAAGTGATACGGTTTCGAATTAAAGGCTTCTATTTTATTATTAAGTATATAGAAGTCGTCGTAATATTCTCGCTATCTAAGTGACGCAGCTAGAAGCGTGACATTCTGACATTCTGATAATAAGAGTGTTACAGTCTAGACCAACCGTTGTTTAATAATCTCTAATTGTTATGTCTAATCTAGAAAAACACTCTTAATTCCTTTCTTTTGTACTTCACACTCAAAGTACACATATAAATATTCATCTCTCTATCCTTGTCAGACAATTTACTTTCTTTAGCCCAACACAATAACACATAGGTTCATCAGCAATGGCATCTTCTCTTCTTTATCTTCTTATTCCTTTTGTACATTCTAGAACTAATGATTCCGCATAGATTTTTTTTATTCTTTTATATTGTAGGAATCTTTCTGTTAGAATAGATAAAATTTAGAAGATTTGCCAATCTGTCCAAATTTTCTTCTTATATATAATCTGTACAATTCAACGTTTAATTCACAGTGAATACAAAATACCACATTCTATATTTCTTTATTTATCTAAAAACTTGTTAATCCTCATCTCTCTCTCATCTACTACACTGCTGATATTATTGGCGTTCCGACGTTGATACTGACATCCAATCCTTTAATAACAGTTCCAAATCATCACTAAATATATTGTGACTGTTTTAAATGGTCACTAAATATAAAAAAAAAATTCACAAGAATTATTAATTTAGTCATAATTTCTGGTCATCAACAAATATAGCATAAAAAATCACCTAAGAAGTGTTACAAATTAATGATAGTTTTATATTTTTAAAATTATTACAAACAATTTAGCGACATTTTTATTAATGGTGGTTTAAAATTGTCGCTCTATCTCTTGGAGACTCTCAAATTGAGGACACTTTTTTAATCGTCACAAAAAAATTAACGACAGTAAAAATCGTCACTAAACAATTAAAAATATTTTTGTTGGAGCGTTTGAATCTTAGAATAAATTTTACTTTCAAAAATTAAAATAACAAAATATTTAGCTAAGTATGTAGTAAAAGTACATGTTAAAAATATAATAAAAATTTTAATTATTTTTTTATGTGTTTAATTAATTAAAAATATAAAAAAATTATTTACTTCAAAAAGTTTTAGTCAAATATTTTTTATAATAATCTTAAAATATATGTTAGTAAAATCCTATTAAAAAAGTGAGCAGTTCGATTAATATATTGGGAGTTGGGGATAAGAATCAAAATTAGTGGGTAGCCTAACGATTTCACTTTGGGGGAAGTTAACTTTGTCTAGTTAAAATAAAATAAGAGCAATGCTATATGATTATTAAAATTTATCATTTTTTATTATTATTTAATTAATAATAATTTGTATTTATATATATATATATATTTATATTTATATATAAAAATATATAATTTATATTTATATTTATTAGAATTTGTATACATAAATTGGTATAATTTGTATTTATATTTTTTAAAATTTGTATACATAATTTTAGGCAAATACTTTACAATAATAATTAATTTATACCCATATTTATATGTATTCGTATACAAAAAATATATAATTATATTTGTATTTACTAAAATTTACACATATAAATCAATACAATTTGTACTTATATTTTTTAGAATTTATACATATAAATGATAATTTAGTATTTGTGATGGCCAAAATTATTAAAAATTGATGATCCTCTAGAGTTTTTCATAAATAAAATGGTTAATAGTATTGATCAATAGAAGATAGAACTTAGTTAACATGTGTCTTAAAAATATATGATCAATTTATTATTAATAAAAATTTTTTAAATATTTTTATTTAATAAATATAAAATAAATAAATATATTAAAATTAAAATTTTTATTTAAACTTAATATGTGCATTACGATACATGATAAATAAATGATAAAATCTATATATTTTTTTCTTAAATAAAATAAAAAATTAAATAATTCTCCAAACAAGATTTTTGAATTTTATTTTCTGGAATGCGATTTTTTTTGTATTTAGGGCAAGTTCGCCGCACCCCCGGCGAACTCTAGGTTGGACTTCCAAAATAAATGCATGTTGGAGAGCGGAGCTCAGAACCACAATTTCATTATCCACTTTCGTTCTCATTGTTGCTATTTTTTTTCTACAATGTCAAGAAATCCATTGTTATCCATTCATTACGATGGTAAAATAGTGTATGATGAAGAAGGTTCTATCTTTTTTAGATCGGGCCAACCAATAATTTCCTATATGACAGCGGAAGTCAACAGTTTAACAGCATTAAAGAATCTGATATTGCATTTCGTTGGGAAGCAAGAGACAAAAAAGAGTGAAAAAACTTTACTACAGATATTCGACCGATGTAGATGGCAGTTTATCTTATAAAAGGTATATCACAGTTGTCTTGTCTCTGTTGATAGTATATTTATTAGACCACAATTGTGAGAAATATTTTTGTTGTTTTGAATTAGGTATCGTTTACGTGATGATGAGGATGTACGTCTTATAAGGTCGTGGCACAACCGATGGACAGATGTTCATCTATTGGAATTATTCGTGTTTCTCGTTGAGTTGAGGGGCCGAGGATCGTCTGCAGACACTATCGACGATAGTTCATTGAGTGGAGCTGTTAGACGAAATATCATACGGACGATGGTGGATTTAAATATGGCACCTGAAGGTAGTCATAAAGGGTCTAATATTGAAGTTCATAATGCTGACTTAATGGGTGACGATGTTGAAAGTCATGAGGGTTTTGCTGTTAAGGATCCGATGATCGATTAGTATGAAATTAACCCCGATGATGGAGACGATACTGATGATGAACCACTCGAAATTCCTGATGATGGTGACAAGGAAGAAGAGATGAACTACTACAGTGATACACAAATCGCTCTGACACATTCTGTTATTTCTCAACCATATGACCGGCCGGACCACTTCTCTAGGTTGAATCTCGATGCAATGACTTCAAATTAGTCGTTTATCCAAGGAGGCCCCGAAGAGGATCCAAGCAATGAGTTCGATGTTGGACAACAGTTTCAGAACAAGGAAGAAGTCATGTTGGCAGTTAAGAGGTACAGCATCAGGAGGGCTGCGGAGTACAAAATAGTAGAGAGTGACCAGTTGAGATATAATGTACAGTGTATCCAGTTCGAACCCAATTGTAATTGAAGCATACTCATATCATATCGCCGAAAGCAAGAAAAGTGAGAGGTTAGGAGATACATTGGTCCTCATACTTGCATGCAAACATCGATGGGGCAAGACCATCGTAGGTTGGACTCGAAGGTGATTGCTCAATACATTTTTACAATGGTCAAAGTAGATCCAACAATCAGCATCAGCGTTCTACAAGGAGGTGTGGAGAATTACTTCAGTTACAAGGCGTCCTACAAAAATGTTTGGCTTGCAAAACAGAGAGTCATTGCTAGAATATATGGCAATTGGGAGGAGTCATACAACGAGCTTCCTCGTTGGTTATTCGCTATGCAGATGTACTTGCCCGGTAAAATTTATTTCATTATGGTTATTCGCTATTAAAAAATACACCATATACAATATGCTAACTGAAACCGACGAGTATCAAATCCATCGGGCCGTAACAGTGGAATATGGTGATAGGCCCAAGACAGCAGCAAGCTGACGCAACCACCCAAGTTACGCTGACCATGCTCCGTGGCACGGCACATCTGGAGGTACAGTCATGCCAGCACAGCCGAGCCCCATGATAACCGGCCACATGTCTCAAGGTCCTTTAGGAGGGGGCGCCACCTAATGTGCACCCGAGAGTCAGATGCATCTGGAAATAGGATACCCCCTATTAACTGCATGATGTAAAGTCTCGTGTACCTCAACAGGCGCTCCTCAGTGGCATCCTGCTCCAGCTCTTCGCAAACGGTGTTGTGGAACCATGTCAGCTTCACAATCCATTTGGTCTGTGACTGTCTGTCATCTGGGCTGGGAATAACACCCAGTAGCTGTTGACAAAAGTCCTCAATCATCTGTTCCAGATGGTGCTGCTCCCAACCACCTATGCATCCACTTACAAGATCATTGCCGATCTTGAATCCCAGCTGATAGGCCACATCCTGCAGGGTGATAGTCATCTCCCCGCATGGTAGATGAAACGTGTGCGACTCAGGCCTCCACCTCTCTATCAACGCCGAGGCAAGTGGCCAATCGTGCTAGAACTCAACCATATAGGCCACGTACTCAAACCCGACTCGTCTGAGATATGGCCTAATCTACTCCAGCGGCCGTGTCATCAAATTCCGCCTGGGGCATAAGATCCGAAGCACCTACCAAACGAAAACATAAAATTAAAAAAAACATCGTAAACACATAAAATAACAAGTTCACTATTTATTAATTACAATGAAATAAACAACAATGACAAAAGCGTACCACTCGATCAAGTCTGTCAGCAATGTGCTCGACCTGATCTAATCTGTAAGCATATCCTCGTAGCTCAATAACTACTGCTCCATCTAATCACACTCTAGTAAAATAAAATAACATATGTTAAACTCAGTTCCTTTAACATTAACTAAATTCTTAAAAAACGTATTTAAAACTACTAATTATCTACCTTACTTCTTAATCAGTTTATGAACTTACTGACTAAAATTTAACCCAACTACATGATGCCGTCAACTAATATCCTAATCAATAACTAACTAAACCCTAAATTTTACTAATCATGTTTCTTTCTAATCTAACTTAACCTAACTAATTATTCCACTAATTACCTTGTAACTCACAACTTAATCTAATTATTTTGACTAAACTAACTAAGAATTAACTAATAACTTATACTGATTATTAACATTTCATAAACAATAAATAACAACTGTACTGAAAATAATAACATAAAAAATTTAACTAACATATAAACAGTAACTCTAACTAACATGTAAAGAGTAAATCTGTAACTCTAACTAACATGCAACCACTAACTAATAACTTTAACTAACATGTAAACAGTAACTCTAACTAACCTAAAAAAAGTAACTCTAACTAACATATTATTTACTGACCTGAAATTGAGGATG
The DNA here is from genome assembly GCF_059453495.1 of Arachis ipaensis. Taxonomy (NCBI): domain Eukaryota; kingdom Viridiplantae; phylum Streptophyta; class Magnoliopsida; order Fabales; family Fabaceae; genus Arachis; species Arachis ipaensis. Next base: position 139,737,228 of record NC_142440.1, on the reverse strand, counting down.
TCGTGAATAACGAACTTCACGAACATCGAAAGACAAAAATGAGGAATAAAGTAAATTTGGAGGAGAGATTGGGAAAAAAAGGAACAAATGAAAATGGCCCTACCAAGATTATATAGTCTGTCAAACTCAATCTAGAGTTCACCGGAGATGCAACGAACGAGGGTGTGGCGAACTTGTCCTAAATATATATATAAAAAAAAAACATATTCTGAAAAATAAAATTTAAAAATCTTGTAACTAAAATCTATACACAATACTTTTGTTAATACTTTGGTTAATTAATTGACCGGCCTACCTAACTCAAGCGTCAAAGTAGGGGTCAAAGTACGAAGTCTCCAAGTTTAGGAGGCTCTTGCAATTGAATTCGTTGAGCCTCCAATTTCATTTCAGACAAAAATCAATACATAGTTTATCAAACTTTGACCATAGCCACGTTCCCATCATATCGTCCAATTATTCACACATAGAATCATTAAATTCTCATTTGCCGAAAAGCATGCGGTATTTGAAACATGGATTTTACTAACACGAATATTAAAAATAATACATGCTAATATTATTATAATAAAAAATATTTTTTTTTAAAATATAAAATAAATAATAAATTTAAAAATTTAAAATTTATAAACTTTTTAACTGATAATTTTAACTTTTAAGGAGATATATTAATTAATTAAATCTATCTGGAAGTGTTATGTAAACAATGACCATATTGAATAATATAAATAATCACCAATCAAATAAAAATACACTACATCCTAATTTAATGTTACTAATTAAATTTAAAATTAATTTACTCTTTTAATCCTATTAATTTACATTATTTACACATTATTCAAAAATGTTGTTAGTTATCTATACTTTTCCAATCCTTAAAGTATGGCAGCCGATATTATTCGCATGCACCTTATTTATACAACACATGCAATTCTGCAATATGCACCGCACACTACGATTTACTACGTAATCAAATAATCAACCACGCACTTACTCGTCCATATCGTAATTCTAAAGTCACTGTCCAATTTGGCAACTTGGGGAAGAACGAGCATCCAATCCTGATGAATATTTTTATAATTATCCATTTGAATTATTGCTATATATACACAAAATCAACATCAACTCACAAAAAATAGTACATATAATAAGATATATGAGAAAAATGATTTTTTTTAAAAAGAGAAAAAGAAAAGCAACGTAACTAGATGAAAAGAAATAGAGAAATTCATAAATTAAAAACTAACTAACTTGGTGGCGGCAATGTTTTGTGATGGTATCTACATAGGTTTTACATTTTCTGAATACATGAAGCACGTGAATAGTTGAGTCTCGAGCTACCATGCAATGAATTATACGAATGGAATGAAGGAGCATAGAGTGACCAGTTAGGACAAAGCATTGAATTCCTCCATAGACATTAGTAATAGTGCAAGTACAAAGATTAGCACCAGATGTTACCACTTACCATCAAGTACCAAAACACTATATCTGGATTGATTTTTAAGAAGATGGAGACTTTCAATTTGTCGTAATTGACGACTTTGATGTGGGTAGTGTCTGTGAAATTTTCTGACTATAAAATTAGTAGACGTCTAATAAATATAAGAATTGTAGAAAAATAGTATATCTTAGAATGGATGTTACATCTAGTATTTTTTTTTATCAAATTTGGCAGAATATAGGGTTGAAAGTGAGTTGAGTTAGACCAACCTTAAGTTCGGTTCACGAAAATTAAACTTGGATCACGACTCTATTCATTAACAATTGAGTCTATTTCGTAAGCTCAAACTCGCCTCAACGAAAGTTCATTAGCTAATTCAAGCTTACGAGTTGGCTCAAATAATAGGAATATAATTTATAATTTTATATCAATAAATTATAACTTTTATATATATATATATATATATATATATATATATATATATATATATATATATATATATATATTAAAAAATATTAAAAAAAGATACTTTTTATATATTATCTATCTATTAATTATAAATTTGTTATTTATGTCCTACATTAAAATTATATATAAAAAATAACTATAAAACTTTAAATAATTAAAAATATTAATATATATGTAAAATTATATATTACTATTATATATATATATATATGTATTTAATCTATATTTTTAATATTATATATGTAACCAAGTCAGCTCACGAACTAATGAGTTGAGCTTATCCAAACTCAAATTCAACTCATTTAATTTATTAGCTCAATTTTAAATTCAAATTCGATTTATCAGCTCACAAGTTTAACTTATCAAATTATTAATAAATTAAGTTTGAGCTGGCTCATAAAGTGATTTGATTTAGTCCTAACATATACGATATAATTCAAGGTAAATTCTATGATGCTTATGGTATGGTACTTAACTTTTATCTAATTTACTTGATATGGTAAGTTTTAAATATTTAATAATTTTTATTTTTATACTTTTAAAATTAAATATTAATTTTTAACCTTTTTAAAAAGTTAAACAAATATTTGTAGGCACCGTAGCAATTACCATAATTCAAATATCTTGTGCTGCTAAAGAAGTGCATTTGGACCGATAAAATGATTTATACTCTATTGTTCAGCGTTTTCTTTTAAAATTGGCTTAGTTTGTTAATGTTGGTCGAGGAGAATGTTAGTTATTTAGATTTTTTATATATTAAATACAAAAGTTTAGTTAATATATTTTTTAAGGACATATGTAAAGGCAAAACATTTCTATAAAAAAATGTTCAAAATTTAAATTTTTAATATATTTGTAACTTATTTAAAAATTAATTTAACATTTATTAATAGTAATTTTAACATGTGTTGTTTGGATATATATTAGATAAACCCAGAATATAATATTAAGTATAATATCATCCAATCTGAATAGTTTATTGTTTATTGTATAATTTCTAGGAAAAAAAAGAAAAGAAAAAAAACATATGATGAAGATAACGTTATAAACACAATTCAAATTAGGAAAAATCTAAAAGGCCAGTAACTTTATTAAATTTTGGCTAACATGTAACTAGTAAAAAAAATGAATCATTAGATGAAATCTCACATCAATCTCACACTATTAAAATCATTATTAATGACTATTTAATGACTATAAATCACAAAAATTGCTGTCTTCTAACATTCTTCTATAAATTATATATGGATAGAATCATCGAAAGTTGTGGGTTCCTGTAACGGAATACTTCTTTAATAACAGTGCTAGACGCTATCCACCACAAGATTGATCGAATCAAACGGCTTAGAAAATCTTATCTAGTTATATGGTCCAAACTGAGGTGGCACACATTTTATTAGAAATTTAGAATCTCGTCAACGACATGGTCCAATATAGTCATCTTCAAACTGATCCCATAAAAAAAAAATAAGAGCTTTCCCACCAAACTTTCTCTCTGTGTTCTCTTCCCCTTTACGTTTCAATCTTGAATTCCCCTTACGGTTTTCTCTCTCTATATAAACACAACACGCACATATCCAAACACATAGTGCTTTTCATTTCTTCTTTTCTTGGTTCAACTTCTTAGAGATTACAACCAACAAAGGAAAAAAACAGGGTTTTACAGAGTTTTACAAGCTTTGTTCTGAAGATAGATAAGTTGAATTTTTTGTTCATGGAGAACAAGATGGTGAACGAAGATGGAAACTTTTCTCCAAAGGGTGTTCCAATTCATAGCCAGGTTAGGAAGATCAAGCAGGAATCATGTGAGAAGATAATAATTGATTTGGCACCTGGGCAACCTGAGATGAGGCCTGTTCTTAGGGAAATTAGCCGGACGATTTCTCGGTCGCCGTTGGGAATTTCCGGCCGGCCGATATCGGTTGGCGACTCATAAGAATCTGAAGAGAAGGGTAAAAGGGTCATATTGGATTAATTAGTTGTGCTAATGATGTATGCTTATGGAGAGGGATGCTGAGGGAGGATTTGCATGCTTCCCCTGTTTCTCTCTGTTTTTCCTCTGTTTTTGATCGGAGAATATTTGGGCTATTTAGCTATATGGTCCACTTTTTTTTTTTTTTTTTTTTGTAAATATTTATAAATAGAACTAATGATATTATTATTATTATTGCATATATAATTCTTTGTTTTTAGTCTCGAATTTTTATCTTTTTTTTTAATTTATTTTATGAATAGAGAAATGTCAAGTGACTATCAAGAATTTGGTACAATCAAAATTGGAGTTAGTATAAGATCCCAAAATTCTTCTAACAAATAGGATATTGCTAGGATTATTAACCACAAGATTTTCAATATTCTCAACCATACTAAATTCAACTTTCTCCTCAAATTTAACCCCAAAAATTCTTTAAACCTCTTGAGTTATAGCTTGTTTCCTTTCCTTTCGAAAAGTCTCTTTAATTCGAGAGTCGATATTTTTTTTATAAATTTTAATTCTCCTTTTTTTTTTCCTTATGATATTGTTATTGGTAATAGCCCAACTTCAAAAGTTGTCAATTTTGAACGGTTCAATAAGTTGCTTGCAGAATCATTCCCTTATTTTGAAAATTTAAACACTATAATCTCTTGAAGCTGTATTTTGAAGTCTTCTATTTCTTTTTTTTTTTTTTGGGTTCATGATTGGCTGCTAGATTTAGGTGAGCATAAACTTACTTTTTCTTAAAAAATAAAAATAAAAAGTATAATTACTTCTTAAATTTTAAGAGAAAGTCTTAGAATTTATATTGTAAACGTTAAAAATTTAAACTCAATAAAAGTTTATTTTTAATAGATTTCATATTAATTTTGTTTGACAATCTGTTAGAATGTTAACAAAAATTAGCTGATATACTGTTGATTTCTTAGCATTACTTAAATTTTAATTGTCTTGAAAAAATTATAAATTTCAAGTTAGTGTTGCAAACTAAAAACGTGGCTAATAAGGATGATCGAGCCTTATAGCAAGACAGACTACTCTTTTGTTTTTTATTACGTATTCCCACACTATCTATGGTTGATTTGAATTTAAACTGAAGATACGTTGGATATCAGACATGAATAATGCTATTGAATTCGCCAATCAACATTGAAAAGCATATGCATCGGTATTTTATTATTGTTGATTATAATAATAGTAGGATCTAGGATGATTTGTCTTTTATGTTTCTTGTCACGCCAACCATAATTTGCATATGGACTTAGTTGAAAGTGTTGGGTGATGTCTAGCTGAGTCTGGATCTGAGTAGAGCAACCATCATTGATGATGGTATAACCACAAAGCCTAATAAAGTTTTGGTGTTCTCATATTTATGTGTGAAACAAGAAAACTTTTTCCCTATTTTATCGAATTTAATTTGAATACACCTACGCCAAGTTTTACTTATGCATTCAGTTATATAAATAGTTATTTTTTTATGTTGACAGTGTAAATAATAATTTAAAAAATAGATATAATTATACTACTGTATAATTTATGTTGAATTTTAAAAAATAATAAATTAATTAATTATAACTAAATATTATTATTAGATTAAAAATTTAATTATGTATGTGATTAATTTGTTATTTGTACATAAATTAATAAAAAGTAAAAGAGGTCCAATAACAAATTTTAGGCCCATAAACTTCAAAGAAATAGTTGCTGATCATATCAACACTTTTTTATTAGAATCAAAAATAAACTTAAGGCCAAATTGATACTTCAAAGGAATAGTTGCTGATTATATCAAATACTTTTTTATTAGAATAAAAAATAAACTTAAGGCCAAATTAATGATTCAAGCTCAAGATCATATCACACTCTTATTGTCCAAGAAAATTTCATTTTTATTTAAATCAAATTAAAACTATCGAACATGTTCTCTCTTTTCTTTTTTCTCTTCTCTCTCACTCACGTGAAGCATATGAAAAAAAAATCTGATTAGAGTTCAAATAAAAAAAAATGAATTACCAAATCTAAGCAAGTCAAAAGTTAGGATTCAGAAGCTAAGTTGAAATCAAGAAATAAATTAGAAAATCCTTTTTATTTTGGTGTTTCATAAATAACTTGTTGAAGATGCTATTTTCTATCAAGCACCAAACTAAAAATTTGAATAAAGTGGAGGTTATGAAACTCTGCGACAGATCAAGGTTAAGAATCAAATTTGGAGTCAAAGTTTTGATATACGACTAAAATCTTTGAAAAAGATTGAAAAATGATGAAAGAGAAGAAGCAAGGTTTATTTGCTTGTTTCCTTTAATCAATGCTGCTGTCTTCTGCGCTACTGCTGCTCCTGTGATATTAGAAAAGAAGGAAGTCAATTGTTCAAGTCATGGTTCAAGTTTTAAAAATTTTACTTTTCTATTAAAGAAGTAAATGGTTAGAGATTGATTCAAGAAGTGAGCACATAGTTTGGCTCTCATAGCTTACAAGCCATCTCTTTCTTCTCTTTTAGAGTTTTATATTGAATCTTCTGTTTTTCAGTGTTCATTTTTTCTTTGCTTTTTTTTTTAATAAAAAAAGGCATATAGTGAGAAATCTATAAAAGCCATTAAGAGAAAAGGCAAAGAGAGATATAAGAAAAAGCCAAAAAATTATGTCAAAATTCTTTTGTATGTTTTTCTATTTTGTACATGTGATTCTGAGGTGATTCTCTTACTAAGTTGGGTGAGCACTTAATGGTTGAAAATCTAGGGAGTGAACTTAGTCAAATCTAAATTTGGTAGAAATTGGGTTTGTCCCAAATATGATTGAGCTGAATCCTAGGGTGATTGATGTTTGTAATCTTTGAAAAATAGTAAAAATTCTACCACTGTTGTGGAAAAGACTGAATGTAAATCACATTGCATATGATGACTGAATTAGGATACATGGTTGTGTGAGTTTCTCTTCTCTACTCTTCTTATTTTTCTTTCATGAAGAGATAAAATAAATGTCTCCTACATTATTTTTATCCTAAAAGTCACAATTTTTCTAAAAGTAAAAGTTGCTTTGTTCCTGAAAGTATCGTGAAGAGACAAAATAAAATTGTCTCCTAAATTTTTACTTGATAGGTATTTTAGCAATTATGTTCTCTTCCAGTCAAAATTAAAAAAAAACAAAAATAATTTAAAAAGAGATCATAGATTTAACCCCTTTTTTAGACCATTCTAAAACCTTCAATTTATATTGTTAATATATTAAAATTAAACTCTATAATTTATTATATGTAATTATGTTTATTTAAGAGAGATGGTTTCAATGCATAATTCTAAATAAAAAATATAGAATTTAGTATAAGAAAAAAATAATATGCACAGTGGTTATTTAGAATTTTAGGAGAGATAATTTTATGATATATAAATAAAAAATATATTGTTTATGTTTTTTGTGTTTAAAAATATTAAAGAAGAAAAAGCAAACAATAGATCAATTTTATTTCTACCATAAATAATAGTACATACCAAAAATGTATTTTATCGTTTTGTTTTTTATTCGAAAATGATAAAAATCATTTTTCATTCCTGGTAGATCCTAATATATTCAATGATTGTGTGTTGGGACTACGCTAAAATAATTAAAAATTCTCAAGTTTTTGGAACTCACTAAACAAGAACGGAGTCCATTGATTATTGTTCTTGACAAAAATAAATAAATAAAAGGATCAAGAATTCATTTTACCTTGAAATGTAAGGAAATTTTCCAGTATTCTACCCACTCCCTACTTTTACATAAAATAATAAAATATTCATACATCATTGTTGAATTGTTGTGTATCATCATGTGAAAAAGTAGGGCAAATTTAATGGGGTTAGCAATAAATTGGTGGATGGTATTTTGTCTTTATAGCCTATTCTTTCTTTTAATCATTAGTAGCAGGTTAGTAGGTAAATTTATTTGAAAAAATATTTAAATGTTGAGTTTTTGTTTTGTTATTTTTAATATCGTTTACTGGTATTAGAAATTAGAATCTAATTTTGAGAATAACATTCCCTTCTAATATTATTTTTAAGATTTTTAATTGTATTAAAAATTAAAAATTTTAATTGATTTAGAAAAGACAAAAATACTCTATTGTTAATTTTAAAAATCATATATAATATTTTAAGATTAATTTCAAAACTAGTAAAATACACATTTAATTCAATTTAAGTAACAGAAAAATAACATTAATTTTAGAAAGACTAAAATCTTCTTATAAGCTTTGAATGTACTAAAAATTAGAAATTTAAACTTGATTTTAAAAAGACTAAAACACCATTTTATTTTTTTAAGCACAAAATAATTTTTTGAAAATATGCAAATACCATTTTAGGGTTAAAGATGTTGAATTATATTAAAAATTATAAATCTGAATTAGATATTTATTAAAAGACTAAAATATTCGTTTTGTTAATTTTAAGAGTAAAATAACTTCTAACTGGTAGGGGTGGCAATGGATAGAGTAGGGTAGGATTTGGAGCCAACCCTAACCCTACCCGCAGGTTGAGATTTTTATATAAACCCAATCCTATCTTATCTGCGGGTTGAGAATATCTCAACTCTAACCCTACTCGCTCTTAATTCGCGGGTATCCGACCTTACCTGCGGGTTACAAAAAAAGATTCAACATTATTATATAACTTGATGATAATTTAAAATAGAACTGATTTTTATGTAAAAAAAATTTAAATTATTAATTAATGATCTTCTTTTAATGACTAAGGATCTTTTGCATTTAGTGAGAAGTCTTTGTTTAACATCCACTTAAAACATACTTTTATATAAGTATATAACATATGCATATATAGAGTACGAGTTGGTCGAATAGGGTTGAGGCACAACTCACATCCTACCCGACCCACACAAAAATCCTACCCGTACCCTACCTTACCTGTTGTAGATTGGGTTAGCAATCCTACCTAATCAAGTGAAACAGGTAGAGTACATATTACCACCCTTACTAACAGGAGAATATTTGAGGAAAACGAACCCCACCTATAACAGTAGGTCAGTAGCTGAGGCGGCGATCAATTTTTGCTTGGAATTGCAGTGCCATTTTTAAAGAAGCTCAAGCCCTCTTTACTGATTTTACCTTTCTTTCTTTGCTTTTCTTAAGATATATTTTTTTCTTCTCCATATGAGAATCTTAGGAGAATCCCATTCAGTTTATTTTAGACTCACTTTTTATATCAATAAAATACCTATATCTTTTGGAAAAAAAAACTTTTAACTGGATGTTAAAAAGAATAAAATATCTTTATAAAATTAAATAATATTCTTTGATTGTATTAGAAATTTTGATTTGATTTAAAAGGATTAAAATAATTTTTGAGTTAAATTTATTTAATTGTATTAGAAATTTAAATTTGGATTCCTTTTAGAAAAACTAAAATATTCTTTTAGAACTAAGGTTATTGAATAGTGTAATACTTATTAATTCAAATGTATTTTAAAAAGACTAAAATATCCTTTTTACTCAATTATAAAGTGATTAAAATATTCTTTTAGAATTAATTTAAAAAAAATAATTATTTTTCACACATAAACTATTTTACCATACAAGTCCATACAAGTCATTTTTTCCAAAATCACTCTCACGCGCGCGTCTTACGCACCCACATTTTACGCGCCTCTTAATTTAACAGATTTCAATCAATACACGCACAATTCTTCTTCTTATTTTTCTTTGAATTCAATCAAATAGTTGAGGTGTGGTTCGATTCTAGTTAATTTTTTCGTTAGCAGTTTATGATTCTGTAGGTGAATAATGTTTCATCGTTGATGGTTTAAATTGAATGTAATGTAAAAGTTCTGCATTAAAGAAAATATTTTTCTGTATTTGCAGTAAATTTAGGTGTAACACGAAGATATTTGAATGTATTGTTTAAGAATTTTCGGTATATAGCAGCCAATCCTCTTGATAGTACGATTGTAGCATCCAAATGTGCAAATGTCGTAGCAGGGGTCGAGTTGGTCAAATTGTGTGCTGATAAGTTCTGCATAATTCAAAACTCTTCTTCTCCCTCCTCCTCATCTTCTACTACTACTTCTTCTTTTTTTTCATTATCATCATCTATTTTTTTTCTTGTTTTATCTTCTCAAATTTCTTCTTGTTTTACTCTTTTAACAAGAATAAAAACAAAAAAATCAAATAAAAAAGAAGAAGAAACACATAATGATACAAAATTACTTGGAAGATGATGAACTTACATTCATTCAACTAAAAGAAAGAAAGAAATAAGAAAAAAAGAAGAAGCAAAAATACAGCATTAGAGGAAATATTTTTCTGTAGTTGTAGCAAATTTGGGTGTAACACGAAGATATTTGAGTGTATTGTTTAAGAATTTTTGGTGTATGTGTGCCGATAAGTTCTGCATAATTCAGAACTTTTCATCTTCCTCTTCCTCATCTTCTGCTACTTCTTCTTTTTTTCATCATCATCCCCATCTTCTTTTTTTTTTCTTATTCATCTTTTCCTTTTTGTTTTACCTTCTTAAGTTTCTTATTGTTTTACTCTTTTAACAAAAATAAAAACAAAAAAATCAAACAAAGAAGAAAAAGAAACACATAATGCTGCAAAATTACTTAGAAGATGATGAACTTACATTCATTCAACTAAAAGGAAGAGAAAAATAAGGAAAAACGAAGAAGAAAAAAAATGCAGCATTAGATGAAATATTTTTCTGTATTTACAGCAAATTTGGGTGTAACAAGAAGATATTTAGGTGTACCACGAAAATATTTGAGTGTATTGTTTAAGAATTTTCGGTGTATGTATGCTAAATTGCTAATAAGTTCTGCATAATTCAAAACTCTTCCTCTTCTTCCTTCTCATCTTCTGGTGCTTCTTCTTTTTTTCATCATCATTACCATCTTCTTCTTCTTCTTTTTTTCTTATTTATCTTTTTCTTTTTGTTTTACCTTCTCAAGTTTCTTCTTGTTTTACTCTCTTAATAAGAATAAAAACAAAAAAATTAAACAAAGAAAAAGAAGAAACAAATAATGTTGCAAAATTACTTGAAAGATGATAAACTTACATTCATTCAACTACTTCCTCGACTCGACCCTGAGGAGCCGAGTGACGCGCCAGCGCTACTAATTGAGTGCCAGCACGTAGCTGTGTTTGGCAATAAACTGGAGGGTATATGAAAGCCTCCAAGCTAACTGCTTGGTCAAGTGCGACAGGACAATACCAGTGCGGGTACTTCAGATACTGCCTCATCCACCCTTGGTACAGAGACCATTTTAAGAAGTCTCCCCACCAATAGGGTATGGGCAATCTTTCATTTGTTGAAAGAATGCCGAACGGGAACGCTGAGAAAAAGCTCTTTGCATACGCGTAAGAAAGTTCATCAAGGACAGAATATAAGGCTTACCCTGGTTCAGGTTCACCTATATACCATTAAGCAAAAATGAAAGAAAATAAGGAAAAAAATGGAAAAAATGCAGTATTAAAGGAAATATTTTTCTGTATTTGCAGTAAATTTGAGTGTAACACGAAGATATTTGAGTGTATTGTTTAAGAATTTTTGGTGTATGTATGCTAATAAGTTCTGCATAATTCAAAACTCTTCCTCTTTCTCCTCCTCATCTTCTACTGTTTCTTCTTCTTTATCTTCTTATTTCATATTCTCATAATTCTTCTTGGAAGGAAAAAAATTAAATAAAGAAGAAAAAATATATAATGTTGCAAAATCAATAGAAAGAGGAGGAGGAAAAAAATGCAACAACAACAACAGTAATAAAAAAACGACGATGAAGATGAAACACACAAAGAAAAAGGAAGAAAAACGCAAAAAAAAAGGAGAAGAAGAAGGAAGAGAAGGAAGAGGAACGTGAGATGCAAAGAGGAACAACGTAATTTTCACGCGCATATTATATAAGTGGATTTTGATGAGTTAGAGTTAACTTGTATGACTTGTATGGCCAAAAGATTTATATGTATGACAAAAAGACTTATATATATAATAGCAGTACAATAGCACTCAAAGAAAAAAATCCATTAAAGATTAAAGTTGTTTACTTGTATTAGAAATTAAAAATTTTGATTCAATTTTAAAGATACTAATACATTCCTTTTGTTAATTCCAAAAGGACTAAAGTAATTTTTTTTTTTTTTGAATAACTTAAAAGGTATAAATTATCCTTTTAAGATTAAAGTTGTTGTTAAAAATTTGAATATTTAAACTAAATCTAGACATATTGTAGCAAACATTGTTAAGGGTATTTTAGTTGTTTAATTGTGTTTAATCCTCAAAAGGCATTTTAGTTCCTTTCTAAATTATCAAAAAAGAATACTTTAGTATTTTTAAAATTAATTGAAGGATATTTTAGCTTTTTTAAAATTAAATTCTAATTTATAATTTCCAATATAAATTAACAACTTTAATATTATAAAGGTACTTTTGTCTTTTTCAAATTAACAACTTTAAGGGTATTTTATCAAATGACATGTGGCATGTTAAGTAGTGTGACTGACATGTCAATTAATTATTTTGTGATATGTGGCATTAATCTATTACGTTATTATGTCACGTGACACTTAACATAATATGTCATAATTTAACTAACAGAAAGATTAATTTGACTTATATTTTATTTTTCAAAGACTAATATGACTAAAAAAATTATTTAAGAACCAATTTAAAGATTGAGTGATCTTATATGGACAAATTTGACTATTAATCCACTAAAAAATATTTTAATCTCATTAAAATAGATTCAAATTTATAATTCCTTACACTATTAAAAAAAAAAGTATTTTTAGACTTTTTAAAAATCAAATTCAAATTTTAAATTCCTAATACAATAAAACAACCTTAATCCTAAAAAATTATTTAATCTTTAAAAAATCAAATTTAATTTTCTGGTTGCTAATACAACCAAATAATCTTAATTAATTCTATAAAGGTATTTTAGTTTCCAAAACTAATAGTAAAAAGATATTTAATCTCATAAAATGAACTAAATAGATATTTTAGTCTTTTTTGAATATCAAATTAATCCTAAACGGTATTTTAGTATTTTTAAATTTAATCCTTAAAGATTGTTCTAATAGTCTTTTAAAATCAAGTTTAAATATCTAATTTCTGATACATCTAAACAATCTTAATCCTATATGGGTATTTTAATCTTTCTAAAATTATTGCCAACTATTTTTTGTTTCTTAAATGAGTATTTTAGTCATTTCGGGATTAACCTTAAAAAAGTTATTTAAGTCTTTTGAAAACTAACCAAAAAGGTATTTGGTCTTTTTAAAATCAAATTTAAATTTATAATTTTTAATATAATTAAAAAATCTTAATTAGAAGGATATTTTAATCTTTTTCAACGTAATCCTATAAAAGTATTTTAGTTATTTTGAAATTAATTTTATAAGGTTATTTAAGCTCCTTTAAAAACTAACCCAAATGGCATTTTAGTATTTTTTTTAAAAAAAAATCAAAATGAAATTTTTATTATCAGATGCAATTGAACAATCTATTTCAGAATAATGTTAAAAAAAAGTACTTTTCGTCTCTTAAAATAAACTAAATCGGTATTTTAGTCTTCTCAAAATAACATTTTAATTCTTAATAAAATTAAATAATCTTAATAATTAATCTAAAAAAATATTTTAAATATTTTTAAAATTAATGTTAAAAAGATATTTTTGTCTCTAAAAATCAACTTAATGAATATTTTTTATCTTTCTAAAATAAAATTATAATTTCTAATAAACTCAAATAATTATTATTATTATTATTATTTTGGTTTTCTACCATGATAAATGAGTTGCTACATGTATAAGGTGGAATTCGAACACCGAGATTTGTTTAAATAAAATAGTTAGATAACCATTAGACTAATGATTATTATTATTATTTAAAGCCCAAATAAATCCAATAACCGATATTCTACTTTGCCCGTTTTCTCAGAAGTATGGGCTCAACTATGACCTGTGCTGGAGAATATACCTGGACAAGTATAAATCTAATTAGCACCGTACCCCCAATATAAAAAAGACTACCCACATGACAAAAAAAAAAAAAATGTGGCTATCCATAATTTGCCTGTTTTATATGCCTTTATTTTCCAAATGTTCACGTAGGCTACGTAGCTTTAACTTCAATGCAAAGAATTATTATGTGGATATCATTACGTTTATCTACCAATGTACAATAAACTAACGCCTCGCAAAAATAGAGTAAAATATATTTTATCATTAGTATTTGTGAAGTTTTTTAAAATTATATTTATTATTTAATTTAATTCAATTTTATTTCCAATTTTTAGAATACGAAAATTCTATGTTGCTAAGTATTAAAAATTAAATTAAATATTAAATAATTTTAATTTTTTATTAATATTAAGAATAAAAAAATACTTTACAAGGAAAAAAAACATTGCTTTAAACTGTGTGTCTAATTGAACTATTCTTTCAAACAAAAGAACAAAATGCATAGGGAAAAGAAAGGATATGATGATGAAAGCACAACTGCCACTTTCAAAAGCAACAATATTTTGTTTCACTTTGGATAATGTGGTACCATCCTAGCATCACTCCAAAATTATGTATAGCTATGTTCAGTGTGGCAATAATCTCCCCATATTTTTATTTTGGGTGCATACCCATTTCGACTTCCGCTAATTTTTTTAAAGAACCTTAAGGTCTCGACAAAAAAACATTTTTTTTGGTCTTTAATACTTAATTTTGTGAAATTGATTAGCTTTTTTGTTAATGATCTCTTTTTAGAACATAGTTATGTGGCATATTAATCACTAATATATTTTTTATTTAATTTTTATTGATAAAAATAAATTACAAATCAATAATATTTCTTAGTTTTATACCATAAATTTAGTTAATATATTAAAAAAAATAACAAAAAATATAAAAAATAAAATAACGTTGATAATTATCTTTAAAAGACAACGAGACTCCTAACAAAAAAGAATTTGTCAATTCTAGTTGACTCTTAATGGATAAATTAACAGTTTAACATGTCATATAGACTTATTCTATTAATACAGAGAGAAAATATTGATAGAGAATCAATCAGTCTCATAAAAATAAAAATTAAGCCAAAAGAATATTTTTTATTTTGAGAGTCTAGTTGTCGAATTAATTGTCAGGTCGTTTATAATTTTTTTTCTCTTTTATTTTAGATGAATTGGACCGATTCAATTATAAGCATTACAATCTTATAAATTCATTTATATTTATACACACAACACTTAGAGATTCTTCGCCAAATTTTGAATACGGATATAACACATTAAGAGAAACCATGATTTGTAACAAGTAGCTCTGTTGTGGTGCTACAGCTTGCAGATTTGTTTGGCAGGAGGAGCCGAGGAGGCAGGCTTTGCTGAGAGAAAATTGTGATTTGTATGGCACATGCTTTAGTGTGAGCCGAGTGGTTTCGCTTATTGAGCACCATGGGCTTGGTATTGGGCTTGGTCGAAAAGTTACAAGAGGGAAGGTAAGTTGATGTTCCAGTGCGTATGATTGTTTATATTCCTATTGGGCTTCAAATTCTTTTTTTGAATATATAATTTCAGTCTCTCTGGACTGACACAGGGGTGGATATGAATGAAGGTTCAGCCATATACAGAGGCAACCAAATTCAGAGTCGGGAAGAGAAAATAGCGGAGAATAAGGAGGCTTGTAAATTAACGGTAGAATCAGGTGCGATTCCATGCAGTGATGAGGAGGACATTACGGCAATTCTCCAAAAGCAAAATGAAGCAATGGCTATGAAATGGAGACAATCAAAGCAAAAAGAGAAAATCAGAAGAAGTCGTCTAAAAATTTGTAAGCAGGTGTGTAATAAAATTTATAAATGATTTTAAGCTCTTCGAATGTTAAGGGATTGGGAGGAGTTGCAAAATTGAATATGATAAAAAGCTTCAAAAATAAATATAAATTAGATATGTTGGTTTGATAGAAACAAAAAAGAGGTGGTGAATAAATTTGATGTAGCAAGTATTTGGGGTAATGATAGAGCTAGTTGGGAGTGCGTTAATTCAATTGGAGCATCGGAAGGTTTACTGTTAATATGTGATGAATATATTTTTAAATTGATAAATTGCTATAAAGGAGATATGTGGTTATGTGTAGAAGGAGTGATGACTAAACATAATTTTTACTACGCAGTTTGTCTGGTATATGAACCGCATGTGAGAGATGAAAAACTTTTACTATGTGAGGAATTAAGTTATATTACAAGGGTGTGTCAAATTCTTTTTTGTTACATGGGGGATTTCAAAGAAATTGTGCATATAGAAAGAAAAGGGGTAACTAGCTTATTAGCATCTGCTGAATACTTCAAAATATGGATAAATGATATGGAATTGGTGGTTGACGCTTAATGATCACAAGTATACATGGTTTAGAGGTCAGTCTTGTAGTCATATTGATAGAAGTCTGTTTAGCTTGAAATGGTTAGACACGTACCCGGATACTCGACTTAGAGGAGGACCAAGAGATTTATCAGATCATTTCCCATTGATAGTGAAAGATAGAAGAATAGTTCAGGGTCCAAGACCATTCGTAGCCTAGACTCGTGGTTCACATATGAAGGCTTCCTAAGGATGGTGAAGGAAGAATGGAGGAGTTTGGGAGATGCATAATTTTTGAATAAGCTGAAGGCGTTGTCAAAATCGCTGGGTAGATGGCACAAGCAGCACTTTTGAAATATGACTGAGAAGATAAAAAAGTTTGAGAACGAGATCAAGAAAGTGGATGATATGCTTAGTTACGATGTATATAATGGTACAGTAGAAGCAAGAAGGAAGGCACTAGTAAGATGTTGTGAGATATGGTATACGAGACAAGATATACACGGGAACTAAATGTCCAGATCTCGACATGCTAAGGAGATGGACAGGAACACAAGATATTTTCATAATATCGCATCAGCAAGAAGAAATAATAACCGGAATGAGTCTTTAGTGATTAATGATAGATTGGTAAGGAATCATGCAAGAATTAAGGTAGCCACTAGAGATTTCTATAGGAAACTATACCAACAGGAAGCTTTGCCAAATATTAGCTTTTGAGATGGTCTAATCAATCGGTTGGAGATGGAGGAATTATTAGAGACAGCATAAAAATTTGGATAAAAGGTTGTTCTGCTAGTATACCTCTTTCTAGTGTTCTCTGTTGTGAGCTTCATGCTATTTGGAGAGGGCTCGTTATGACTTGGGATTGCGAGTGCAAAGAGGTCATATGTGAAACTGATAATCTTGATGCGTTTCTTCTTGTTTCGCGAGGCACAACCAGCATGATTAGGAATGACTCTGATCTGCTTGCCAAAATTAAAGAGATGCTCCATCGCAATTAGACAGCTACTTTAGTGCTCATCCAACGCACAGCAAACAGAGCGGATGATTTGATGGCTAAGACTGCTGTTTTAAACAAGCAGGTGTACCTAGAGTGGTTACTGCCCCTTAATAATTTAGACATTATTATTAGAGAGAAGTGCTACTCTTTCTCTTAGGTTCTTTTTCTTTATGTTATGTTCAGTCACAAAAAAAAAAATATAATTATTGTGTTAAAAAATTTTATATTTTTCTTTTTCCAAAAAATTGTTGCATTTTTTTATTGTTTAACGTTATTTGTTGAGTAGAAGAAGAAACAAAAAAATACAAAAAATTTGTGTTTTTATAAAAAAAAAAATGGAATCTTTTTTTTTTCCCAAAAGTTTAGTATTTTTTAAAATTTTTGTGTTTCCTTTTATAAAATTTTTCATGGTTTCTGTTATTTAATTAAACACAAGCAGTAATATTTTAGAGCATTTAGTTATAATAGTATTTATATATTCACCCAATATTACTCTAATTATTATTTTAGTATGGGTTGAATAGTGTGCTCTATTTCAATTTCTAATTCAGACTTCTATTCAGTTTTAACTATTTTATATGAGAAAAAATAACAAAAAAAATATTTCGTTCTTATTCACCACAACGGTGAAATCATAGAAACTATAGAGCAGACAACTTTTAGTAGCAATGATTTAGTTGGAGTTTTTTCTACTATTTTTTTTTACAGATTTACAATACAATATTCTATAGAAGTTGGGTCAATTTGGTTAAAATTGAGTTCTAATATTTTGTATGGACTTTCAATGACACTCGGTCAAGGATGCACCTGATATACAAGTTTTCCAATAGATATTGACAAGAAGATGTAAATATTATTTCACTGTTAGTCCAAGTTTCCCAAATGCTCACAATCGAGCAATTTGTAAGATTTGGAAAGATATTTGTGAGTTTCGAATGATATGCACCAAAGTATATAATCGAAAGAAATAGAAGGAAGTTCTAGTTCAAGACCTGTAAAAGTGAGGTCGCCTTCATTTAATGTATACACTGATCAAATAAAATATCAACGACGAAGACGAGACAACCTTAGGAAAAGGTTTGTCATTTAAACAACTAGCAACGAAGATGATGAAACCATCCATCTAACACCCACCAAACTATGAAACTTTCACTGAAGTCACAGCAACCAAAGAAGAGATCTACTCAAATAGACCCAGAATTTTAATTTACTTTAGAGTCTCATCAATATCTGAATCATTTTTCAGTATTGAATTTAAGTATGAAGCAGTAAGTTGGCCAATATTGGAGTAGACTCATAGAAAGGAGAGTTTGTGATCAGACGATGTGATTTTGAAGCAAAGACTAGGCAATGCTTGTACCAAGTTTTTTTTTTTCTCCTTTAAGGGACAATTGTATAAACTAATGGAGCACTTGGACAATTAGCTTTGATAATTGGTGTCAATGGTCTGGTGGGAAGGGTGACTAACATGGTTGGTTACTACGAGGACAAAAAGTGGGCAACATGAATTCTTTAAGGCTATGTTTGGAAACGAGAGTGAGAGTGAGAGTGAGAGACAGATTGTGAGTGAGAGACAAAAACTAAATTAAGTCCTTATATTTTGTTTAATGTAAAATGTATTGAACTAAGTTATATTTCGGTATCATATTTGGTTTAAGATAAATATGGAGATAGAAAGGTAGATTTAAAATTTAAAAAGTTAAATATGAGTATTTTTATAAAAAAAATATTATTAAAATTTTAGTCTCTATTTTTAAAAGTTTTAGATCATTGTGTCTCTAGAAAGTATTGAAGGGATTGAAATTTTGTATCTTGAAACTATAATTTTTTGATAACCAAACATAATACTGAATTCTAATTCTCTAGTTTCAGTTTTGGTCTAAAAAACAAACAGACTTTTAGTCTAGAGAAGACATTATAAAAGCAAAAAGAATTCATCATATGCACACCTTTGAATTGGCAGGCATCTTCAGATAATGGGAGGCACAAATACAATTGTGGTGTAACTTGAAATAATGGTGGTTAGCATGAACAAAATTGAGGTTTTGGCGTGATCTCTTTTATTTTAGTTTATTATCATGATATGTTGATAGTTTAATGTATGCGTTGGATCATTTTGGTTGGTTGGATTTTTTCTGTAATTATTTTATTTTTTATGGTAATATAAAAAAAAAAAACAAATAATTCCATTAGTTCTTCTTTTTCTCCTATTTTCGGAACGAATTTGTTTTGAACCATCTAAAAAAATAAATCGGATCGAAATTTATCCTTTGTACGCAAAACAGCGTAAATCGCAGTGGCATTTATGAGCTTCAAAGAAAAGTCCTATCCCACTGCAATTTATTTACAAACTCATTTCTAATGATTTGCTTAAATAGTTTGGGACATGTGATTTGGGTTCTCTTTTTGAATTACACTCCTTGGTGCAATTTACATGCTTTCGTAACTGCATCAAATTCTCAAATCCTAATGCGATTGACGTATATAGTTGTAAATAGTTCAAAAACATTGCAATTATTTACTTACAGAAAATGATATATATGTTAGGGTAAATTACTCTTTTAGTTTTTAAATTTTGGATTAAATTTTAATTGTCTACAACATTTAAAATGTTTTATTTTTATCTTAAAAATATTTTATTTTATCCTATTTTAGTTCTATATTAAAATTAATTTTTTTCTTTTCAAAGTACTATTTTTTCTTCTATTAATATGTTTTTGTTTCTCTTATTATTTTATCACGATATTTTAAATTACAACAATTACCATCATGACCACTACATTTATAATTTTGGAAGATTTTCATATATGTCAATGTATTTTACTAATACATTAGTATACTAATGATTATCTAACATCCAAATAATGAATTAAATATATGAAAGGCTGTGATGTAAATAGAAATTCTTTATATAAAGATGCTAACATGTAAAACATGGTGAGGACTGCCCCTGTCCCTGTTTAGGGCTGCACATGCATCGGATAATATTCACATATTTGTGGTAATTATTTGAATTCGATCTAAATTTTGCGGATATTATTTGATCTGTAGAGCTATCGGATTGGATCGAATCCGATCCGTATTATGGTAGGATCGGATTGCGGATTTGGCAGTGATATCCGTGGATCCGATCTGCAAATCCGCATATATCCGCACATCACATATAAATAGTATAGTTTAAGAAAATAAACCCTAATGTGGTATGAATTTAGTGTGTTGTTTTATGAATTTTATGATATCTTGTTTTTTATTTTTTATGTTGTATTTCGACTTAGAATAATTAAACTTAAATCTTGTGTTATTATTTTTTTTTTGTTATTCAAGAGAACTTTTATTAATAATATTTTAAAATTAAATATGCATAAACAGGTGAAAAATGATTTTTTTTTTTTTTAATAAAAACAGCCAAATGGAATTTGAAAACATTTTTTTTGAATTATGCGGATATACTCGATATCCGATCTGATCCGATCCGCAATTATGCGGATCGGATCGGGCCTAAAAAATTGCAAGTATCGTATCCGATCCGATCCAATGAATGCAGTGCGGATCGGATAGAATTTTAGGCTATATCCGATCCGATTCGATCCGTGTGCAGTTCTACCCTGCTGCTCTGTTAGCCAAAAAGAAAGGTTCGAAATGTTGTTTTTGAGGTCTGGTGGTATGGTTGTTAGTGTAGCTTAAGTATGATCGGCTTTTTTGTTTTTTTGTCAAGTACCTTTACACACACTCCCTTTCATTTTTCAATGGGTTTCATATATCAACTTTTAAGACATAGCTAGAATTTGAACCCGATGCACCTCCTAGCAAGACAAACTTAGGTGCCACAAAACCAAGTCTTGCGGTGCAAGTATGATTGGCTTGTGTTTCAGCTAGCTATGGAGTGGAGAAGGTCTGAGCATTAATTGTTTAGGTTGTGTGGATTGGGCCAAAGTAATGGGACTCTTTTTTAATATTGGAGTATAATTTTTTTTTTGTGGCCTAAGAAATTAGTTAAAGTTGTCTTATATCACCCAAAAATATAAAAAAAGTTGAGAATAAACAAAAAAAAAGGGTTAAGTTTATCATATTGATGTAAATTTATTCAATTAATTTATTCTAATAATGAGTTGTCTTTGAAATATTTTAATTGAGATCACTGTTACATAAATTTTTGAAGGATAGTATTTATGGAGGATTAAACATAGGTTACTGATGAGCTAATTAAAAAAGAACCAAAGAATTTAAAAAAATATATATTTAGTATTTATAATGAGAAAGTGATATGATTATTTCAATTTTATTTATTAGAGTTTTTATAATTCAACTTTTGAAACTTAATAATTAAGTTGATAACTCTATTAGATGTATATACAATCTAAATATCAATTATCAAACTTAAATAGAATTTGTGTTCATTTTTTTAAAATTGTTTAAAACTAGAAATGATATATTTATCTATGAGTAAATAGTCAAAATCGTCCCTAAAAGATGCCATGATTTCCATTTTGGTCCTCGAAAAATAAAGTTAATCGAAATCGTCTCCGAAAGATACACGATTAGCCACGTTAGCCCTTCCGTCAATTGGATGATGACGTGTCACGTTAAGTGCCACGTGGGATATAATGACGTGAGGGCTAATGCCACGTGTCACAAGATGATTGGTTGACGTGTCAGTTCAGTGACACGTGGCACTTGACATGTAAAAAAATTATTTATAATCAAAATAGTCTTTGAAAGTTCAGACGTAAGTCATTTTCATCCCTGAAAAATTAAAAATTAATCAAATTAGTCCTTATATAATTTTTTTTATTTTTTTTGATAATATTAAATTTAAAATATTTTTTGATACTACTAATTTTAATAGAAATATAGTTGACAATCAAAAAATTAGTAATTGTATCTTTTCGTCTTAAAAATTTTTTCAATAAAATTATCTCTCTCCTTTAATTCTTGTCAAAATCTCTTTTATTCTTTTCTATTCTAAAACATTTTTCTTACATTATTACATTTTGCTGGAATATATATATATATATTGAAATGTATGTATTTATTAACCTAAACAAAATTATATGCTCAAAATCAAAATTTATGTATGTTAATCCAAACAAAATTAATAAAAATTTATACATTTTTTTTTTATTACGGTATTACTTTCATTTGGGTTAGAGTCAAAATATAGTAACGGAAACTTGTATACAAACAATTGCAAGTATACCAACCGATATGATATTTTTTGGATGTAAAAAACTTAATTTTTGAAAATCAACTACTGCCTCTACGTACTGAGGGTAAAATTTATGTATTCCTTTCTTAATAGGGAAAAGGAAAGTAGGTTGGATTATATAGGATCAGTTTGTTAAAGAGAAAACGTGAAATTAGGCACCAACACGAAATTGTTGGTGGGTGAAGTGTCCCAAAATCGTAGATAATATCATCGCTTTTTGGCACTTGAACCTAACTTTCTCTATTCTTGACAGTTGACACAGATTGTTTAAGAGAATCTTGTACCGCATTTGCCTATTATTGAAAAATAATGGTAGGTATTCAACCTTTTTTCGATCAACATTAATTATTTTTTAAAATTATTTTATTTATATTAAATTTTAAATTTTAAATAATAAACTCTTAATCATGCATCTTAAATTACAAATCTTAAATTTAAAATTTAATATTAATTAACTAAAATTTAATTTCCTATACTTTTTCTTAATAAAATCACTAATATTTTTCATATATACATCTCATTATATATATAATATATGGTGGAGACTGCTTATAGTTATAGTAATTATATAAGCCTTGTTAAAATTAAAATAATATTTTTTATATTTTAATAATATTTGTTTTTTTAAATTTAAAAATATTATTAAATAATAAAAAATATTATTTTAATTTTAACAATACCTTTTTAGACACCGTAATTACTATAACTATCATAACATAGACATCATAGTCTACACTTATATATATAATTGAATTACTATGTTATTCTAGTAACTTTCTCTTATCATTTAATTTATGTTAGCTAAATTAGTTCTACATTTATGATAAACTCAACTTAAGTACAAAAGATTTTATCACTATAATAATATTCTTAAAAGAATAAACATTTAAAATTAATTACGTATAAAAGTTTATGTTACTCTAACAAAAATAATTAACTTTTAGATTATTAAATTTGTTAAATGAATCAAATTTTTTAGAATTAAGTACTATATTTTTGCCCCTAAAGTTTAGGTCAAAAATTTTATTTGTCCTCAACATTTTTTTTATATTCAAATTCGTCCTTAACACTTAATTTGATTTTAAAATCATCTTTCGAACAATTATACTCTCACTCTATCATCATCTCCATTAGACCACTCACTCTTTCTTCTTTTAATTCTGTTATTCGTACTCTCACACACATTCAAAAGAAAAAAAAAACCAACGGAGAAAGAGAGAGAGAGTGAATGAGAGGAGGAGAAAGCAGAAGATAGGAAGAAAAAGAAGGCGTCACTATTGACGCAAAGAGAGAGAGAGAGAAGCAAAGAGCGATGAAAGAAGGAAAAGAATCGAAGGAGAGAGAGAGGGTGGGGAGAGCGCGACGACCGACGATGCAATTATTGTCGCTGCCACCATTATAACTCCACCATATCACCCTCACCGCCTCTCCTCTTGTCGCCGTCAAATTTGCTTCTCTGCGAACAGTTTTTTTATTTAAAAAAAAAATATAACATGAATATTGTGTTGTTATTATTAAATTTGAAATATTAAATTGCAATGAATGATGTTGTTGTTGTTCTTGAATTTAAATACTATATTGTTATTGGTAATGGATGATATTGTCGATGATGTTCTTAAATTTGAATAATGTGTGTTGTTGTTGTTATTGATACTCCATTAATTGCTTCTTTGCGGATCTTTTTTCCTCCGTTAATGGTTTTTATGTTCTTTTTCTTTTTTTTAAATTTTATAATTTTTTGTTAGGGGTAATTTGGTCTAGAATTTTAAAATTTAGGTATGAAGAATGATTTTAAAACTAAGTTAATCCTTAAGAACGAATTCGAATCTAAAAAAAAGTTAAGGACAAATAAAATTTTTGGCCTAAATCTTAAGGACTAAAATCGTACTTAACTCAATTTTTTATTTCATTAATAACTTTGTTAACAATATCTTGTTATAATTAATTTTATAAATGACATAATTTTCTTTTGGATTATGAGCGTATTATTTCACTCTTATACTGTGAGAAATTATTTAAAAAAAAAAGATGGAGAACGCAAAAGACAAGACAATAACGCACCTCTTAAGCAAGTGACGATGATGTAGTACATTTCTTGTTGCATTTTTTTTAGAAGGTATCTTTATATTAATTAAGAAAAAATTTTACGATGCTGACGCTACTTTTCAGCATGTTATGCTATCTTTGCGTGTCAACATAAGAGCACGATGCGTGGAGATGGCGCGTGAATGTGAAATAGAGGAGGAGAAGGTGTTCTGTTCTGCTTGTGAGGATAATCATATCATAGTTAGTTTTTTGTAACTAAGTGTTTTGTTAGGGTATCAAACAAATGACGCAGCAAAATATAGAAATAAAAAGTTAAAAATTTATATAAAATATTTTTTTTTGAGAATTACAATTTCTCTCTATCACAAGAAAATTACAATAACACTCTCTCTTAACAAAAAGAGAATACACCTCTCTAAATATAGGAGAAAACTTCTAAAAATAAAAAATCTCTATGTAACTCAATATTACTATTATTCTTGTTAGATGAATTGATTAAACTGAATTAAGAATACTCAATTTATAGATGCACCTCTTTAATGTAAACCATCCTCAATTAAAGGTAAATAATTCTTCGCCTTTTTCTACCATTAAAATTTTATGGCTATAAGTTAGGAATGTTTATATCCTTTCATTTTATTTAGTTTTTACCAAAATAGCTTTACTAATTTTACAATCTCCCACTTAATTAAAGTTAATTTGGTATTAAAAGGATCACGATTTCATGTTACTCATACACTTAATAGATCATAGGAGGATCTGTACCATTCACACTTATCAGTGTTGATTGGCTTTGTCATGCATCTGCTAGGTTATCTTTAATATGAATCTTTTGCATATCCAAACTCCATTCTTCTACTACTTCTCGAACAAAGTGATATTATACTCCAATGTATTTTGTTCTTGAATGAAAGTCAGAATTTCTTACAATGTGCAAGGCACTCTGACAGCCACAATACACAGAAATCTTCTGTTATTTGTGTCCGAGTTCCTCCATCAACTTTTGGATTCAAATAGCTTCCTTGCATTCTTGTGTAGTTGCCATATATTCAACTTCTGTAGTAGATAGAGCTACAACAGTATGTAATTTAGATAGCCAACTCACAGCTCCTCCTGTAAGTATGAACACATATCTTGTATTAGATTTTCATTTATCAAGATCACCTGCAAAGTCTAAATGACATATTTATTGACAATAAATTTCGATCTTCCAAAATATAATGCAATATTCGAGGTCCCTTGGATGTACCTCAGGATCCTCTTAACAGCATTCCAATACTTTTTACCCAGATCTGCGATAAATTGACGTACTACCGCAACTACTTGAGCAATATCTGGCCTTGTATAGATCATGACATACATAAGGCTTCTCACTGCTGATGCATACGGTACTCGAGATATTTCCATCCTCTCTGCTTTACTATTAGGACACATGCTTGAGGATAATTTAAAATTCATAGAAAGTGGAGTTGAAATTGGCTTAGATTCTTGCATGTTGAAGTGTTGCAAGATCTTCTTCAAATAATTCTTTTGCAATAGCCAAATCTTCCTATCCTTTTTGTCTCGGTATATTTGTATCCCTAAAAGTTTATTTGCTAGTCTCAAGTTTTTCATATCAAACTCCCTAGCCAACTGTGCCTTTAATTTTTGGATTTGATCTTTGTTGAGGCTTACCACCAATATCTCATCCACATACAACAGTAGAATGATGAAATCAATATCACCAGACCTCTTGTAATAAGTACAATGATCTGAACTAAGTCTATTGTATCCAAGGCTAATAATGAAAGAATCAAATCTCTTGTGCTAATACCTTGGCATCTGCTTTATACCGTACAGAGATTTAGTTAACTTACAAACAGTCTTTACATCTAATTGCTCTAGATGTAAATAAAATGCAGCACACATAGCCTAAACTACTTTAATAGTAGTTAGTCTCACCATTGGAGAAAATATTTCATTGAAATCAACAACTTCTTTCTGAGCATATCCTTTGACAACCAATCTTGTACGATACCGTTCCACCTGATCATTACTATCTCGCTTCATCTTGTAAACTCATTTGTTACCAATGGCTTTTCGACCTGCTGGGAGTGCAACAAATTTCTAGGTCTGGTTCTTATATATGTAATGCCTCGATTTCCTCTTGCATTGTTGTCATCCACATAGAAGCATCTAGATTGCGCAAAGCCTCCATAAAATTTGTTGGCTTTCCATCTTCTGTCAGAGGATAATATGCATCATAATGAATCAACTCCAATATATGCTTGCTCTGAGCAGTTGATCTACCAAACATCAATTTATGTTGCTTGCTTGTAATGCAGTACTTACAAATAGATAAGTTTAGCGATTTGAGTCCGGTAATGAGATTACGTTCCACAAGAATTTTCAAGCTCGTTCTGACATGTAGTTCAATTTGCGATGCCATGTCATCGTCATTTTTTCTTGACTTGCTAAAGAAACTGATGCTTCTGTAGTTCTGCCTCTTGTAAAGTATCTCTCATATGCATGTATAGATTTGTTATAATTTTTTCTACTTTTATCACCACAAGAGCACCTTTAACAATTTTCAACATCTCACTTTTAATGTGGGTCTTGTAACTAAGTTCATCTAGTTGCCCAATCAACAATAAATTCTTCTTCAAACCTTTCACATGTCTTATCCTTAAAGTGAACGAATAGAATCATCAAACATTTATATTTTGACAATACCATTCTAACACTTTATAAGGTGTGATCATTTTTCATGAATACAAATCTTTTCACGACTCGTTCATATGTACAAAACCAATCACGATGAGGAGTCATGTGCTAAATTGCTCCCGAATCAATAATCCAAGCATCAGTGAGTTATTTGCTACCTTTAAAACCAATTGTTGCTTCGCCATACATGATTTCTCCATCATTAGAGGTACTCGCAACACATCCTTGAAAACTTTATCCTTCTGAAACCTTCTCTATACTCTACTTATTCCGACAATCTCTCTTAAAATGTCCTCTCTTCTAAAACCTTTTTTAGTATTTGGATTACTTCTTTTCTTGTGATTTTGGTCTATTTTGGCTCCCACTCGGACCACGCTCTATTGATCTTTCTCTTATCATCAACATTGCCTCTGCTTGCTTTGAACTCTCTAATCTATGTTTGTTATTTTGGCACATGAATTCTTCTTTAAGAATCGGAGTAGCCATATCATTAAAGGAAAGATAATATGTCAAAATATTGTTAGTTAAGTTAATGATGAGTTGATTATATGAATTTGGTAAACTTTGAAGTAGAATATCTACACGTTTGTTTTCTGCTATGTTATAATCCAACGAGGAGAGTTGGAAAAATAACGCATTTAGATTGTTGATGTGATCTGTTGTCCATGTAGATTCACTCATTCGAAAAGTATAAAGTCTTCTCTTTAAGAATATCTTGTTGTGAAGTGACTTGACTTTATATAATTTGGTGAGAGCATCTCAAATTTTTTTGTTGTTGTCTTTTTCTCTACTACACTAGACAAGACTGAATCACCTAGTGCCATGTGTAAGTTTGAAATGACATTGTCATCTATTTTCTTCCGTTTTTCATCTATAATTCCAATAGGTCTACCTTCAATTGCTGCCATGTAATTGTCTTTTTTCTCAAAATTGCTTTTATTTTCAATTTCCATAAAAAAAATTACTCCCACTAAATTTTAAATTACATACTTTGTTGCCATTTTTTAATATGTGGTAACTCGCAACAGAAAAAAAAATTATTAATGAGCAACTTTTGGCTCTGATACCATTGTTAGGTACCAGACAAATGACGCAACAAAATATATAAACGAAAAATTAAAAATTTATATAAAATAATTATTTTTGGGAATCATAACTTTTCTCTATCACAACGAGATTACAATAACATTCTCTCTTAATAAAAATAGTAGACCTCTCTAAATATAGGAAAAAACTTCTAAAAAAATATTTTTTATGTAACTCAGTGTTACTATTATTTTTATTGGATGAATTGATTAAACTGAATTAAGAAGTTTCTATTTATAGATGCACTTCTTTAATGTAAATCATTCATTAATTACAGGTAAATAATTTTTTTCCTTTTTGTACCATTAAAATTCTATAGTTATAAGTTAAAAATGTTTGTATCCTTTCATTTTATTTAGCTTTTTACTAAAATAACTTTACTAATTTTACATGTTTAAAAAGTGATGTATTGGATCATTTATTCGTGAACTTTTCGAGATTTTTTGTTTCTAAATACATTATTTTGACGAAAAACTATTAATTATTTACAAACATCAATTAGTGTCATAACAAAAAGCGATTTTTTCTCACAACAATACATTTGGAAACAATGCATTTCAAAGAGCTCACAAATAAACGGTCCAATACCCCACTACTTTAAACATTTAATTACAAAACTAACTATGATATGATTATTCTAACAGGCAGAATGGGACACTCCTCCTTCTCCGTCTCTAGGTGTCGTACTCTCATGTTGACACGCAAAGATAGCATAACATGCTGAAAAGTGGCGTCAGCATCATAAAATTCTCCTTAATTAAGTATGAAATGCATTTTTTTCTTAAATACAGATAGAGCTAAAACTTTTTTTAAATGAATTATATGTGTGTGTAATATGCTGAAAAGTGGCGTCAACACTATAAAATTCTCTTTAATTGAGTATGAAATACATTTTTTTTTAAATACAGATAGAATTAAAATTCTTTTTAAATGAGTTATATATGTGTGTGTAACATGTTGAAAAGCGGTATCAACACCATAAAATTTTTCTTAATTGAGTATGAAATGTATTTTTCTCTTAATATAAATAGAACTAAAACTCTTTTTAAATAAGTTATGTGTGTGTGAAATGTTTGAGGACTAAAACTTGAAAGATATAAGTTGTTATAATTTGTCTTTTTTAACTTTTGTTTGTTTTTATTAATTAATGCTAGAATAAAAGTATAATATTAGATGTAATAAATATATAAAATTAGAAATATTAAATTAAATAAAATAATTTTAAATGATTATATTATCCTTAGCAATTAGCATTACTCATATATATTTCCTCTTTATTATCTTGGATTAGCATTGTGACTAACTTTATATCTTAGCAATAAATGAATGAATGAATGAAACATGCATTAGGTAACAAGGTATTATGTTAGCTATAAAAGTGTAGATGCTAAATAGTTGCCCCGCGAAATAAATAACATTAGGTGGTAGCTTAGTAGTATTATCATAGGAACATTATGGAAATCCAAAAGTGCAATGGCAGAGGAGATTAGGTTGCAATGTATTAATCTGGCATGAATGGAAAGAAATCAAGGTCTTTATTGTTTATGCTTCTATGCTTATCCAAAAGACCCTTCTTGGTAGTTCTGCGTTAGATGTACCATACATGTGTAATAATATGTAAGTTTGAAAAATATTTTTTTAAAAAATCAATAATCAGTTAATTTTGTGTTTTATTCTGTTCTTTTCTATTTATTTTTTTTTCTTTTTTTTCACTATAAAAAATTATTGTTGTTGTTCTTAACTACTTAGTCGTCCTGTGATTTATGTTTAATGTAAATTAACTTTTTGTAAGGTTGAATTAACTAATTTATATAATACTGTTAAGATTCTTGTTGATGCTATATAAGATTATTTTTAAATTAACTAATTTATATAATATAGAATCAACAATTCATTTTCTATTGGAAAAAAAGACTCTATATTGTTCTGAACTAGAATAGTGTAGATGCTAGGCATTGAACATTGAAAATGGAATGCTATCATGGTGAAATGGGAAAAATGAGAAGCTAAGAGACCTCAACTTGGTGAAAATTATGTCCCCAAGTGGCAGTTTTGAAACCACTTGTGACTTGACTGCCACATAAAAGTAACAAACATTCTCATCATTAAACTTGCACAAATATTTGACATATTCACTTATTCTGAGTCATATATATACGAATTCACTGCTTTTCTTTTTAGATGAATGTGTTAATGTTAAGAATTACTGCCATCTTTTTGATGCCGTAAAATTGATATGCATTTTGTAAATCACTTATGACAGCTGATAAAAATTGTTGCAAAACTATTTTTTATGTTGCGATAATTATTTCAGCGATTAATTTAAATCGCCTATCCGTTTGTCAACGGCCTATCTTTTGATGGATATTTAACCGCTGTAATATGTTTAGCGGCGATCGAAAACTGCCGCAATATTACCTCAAAACCGCCGCACTCTATCGATAGTGTTGTTAATTAAAATGTTATCATTAGTTATTAAAATGTTATCATTACTTATTAACGGGTATTTAAACAACGGAAAAATTGACAATTAATTAAATTTTATCATTACTTATTAGGCATTTCTTTGTAACCAAGCTAGGTTGCTGTGCTCATTATTTCTATATTTATATTCCTAACTTTAGGAATAACTTAAAAGAGCTTCAACCTTGCTGTTCCATAAAGACATGTACACATCGAGTTAGGATCCAAATTCGTATTTCCTTCAGCGATCAGATGATTGTTTTTCAGACCAAACAATAATCAATGAACTCAAATCCAAGGTTTTCTTCATTTAAATAAAAAATTCTTTATTTATCAATTTAAATCGGGATACAAAAATTTATCAATTTGTATATCTAGTTTTATTTTTGCAGTTATTTGGTGATTGTATCAGCAAAAAAGAAAAATTAATTTTTTATTTTTGCACATACTACTAACAAAAATGGATCAATTTTTCTCTCTCACATTTTTTCAATTATTGCGAGTAAAAATGACAAAAAAAATGAGAGAGAAAATCTCTTCTTTCTAGTTTTTTCTATCTTAAATCTTTTTTTTTTAATCTTCGATCGTAGTAATTGAAAAAATATAAAAAAAAAATTGATCCATTTTTGTTGATAATATGTACAAAAATAAAAAAATTAAATTTTTTTTATTTTTGTTGATACAATCATAAAAAATTATACAAATATAAATTTTACAGTCTTTGACTACTAAAATAAAATTAAATACATAAATTAATAAATTTTTATATCTCGATTTAAATTGATGAATAATTTTTTATTTAAATATATAAAAAAAAGTCAAATCCAAAGTGGGTAATGAAAAGAAAGCATATCTCATGTTTCACATCAAGTCCACATACTATATGTCTTCTGGAACCCAAGTTAGGTATCAAAATAAAGAGAAATAACAAAAAAATAAAAATAAAAAAATAAAACATTATCCTATTAAATGGCAGAATCGGCTATATGAATTAAATAATGTTATTGTGTCATATTTGTATTGAGATCATTTATAAGTAGATTTTTTTTACCACATCATGTATAATTTTTGTGGATTTTTTTATATTTTTTCCATCTATTTATCTTTTATCTGAGTCATTTTTTAATTCTATTATTTTTTTCAAATATTTAAACTACTTCAGATGAAACTCTACTACTAGAATTAAGAAAAATATTTTGATAAATTTTTTTATACATTAAATCTGTATATGCTTATTTTTAGAGAACTAGATCTATATAATATAAATTTTACATTTAATCTAATAATTAAAAGAACATATTAAGTATTTATTAGTATTGCAAGTGTGAGGAGTGTTAAAGTTAATTCCACATAAAAAAAAGTAAGGAAAAGTGGAGAGTTTATAAGATAAGAGACCCATTAACTTTTGAATATGGTGTCTTCCCATCTTATGTTATCTCACTTGATTCTTCCCCATACAGTTGGCCCAACAGTAGTAACTAATAATTATATAAATTAATAATAATGTTATTTTTAGTTTTGATAATGTCACTTTACACGTGACACAAATTTGTAAAAAAAATGTATCAAAATATTAACTAACGATAATAATATTCACTCGCTAAAATCGAATATAAATAATATAACTCCAAATTAAACTACTTATTTGATAAGTGGGGTTCTTGACTTTTTGTATACGCACTTTGTAATTGACAAATCATAAACCAAACTAATTAATCATCATCATGAACTAATTAATCATCATGTTTTTTCTGTTCACCCCTTTACGTCAATAGGGAGAATCCCAAGCACATCAAAACATGTAAGCCCACCAGGCAACTACAATGTACCTTCTAGAATTTAAGACACATATACATGTGTTATACCCTCACTTGTACCAAAAACTTACCTTGATAAGGCGAGATATATAAATATTTATATTATCAAAAAATATATACATATAATTATTTATATTTTTAACATATTTTTTTAAATAAAAAATTCTTTTAATTTTATTTAAATTTTGCATAATTTTTTTTTTGCCTTATGCTAATATTTTTTTTAAAGTTCAATAAAAATCAAATTTTTTATTATAAAAATTTTAATATTATATAATAATATTATTTATTCTAAAAATTTAAATTAATAAAAAAATATATAAATATTTTTATCTGTAACAACATGCATTAGTTATTGATTCATAATCTCTCTCTTTTGGACCTTGAAATTCTTGATAATCTTATTATATATGTGGAGCAAATAGAAAATATACACTTAAATTTGTATTCAACTAATTATCCATCTAAAAATGAACCAAAGAAAGCAACTACCATAAAGGATTTGAAAGTAGCTAGTGGTTAAATCCATTATAGCTACGACTCCCACGCACACAACATTATCCACCGTTCATGCATTTGCCTTCAACCTAAGACTGCTATCTCAATTTTAGTCTAAAGTATATATCTTAGTTATCGAAATAAATCGATAATCAATAAATTACAATAAGTTAATTCGTTCATAATTAAATAATTATATAAAAATTTATTTTATTTTTTATTTTTATAATAAATATCCTTTTTTTATATTTAATAATTATTTTTTAATTTTAATAACTCATCAGTTAATTTATATTTACTATATTCTTTAATTAAGTACTTATAGAAAAATATAAAAATAATAATCATAGAAATAAAAAATATATGGTAATTAACAAAATATTTTTTAAAATTTGTAAATATATATAATTTAATTTTATTTATATAATACATGTAATAAAAAAATATGTATAAAAAATAATATTTTTTTAATTTAATCGAATTTGACTGATCAGATTAAACCGATTTTAAACGAATTTTATCGAATTTTACTGGATTAATTATTTAACTAATTCGAATAATAACCCAATCCAAATTAATAACCAATTAAGTGACCGGATTTTTGGTGCGATCGACTGGATCGAGTCGGACCAGATTTGATAACTATGCCATATATCATTAGTATTTATTCTATTTGATTTACAATATTTGTCATTTAAAATAAATAATGTGCCATTTTACATCGTGCATGGTGCAATTTATTAATATTTTTTATATATCTTTCACGCAATATTAAATATAATACAAAAATTCACAGTATAAATTAGTTATTAAATAAAAATATTTTGATGAACAATTTTATATAAAATTAATTTTTTATTTCAAATTTATAATTATAATACAAATAAATAAAATTAAATGACAAATACTGCTAACGGAATAAAAAGGAGTAAAATTTATTAGACCTCTACAAATCAATTAAGTATTGGCTGTGTTAGGACTTAGGAATAATGAGATAAGTTAGATATAGGTAGTTTGTTATTAGTGTTATTCAGCTATATTAATATTAGTTATTCAGCGATAGTAACATCATATGTATATATAGTTATAGTCCTTCTCTTATTAGTGAAGTACACAAGAATTATATATAGGAAAAGTATAGGTAAATAATGAAAATATTAAACAATGTAAATAATAGATATATCGGATGTTTATTTTATTAGTGTACAGATGGTTATTTTAATATTAAAATTTAGAGAGTTAATTTGGAGGTGTAATGTGTTTTTATTTGATTAGTGATTGTTCATATTATTCAACAAAATTATTGTCTCCTAGCATTCTCCTTATATATATATATATATATATATACAATCAATTATAAGGTAAAATTGTCACACTACTATTTTTAACCATAGAATTCGAACTTATTAATGCATTATTTAAGAAAACAAGCCAGAATTAGTTGAAGCAACATAATTATTATACCAATAGTATGTCATGTGTATATAAAAAATTAATTATTAATTAATCGCTGTGTATTTTTTTTTGGTGACTATTAATCGCTGTGTATAAAAATACGGATTTAGTCTTTTATAAAAAAAATTATTATACATTTATAAATAAATTTAATTATACGTCTATTGTAAGTTTAATTATTCTATTATGATATGTTTAATTATTTTAGTGAGTAAATAAAAAATACATAAACCAATATGCAAATACATGATATAGAACGCATGTGAAACATTATTGTTATTTTTGTCTCAAACCCATAGGAATCTAAATACTAAAGCTATAGAATTTTAGTACAAAAAAAGTTTACCTACCTATATATATCCTTAGTGGAAACTTCATCGGAGAGCCAAAGCTTCAAAAAAAAAGAGGGTATTAATTCCTAATTTTCATTACCCAGTTATGACTTATGTCTGATTTTGGTTCTTTATCTTCCTTGTTGGTGTTCACATTTCTTTCAGAGCAGTTATGATGTAAATGTAGATTACGTCTCTTCATCACGTCTTCTTTGTAGCTACCCTACACGCTCATTGTTTCTGGATTCTCTTTCCATAACTCAATTTAGGCAAACTTTTATTAGAAGCTAAATAAAATCAAATTTATTAGGTATATATCTATACATTATCACTTGGAAAATTTTATAGATAATTGGATATATAATCTGGCCTCTCTTACATTGCTCACTTTTATAAGAGGATTAATTTTTTAGTTAGACTCACTAAAAAATTAATCCTCTTATTATTAATTAACTCTCTACTTTCATTTTTATTTTTCACAAATAATTACTCAGTTAACAAATTAAATTAATATAATATTAATTTTATTTTTCTATTCATACCCTTAAATCAATAAATGAGTGAGAACAAGTTAGTAAAATAATTTAAAAATGAGCTGATTATTGATATTAAAAATAATTTTATAAAGTTTATTTTAACTTGTATAACTCTAATATATGTTAATCATATTCTTATCCATGCTAACTAATTATTTAAAATTTGATAATTAATTAAAAATAAAGTGAGTATTCACTTGGACTAATTATGAGATGATATTACTATCCAAATTTATAGGTATCTGACCCGTACTTATCTAATCGAGGCTGACAATTATCTGATCTGGTACGGGATAGATTTTTGGTGGAACAGGATCTTCAGCAAGGAGGATGGAGTTGAATTTAGAGAATATTCGTCTCTACTCGTCCCGATATTTATATGATATATATAATATATGTAAAATTAATAAAATTATTAATAATAATATTGTTTGATAATGTATTATTCTTAAACTCTTAGTTTTAATTTATATTATGTATGTGATCATTGTTATATAAATTTTTTAAATTTAATTTTGTTTGTTGAATTTTAAAAAGTATAGGAATTGAATGAGTAGGAACGAGAGGAATACCTATAAAGACGAATTAGTTTTTTATTGCTCATAAACAAGGACAAAAACGAATTTTATATTGATTTTTGTAGAATAGATAGAGTTTAATAGGGAGAAAATTCGCCCATTGTCACCCCGATATAATTATCTTATAGATGTTTATGTTTTTCTTTAGTGCTTTTAAAGTTTTTCTTTTCCCAAAAAAAAAAAAACTTCTAGATGTTTATAATTATCTCAATAAATTAAATGATTTTATTAGGAAATTTATTTTTCAAATTTTCTGTTATACTCAATAAATTTTAAGATTAATATTTCAGATGTTAAAGTATCAAAATGAGCGACTATAAATGCTTTCATTTTCTCTTAATTATGGACTTTTTTTTTCAAAAATATTACATATACATTCAAAGAATCAGTTTTTAAGTATTTGTATATAAATATATGTGTTATTTTAACTCATTTTAAATATATATTTTAACATATATTATATATGAATAATTAATTTATATTAGTAGCTGAATTTTAATATATATGTAGCATTTTTTTCCCCAAAATAATGTCATCCTCTTTAATTTTTTTTTGTTTTTCCCATAATTTAATGTTTCATTTATTCTCTTTTAAAAAAAAAATATGTTTAAATTATTTTTTAATAAATTTTTACTCTTACATAGCTCATTTTTAGTTAGACTCATTATATAAAAATTAATCCTCTTATTATTAATTAACGCTCTACTTTTATTTTTATTTTCCACAAATAATTACTCAGTTAACAAATTAAACTAATATGATATTAATTTTATTTTTCTATTCATACCCTTAAATCAATAAATGAGAGAGAACAAGTTAGTAAAATAATTTAAAAATTAAGTGATTATTGATATTAAAAATAATTTTATAAGTTTATTTTAATTTGTATAATTCTAGTATATGTTAATCATATTCTTATCCAAGCTAACTAATTATTTAAAATTTGACAATTAATTAAAAATGAAGTGAGCAACCACTTGAGCTAATTATGAGGTGATATTACTATCCAAATTCATAAGTATTTAATCCGCTCTTATTCAATCGGAATGAACAATTATCTGATTCAAATATGGGGTAAATTTTGGCAGGGCAGAATTTTAGACAAAGAAAATAAAGTTGGGTTTAAAAAATATACGTCTCTACTTAAGGACAAATATGGCAGTAAATGACATCATCATAAGGATAAAAAATCTTTGATGGACTAGTGCATCACCTTATTGTTCACAATTCTCTAGTGTGTATTATTATTAGCATGACTCTCTTAATAGAAATTTAGGACAACTTATCTTTCTAATACGGGAAGATATATTGTCAACACCAGCTATTCCTGCTGTGATAAGGAAGCAGAAGGTAAGCCAATCTAATTAACCCCTTTTTATCTTAGTCCTGGTGCGTTGGGTTATTTTTTGTTGTATAATATGTAATGATTCCTATTTATTGATTGATTTATTATGTTTGTAGACTGATTTGAGGTTCCAGAACCATGCTGTCCTTGCTTTCCACAAAGCTGCTGAAGCCTACTTGGTTGGTTTGTTTGAGGACACCAACTTGTGTGCCATCCATGCCAAGAGGTCACCATAATGCCCAAAGACATTCAACTTGCTCGCCGCATCCGTGGTGAACATGCTTAGGCTGATTGATTTCATGCTTCTTGATCGCTTCGGAATACACCTTGTGTTACTAGTTTAGTATTGTTCAAGTTTCCTATGCCATTGTATAGTTCTTGACAACCTTTTAGGTTTCAATTGATGTCTTTAGAATGATTATTTTGGTTATGGTACAGTAGATCATAGAAAGATACTACAAATGGAATGATTTGATTACTGGTGTAAGACAGTTTATTTTGGATTTAGCTCTTAATAATTAATATTAACTTTGATACAATTCTGAATGTGTTGGGTATTTGATATGTGAACTTCAGTAGAATTTCTTTCTCAACATGACAGCAATGATAGAGCTTTGTGATTTAACGGCCGTATCTCTTGTTATTGCCACGCTTTAAAAGCGTGGCCGTATCTATCCCTATTGACACGCTTTAAAAGCGTGGCCGTATCTCCTCCTATTGCCACGCTTCCAAAGCGTAGCTGTATCTCCTTCTATTGCCACGCTTTAAAAGCGTGGCCGTATCTTTCACATACGGCCACGCTTTAAAAGCGTGGCCATATCTTCCACCTATGGCCACGCTTTTAAACGTGACAATCTATAAAAAGCGTGGCAAAAAAAAGCGTGGCGATAGGTTTGAAAAAGCGTGGCGACAGAGCAACCGCCACCCTTGTAGAGGCCACCCTTTCAAAAGCGTAGCGATAGCTGAAAAAGCGTGGCGAAAAGCTATCGCCACGCTTTTTTCAGCTTTTCGCCACGCTTTAAAAGCGTGGCAATAGACATATTTTCTTGTAGTGCTTGTTCTGATATATATAAATTATTAATAATATTATTAATAAAATTATTAATAATATTATTTGATATTGTATTATTCTTAAATTTTTAGTTTTAATTTATGTTATGTATGTGATTATAGTTATATAAATTTTTAAAATTTGATTTTTTTGTTGGGTTAATTATAGAAATGGATAATAATGAGACAAATATCTATAGAGACAAATTAGTTTTTTATTACCTACAAATAAGGACGAAGCGAGTTTTATATTCATTTTTGTAGAAAAACAAAGTTGAATAAAGAGAAAATTCGTCCATTGCCACCCCTATCTAAGTATTTTATAGATATTTATATTTTTTTAGCGCCTTTATTTAAAGTCTTTCTTTCCCAAAAAAAAGCTTCTAGATATTTATAATTTCCTCAATAAATTAAATGATTTTATTAGAGAATTTATTTTTTAGATTTTCAGTTATACTTAGTAAATTTTAAGATAAATATTTTAGATATTAAACTATCTAAGCAAGTGATTATAAATGCCTTCGTTCTCTCTTAATTATGGACTTTTTTTTTTAAATATTACATACATATATTATTGTTTTAACTTATTTTTAATATATAGTTTATAACATGTATTATATATGAATAATTGGATAAAATACATGCATAAATCAAACACATATTAATATTATATGAAAATCTCAAAATAAATAACATTATATGTATGTCTTCATGCATATATTTATATAAATCGAATTCATTGAATTCGAATTAGGTCTTCTAGTACTAAATCAAATTAAATAGATTCAAATTAATAGTGTTTTATATCTACATAAATCGAATTCATTGAATTCGAATTAGCTATTATAGTGCTAATTCGAATCTAGTAGATTCGATTTACTATTAATACATTAAAAAAATATATAAATCGAATCTAGTTAATTCGATTTACTACTGCACAACATATATATAATAAATCGAATAGCTTGATTCGACTCATTACCTGATTGTTGACATTTATTATTATTAATCTTAAAACATAAATGTCAATAAAAAAATACCTCCATTTGGGTTCAAATAAAATATCAAAAAAATTAAAATAAATAAGAATAGAAATTTAACTTTTATGTTTTAGTTCAAATTCTAGAAAATCTATGTAACACCCTCACTATCAGAAGTTACCTTCCGACTGCGCTACTCTGATAGCAAGAAGTATTACGACTACTTTACATACTAAATACTAGAATAGGAGCCTGTGACTCGATACTGTATCGCTGATTTCTTTGAAAACCGGAAATAAATACTTTATTTTAAGAAAAATACAAGCAAGCATAGATTTATATACAAGACTCCTTACATAATAACTCAATATAATATACGTATAAAACATACAATTCCTATCCCTCTTACAAACTTGTAATAACAAAGACGAGGGGAGAAAATAATCTAATTAATACAACAACATATAAACCAAACGTAGTGTAACTCTTCTTAATGCTTCTTCATCTGGTTCCTGAAAAGGTAAAGCTGTAGGGGGTGAGAACCTAACCACATGGTC
The DNA here is from genome assembly GCF_059453495.1 of Arachis ipaensis. Lineage (NCBI taxonomy): Eukaryota > Viridiplantae > Streptophyta > Magnoliopsida > Fabales > Fabaceae > Arachis > Arachis ipaensis. The sequence continues at coordinate 139,697,362 of NC_142440.1, read as the reverse complement.
TCACCACGGAGTTTCAAAGTTGTCATAAGAAGATATTCAATAAGAAAACTGTTTTCAAATTCAGTGATTATCATTGCCTTATGAATCCTTTTAAAATCCAACAGCTAATCGTTCAAAACCTTTTCAAAGAAACAATGTTTAATATTTTCAGAAATCCAAAGTCTTTCTTTTCTCATAAGCAAATCTCAATCAGAAACTAACCACGCAATCAAACAACACAATCATTAATTCAGCACCCAAGTCCATTCTCAAATGTAACACGCCAGGACAAACACAGGCAAGACAGACAAGGAAAGCACAAGTAGGAAGCAGTTACAACAAATAGTTCAAGTAGCAGTTAAGAACAGTTTAGCAATTAGGCAAACCAAAACAAGTTCAAACCCAAGCAAAGCATACAGATGCATATAATGCATGCCTGTCCTATGGCTGATGAGGCTCATCTGTCGGTTATCCAGCCAACCCGACAAGTCTGAACTGTCCTTAGACTGTCTCCTGACGTGCATCCCCAAGAGTCTATGCATAGCTTTTTCTCAAATAATCAATATTGCTCAATGGAGGTAACATTTTCGGGAATTTATATAGTGCCCGGTCACACTTATGTCATAGGGTCAATAGAGTATCGAGTTTACAACCTGGTACACGTGGTGGCAAGCCACGGCACTTAATCCAGGGAACCTCGTATCTCAGATATTTCAAATTCATAAGCCATATGAATAATTCAAAGATCATATCTGAACATTCTCAACATTCTCAACATCATAATCATTCATCAATCCAAATCTCATTTCTAAATTCATTCAAATACCATATTTCAGAGAAAATTCTCAATCATCCTTCTTTCCATTCCGTTCACTAACAATTCCCAATCCAAAACATAACTCTTCCTTTGATAAATGAGGTAGTTTTAAATCATATAATACTTAAACCTTTTTAAAATAACTATTTTCAATGAAACTCCTAATTTTATAAAATTTCGGCAGCATCTCCTTTAAAACTCGGATACTGCCACCCTTTTCGGGTCCCATCCAAACATTTCTCAAACCATTTCCAAATCTCAATCACTTTCCAAAATTCAACCAATTCCACTATCAAATTATTTTCAAACTAGACCAATTCCAATAATAAAACTCTTTTTAAAGTCAAACCAGCTCAAGTATTAAATCATTTATAAAATCAGACCGACTCAAAATCAAACTGCTCTAACTTCAAACCAAGAAAAACCACTTTTCCTAATAATCAAGTAAATAACTTTTCAAATCCACTTCTTATCAACAACCGTACTTCACTCAAGCAATCAAGCACCCAATAATCCAGTTCAACAAACCATCACATCCACAAGACAAATATAATCACAGAAATATATCTTTTTGCATCAATATCTATTTATCACAACTCTGTAATGTAAAATAGATTTTAAGAAAAAATCCTACCTCAATTATTCGCAATCCGCATAATTAAACGCGTTGAATCCTTTTTTTGTTAATTTCAGTAGAGGCAGCAACTCTAATAGCTCGTTAGTACCATTAACACTGTCACCTATGATAATTCCATCAGCAAACAGGGAAGGCAGAACAGTAGTGTTAAACAGAAACATAGATTTTTCTTACTCAGAATAGAAAAAGTCTAAGAAACCAAAATGGAAGCAGAGTAAGGGTTGAGGAGTTACATATTCAGAAATAGCAGAATTGCGATTGAAACTAGAAAAAGGCAGTGCTAATTTGAAGACAAGAACAGAGGAGGCTGTGGTGGATCCTTCTGATGGCAGCTTGGATGGCGGCAAAGAGACTCACAGTGACCGTATAACCTGGCACAGACAATCTCAGCAACAACTCTCACGGTAAAGGTAAACTTAACGGATAAAGAAACTGAAGCAGGATTAGGGCTTACCAACAGAGGATTCAGAGAGGCGGCGGTTTTCGGCAGCAGAGGCGGCGGTGGGGCAGCCGCAGCTCCGGTGACGCTCCGACGTGGTGCTTACATCGAAAGCAGAGGCAACCACCAGCCACGGCGCCAACTAGGAACGGCCTTGCGTGGCGGTGCACAGTCCGACGATGGCTCGGCAGTGGCGAGGAGTGGTGACGGCATGAACGGCGATGAAGGTGGCTGGCTTCAACGACGACGATTTCCCTCAGCGGCGGTTCAGACGAGGACGGCGCCAGAGATCTCCCTCTCACACGTTGTCTCTCTTCTCAGCGACAGAATAGCTCCCTCACTCTTGCTTTCTCTCCTTCCTCGACGGCGGTTCGGGGACAAATCGGTGGCAAGCTAGATGCGGCGAGATGGTGACGCAGCGGGACACGAGCGGCGGTGGCGGGACCCAGTGGCGCCGGCGCAACCTTCCTCTTCTCTTCTTCCCCCTCGTTTCTCTCTTTCTCTCTGCCATCCCTTTTCCCTCTCTTTTTCTTTCCTTTACTGCTGCTGCTTTGTCTTAGGTTAGGTTAAGAAGGAAGAAAGGGTAAATGGCGGCTAATTTAGGGGAATTAGGGTTAGGGTTGTGTTTTGGGGATTTAAGGTTTAGGTAAAATATTAATTAAAACTAAACTTAATCCAATAATAATATCTATAAAAATACTATTTAATTATCAATTTAAAATTTATTTTCAAATAAATACTCCAATTCAATAATTAGAGATAATAAAAATCAATTTCCTTTATAATCATGAAATAAAGTTAAAAACCTAATTATTCGACCTAAAGCATATAAAATTCTTATTATTTTTCAATTACTAAAGTTTTAAATTATAAATAAAAAATTGCTTAACTTATATATAAAATCTCTTAAAATATAATTTTAACTAAATATAATAAATCATAAACAAATTTATTATTTAATTTTGTAAAAATTCAGGATCTTACAATCTATATTTGCATAAACTTATGAATTTAAAACGGAATAATAAACGATTTCTAAAAATTTATTAAAAAAATCCTTTGACTCATTTAGCATATCAAGAATCATTGATATTGAAAAAGTTAATATAAAGTATAACTCTCCAAGGTGCCATATGAATTAAAACTTGAATTTTTTTAGAGAAAGAAATAACAGATAGTTATACATTATAAAATGACCAACTATATTTAAAACAATATGTAACTTAAGAAATAATTAAAATACTATATCAATTAAATTATCATTTAATTTATAAAATGATAATTAAATACACCAATGCAATACATTCTATACTTAATTTTACAAATTAAATGATCATTTAATTGATATAATATTTTAATTATTTCTCAAATTATATATTGTATAAATATAGTTGGTCATTTTATAATGTATAATTATATGTTACTTCTAATCCTGAAAAAATTAAGTTTTAACTCTTATGCCACCTTAGAGAGCTATACTTTATATTAACTTTTTTAATATCAAAAATCTCGGTAATAATTCTTTAGATGCTAATGAATCAAAGGATGATTTTTAAAAAAATTTTAGAAATGATTTATTGTTCCATTTTAAATTCATAAGTGTATAAAAATATAGATTTTCTAGAATTTAAACTAAAACACAAAAGTTGAATTTTTATTCTTATTCGTTTTATTTTTTTTATATTCTATCTGAATTCAGATGAGGAATATTTCCTTATTGATATTTATGTCAATATTCTGTACATGTAGTAAATCTATATATGTGCTGTGTGGTAGTAAATCGAATCAACTAAATTCGATTTAGCACTATAATAGCTAATTTAAATTTAATAAATTTGATTTATGTAGATATTTAAAACACTACTAATTCGAATCTGTTTAATTGGATTTAGTATTAAAAGACCTAATCAAATTCAATGAATTTAATTTATATAGATATATGAATAAAGACATACACATGTAACATTATTTATTTTAAGACTTTTGTGTAATATTAGGGTGTGTTTGGTTTATACATATATTTTATCCAGAATAATTGATTTAGTAGCTAAATTTGAATATATATATATATATATATATATATATATATATATATATATATATATATATATATCATTTTTTACCCAAAATAATGTCATTCTCTTTAATATTTTTTGTTTTTCCCATAATTTAATGTTTCATTTTTTCTCTTTTAAAAAAATTATGTTAAAATTATTTTTTAATATCTTTTTACTCTTACATAGCTATTTTTTAGTTAGACTCACTATATAAAAATTAATCCTCTTATTATTAATTAACTCTTTATTTTTATTTTTATTTTTCACAAATAATTACTCAATTAACAAATTAAAATAATAAAATATAGTCATAAACAAGTATAATATTAATTTTATTTTTTATTCATACCCTTAAATCAATAAATGAGAGAGAACAAGTTTATAAAATAATTTAAAAATCAGTGATTATTGATATATAAAATAATTTTATAAAGTTTATTTAAAAACTTGTATAACTCTAATATATGTTAATCATATTCTTATGGAAGTTAACTAATTATTTAAAATTTGATAATTAATTAAAAATGAAGTGAGTAGCCACTTGAGTTAATAATGGAGTGACATCATTATTCAAATTCATCGGTCGGGGCAGACAATTATCTGATTCGGAACGGGATGGATTTTTGGCGGGTAAAGTCTTAGACAAAGAAGGTGGAATTGGGTTTAGGGAATATCCATTTCTACTCATTTCCGAACTACTGGCCATGATCGCGGAACTTCAGACCGAAGTCCGTAAAATAGCTGAGCATTCGTCCAAGAGTCCAGGTGGGAACAGCTCTCATGCTCGGGAAGCCGAGCCGTTGTAGATTACCCCGCCAAAGGAGAAGCTCGCACTTGACAACCCCTTCTTGGAGGGGGTCATGAGCGTTCAGATGCTAAAAAATTTCGTGCTTCCCACCGGGCTCAAACCTTATGAAGGATTCGGCGATTCACGGGTGCATATAAAAAAGTTTCCATCCATGATGTTCTTTAACGGTGCCTCTGACCCTGTACTTTGTCATTCCTTTTCAACTTATTTAGACGGTGCTGCTCTACTTTGGTTTTCCAAGATTCCTGCGGGTTCTATCTCTAGCTTCGAGGATTTGGCGAGGTCCTTTATTGACTATTTTGCAGCTTCGAAAATATATGTTCACGGATCGGATTACCTCAGCACCATCAAGCAAGGACAGCATGGAAGTTTAAAAGATTATATGACCAGGTTCGCCAAGGCAAGCGTGAAAATACCCGACCTCGACCCAAGGTACACCTTCACGCACTGAAGAGCGGCCTGAGACCAGGCAAATTCCAGGAGACAATAGCTATAACCAAACCAAAGACCTTGGAGGAGTTCCGCGAAAAAGTGGCGGGACAAATGGAAATTGAAGAGCTTAGAGAAGCTCGGCGAGTAGAAAAACAACACGGTCGGCGAGAAGAGGAGAAACACCCCAAGACACCAAATCAGAAGGACAATATGAAATCTTTCAAACTAACACCAAAATATGACGCCTATACCCAGTTCAACACCAGAAGAGAAGACATCATCAAGGAAATATTGAATGCCAAGATCATCAAGCCACCCAGCCGAGCAGGCTCATATCAGGACCAAAGATACGTCGACAAATCGAAACACTGCGCTTTCCATAAAAAATTTGGCCACACAACCGACGAATGCGTGATAGCTAAGGACCTCCTGGAGAGGTTAGCCAGACAAGGACACCTGGACAAATATATAGGCATCCGAATGCAACAGACCCGGCAGAACACTACCGACCTTCAAACAGAGTAGAACCCAATCGCCACAGAAAAGGCTAAGCCTCAACCACCCCCAACAAGAAGAGTCATAAACTGCATCTTGGGAGGATTTACAGGAGGCGGACATACAAGCTTGGCAAGAAAACGAAATTACAGAACCATGTTAATGGTCCAGACAACAAAAGAGGCAACCACACACCAACCAGCCATACCTTGCATCACTTGCGAACAGTCTGATTACCAAGCACCAGCAACCAACCTAGACAATCCCATGGTAATATCAATCCAAGCAGGAGATCTCCTCGTCAGAAAAGTGCTACTTGACCCGGGTAGCAGTGTAGACGTCCTCTTTTACTCCACATTCCAAAAAATGAAACTAAGCACAAATGTGATGCAACCATACTCGGGAGAGTTGGTCGGTTTCTCAGGAGAACGCGTTTCCATCTTAGGAAGCATTTGATTGAAAATAACGATATGAGAGCACCCACTTTGCAAAACAAGAGATGTGCAATTCCTAGTGGTCAAATGCCCCAGCCCATATAACATAATCATGGGTAGAGCGTCTTTAAATTCTTTTTGTGCTATAGTTTCTACTGTTCACCTCTGTGTTAAATTTCAGGTGTTTAGCAACAGAACAGCAACAATATACTCCGACCAAACAGAAGCTCGACGATGTTATGATGAAAGCCTAAAGAACAAATCTGAAAATAGCTCAAGAGCCGAGCTCCAGAAAGAATCCTACCAAGTGGCAAACATCTCAGGAATGGCTGACCGGACCCCCGGGAAGACCTGCAAAACAGGCCCTCACCAACAGATGACCTAGAGAAGGTAATCTTAGATAATGATCATAGTCATGTCACTGATGTCAGCCGATCATTTCCTGCAGGAACCAAACAACACATCGTCGGCATACTTCGAAGAAATTCCGATCTCTTTGCATGGACCCCAGAAGACATGCCAGGCATTGATCCGAACCTAATATGCCACAAGTTACAGATCGACCCAAAAAATCGACCTATACCACAGAAGAAAAGGAACATGAGTAACGAAAAAAGATCGGCCTGTCTAGAGGAAACACAAAAACTACTAAAAGCCGGATTCATTCGAGAACTACGCTTTACAACATGGCTCTCTAATGTGGTTATGGTAAGGAAACCATAAGGTAAATGGCGAATGTGTGTAGACTTTACAAATTTATATAAAGCTTGTCCAAAAGATGCATACCCCCTCCCTTGCATTGACAAATTAGTAGATAATGCATCAGGTTACAATGTTTTAAGTTTTTTAGATGCATATTCAGGGTATAATCAAATACTAATGCACCCCAAGGATCATGATAAGACAACATTTATTACTGAATTGGGGAACTCTTGTTATAAGGTTATGCCTTTCAGCCTTAAGAATGCAGAGGCTACTTATCAACGCCTAATGGATAAAGTCTTCGGAAAATAAATCGGAAGAAACTTATAGGTTTACGTCGATGATATGGTGGTAAAAACAAAACAACCACAAGACCACGGAGACGACCTCGAAGAAATATTCGAACAAGTCAGGAAACATAACATGCGACTCAACCCCGAAAAGTGTGCATTCAGCGTAACTGGCGGCAAATTCCTCGGCTTTATGCTGACATCTACAGGCATAGAGGCAAATCCAGAAAAGTGCAAGGCAATAATACAGATGTGAAGCCCTCAGACGGTGAAGGAGGTGCAACAATTAAACGGCAGACTAGCCGCCCTATCTCGTTTCCTCCCATCAATTTCCACGCACTCGCAACATTTTGTCAACATACTCAAAAAGCAGACAAAATTCAATTGGAATGATGAATGCGAGGCAGCCTTCCAAAAACTCAAAGCAATACTGTCCTCCCCACCCATCCTACAAAAGCCAAGTTCAGGTAAGCCTTTACTAATATAGTTATCTGTTACCCCTAACGCTATAAGCTCGGCATTGATGACAGGAACAGAGGGAAAGCAAGACCCGGTATACTTTGTAAGCAAAAAATTACAAAATGCCGAGCTAAGATACTCACCAATGGAAAAGTTAGCATACGCATTGGTGATCTCAACCAGGAGGCTAAGGCACTACTTCCAGAGCAACAAAATCATAGTAAAAACAAGACAACCTCTACGACAAATTCTAACAAGACCTGAAGTCTCAGGAAGATTGGTGAAATGGTCAATCGAGCTCTCTGAGTTCGACATCACCTATGAACCCAGGACAGCGATGAAAGCACAACTCCTGGCTGACTTTGTAGCGGAATTAGCAGAACACCCAAAACAACATTGTATTTGGGAACTATATGTCGACGGGGCCTCCAACACCGAAAGCTCTAGAGCAAGCGTCTTACTCACAAACAAACACGATCTACAAACCGAGTAGTCCATTCGGTTCACATTCTAAACAAGCAACAATCAGGTCGAGTATAAAGCACTACTCGTGGGACTAAGACTAGCACAATCTCTCAGCATTACCCATCTCCAGGTCTACTGCGACTTACAACTAGTAATACAACAGGTAACAGGGCATTTCCAGGTAAAAGACCAGCTACTAGAAAAATACCATAGCTCGGTAAAGGACCTCATCTCTCATTTCCATTCAATACAAATCACACACATAGCTTGGGAACAAAACACCCAAGCAGACGCACTGCCAAAGCTAGCAACAACTAGGAAGTGTTTGAATGATTTTGTTATATCTCAACTAACACTTACTGAACCAAGTTTTAGTAGCAAAGCTATGTTTTCAATATTGCAGGGGGAGGACTGGAGAATGCCATACAAACAATATATACAAACAGGAAAGATACCACAAGAAATATCAGATATCAAAACATTCAGAAGGCGCGCAGCAAGCTTCACACTAATCGGAAACGAATTATATAGAAGAGGTTTTTCTCAATCCCTTTTATGATGTTTAAGTAAAGAAGAAACTGAAATAATCATGGACGAAGCCCACGAAGGAGTATGTGACAACCATATAGGAGGATTAAACCTGGCATCAAAAATAGCACGGGCCGGATACTACTGGCCAACAATGAAGCGAGACTGTATCAACAAAGTCAAAAAATGCGATAGCTGCCGAAAACATTCCTCAGTCATCCACAACCCTGCCGAGCAATTACATACCTCGAAGGTAAGCTGGCCTTTTCAGAAGTGGGGACTAGATATCTTTGGCCCTTTTCCAAAAGCACCAGGCCAGGTAAAATACTTACTCGTAGCAATTGACTACTTTTCAAAGTGGATAGAGGCAACTCCATTAGCAAAAATAGGAGCTGATAAAGTAAGATCTTTCATTTGGAAAAATATTATTTGTCGTTTCGGATTACCTCATGATATTATCACTGATAATGGCCGGCAATTCATCGACCAAAGTTTAGCAAAATTTTTGAATGAATTTCAGATAAAGCACCATTTTTCATCAGTAGAACATCCACAAACCAATGGACTCGCCAAGACTGCTAATAAGGTCATCCTCAGTGCGTTAAAGAAAAAGCTAAGAGACACCAAGGGAGAATGGGCCGAGCTAATACCTGAAGTCTTGTGGAGCTACAACACTGATGCGTGAGCATCTTTCCTATCTTTTCCTAGTGAATTTGCATTTAAATTGTTGAGTTTAATCAAGAATTAATTATCTTTTAGCCACTATGGATGCTACTTTGAGTCTTGTGTAATTTTGTTTATTTTAGGTAGCATTTGGCTGGATCTGATGGAGTTTCCACAGAAAAAGAGAAGAAGGCGAATGATGCTGTCAATCCTGACCTCTCTGCACTCAAACCTGAATAACTCGAGCTACAGATATCCAATGGACGTGATTATAGTGGCGTTAGAAATCTAACTTCTAGAGCTTTCCAACGATATATAATAGTCCATACTTCTCTTCCATCAACTTTTCCAAGGCTGCGCCTAACTTGAGATTTCTCAAGTTAGGCACAAGAAACAACAACAACACGCAACAATTGCTCTCCTCCAAGTAAGGCGCATTGCCTCCTCGTCAGTCCAAGTAAGGCGCCTTGTGTGGTGAACAGCATAAAGTTAGGCGCAGCTCTTAGCCAAGTTAGGCGTGGATCCAGTAAAGCCAAGTGGTCCCCACGTTTCAAGACGCGGATTATTTAATTAATTCTGATTTAAATTTAAATTTTATTTTAAAATAGGAAAAGATATTATTTTAATTTTAGAAAATAGATTTTAAATTAATTAGGATTAGATATAAAAAAAGAAACTTTTCTTCTGGGGAGGATTATTCCATTCCATCTCAGCCCAATTTAAAATTCTAGTTTTCCACTCTGAATCATGAGCAACTAAACCTCCACTGTTAAGGTTAGGAGCTCTGTCTATTGTATGGATTGATACTATTATTTTTTTATTTTAATTCATGAACTGATTTATAATTTAAGAATTGTTTTCGTTCTTTATCTTATGAATTTGGGTGGAACGGAAGTATGACCCTTCTTCTAATTGAGTTATTGTATAACTTAGAAAAGCTCTTTACTTGAACAACAGCTTGAAAACATATTCTCCTAAATTTCTAATTATCTAGATTTAATGGGATACGTGACATATAATCCTCTTATATTTGGGTAATTAGGATTTTTGTGGCATATAAACTAGAATTGAACTTAACCCTCTAAGTGGAATTAAGTGACCAAGGAATTGGCGGTTGATGAAAGTTAGAGGAGACTAGGAAGGTCTAAGGAATTAGGGTCTAGTCACATATAGTTTGCCATGAATTAAATCTTGCATGATTAAAATAGTTATAAGAAAAGTCAATGCAGAAAATAGATAACTCTGAAGCCTTAACTGCCTTCTCCATATTTTATTCCCAACTTATTTATTTTCCTGTCTTCTGCTTAATGCTTTTTAAACTTTCAAACACTATTTTCTGTTTGTCTAACTAAGTAAATCATTTAACCATTGTTACTTAGTCCATCAATCCTCGTGGGATCGACCCTCACTCACCTGAGGTATTACTTGGTACGACCCGGTGCACTTGCCGGTTAGTTTGTGGGTTATAAATTCCGCACCAAACACCACAATACAAATAACAACACAAGAAACACCATTCAAATTGGTATATGGGACGGATGCCATGATCCCAGTCAAAATCTCAGTATCCTCACCTTGCAGCAATCCTACTTCGACAGAAGAAAATGATGACATCAGAAGAATGGAGCTCGACACAATTGACGAAGACAGAGACAAAGAAAAAATAAGACAATTAGCAATGCAGGAAATAATACGAATGAAATATAATAAGAAGGTACAACCAAGAACGTTTGCCGAGCAAGACCTCGTCCTCAGATGAACAGAGGAAGCAAGAAAGCCTCACATACATGGCAAACTAGCAGCACCATGGGAAGGCCCCTACCGAGTTATAAAGGTTGTCAGAAAAGGAGCATACAAACTCCAAACACTTGAGGATGGAGACGTCCTTGGAATTCAGAATGTTTCATCTTTGAAGTTTTACTTGTCATAAAAATGATATGGACAAGAGGAGGCACTCTTTTTCCTACTCTCAATTTTTTATCCCACACAGGATTTTTCTGGGAGAGGTTTTAATGAGGTCCCTCACACCCATGTCATCCACGTGTACAAATCTTGTTAGCTAATAGAAATACAAAATCAAAATCCAACATATGCATTTTACAAATCAAAAAGGTTACCAACAAACCCTACAAAATCATAGTGTATCAAAAGTCAATTACAGTCTATCACAAACTTCCAAAACAAACAACTTTACAAAAAACACAGCCTAACAAACGTTTCAATCTGCTTTCCCAACAGAAACACTCTCGTCCTCCTTATTGGACAGAGCCTCATCATCAAGCAACTGACCATTACTAACGATCTTTGTTACATCCAATTTACTAACATTAGCAGTAGGAGCAACAACTCCTATTTGCACAACAACACGATCAAATCCAAGAGTAAAAGCAGAAAGGACCTCCTCCTCCAACTCAAGAATACGAGCTCTAGTCTTCTCGGCTTCCTCTACTTTAGACTCAAGGTCGACCTTGACCTTCTGCAGCCCAGACTCAGAATTTTTGAGCTTCTCTTTCAAACTCCTCACTTCGCCCTTAAGCTTCTCCACTCGTAAGTCTCTCTCATCCAAAGACTCCTTCAATTTTTTTATAGCAGCAACCTGGTCACCATCTAAAATAGCATCCAACTCGAAAATCCGGCCAATAGACAGAAGCCTTGCTCCAATCACCTAAAGAAAAAATAACAAGTCATTTAAAAAAGAGATACACTAAAGGCAAAGAACAAGTAACAAGCAAAGCTACCTGTAGATAGTGGGCAACCCCAACTTTCCCAGCATCGTGGATGATCTTAACATCAGCATCCACTTGGGCAACTTCATCAGCAACAGCTATGAACGGATAGTAAGAGGACCAGAGAGAATTTCGAGGACCTTCTTTGTAACCATGAAGAACCATCTGACTCTCATATGCTGCACTAATCTCCTCAGCAGTAAAGATAGCAGAACCCTCCTTTACGTTAGTAAGATCAACTACCTTTGACGAACCATCACCCCTTTTCCTCTTAAAACTTCCATCCTGCTTCACCCCACCTCCCTCACTGTCCTTAACAAAGTTTGTAGATGACTCATCCTTTTCCTTCTTTTTGGCTTTAGAAACAAAAGCCTTCAAGTTTGCAGTAGTAAGCGTGGGAGCTTTTTCACCTACAGCGCAACAAAGAAACTAAATAAAGCTACAGCAAAATAGCAAAAAACACAAAATAAACCACACAGCACCTAAATTACCTAGGTACTCCTACATCGCCTCCATATCCCCTTCAAGCTCCAGCAAATTAGAAATAGAAAGCAAAGAAGACGAGGACATTGCACTCATTAAAAAATGCAGAACATACTCTTCGCTAGCCACTCTATTCTCACAGTCTAAAATCTGCTTAGGTTCTGGAGACCAGAAAACAGGTGGTGCACGAATTGTGAATCACACTTTTCACAACTCGTACCACTAACCAGCAAGTGCACTGGGTCGTCCAAGTAATACCTTACGTGAGTAAGGGTCGATCCCACGGAGATTGTTGGTTTGAAGCAATCTATGGTTATCTTGTAAATTTTAGTCAGGAAATCAATTATAATTATCAGTATGAATTGCGAAGAATAAAAGAGCATGGATTAAATACTTGTTATGCAGTAATGGAGAATATGTTGGAGTTTTGGAGATGCTTTGTATTCTGAATCTCTGCTTTCTCCCTGTCTTCTTCTTCATGCACGCAAGGTTCCTCCTATGGCAAGCTGTGTATTGGTGGATCACCGTTGTCAATGGCTACCATCCATCCTCTCAGTGAAAAAGGTCCAGGTGCGCTGTCACCGCACAATTAATCATCTGTCGGTTCCCACTCATGCTGGAATAGGATCCATTGATCCTTTTGCGTCTGTCACTACGCCTAGCCCTTGTGATTTTGAAGCTCGTCACAGTCATTCAATCCCTGAATCCTACTCAAAATACCACAGACAAGGTTTAGACTTTCCGGATTCTCAAGAATGCTGCCAATGGATTCTAGCTTATACCACGAAGATTCTGATTAAGGAATCCAAGAGATATTCATTCAATCGAAGGTAGAACAGAGGTGGTTGTCAGGCACGTGTTCATAGGTTGAGGATGATGATGAGTGTCACGGATCATCACATCCATCATATTGAAGTGCGAATAAACATCTTAGATAAAAACAAGCGTGTTTGAATAGAAAATAGAAATAGTTGCATTAATTCATCGAAACACAGCAGAGCTCCTCACCCCCAACAATGGAGTTCAGAGACTCATGCCGTCAAAGAGTACAAAGTTCAAATCTAAAATGTCATGAGTTGCGAAATAGACCTCTAAAAGTTGTTTAAATACTAAACTAGTAACCTAGGTTTACAGAAAATGAATAAACTATGATAGATGGTGCAGAAATCCACTTCTGGGGCCCACTTGTTGTGTGCTGGGGCTAAGACTTAAGCTTCTCATGTGCTTAGGCTATTTCTAGAGTTCAACGCTAGGTTGTAACCTGTTTCTGGCGTTCAACTCCCATTTGTAACCTGTTTCTGGCGTTTGACGCTAGACTGCAACATGGAACTGGCGTTGAATGCCAGTTTACATCGTCTATCCTTGAGCAAAGTATGGAATATTATATATTGCTGGAAAGCCCTGGATGTCTACTTTCCAACGCAATTAAGAGCGCGCCAATTGGACTCCTGTAGCTCTAGAAAATCTATTCCGAGTGTAGGGAGGTCAGAATCCAACAACATCAGCAGTCCTTTTTCAGCCTGAATCAGATTTTTGCTCAGCTCCCTCAATTTCAGCCAGAAAATACCTGAAATTACAGAAAAATACACAAACTCATAGTAAAGTCCAAAATTGTGATTTTTATTTAAAAACTAATAGAAATGTAATAAAAACTAACTAATTTATACTGAAAACATACTAAAACCAATGCCAAAAAGCATATAAATTATCCGCTCATCACAACACTAAACTTAAATTGTTGCTTGTCCCCAAGCAACTGAAAATCAATTAGGATAAAAAGAAGAGAATATACTATAAATTCCAAAATATCAATGAAACTTAGCTCCAATTAGATGAGCGGGACTAGTAGCTTTTTGCCTCTTGAATATTTTTGGCATCTCACTTTATCCATTGAGGTTCAGAATGATTGGCATCTATAGGAACTTAGAATTCAGATAGTGTTATTGATTCTCCTAGTTTAGTATGTTGATTCTTGAACACAGCTACTTTATGAGTCTTGGTCGTGGCCCTAAGCACTTTGTTTTCCAGTATTACCACCGAATACATAAATGCCACAGACACATAACTGGGTGAACCTTTTCAGATTGTGACTTAGCTTTGCTAAAGTCCCCAATTAGAGGTGTCCAGGGTTCTTAAGCACACTCTTCTTTTGCTTTGGACCTTGACTTTAACCGCTCAGTCTCAAGTTTTCACTTGACACCTTCACGCCACAAGCACATGGTTAGGGACAGCTTGGTTTAGCCGCTTAGGCCAGGATTTTATTCCTTTATGCCCTCCTATCCACTGATGCTCAAAGCCTTGGATCCTTTTTATCACCCTTGCCTTTTGGTTTTAAGGGATATTGGCTTTTTGCTCTTGCCTTTTGGTTTAAAGAGCTTTTGGCTTTTTTCTACTTGCTTTTTTTTTTCTTTCTATTTTTTTTTTGCAAGCTTTTGTATTCACTGCTTTTTCTTGCTTCAAGAATCAATTTTATGATTTTTCAGATCATCAAATAATATTTCTCCTTTTCATCATTCTTTCAAGAGCCAACATATTTAACATTCATAAACAATCAAATTCAAAAGACATATGCACTGTTCAAGCATTCATTCAGAAAACAAAAAGTATTGTCACCACATCAAAATAATTAAACTAGTTTCAACGATGAATTTGAAATCATGTACTTCTTGTTCTTTTGTAATTAAAATATTTTTTATTTAAGAAAGGTGATGGATTCATAGGATATTCATAACTTTAAGGCATAGACTCTAATCTTTATTTATTATTTAATGATATAAATTAGGCATAAAAGCAGACACTTAATAATAAAAGACAGGAAATTAAGGACTTAAAAATAAATGACTCTAACTCTAATACTCATATACTCTTAAAATAGATAAAAGGTTATCTCAGAGTTAGGACTCAACAACCTTTATTTTGGGAGGTAGATGCTTCTTTAGTCTGTGGGGTGCTTGGTCCTTCAAGAGACAGCTTCTGGCGCTTTAGTTCCTTTATGTGACGCCCTTGCTCTTCTTGTTCTTTAAGCAGTTTGCATAGCATGCTGTTTTGATTTTGTTGTTCTTCCTTCAGTTGATTCACAGCTTCTTGCAACTTGGTGATAGATGCTTCTAGGCACTCCCAGTATTCAATTTGAGGGATTTTCGGGAGGAGCTCCTCTGCTTTTCTCTTGATGGGGTCGTCCTACACTTGTAGTCCTTCCATAGATTTTTTGGTGATTGGTTGCTCAACTGAGATATACTTATCTACTCCCATTTTTATTCCAGTATCTTTACATAGCAGAGAGACTAAGCTTGGATAAGCCAATTTAGCATCTTTGGAGTTCTTGTTTGTAATTTTGTAAAGCTTACAAGCAATCAGCTGATGAACTTCTACTTCTTTTTCTAGCATAATACAATGAATCATCACTGCTCTTCTGATGGTGACCTCAGAGCGGTTGCTAATGGGCAGTATAGAGCGCCCAATGAAGTCCAGCCAGCCTCTGGCAACTAGTTTGAGATCTCCTCTCTTGAGTTGGTTCGGGGCACCCTTTGTGTTGGTTGTCCACTTGGCTCCAGGGAGGCATATGTCCTCTAAGATTTTGTCCAATCCCAGGTTTGATCTCATCATTCTCCTATGAAAGGAGTCTGGGTCATCTTGCAGTTGAAGCAGCTTGAAGATCTCCCTTATTTTGTCAGGGTGGGTGTGAACAATCTTTCCTCTGACCAGAGTTCTATAGTCATAGAATGCGGTTCCATCTATTCTCTGCTTGTCCGTCTGCCATAGATTAGCATAGAATTCCTGAACCATATTTCTTCCCACCTTTGTTTCAGGATTAGGTAGGACTTTCCAGCTCCTGTTTCGAATTTGCTCTTGGATCTCCGGATATTCATCTTCTTCCAGATCGAATTTAACTTCCGGGATCACTGACCTTAGACTCATTATTTTGTAAAAATGGTCTGAATGTTCTTTGGTTATGAACTTCCCTTGATTCCAAAGTGGTTTTGAAATATTCTCCTTCTTGCTTCTTGAGTCGGTTTGTTTTTCCTTGGGAGCCATGATCTTAGTGGGTATTGGCTTAGTGATCACGGATAAACACACCAAACTTAGAGATTTGCTTGTCCTCAAGCAAAAGAAAAGAAAGGAGAGGGAAAGAAGGAGAGCCAAGCGCAACTTGTGGAGGAGAGGGGGAGGCCGAATTAGGATTTAAAGGGAAAAGGGAGGGTGGGTTCGAAAATTTTGAAGGAGATATGATAGAAGATATGATTTGTAAAAGATAAGTATGATAGGAAAAAGATATGATTTAAAATTGAAAAGATATGAAAGATATTTGAAAAAGATAAATCTGAATTTTGAAAAAGATGATGTGAGGATTTGAAAAAGATATTGATGATTTGAAAAGATTTTAGAGTGAAAAGAGATAGATTTGTTTTGAAAAGGATTTGAAAATAATTTGAAGAGGATTAAGAAAAATTAAAGGGCTTATGAATTAAGATACATTTGATATCTTTTTGAAAAAAAAAGGATTTAAAAAATTAGGATTTGTAACATGTTTGTGCAAGAAATCATGAATTGAAACATAAAAAATGAAAAAAAATTTGAATTGAAAACGAAATTGCCTACTCCCCACAATCCTGGCGTTAAACGCCCAACTGCTGCATGTTTTGGGCGTTTAACGCCCAGTTGGTGCTTGGTCTGGGCGTTTAATGCCCAGCTGTTGCTTCTAGCTGGCGTTAAACGCCAGAAACCCCTTTGTCACTGTGCGTTTTTCTGAACGCCCAGGATGCTGTCAATCTAGTGTTAAACGCCCAGAAGCTGCTTCTTTCTGGCGTTTAACGCCCAGATGGCTATCTTTACTGGCGTTAAACGCCCAGTTGTGCCTCTTACTGGTGTTTTTTTGCCAGTGAGCTCTTTTTCTCTATTTTGTGTGCTGAATCCTTCTGTAACCCTGTGAACCTATGCAATTGACTCTTTACCTTATTAACATTGAACTTATATGCTTTAGAAATAAATAAAATGAAGAGTAGGGCAAAATAACAGAAAAAGTTTTACCAATGGCTGGGTTGCCTCCCAGCAAGCACTTCTTTATTGTCTTTAGCTGGACTTTGTTGAGCTTTTAAACTAGCCTCAGCCTTGAGCACTCTTGCTCAACATTGCCTTCAAGATAGTGTTTGATTCTGTGTCCATTAACAATAAACTTCTTATCAGAATCAATGTCTTGAAGCTCCACATAACCATATGGTGATACACTTGTAATCACATATGGTCCCTTCCACTGGGATTTTAGTTTCCCAGGGAATAGCCTGAGCCTAGAGTTAAACAACAGAACCTTTTGTCCTGGTTCAAAGACTCTTGATGACAGCTTTCTGTCATGCCACCTTTTTTATTTCTCCTTATAAAGCTTGGCATTTTCGGAAGCAGTGAGTCTAAATTCCTCTAGCTCATTTAGTTGGAGTAATATTTTTTCTCCGGCTAATTTGGCAGCAAAGTTCAGGAATCTGGTTGCCCAGTAGGCCTTATGTTCCAGTTCCACGGGCAGATGACAGGCCTTACCATACACAAGCTGGTATGGAGAGGTCCCTATAGGAGTCTTAAATGCTGTTCTGTAAGCCCACAGAGCATCATCCAAGCTTCTTGCCCAATCCTTTCTACGGGTACTTACAGTCCATTCCAGGATTCTTTTTAGTTCTCTGTTAGAGACTTCAGCTTGCCCATTTGTCTGTGGATGATATGGAATTGCCACCTTGTGGCTAATCCCATACCGGACCATGGCAGAGTAAAGCTGTTTGTTGCAAAAATGAGTGCCCCATCACTGATTAGTACTCTAGGGACACCAAACCTGCTGAAGATATGTTTCTGGAGGAACTTCAACACTGTTTTAGTATCATTAGTGGGTGTGGCAACGGCCTCCACCCATTTTGATACATAATCAACTGCCACCAGAATATAAGTGTTTGAGTATGATGGTGGGAAAGGCCCCATGAAGTCAATTCCCCATACATCAAACAACTCAATCTCCAAGATCCCTTGTTGAGGCATGGCATGACCATGAGGCAGATTACCAGCTCTCTGGCAACTGTCACAGTTACTTACAAACTCTCGGGAATCTCTATAGAGGGTAGGCCAGTAGAAGCCACATTAAAGGACCTTGGTGGCTGTTCGCTCACCTTCGAAATGGCCTCCATATTGTGATCCATGGCAATGCCATAAGATCTTCTGTGCTTCTTCTCTAGGCACACACCTACGGATTATTCCGTCTGCACATCTCTTAAAGAGATAGGGTTCATCCCACAAGTAGTACTTTGCATCAGTAATTAATTTTTTCTTTTGTTTCCTGCTGTACTCCTTGGGTATGAACCTTACAGCTTTATAGTTTGCAATGTCTGCAAACCATGGTGTTTCCTGAATGGCGAATAAATGCTCATCCGGAAAGGTTTCAGAGATCTCAAAAGAGGGGGGGGGACGCCCCTTCTATTGGCTCTATCCGGGACAGATGATCAGCCACTTGGTTCTCTGTCCCTTTTCTGTCTCTTATTTCTATATCAAATTCTTGCAGAAGCAACACCCATCTTATAAGCCTGGGTTTTGAATCCTGCTTTATGAGTAGATATTTAAGAGCAGCATGGTTAGTGTACACTATCACCTTTGATCCTACCAAGTATGATCTAAACTTGTCAATGGCATAAACTACTGCAAGCAATTCTTTTCCTATGGTTGTGTAATTTTTCTGGGCATCATTTAAAACACGACTAGCATAATAAATGACATACAGAAGCTTGTCATGCCTCTGCCCCAATACTGCACCAATGGCGTGATTACTGGCATCACACATTAGTTCAAATGGTAATGTCCAGTCTGGTGTAGAAATAACTGGTGCTGTGACCAGCTTAACTTTCAGAGTCTCAAATGCTTGCAGACACTCTGTGTCAAACACAAATGGCGTGTTAGCAGCTAGCAGATTGCTCAGGGGTTTTGCAATTTTTAAAAAATCCTTTATAAACCTCCTGTAGAATCCTGCATGTCCCAGAAAGTTTCTAATTGCCTTAACATTAGCAGGTGGTGGTAATTTTTTAATTACTTCCACTTTAGCTTGATCCAACTCTATTCCCTTGTTTGAAATTTTATGCCCAAAGACAATTCCTTCAGTCACCATAAAGTGACATTTTTTCCAGTTTAAAACTAGGTTTGTCTCTTGGCATCTTTTCAGAACAAGTGCTAAATGGTTAAGGCAGGAGCTGAATGAGTCTCCAAATACTGAAAAGTCATCCATGAAGACTTCCAGAAATTTTTCTACCATATCAGAGAAGATAGAGAGCATGCACCTCTGAAAAGTTGCTGGTGCATTACACAGACCAAAAGGCATCCTTCTATAAGCAAACACTCCAGAAGGACATGTGAATGCTGTTTTCTCTTGGTCCTGAGGATCTACTGCAATTTGGTTGTAACCTGAATAGCCATCCAAAAAGCAGTAATATTCATGACCTGCTAGTCTCTCTTGCATTTGGTGTATGAATGGTAAAGGAAAATGATCCTTTCTGGTGGCTGTATTGAGCCTTCTGTAGTCAATACACATGCGCCACCCTGTAACTGTTCTTGTAGGAACCAGTTCATTTCTTTCATTATGAACCACTGTCATACCTCCCTTTTTGGGGACAACTTGAACAGGGCTCAACCAGGGGCTATCAGAAATAGGATAAATAATCCCAGCCTCCAGTAACTTGGTGACCTCTTTCTGCACCACTTCCTTCATGGCTGGATTTAGCTGCCTCTGTGGTTGAACCACTGGCTTAGCATCATCCTCCAATAGGATCTTGTGCATGCATCTAGCTGGGCTTATGCCCTCAAGGTCACTTATGGACCACCCAAGAGCTGTCTTGTGTGTCCTTAGCACTTGAATTAGTGCTTCCTCTTCCGGTGGATTTAAAGCAGAGCTTATGATCACCGGAAAAGTGTCACCTTCTCCCAGAAATGCATATTTCAGGGATGGTGGTAATGGTTTGAGCTCGGGTTTAGGAGGTGTTTCCTCTTCCTAAGGAAGTTTTAGAAGTTCTTTTAGTTCCTCTGAATCCTCCAACTCAGGCTGAACATCTTTAAAGATGTCTTCCAGATCTGATTCGAGACTCTCAGCCATGTTAACCTCCTCTACCAAGGAGTCAATAAGATCAACTTTCATGCAGTCTTTGGGTGTGTCTGGATGCTGCATGGCTTTGACAGCATTTAACTTGAACTCATCCTCATTGACCCTCAGGGTTACTTCCCCTTTTTTCACATCAATGAGAGTTCGTCCAGTTGCTAGGAAAGGTCTTCCTAGAATGAGAGTAGCACTCTTGTGCTCTTCCATTTCCAGCACCACAAAGTCAGTGAGAAAGGCGAATGGCCCAACGCTGACAATCATGTCTTTAATCACGCCTGATGGGTATTTAATGGAGCCATCAGCAAGTTGGAGACATATCCTGGTTGGTTTGACTTCTTCAGTTAAACCAAGCTTTCTGATAGTGGATGCAGGTATTAGGTTGATGCTTGCCCCAAGATCATATAAAGCTGTCTTGGTGCAATTACCCTCTAAGATGCATGGTATCAGAAAGCTCCCGGGATCTTTAAGCTTTTCTGGAAAGCTTTTCAGAATGACTGCACTGCATTCTTCAGTGAGGAGAACTCTTTCGGTTTCTCTCCAATCCTTCTTATGACTCAAGATCTCTTTCATGAACTTGGCATAAGAAGGTATTTGCTCAAGTGCCTCTGCAAATGGAATCTTTATTTCAAGAGTCCTGAGATAGTCTGCAAAGCGAACAAATTGCTTATCCTGCTCCTCTTGGCAGAGTTTTTGAGGATAAGGCATCTTGGCTTTGTATTCCTCAACCTTAGTTGTTGTAGGTTTATTTCCTACAAAGGTGGTTGAGGGAGCCTTTTTAGAGGGGTTGTTATCAGCACTTGTGTGTGTCTGATCCCTCACTAGCATTTGAATGCCAGAGTTAGAAGCTGGAGTGGCGTTGGACGCCAACTCCTTACTTGTTCCTGGCGTTTGAACGCCAGAACTGAGCTTCCATTGGGCGTTTGACGCCAAATCCTTGCCTGTCTCTGGCGTTTAAACGCCAGAGTTATTCCTCTCTGGGCTCTTACTGTCCTCAGAGGGATTTTGAATAGCAGTTTGTTCATTTCTTGGCTTCCTGCTGCCCTGAAGTGAGGTATTTAATGTTTTCCCACTTCTTAATTGAACTACTTGGCACTCTTCTGTTATTTGTTTTGATAACTGCTGTTCTGTTTGCTTCAACTGTACTTCCATATTTATATTATCCATTCTTGTATCTTGTAATATCTCCTTGAATTCGGCCAGCTATTTTGTTAGAAAATTTAATTGCTGATTGAATTCAGTAATTTGTTCTGCAGGACTGAGTTCAGCAGTTACTGTTTTAGCCTCTTCTTTCATGGAAGATTCACTGCTTAGGTACAGATGCTAATTTCTGGCAACTGTATCAATGAGCTCTTGAGCTTCTTCAATTGTCTTTCTCATGTGTATAGATCCACCAGCTGAGTGGTCTAGAGAAATCTGAACTTTCTCTGTAAGCCCATAATAAAAGATGTCTAACTGCACCCATTCTGAAAACATTTCAGAGGGGCATTTTCTTAGCATCTCTCTGTATCTCTCCCAGACATCATAAAGAGATTCATTATCTCCTTGTTTAAAGCCTTGGATGTCCAGCCTTAGATGTGTCATCCGTTTTGGAGGGAAGTATTGATTCAGGAATTTTTCTGACAGCTGTTTCCATGTCCTTATGCTAGCTTTAGGTTGGTTATTTAACCACCTCTTAGCTTGATCTTTTACAGCAAATGGAAATATTAATAATCTGTAGACATCCTGATCTACTTCTTTATCATGTACTGTGTCAGCAATTTGTAAAAACTGTGCCAGAAACTCTGTAGGTTCTTCCTGTGGAAAACCGGAATACTGGCAACTTTGCTGCACCATGATAATGAGCTGAGGATTCAACTCAAAGCTACTGACTCCAATGGAGGGTATACAGATACTGCTCCCATATGAAGCAGTAGTGGGGTTAGCATATGACCCCAGAGTCCTTCTGGACTGTTCACTTCCACTTAGGTCCATGATGGAGAAAAGGAAATTGATGTGAATTGCAAATATAATATATTTTTAAATTTTTTAAAAAAAATGAATAAATAAATAAAAAAATGAAATAAAATAAAATAAAATAATTAGAAGTTAAATATAAATTTCAAAAATTAAGAACAAAAATTTAAAACTAAAATAATTACTTAATTAAGAAGATTTGAAAAACTTTAGATATGATTTTTTTTTTGAAAAAGATTTTAAATTTTGAAATAAAAATCTGAATTTTAAAAGTAAATTTCGAAAGTTTGCTTCAAAATAGAGAGAAAATATATTTTTGAATTTAATGAGGAAAGAGAAAAACAATAAAATAGCACAAGATTTAAAATTTTTAGATCTAATGCTCCTTGTTTTCGAAAATTTTGGAGGGAAAACACCAAGGAACACCAAACTTAAAAATTTTAAGATCAAGACACAAGGAAAACTCAAGAACACCTTGAAAACTCACAAGAACAACAAGAACATGAAGAAAGAACACCAAACTTAAAATTTTTAGAAAACTTACATAAATTTTTCGAAAAGAAAAGAAAAGCTAACAAGAAAACACCAAACTTAAAGTTTGGCACAAGATTTAATCAAAGAAAAATTATTTAGAAAAAATTTTAAAAAGAAGATAGCCAATTACCAAGAGCATAAGCACAACGCTCTAACCAATTGAGCTATAAATTTAACGTATTTTAATATTGTATAAAAAAATAAAATTTTCCTTGGAAACTGATATTTTGAAAAAGCATAAGAAAAACAAGAAAAGACACAGAACAAGAGAAACTAAAGATCAAACAAGGAAAATAAACAAGAACAACTTGAAGATCAAGAAAGAACAATGAACACTAATTCGAAAATTTTAAAGGAAAATAAAGACATTCAATTGACACCAAACTTAAAATAAAAAACTAAACTCAAACAGATAGAGAAATTCAATTATTAGTAAAAAAAAATAAAATTTCCAAAAATTATTTTTGAAAAAGAAAATAAGGATTCTAAAATTTTAACAAGAACAATAATAAAAGACTCAAAGAGAAATCACAGATTAATAAAGAAAAATAAAAATCTTTTGAAAGATTTTTGAAAAAAAGTAAAAGACTCTGACCCAAAAGACAAAATCTTCCTAATCTAAGCAACAGGATGAACCGTTAGTTGTTCAAACTCGAACAATCCTCGGCAACGGCGCCAAAAACTTGGTGCACGAATTGTGAATCACACTTTTCACAACTCGTACCACTAACCAGCAAGTGCACTGGGTCGTCCAAGTAATACCTGACGTGAGTAAGGGTCGATCCCACGGAGATTGTTGGTTTGAAGCAATCTATAGTTATCTTGTAAATCTTAGTCAGGAAATCAATTATAATTATCAGTATGAATTGTGAAGAATAAAAGAGCATGGATTAAATACTTGTTCTGCAGTAATGGAGAATATGTTGGAGTTTTGGAGATGCTTTGTCTTCTGAATCTCTGCTTTCTCCCTGTCTTCTTCTTCACGCACGCAAGGTTCCTCCTATGGCAAGCTGTGTGTTGGTGGATCACCGTTGTCAATGGCTACCATCCGTCCTCTCAGTGAAAAAGGTCCAGGTGCGCTGTCACTGCACGGCTAATCATCTGTCGGTTCCCACTCATACTGGAATAGGATCCATTGATCCTTTTGCGTCTGTCACTACGCCCAGTCCTTGTGAGTTTGAAGCTCGTCACAGTCATTCAATCCCTGAATCCTACTCAGAATACCACAGACAAGGTTTAGACTTTCCGGATTCTCAAGAATGCTGCTAATGGATTCTAGCTTATACCACGAAGATTCTGATTAAGGAATCCAAGAGATATTCATTCAATCGAAGGTAGAACGGAGGTGGTTGTCAGGCACGCGTTCATAGATTGAGGATGATGATGAGTGTCACGGATCATCACATCCATCATATTGAAGTGCGAATAAACATCTTAGATAAAAACAAGCGTGTTTGAATAGAAAACAGAAATAGTTGCATTAATTCATCGAAACACAACAGAGCTCTTTACCCCCAACAATGGAGTTCAGAGACTCATACCGTCAAAGAGTACAAAGTTCAGATCTAAAATGTCATGAGTTGCGAAATAGACCTCTAAAAGTTGTTTAAATACTAAACTAGTAACCTAGGTTTACAGAAAATGAATAAACTATGATAGATGGTGCAGAAATCCACTTCTGGGGCCCACTTGGTGTGTGCTGGGGCTGAGACTAAAGCTTCTCACGTGCCTAGACTGTTTTTGGAGTTAAACGCCAGGTTGTAACCTGTTTCTGGCGTTCAACTCCCATTTGTAACCTGTTTCTGGCGTTTGATGCCAGACTGCAACATGGAACTGGCGTTTAACGCCAGTTTACGTCATCTATCCTTGAGCAAAGTATGGACTATTATATATTGCTGGAAAGCCCTGGTTGTCTACTTTCCAACGCAATTGAGAGCGCACCAATTGGACTTTTGTAGCTCCAAAAAATCCATTCCGAGTGCAGGAAGGTCAGAATCCAACAACATCAGCAGTCCTTTTTCAGCCTGAATCAGATTTTTGCTCAGCTCCCTCAATTTCAGCCAGAAAATACCTGAAATTACAGAAAAAGACACAAACTCATAGTAAAGTCCAGAATTGTGATTTTTATTTACAAACTAATAGAAATGTAATAAAAACTAACTAATTTATATTGAAAACATACTAAAAACAATGCCAAAAAGCGTATAAATTATCCGCTCATCAACAGAAAATCTTTCCTCAAGCAAGGAATCCAAAAAGAATGGATAAAAATCCTCAACAATCTGAACCTTTACAAACATTTCTTTAAAGTCTTTGAAAGATTGTTTGTACAGACTAAACACACCATGACCCGGATGACCACTCAAATTTACCCAGCCACCCCTACGGACTCCTTTAGCTTGGAACAAAGAAAAAAAAAGCCAAGAGATGGGTAACACTCTAGGTATTCTATCAAGCACTAAAAGGCTCGAACAAACGCCCATGAATTTGGGTGTAATTACGTCAGAGCGCAGTTCAGCTAGGCTAAGACTCCACATTCGAAATCAATAAAGGAAAGATGCATACCAAGTTCAGTTAACATGCATGTATAAATATATAAGTAGCTCCAATCAGACCTCTTCTCACAGACTCTATCACTCTCATCACATGGTAAAAACCTAACCTCTAACTCGCTACCATTCCTCACTCACCTAGCCTCGTTCAACTGTTTTACCAACTCAACACTACTGAAAATAGAAATGTGACCCCTTACATCACCATCAACCTAACTATATACATCACCCTCATCAACCACAACTTGTTCCTTTCTCCCCATTACAACAAAGAAACAAGCAAAACAACAAAAAGTACAAGACAAGAAGTTCACTAACCTTTTTTAGTCATGATGTGTCCCTTGGTATAAGTCCAACATTTAGAAGACAAAACGTTCACCACACTAACAGGCAGTTGAAGGGACAAATCCAACTCCCAAGACATTCACTACCCTGCGATCGATTACCTGCTCGAAACAAAAAGAGCGAGAGAGTGGGCAACACACATAAATGCGAAGCCCAAGTACCTGAAGCCCATAAAAAAAACACGTTGACCTTGGGGGCTCCAACATAGTCTCGTAAAAGATAAAAAGCTCCAGAAGCCGAGAATAAAGAAGTTCAACCTGTTTTTTAACAGGCCAAACTTGGGGGCTGTGATCCATACCAACATACTCGACTTCAAGAGCTTTGACCGAGCTCAGCATAAACAGAAAAGTAATCTTCGGAACTCACCAACAAACCGAGATTCTCGGACCAAACAAACCACCGGATAATATCCCTAAAAATTCAATTAATAAGCTCAGCACAACGGCTGGAAATCAGGACTCCCTGGCCTATATAAGTTTACCATCCAACCCTCCTCAGGGCACACTTTTTCTGAGCAAACGCAAAGAATACACCTCTCACTAATAATCTCTTGTTGTTTTTAGTTATTTTCTCTCTATTAAGAAAAATCACTGACTTGAGCGTCGGAGTCTCTTTTGCAGGTTCCATGCCAAGGTCATCCAAGTTCCGAGGACACTCACTACAAGAAAATGGAACATTTGTAACAAAAAATTTGTATCAAATTTAAAATTGTTACAAAAAAATAGTATTTTGTAATAATAATTTGTGATTGTTACAAAAGAATAATGTTTTGTAACAACCTGTTTTATTTTGTTACAAATTATGTTAGTTTTTGTAACGAGATGGTGTTTTGTTACAAAATATTATAATATTTTGTAACAAAAAAAAAGTCGTTGCAAAAATTTAAAATATTTTGTAACAAAATATTTTTTTATTTCAAAACCTTTAATTGTTTTGTAGCAAAAAATTAATTTATTACAAAATTCAACATTGTTTGTAACAAGTTACTTAATTTGTCACAAAATATAAGTATATTTTATAACAAAAAAATTATTTCAAAATGTTAAACACTTTAGAGTAAAAAAATTGTTTATATAATTCTTTTTATAATAATTTTATTTTGTTTCAAAAATTAAAATATTTTACATATTGTCTATATTTATTAATTTTTAAGAATTGTAAATATTAGTTTTATATTCTTTTAAAAAATTAATATATAATTTTTATTAATAATCAAATTTTTAGTGTTAAATAAAAATTAATTTGTGAAAGTTTAAAAAATTTAATTAAACTATAAATATAAAATCAATAATTAAATATAAAAGAAAAAAACTAAGATACACAAATATAATTTAAGTAATTAAGATTTTTGTGTATTTTTTTATAATTGATTATTTCATATGATTTGAAATTAAAATTTAGTAATAAAAGTATTATATAATTTAATCTAAGTAATTTTTATTATGAATAAATTATAGTTTATTTTATTAAATTGAGCTCTAAAAGATTAATTTATTTGGAATGGTTAATTTGATTTTTATAAATTCTTTAATTTTAAGTTAATTAATGTTTAGGTATAATTTGTATTATAATTAGTTGTTTTATATAAATTAAAATTAAAATTTTAGTAATAAAAAATAATAAAAAATTATATCAATAATATGAATAATTTATTTATTTATCTATAATTTTAAATTAGAAGTGTTTAATAAAAAATAATTTGTAATTTGAGAAATAAGTAGTATTCTTAAAATTAATTATATTGATTGAATTTGGTTTTTAAATTAAAGCTCTACACAAACCCTAAATTCCCAATTCTAAACCCTAATTTCTAATTCACTAATCCTAACCCCAATTTCTAAAATACACAGATGTAACACCCTCCCTCTACCACCTGTTCATTCTCTACTGAGCCACATTTACCCTCCCTCATGACTCACTCACCACCGTCCTCTTCTTTCCAGATATACACCCACACACAGACTCACTTCACTCACTCTCAACCTCACCAACGCACTCACACTCAAGTTCCTCACTCTTGCTTCCTACACGCACACACAAAGAAATCGAAAGGGAGAAGAGAGAGCTCGCGAAACAGAGAGGGATGGAGCCGCGCCCTGCCGTCGACCCACGCCTCGCCCCCGCCGCTGTCCTTATCGCCAAGGAAGAGGGACGCCATCGACGCTGTTCAGGGAGGAAGGGAGAATTGCGCGAGAGCCAGTGGAAGAGGGAGCCTCTGCTGCATCACCACCGTGCCTTCATCATCGCTGAACCGCCTTGTCACTGTTGTTAGGGATCGTCGTGAGAGGTGTCACCGTCGCCGACGTGCCCTAGTGCCATCGATAGAAGCCACAACCGTCGCCTGAGAAGAACCCGAAGAGAGAGAGGGAGCCCGCAAAGAGGAACCCGAAGCAGGAACTTTCGTGTCGCGCCGTAGATCTGTCACCATGCTACTGGGCTGTCGCCACCACCGAAGGTCCATCGTCGTCGCCCTGAGTTGTTTCTGCCGTCCAAGCCATCAATGAAAAGAGCCTTGCTACTGTGTGCTAAGTGGAAGAGGAGCCACTATCGGAAGAAGATGCCGCTGCTGCTGCTGATCTGATTTAAGGCTATTGCTGCTGCTGCGGGTTGGAACGAAGTTGAAGTCACGCTTAATTTTGTGGTTTTTGACTATCTAAGGTAGGGGATATTTTATTAAATTAAATATTTTAAACTTTGAATGCCTAAGAAATTTACTGAATTATTGCAAATATATGAATGCTTGATTTATGATGGATTTTGGATGCAGAGTAAATGTGTGATTGGTTGCGTCTCTTGGTGGTTTTATGTGGTTTGAGATCTTTGTTAAAAGAACGTGTATGTTGGTATGAAAGTTTACTGAAAATGTATTGGGTGTTTGTAATTGTGAAAGCATGTTTTGTTCTTCGTTTGAAATATGTTTGAATGATGATTTTAAAGACGCTTGGTAATGCTGATTTTGGTTTTTAAGAACGATTTTGAGTTAAGATCGTGATTGTGACTGGATTGCTGGAAATTCTGGTTCTAATTTTTATGTCAGATGGTGGTTATTGAACTGTTTGTTTGATTAGGTTGTGATATATTGAATTAAGAGTTCTTGGGCAACTTTGGTTAGTCAAAAGAAAGTTAGAAATGTAGTTTTAGATGAATCCTAGGCTTGAATATAGGATTTGGTATGTGAGATTGTTGGAAATACTTTGTGCAGAATTTCTGCAGAAATCTGCATAATGTCGAGCTCGCCGTCACTGGAGGTAAGGTCATTTTGGCATATTTTCAAAAGTTTTGTTCGCATGTGGAGCTTTTTCATTTTGTGCTTACAGGTAATAAATATTGCGTTATGTATTTATGTTGTCACTCTCCCTCTACGTTAATTGTTTTTTCCTTTAATATAATGCAAAATAAGATCTACTTCTGAATAGCTAATATTTGATTAGGCAATGATTATTGTTGCATGGAATGGATCTGGGAATCCAAGTGCAATTTTTAATGGTGATGTCTTCAAGAAGGTGCTGAGTGTGTTTATAACAGCAGCCATATTGAAACTTGGACAAGATAGGGGATAGCAAATTTTACCTGAAGATATATTACTGTCTAGTGTAATTCAATAGCTAATTCTATCATTGTTGCATGTGTTTCTGTAAAAATTGCAATCATCTACCTTGCTACTTTAACCGCTGTTTTGGAACCATTTCTTCTGCCGCTATTAATGTCTAACATGCAAGAGTATCAATGGCCAGAGTCTTTCTAAACTTGTTTACTTTCAAGCTTTTTACATTATGAGGAGGTTGTTTATGGTTTTTCCTTTTTCTTTATCCTGGTTCTGTTTTTCACTTGGGCAGCTACTCTGGATGTGATTCTCAGTTGGAAAGAGAGAGAGGGAGAACTTGAAAAGAGAGAGCTCAGAGAGGGAGAACTTGAAAAGAGAGAGCTCACCACCATTTCTTCCTGTCCCCTTTTCCCTGTTCTGCTTCTACATTCCCAGGTCATTTACTGCATTTTTCTTTCAATTCTGTTAAGTTCATTTAATTCTGTTAATTTTTCTTAGTTAGACTTAGTTAAATATGCATGTTGTAGTGGATTCTAGGTTGTTAGGTAGGCTGAACATAGTTTGTAGAGGAATTAAGTCTAGAAAAATTTTACTGTTTTAAATGTGTTTGGAATAAATTTTTGTTAATTGTTTGTTGAATGATCATGAATGTTGTTTGAATTTTTGTAAATCTGTGATTGGATGATAATAATTTTTTTCTTTTCTGAATCGAATTGTGAACTGCTACTGTTATGTGAATTTAGTTTGTGCAATGATGATGATGAATTTAGATTGTGCACTCAAGTTGTTTGTTGCTTATTTCATATGGATGAATAGGTGAATTTTGTTTAATTGTTATTGTATTCATATGGATATTGATTTGATTGAGTGAATTTGGGAAATATGCTAAATTGCTGCTGAAATGCTGCCAGAATTTGTTTAAATTTGTTTCACTATTAGTTTTTTATTTAAGTTAAATCTCCTCATCTTTCTATGGATTTCAATTACACCGAAATTGAGAATTGAGACTTGTGAGTGCTCTGGTTGGTGGTCTTTTCAAGCGTGTGGCACTTATTAGAAGCTTCTCCATGACCATGAGAAAGGAGCTGAATGAACATGATGGAGTTTGTAATTTGTAGTTTATATTTTGGAGATTTATAATTTCTTGTTTTTCTTGTCCTATATATCTATCTAGTTCATTAGGGTTCTTCAATATGTCTTGTTAGTTTGTACTTTATAGTTTATATGTTGAAGATTTATAAAACAATCTTAGTTAAATGAAAGATATTTGAACTATCTATGTTATTATATATTATATAAATGTTGACTTGTTGAGTAAATTAGTTAATATATTAATTAATTAAAAAACTAATATAATTTAGCAAATTATGTGTAATTTGTATTTAAAAAAATTATTACAAAATAAATAGTGTTTTGTAACTAAAGAAAAAAATGTTACAAAATCAAGTTACATTTTGTAACAAAATTTTATGATAGGAAAAAATATATTGTCACCAAAAATATTTTGAAGATCAAAATTTGTTATTACTTTTGTAACGACTATTGGTTTTTTGTATCAGAAAAATTTGTTACAAAATATAACTTTGAATTGTAACAGTTCCGTTTTTTGTTACAAAAACTTTTTGTAATGGGACATACTGCAACGGCCCTTTTTTTGTTACAAAATCCTTTTGTTTCAAAATTTCGATTTTTTGTAACAATTTTTTTGTTACAAATATTGCTTTTTCTTGTAGTGACTTTTCGAGTTAGAAGAGACCTGCCGAGGAAGCACGTGTCCGAGCTATAATTCCGAAGAAGTATCCTTGAACGGAATTGTATTATTCTTAAACTTTTTGTTTTATATTATGTATGTGATTATTGATTTATAAATTTCTAAAATTTTATTTTATTTGTTAGATTTTAATAATTATAAGAATGGGTAAGAATGAGATAAATATTTATATAGACGAATTAGTTTTTTATTATCCACAAATAAGGACAAAACGAGTTTTATGCTGATTTTTGTAGAATAGACAGAGTTGAATAAGGAGAAAATTCGCATACTGTCATCCCTATTTAATTATCTTATAAATGTTTATATTTTTTTCTGGCGTCTTTAAAGTTTTTTTTTCCAAAAAAAAAAAGCTTCTAGATGTTTATAATTGCCTCAATCAATTATATGATTTTATTAGAGAATTTGTTTTTCAGATCTTTTGTTATATTAAGTAAATTTTAAGATAAATATTTCAGATGTTAAAATATCAAAATAAGGGACTATAATTTCGAAGAAGTATCCTTGAACGGAATTGTATTATTCTTAAACTTTTTGTTTTATATTATGTATGTGATTATTGATTTATAAATTTCTAAAATTTTATTTTATTTGTTAGATTTTAATAATTATAAGAATGGGTAAGAATGAGATAAATATTTATATAGACGAATTAGTTTTTTATTATCCACAAATAAGGACAAAACGAGTTTTATGCTGATTTTTGTAGAATAGACAGAGTTGAATAAGGAGAAAATTCGCATACTACCATCCCTATTTAATTATCTTATAAATGTTTATATTTTTTTCTGGCGTCTTTAAAGTCTTTTTTTCCAAAAAAAAAAAGCTTCTAGATGTTTATAATTGCCTCAATCAATTATATGATTTTATTAGAGAATTTGTTTTTCAGATCTTTTGTTATATTAAGTAAATTTTAAGATAAATATTTCAGATGTTAAAATATCAAAATAAGTGACTATAATTCCGAAGAAGTATCTTTGAACGGAATTGTATTATTCTTAAACTTTTTGTTTTATATTATGTATGTGATTATTGATTTATAAATTTCTAAAATTTTATTTTATTTGTTAGATTTTAATAATTATAAGAATGGGTAAGAATGAGATAAATATTTATATAGACGAATTAGTTTTTTATTATCCACAAATAAGGACAAAACGAGTTTTATGCTGATTTTTGTAGAATAGACAGAGTTGAATAAGGAGAAAATTCGCATACTGCCATCCCTATTTAATTATCTTATAAATGTTTATATTTTTTTCTGGCGTCTTTAAAGTCTTTTTTTCCAAAAAAAAAAAGCTTCTAGATGTTTATAATTGCCTCAATCAATTATATGATTTTATTAGAGAATTTGTTTTTCAGATCTTTTGTTATATTAAGTAAATTTTAAGATAAATATTTCAGATGTTAAAATATCAAAATAAGTGACTATAATTTTGAAGAAGTATCCTTGAACGGAATTGTATTATTCTTAAATTTTTTGTTTTATATTATGTATGTGATTATTGATTTATAAATTTCTAAAATTTTATTTTATTTGTTAGATTTTAATAATTATAAGAATGGGTAAGAATGAGATAAATATTTATATAGACGAATTAGTTTTTTATTATCCACAAATAAGGACAAAACGAGTTTTATGCTGAATTTTGTAGAATAGACAGAGTTGAATAAGGAGAAAATTCGCATACTGCTATTCCTATTTAATTATCTTATAAATGTTTATATTTTTTTCTAGCATCTTTAAAGTCTTTTTTTCCAAAAAAAAAAAAAGCTTCTAAATGTTTATAATTGCCTCAATCAATTATATGATTTTATTAGAGAATTTGTTTTTCAGATCTTTTGTTATATTAAATAAATTTTAAGATAAATATTTTAGATGTTAAAATATCAAAATAAGTGACTATAAATATCTTCATTCTCTCTTAATTATTGGTTTTTTCCTAAAAATATTATATATATAAAAAAAATTAGTTATTATATATTTGTATATAAATATATATTATTTTAAGTTATTTTTATTATATGTTTTATATTTTAATATGTATTATATATGAATAATTAATTTAGTAATTGATTTTAATATAATATATATGTGTATATGTATGTATGTGTGTAGCATATTTTTTTCTCAAAATAATGTCATTCTCTTTATTTATTTTTTTCATAATTTATGTTTCATTTTTTCTCCTTAAAAAAAATATGTTAAAATTATTTTTTAATAACTTTTTATTTAAGTTAATTTTAAATATTTGCCTTAATTTTATATAAAACAAAAATTTAATATTAACCTCTTAAACTTTTATTAGTTCTAAAATCAAATAAACTAATCTAACTCAAATCATTGCAAATTGTTTGAATCAGATTAAAATTAATTAGACTGAAAAGTTAAATGAGACCAATTTACTCAAATCCCAAAAAATTATATATTTTGAATCAAAGTATCTAAATGGCAGTGAGTGTGAGCCCCTCTGAGTTATGGATTTATGGGGCTCAGATACACAGCAGTTTCGGCATGCTAGAACAGTGCCGATGCAGAATAAAAGACAGAGGCAGGTGTCATGATCATGATCTTTGGATTGTATGCTATCGGTAATGAGATGTGGATTCTCTCTTTATTTGAGATAAGTTGCGGTTGACTGTTTGTGTGACATATACCATGCAATTGTAAATTGACTAACATTACACCCTCAATTACGTAATCCAATTTGCATCCCCTCACCACATAGCACATACATGCAAGATGCAATGCAACTGCTCTCTCTTATTTATGTATATAAGTATAATTTTTTATTATTAATTTTATTATTATATGTGAATTTTTACCACAAATAAAATAATACTAGCATAATTTTAAATAAATACCTATATATGTGTGCATATGTGTTTGTGTGCTTTAACAAATTAATAATTATATTTAATTAAAATAGTTCTCTAAGAATATTAATTAAGATAATGAATTAACCTGTATCATTGTTGTATGTGGAGATGTATAGCAGCGAAAGAAGGGAAGAAGCTATAGAGACGAAAAGAAAGAACGAGAGAGGACAGAGCGCATATAATTGTGGGAGATAAGTTGAAAAAGAGAAGTAAATTAAAAAAAAATGGAAATATTATAAAAAATTGACCTGCTAATCATTAGTTTTAGGGTAATACTTGGTATACACCTTGTTAAATTTTGTCTCTAACAAAATACTTGCCGGTTTACTGCTCTATGTTAGAAATTAATGATTTTCTTGAATAA
The DNA here is from genome assembly GCF_059453495.1 of Arachis ipaensis. Classification (NCBI taxonomy): domain Eukaryota; kingdom Viridiplantae; phylum Streptophyta; class Magnoliopsida; order Fabales; family Fabaceae; genus Arachis; species Arachis ipaensis. Next base: position 139,662,895 of record NC_142440.1, on the reverse strand, counting down.
TATGAACAATAAATTTTAAAATTGACCCAATTTAAATAAAATATATTATACTTTAAATTATTCACCTAAATCTTAATATTAAAATAACTAATAGCATATCTATTTATTATTCACATTATTTAATATTTTTATTGGCTATCCATATTTTTTCATACTTAAAACACTGATTGTTTATCTGTTAATTATTTAATAATATTTGTTTAATTAATTTTAACTCATTTTTATAACAATAATTCTTAATTTTTTATTTTTATACTTTTTAAAAAAGAGTGAAGTTGATATGACTAGAAAATAGAATTTTTTACTACCTATGACAAGATGATTATTTTCTTTTTTCTTTTTCTTTATTTCATATTTCTATATAACTTATAACCGTCTTAACAGCTTGCGCATTCCTGCTCTCTCTCTCTCTCTGTTTATGTGTGAAATTGTATGTGGTGCATTAAATCAGTAGCAAAAGAAAATGGTGAGCGCCGCAGTAGCTCGTAACGTCATCGGCATTATCGGTTAGTTCTTGCCTTGCTTCTTGATTTCTCTTCTCTTTCTCCTCCATTACTTAACCTGCAAGTTGCAACGTCGTCAATTACCTGATTTGCTTTTCTTTCATCCGAATCGACAACGGAAATTCTCAATTTCTTTTCTACTTCTTTAGAATGTCTTCAATCTTTGCATGCAAAAGAAAGAACCCGATTAGAGTAAGGTTTTCGCGTTTGATGGTGTGTTTTCCGTTTCCGTGCAGGAAATGTCATCTCGTTCCTCTTGTTCTTCTCACCTGCGTAATTAACTTCTCTCGATTCCTCTATTTTTTTTTTTGTATAGAATTAAAAATTTTCGGTTATTTTTGTTATTTAAAGAAATATTAATTTCAGGCCAACTTTCTATACGATAATAAAGAAGAAGTCGGTGGAGGAATTCAAACCTGATCCATACATAGCAACAGTGCTGAACTGTGCATTTTGGGTGTTCTACGGGCTTCCTTTCGTGCACCCTCACAGCATTCTAGTCCTCACCATCAATAGCGTTGGCCTTGGATTTGAGTTCATCTATCTCACCATATATTACATTTATGCCCCCACCAAAGGACGTGTACGTCCATTTCCTCTGCTTTTTGGTTTTCGTTTTTTTTCTACCTCTTATTATGTAATCTTTCTTGTGCTTATAAGGCTATGATTGGGTAAGCTGAAAAATTATGCTTATTTCTAAAAATTGTTTATTTGTATAGAAGGTTTTTTTTTATATATATCATTGCTTATTTAAGAATAAATTTATGTTTGGATAATTTAGTTGGAAAGTAGTTTTAATTTAATCTGTGGTGTTTGGATTTTTAAAAAGTAAATGTTTTTGGTAAATTACTAAAACAGGTATGAATCAATTAAAAAAAAAAGTAACATAGCAATGTAATAGGGTAAAATATGGTATTAATTTATTTTTTCAAATTGAAACAAAATTTTTAAGAGAAAATTTCAGGGCCTAATAATCTTTATATTATTGATCAGTAATTTTAGCTAACACATTCTATTATTGTGTTTGAGCCTTTTTCTTAATGTCAGTTTATAAAAAAAATTGTACTAATTCTGTAGCTTTATTTTTTTTTTTTCCAGAAAAAAGGGTCCAAATTTCAGTTAGATTTTTGCTTGAAAACAATTTTTTTAGCAACTCTAATGGCTTAAATTATACTTTTTAAATCACTTGAACATACTAATTTTTGTAAAACAGCTTTTTTCGTTTAAAAAAAAAATTGCTATCCAAACATGCACTAATTCCTGTTACCTAAAAGTACTTAGCTGAGTTATCTGTAAGTTAAGCTTATGTTTTAGGAAGTCATTATTATCTTCACAAAATTAACTATGCCTCTGTTTAATTGGCCATTCAAGAGATGCTCAAAGCATTGTATTAATTATGTAACCATTTATGCTCAGAAAAAGGTACTGCTTTTCCTTTTCATCGAGGCTATTTTCTTTGCTGTGGTTGCACTTGTGACATTGCTGGCACTGCATGATATAAACCGGAGATCAATAGTGGTTGGTGTTTTGTCTGATATATTCAATGTGATGATGTATATCTCTCCTCTTACAATCATGGTACGCCTTTCATTTCTAACCCTCCTGTGAATCTATAATTGTAGTTACTTTGTAATCATTTTATCTTGTTCTTTGTTGAATTGAACAGGCAAAGGTTATAAGAACGAAGAGCGTTAAGTATATGCCATTCTGGCTCTCTCTTACCAACTTCCTTAATGGTTTGTGCTGGACAACATATGCTCTCATAAACCCCTTTGATCTCTTTGTCCTGGTAATTAATTCCCAAAAATGTTCTTGGATATGTATGTTGTAACGTGTAATTCATAGCCACTTAAATTTTGTGTAGTTCTCATTCTAGTACTTGTTCAATTTTTATTTTTGGTGAGTGTTCAATTAACACTTGCTTTTGAAGCTCAATTAATTAACATTAATATATTACTCCTACTGATTTACAATTTTGGTCTGACGTTGTTCTTAAAAATTGTATTAACATATTTAAAATTAGTTGTCATTTTAGAACTTTAATACGAAAGCTCTTTCTATATATTTTACCCTTAACATATTTTGGGATACATGAAAGTGATAGGTTATAACTTATAAATTATTATGGTTAATTAAATGAATATATATATATTAGTTCTTTACTTAAGTCTTCTTTCTAAAAAAATTTTAGATTCTAGAATATCAAATCATTTCCTTAAAGTGAATACATCACTCTGTTCTCAGTCAATTAACAACGTTCCTAAGTGAATACTTGACCACCGTTTGTATTATATATTTTTGTAGATAAGCAATGGTATTGGAGCAGTTTCTGGACTTGTTCAACTCATATTATATGCTTGCTATTGCTCCTGCAAGGAACAAAAAGATGAAGAAGGTGATGATGACACAAAGCCACCTTCTGGCTCTGGGGTTCAACTCTCTACTCCTAACGGAAAGTTTGCTGTTTGATATGTTGACATATATAGGGTATCTTTTGTGCTTGTCTTTCTAATGTGATTACCATAAATGCATATAGTAAAGAATTTATGGCTCAGTTTTCGTTTTCGATTTCTAGAATGTTAACTTGAATACTGTGTAGATATTTTCTCAGACTATGGGTTCATCTCTGGAAAATGTTAGCAGCTCATAATTTTTGTTTGAAGCTATTCATTAGAATAATCTAGAGGATATGATAAATCAATTATGTTAAGTATATACTAAAATTAAATATAAATTGAAAATAAATTAAACAACATATGTATTATATTCAATATGTATTATATTCAAATACATAATGACTGATTTTAATATATATATATATATATATTTTAAATGGATGCCTAATACGTTGGTTTTGGTCATTATTATTTTTCTTTCTAATAGCCACCATTAATATTATTCGAGAACTAATTTTTAGCTTTCAAAAAATGAGCTAACTTCTTTTAAATTTATTTTTGACTTTGGATTTACATTCTCTTTTCTTTGTAAATAATAAGCTAACTTTTTTTCATTTTATTTTTTACTTTGGATTTAAATTCTCATTTCTTTCCTCCAAGACCTCACTCCTATCACCACCAGTACCACTAAATGGTGTTTTCATTCGACGACTTAATACTTAATTTATTTAATTTGATCTTTAAAATTTAAAATTGAATTTAAATTGATTTTTAAAATTATAATTGGCTCAATTCGATTTTTAAAATTAGGTTATACTAGATAACTAAGGACTTTTTTGAACAACATAAAAAACCACTAATAAAGGGATAAATATTGTTTTGGTCTCCAACGTTGAGGGTCAGAATCGAAACCGTCCCCATCGTAATTTGTGATTTAGAATCATCCTTAACGATTTTTTTCGTATTAACATCGTCCTTTTAATTTTTTTCGGACAAAAATACCCTCCACCACTACCGGCACCTTTACCTCCACCACCACCACTAGGGGTGGCAAACGGGCCTAAACCCGCCGGGCCGGCCCGCGTAACCCGCCAAAAAAGGCGGGCCGGGCTGGAAAATTGGGACCGCCAAACAGCAAAAGCCCGCTTAACCCGCACCGCTTAAACCGCTGGTTTTGGCGGGGCGGGGCGGGCTTTCCCGTCGGGCTTAGTATTTTTTTAGCAAGGGGTATTTTTATAATTTTTTTTTACCAAAACCCAACTTTCCCAACCCAACTTACAAGAGAATGAAGATGAAAATTGGGTGTTTTAGATTATGTTTGTTTTGTTTTGGAGACAATATTGTTAATTATGTTTTGGATTATGTTTATTTTGCTTTGGAAACAATATTTATAATTACAAATACTTTAATATTTGTGAATACAAAAATTATAATTTGTTTATACTTTTAGAAATTATAATAGTTAAAAGTAAAAAAAAAAAGAGATTTTTTTATATCTTTATATATATTATTTAATAGTTAAAAGTAAAAAAAAAAAGATATTTGGCGGGCTTAGCCCGCCGTTAGGCGGGGCGGGCCAGTCCGCCAAATGGCGGGCTTCTGGCGGGGCGGGGCGGGCTTCCCCGCTTGCCACCCCTAACCACCACCAACACCAGCACCAACACCAACACCACCAAAAATAACATCAATGAAATCAACACAAATTCAACAAATTCAATAACTAAATCAACACAAGCAGAAGCAGAAAGCAGAAAAAATCAACACAAGCAAAAGCAAAGCAGATGCAGAAGAAGCAGATACAGAAGAAGAAGAAGCAGATGAAGAAGAAGAAGCAGATGCAGAAGCCGAAGCAGGACAACCGGCAGCTCGTGGGCGGCGGAGCAACGACGGCTGGGTAGATCGGCGGTGGCAGGAGCATGCATGAACGGCGGCGACGCACTCCACGGCTGGGTAGATCGGCAGCTTGGGCACCCCTTCCCGGCGACGCACTCCACGGCGGCGGCAAAAGCATGCATGAACGGCGGCGACGTCTTCCTCTGTTCGCAGTTCTGGCAGCGGGTAGTGGGCGGACCGGCGACGATGCAGGTGTCGGATGGTGGCGGCGGCTATGGCAACGGCCTCCTCCCCTCCACCGGTACTCCCTCTCTCTTTCTCAAATCTCCTCTCTCGCTGCTCGTGCTCAGTGGCGAAGGATCCAAAGGTGGCGGCGATGTCAAGAAGCGACGGCGGAGACCCGCGGTGAAGGCGATGGCCTCCTCCCCTCCCTCCTTCGCGTTTCCTTCCGCCCCCACCCCCAACAAAAACGCGTTTCCTTCCCTCCCCCTCCCCCCAAAACGCGTTCTGTTTTTTATTTTTTAAAAAATTTTATATTTTTTATTAAAAATGACGATTTTAATACGAAAAAAACGTTAAGGATGATTCTAAATCACAAATTACGATGGAGACGGTTTCGATTCTGACCCTCAACGTTAGGGACCAAAACAATACTTATCCCTAAAATAAACATCCGATATATCTATTATTCACATTGTTTAGTATTTTCATTCTCTACCTATACTTTTCCTTTAAAATTTACAATAGTAACTCACGTTTGCCCCTAAGCTGATTTCTGTAAATGGCGCATTGATTTTGCACGTTAACTTACTAAAATTTTGAGTCATTGCCTAGATTCCATGTGAGTAAGATCTACTAGACCTTCTAGAAATTTGATTGACTCTCCAACATCCTCACGAAGACTATAATAATAAGTTCAATTTGAAAATTTTGTTGTTTTGAAAGCAACAATCAAACTTTTGGAACTCTAATAAATCTTGATCACATGAGACCTAGGTGAGGAATCTAAATCACAAGTCAATATACCAAATCAACATGTCGTTATCAGAGATTAGCTCAAGGGTTAATGTGAGTTACGATTATAAATTTTGAAGTCCAATTTGAATCTATTAAAATTTTAAGGGTCAAATTAAATCAGACTTCAAATTTTATGGGCCAAATTAAGTATTAACTCTCTCATCGACCTAAGATGAAAAAAGACAAAAAAAAAAATCTGTATTTTGAACATAAAAAAATACTATATTAGAACATCCTAAACTAAAATTTTGAATTTACCAATATACAAATAAAAAAATGAGAAAAAGGAAGGTACTTGCCAAAGAAAAGAACAGAGATAAAAGCTATTCCAACTCCAAGGTCACCACCAACCACAAGTCCAAATTCACAACATAACATTCGAAAATGCAAATTCAAATAACAATATAGCGAAAGAATGAGGTTTAAGTTTTTTCTTTTTTTTTTTTTTTTGTCTAGAGGGTTTAACTATTTTTTTTTTTGTATTAAATCGGGGCTAAAGCCCATAGATGGTTTAGGTTAAGTTATATCATATAGCTACCTCTACTTTTTTTGGACGAAATAACTCCCTTTCTTAGTGAGAATTATTTGTATCTACAATAATCGTACTAAAAAACCTTTTTGTGAGAGAGATTTTTTTCTTGGACTCGGGTGGACGGTTTTACAAAGTTACGCCTTAGTTTTTAATCCACTGAAAATCTTTTAAAGACAAACCGGCATGGGACTCAAACAAAATACTAACTTGACTCTTATTGAGTAGGCCACATAACCCAAAAATTTAAAGCCCAAATGGTGGATTATTAACTAGCTGCATTTTATTACGAGAACAGAAAAAAATAGAACATTAAAATTAAAAATAAGATATAAAAAACAGAGATACAAAAATTAGTATTCTTATATTTTATTTGATGATAAATTATAATAAATTACAAAAGTAGAAAAAAAATACAATGATAAAAAAATATAATTATAAAAATTGATAAAAATAATAAAAAATAATATATCTCTTGTTAGTATTTTTGTATTTTTTTTGTCAAAAAACTTACAAAATATATTAATTTAATGTCTCTAAATATAATATTTTTGTCTGTGTCTTATCTGCCCCAACATTTATTAATTAATAATAATATACGAATAAGATAAAAATATATATATCAAATCAGATATAGTATAAGTAAAATTTTAAATATAACAAAAAATAATAATATTACATCACATTGCGATTTAAATTAAATTGAATCGGTTTTGAGAAATAGATTCAAAATCTAATATAATCTATGTGGTTCACTAAAACTAAAATTCAATCAAATTAAAATTAGTGTAATTTTAATTAATTTTCGATTTAAATTATATTTGGACAAACAATTTAATTTGGATTGATTTAAATTTAAATGTTCGTACATGTAACAAACCCTTACACAATGAGAGAGTCAACCGAACAAATTGATTTGAAGGAGCAAGAGGTAGGTGACTCTTATATGATGACAATTATTGAGGAGGTTTATATTTTTGGTTTCTTCTGTATTTTTTAACTCGGTAGATTAAAGATTAATATATTACGAATCAAAATTTTATTTAAAGATTTATTACTAACTAATAAATTAATACATGAATTAACCACCTAATGAATATATTTACATATTATATGTCCCTACAATATAAGTGATCACTTCTTACATATATTGAGTCCCCAACCTTACCACCATATTTACTTAGAATCACTTTACTCATCTACTATTTCTCCTGTTCTTCCCACAACCCGAATGATTTCTGAACCTTATATAGCATATGTATGTTTTTGGAAATAGGGTTTTATAGTAGAGAACGAATTTATTTCTGAAGAAAATATTCTCCTACCTACATTTATTTTTATTATCCATCCACCTCACAAGGATTGTACCTTCCTCTTCAATCGCAATATGTAAAGCGTCCTCAATGACCTGGATTATTGCTAAAAAAATGCTGGAGTGTAATTGTTGTGTTGTACAGTATTGAGAAGATGCTCTAGCTGTGAGAGTTGTTATAGTTGTAAAATTAGTTAATGAAAATTTTGATCAGAAGTTGATGTTGAAGAGGAAAAAATAATAGAAAAGAAGTTGACAATAGCAAAACATGTAATTGTTTATTGTCGAAATAATAAATTTAATTAAATGTTGAGAATATTGGTCTAAGACATATGATTGTAAATTTTATTGGAGTTTAAAAAGATTTTGTTAGTAAGTACTTTTTATAACAATGTGAATTAAGATAGAATAGCAAACGAGGAAATGAATGTATGTGATGAATGAGAAACTGTTCTAGATTAACGATCAAATTGATATTGGTTCGAAGGATAAACAAGTTTGACTGAAGTAGCACCATGAATATTTGACGAGTTGCATTTTGAGTTAACAGTAATTTGAGTAGTAGATATCAATAATATAATGACATTAGTAAGAAGTGTATGAAAAATGACTTTGGACGAGGAAAAACGAATGCGTTGTTGTAGAATTTGGTTTAAAGAACAATATTTGTTTACGCTAGAGGTTTTAGGGCAAATGGTATATGTTTTCGAATCTCATGTGAAATGTTGAAGGATTGACGGGTTAGGATTTAGTGATCTAGTCTTTGTGATTTGGATTTCGGGTTAATTAGTATTGTTACTATGTTATCTGAATAGTTAACTTGTTATAAGTAGTGCTAAAGCTTGTTAGAGTTAATATTTGTTTGGACTTTATTAGGTAGGTAATGACTTTTGTGAATAATGTGAACAATGGGTTCTAAAATTGGCTCAATAAAGTAAAAACATACTACATCCCAAATTATTCACCTAAATCTTCATATTAGGATAATCATCCGCACAGCTAATAAATTGAACATCCGATATATCTATTATTAGGTTGCGTTTGTTTACAGAGACAGGATATTGAGACAGGGACACTGAGACACAAAATCGTGTTTGGCAGAGGAGACATGGACAGAGACAATGTGTCCAGAGACACTGAATTAGTGTATTTTGTATCTATTTTGACAGGAAGGACACGGAGACACTAACAAGAGACACAACTTATTTTTTATTTTTTCTTTCATTATTCTTATTAATTTTTCATAATTATATTTTTTATTGTTATATTTTTCATCTCAAATTTTTTGAATGAAAAAAAATGAGAATAAATTAAATTTTCATAATTTATTCTAGTTTATCACCAAATAGAATACAAGAACATAAAATTTTGTGTCTCTGTCCATCAGTATCTTGTCCTGTCCTGTTTTTAATGTCTTGTCCTATTTTTGTTATCTACCTATACTTTTCCTATTTAAAATTAGTAATTAGTTACATTATGACCTAATACATGGTATGACAGTTTAGGAGTATTTGTTGTTTTAGTTATTGAAACAAAATCTGCCGATTGTGCAAATTAAATTATTTCATAAATTGTAAGAATTAAATGTGTATATTTGTAATTTAGAATGCGAAACTATTTTTGATGTACGAATATTTCATTTAGGATTAAAAGTTGTTTTAAGAGTACAATTATTGAAATTTAATTTCATGTCCTGCCAGTTGAAATTTTTAGTTAATTTAATTTTTTGGAGTATAGGAAATGAAGTTTTGAATATGAATTTATGTTCTGAGTGTACCTAATGAAATGTAGATTTTGAACATAACTTAACTGCATATTATTCGTAGTTTTTTTTTTATTTTTAGAATTATTATTATTATTATTATTATTATTATTATTATTATTATTATTATTAAGGTGAACATTTTGTTTTGTTTTTGTCTAAAAATTCTATTTGTTTAACTTAAATGTTCACACACTAATAAATCCATCTTTATCAAACGAGGGATCATAGTACATGGGAAATTATAGTGTACAGATTGGAGGATACAGATATTCTTTTTGGAGTTATCGTGTAGTGACAAGTGTCTAGAGAGAGCCGCTTGTTCGCTGAAAGGGGTGACGTGAAGCATGCACGAAGCCGAATAGCTCGTGTTAGGAGGGAATTGGCTCCGTTTGGGAAGGAGGTACTGTGCTTGAATGGGGGAATTGGGCCCTGCTGGACTGGACTCCATAGTCCATACAAGGCCTTGGATGAAGGTGGGCTGTGAGAGAATCATGGTTGAAAGGGTGGGATAGGTCAAAAGCGTCTCTGTTTCAGTAAATAAGTAACGGGTATATGACCCCTTGACCCGAAAAAAAAAGAAAAAAATAAATAAAAGATTGCATAACCCAATTGAAGGCAGAAAAAAAAGAGACACTTTGATAAAGATGTTTAAAATTTTTTTTTTAAAGATATTTTTTATTAATTAAAATTTAATACATATAATTAATTAAACTATATTATTTTTGTCAAAATTAGATAAGACAAATTGATTTGGTCAAAAAATCAGTAAACCAAATCTTGAATCGATTTAAATTAATATTCTTTTTTATAGAAAATGACTACAATAACCTTATTATAGAAAATTACTAAAATATTTTTATTATATATTTTTTTAATTTTAAAAATCCTAAATACTAACCCCATAATACAGGACATTATATTAGTGTCTTGTCCGTTGTATCTAAATACAATACACAAAAAATAATTTTTAGTGTCTTCATTCTATTATATCTGTCTTAATGTCATGTCTTATCCTGTCTCCAAAAATAAACGCAGCCTATAAGACGGCTATTTTTTTTAGGTATGGAAGTAAGGGTAATGATATAATGATACACTATAATTTTTGGTATTGTACGAAATTGTGGAAGGTATAGAAATAGGACGGTCCAATTAGTGAACCTCAATTTCATTTAATTTTTTTTAACACAAATCGGACAATCTAATTTGTGTACCATCTACTAATCGGACGGTCCGATTTCTACTTTTTTAATTAAGCGATTCCACATTTGAGAATAACATCCCATCAATCCACATTTTTATAAAAACACCGTTGTAACTCCAATATCAAAAACAAAAAGTTCGTATTTACGTTATAGAGTTTGATCACAGCTGCAGCAGAATTGAAGCTAAAGCATGTCATTTAATAGTTCATTATTCATTCAGCTTTCACTCTCATAAATCAGTAAATATCCCTTTTCTTAATTTGTGTATCTCGTTTGGTTTGGTGAAATAACACCGTAATACTATATTAATACCAATAGGCAATAACAATATTAATTAGCTAGGACAAAAAATATTAATTAACTAAAATATGAATTTAATTTTAATTGATATAATTATTTTTTAAAAAATTATGGCATATGCATTTTTTAATTGATGGGAAAAATTGATAACTAATTCTATATAATATATATAAAAGAGAACTTTTTTCTTGTATAATTCAAAAATAAAAAATAAATTATATAATTTTCTTTAATTCATTTGTAAACTAATATTCTAGAAAAATTTGAGAACTAACAATTTTTAGTAGTTTTGGTCATTATTTAGCTAGCACAAATATTAAATTATTTTTAACAAATAAATTTTATTAATTCATGTATATAAATTTTGAAAAATATAGGTATAAACTGTATTGATTTATATGTACAAAATTTTAATAAATATAAATGTAAAGTATATGTTTTTGTGTGTAAAATATCTGTAAATATAATTATAAATTATTGTTGACTAAAAATAATAATATTTGCTAGTAGCGATGTAGCATTGCTCATATTTTAATTCAACTTACTATTTCTCTATCCATAATTCTGTATCCTTTTTAATTATTTGTAAATTTTTTTATCCATATATTTATATATATATATATATATATATATATATATATATATATATATATATATATATATAATGCTTAAAATTGTTAATAATAATACTAATAACATTTTATTTATTCAATTATGAAATATATTTAAAAATTGGCATTATGTTTTCAATTATTTACATACTTATTTAACTATTTTTTTATTAATCTGCTAAATACTTTTAAAGTCTAATAGTATTTAATTTATATATTGGTACATGTATTAAAATGGCTAAAAATACAAACAAAGAAAAATTTTATAAAAAAGAGTCTAATTATACGATGTTTATATACAAATGGTCCTTGGGTGTGACAGTAGAAAAATTGACTTGACTTTTTTTCTTTTAATTTACAATTAAGTGAAATAATTACATGAGCGAAAAAATTTAGAATAAAAAATTGGAGAGTTTTGTATTTATAATGTACATTATCTTTGATTCTTAGAGTAAAAGCACGATTTAACTTTTTTATAATATTTTTTAATCGTATGTAAATTAATTAAAAAAATATTTTAATTTTTTAAATTAAATTCAAAATTTTAATTTCTATTACAATTAAAAAACTTTAATCCTAAAAATAATTACTTTAGGATATAAAAATTAAATATGAAGATTATGAATTCACCTTTGAATCAATATTTGTTATTGATTTTATTTAATTAATAAATATTACATACTAGCTAATATATACAATTTAGATACTGTGACAATAATTAACACAAACAATTTAAAATGAATTAAAAATGAGATTTTTTTAAAGTTATAAGAAAAGAGAGTGTATATTTTATAAATAAAAAAAATATCATTTTAATATCTCTTAAAAAAATTTCTTTTAAATTTTACTGAACACATTTTTTAAATTTCTTAAATTTAATAATATCTTGAAGTTAAATCTTGGATTTTGTATGTGTAGCTCAGGGATAAATTAAAATTATTGAACTTATACATACCGAATCAATTAGTGATCAAGTTTAATTTGAAAAGACTTGATGCAATAATAATATCTAATATTTTTATATTTTTTAATAATTAAAATAATTGTTTAGGGTGAAAATTGTTGAAAAAATAACATGGTGTAACACTATTTTATAAAGGAAAAGTATATGGAACCAAAATGTAACCAGCCAAAAAGTAAACAAAACCGTTTAATTAAAATCACTTTTTGAATAATATGTTTGAAAACCGCTTCTGAGATCACGGAGCACAAACCAAAACCCAATTTTTCATGGAACCCAAACACATTTTAGCTGATTTTTTGCTGATATGCTTTTGGTTCCTAATTGTTCTCTTTTATAAAAAATCATTTACAATGCCCCGTTAACTACAAGCTTCAACCAAAATGTATGGACCACCTGTAATATTGATTTATACTAAAGGAACAAGTCAACCATTAAGAAATATAAACATAAATGATCATTAAAAAAAATAAGCCACTCTTTTCGCAATAAATATTTAATCAATAATTTTGTGCTGAATAAAATTATACATTTAACTGCCACTCAAAAATTAAAACAGTAATTTATGTGTTTTCAAGCTCTAGATGTACATTCAACCACCACCCTTTTCCTTACTATAATAACATGCATCACACTGCTGCATACTGCAACCAACGGAACGCGTGACGTTCACTCGTTCAGAACCCGTTCGACTTCACGCCACCAAGCCAGCTTCGTTGCACCTTTTATGAGCTTCTGCCCCCTTCTCTGAGCCAGTTGCATAGTGCAACATGGGGCCAATACGTGTCAACATATGAAACAAAATGACAAAAAATTTGTATATCTGTATGAACTTTAATCTGTACACTAGTGCGACCCTACATACATACTAAAAAGACTCTACACATAATTATCTTCGTTAATTCTAGATTAATATCTTAATATTAGGCAATAACTCCTGTATTAATAACTTTTGAGCATATTCATATCTTATCAACCCCAACACGTGTCAAATTCACACTTTACTAACGTTTTTTAACATCTGTTGAAGGAGTCTTTCATAAATATCGTAGCAAAATTCACCACTTAAATAAAATCACCTCTTATGTCTTCACTTCGTTCGAGTATCTGTCTAGATGATCCTTTATTTCGGACCAAAATAATCCGAAAGCTTAGCTCCTTTATCGATCAACAAATAATTAAGAAAAATAATATAATTCATTTGTTGATTGATTGATTGTTTATCTTTCAATTCCGTTGGATAGTTTAATTTAATTAATTGATCCTTTCTGTCTATCTTTGTTTTAGTATTGAGAATAAATCATTGAGAGGCCAGATGATAACAAATATCTAGCTTCTTGTGATATAAGTCTATTCTTTATTCATTTGGTTTTCCTTACTATTCACATGTGGAAAAGAGGGTGAACAAAGTGAAAATAAATAAAATAGTTTTCTTCAAGCAAAAAATTAAGCAATTAACGTTTAAGATTTATTGGTGAACCATGCATAGGTACACACACATAAAAAATTATTTTAGTTCGTTTTAGAAACTTTCCTCCAACCTTATGTAGCTAGTTAATGTAAAAAACAATTTGTTTAATTTTATTATTAGCTTGTTTATTGGGGATACAAATAATATATATTTAATTATATTACATAAATATAAAAAAATCAACTAAGGATCAACTAGCTATTTATATATAAATATATATTAGAATAAAAAAGACCAAACATTCACTTTCATAATTAAATTTTATAAGCAATAATAATAAAACTATACAAATAATATAATCAAACATGATTTATACTTGATGGAACTGCTTGAACTTAAGAAGAGGGTTGAATCAAGTTGGCTTAAAATTAATTTTTTTAAGCTTTATTTTTGCAGAAGCTAAATATGTAGGAGATTTTTTCGTTTTATCTCATACTCAGAAATAAAACAGAAAAGAAAAGAAGAGATAGAGGCCAGCATGTATCCTGGTTCATTTTCTAAGTGTCATAAAACCTACATCCAGTCTCCACCACAACTATGGTGGAATTTTTACTTAATCAAACAGATTACAAACACCAATACTAATGAATTACAACCCAATTCATCTAGTATCTTCCACTAAGCTTTTTACCCCAAAGCCTAGCAACCCAAGTGCTGTCCCAACTTGGAAGGAGAATCTAGCCAGTTTTAGAAAGACCAAGTGCTATCCCAACTTGGCAAGGAGAATCCGGAGATTCAATTTACCACCAAGTGCTATCCCAACTTGGCAAGGGGAACTAAACCTTAGTTTACAGAAACCAAATTACACAAAAAGAATTCATTTGGCTTTTTCATGCATCTCTCTTGCCTCTTCTCTCATGCCTTTTTCAACTCACATTCTCAAGCCTTTTTTCTCAAATACAGAAAGATGACATTAGATAGCCATAACAAAGAAAATCTGAAATGAAGCACAAATTGAAGGAGAATGATTTCAGCTCAAGTGTTTTGAGATGATGCTCTTGTATCACTCTATTTCCTTGATTTCAAATGCTGAAGTGAGGTTTATTTTATATCTTCAGCTTGCTCTCCAATTTGCCTCTTCCAATTCCTTGTACCATCAACCCGTTGGAGTTGTGTCCATTGGCATGCCGTCCTTGTTCCATTCTGCTCCACTAATGCTACTTGTTGGAGGAGCTGCTCCACCAACTCTGTTGTACTTGGATCTGCTGTCTTCTTTGGCATGCATAGCACTTCTATTTTTGAGTCATTCTAACTGCTGTCTATAACTCTGTATTTTTGTTTACTCTTTCAAACTTGCTAATGATCTTCTGAATTTTGATTCTGAGTTATCCTTGGAGTAGTGATATTTTTTTGTGTTTTTGTTGCCTTTCTAGAGCCACAGCTGTCCCATAATAGTGCCAAATGTCCTTGTTTCTTGTTGCTTCGTTAATCTCTTTTTGTTCCAGCTGTCTTCCTTTTTCCATGATGAAGACAAATGCCCCTTTATCACTTTGCAAATGCAGAGCCTTCTTCTTTTGCACCTTTTTGCTGATCGGTGCTTGTTTAAAGACTTTGGGATTGTGCATTGAATTGAAGCATTAAAGGAATACTTAAGCAACATTGTTGGGCTGAGAAAAGAATAATGGGCCTGCATCACTGAAACACACATCAAACTACAATTGGATTTTTAACCCAATAAATATTTGTCATCATAATTTATTTATCAAAATCAATCTTAACTCAACAATCTCTCCCTTGATGACAAACATGATAAAGAGAATAAATTAATTTAAACTTCTAGCTGAATTGAGTTAAGAGTACTTTCCTTTGATAACCATCCAAACTGTTATGGTGTTGTGTAATGTTCCCCCTCAATGTTAACATTTTCTCCCTTAATTATGGCTTACTTCTTCAAGTAGATATAACTTAAAACAACCAAGAACAATTACCAAAGCAATATATCACAACAACAATAACACATAGCATAGAACAATTAAATTTAAGCAGAGTAACACAGCAACACATAAGATAATACATATCACTAAGCATCATCATCCATAACCTAAGCTAAATCTAACTTTTCTTTTCTTTTCTCCTCCTTTTGTCATCAAGGAGGAAAATGAAAGACCCTGCATAAAATTTGTTAGTGGCTAAACACATGCAGTCTGAAATAGTAGCAAAGCAAAGTGTTAGATTAGAGATGAGAGTAGCTTGGCATCAGAGTTGGAGTCATCGAAGCCTTCATCCTCATTGTCATTGTCAGTGGTGGTACACTCAGCTTCAATTTTCTCTACATAATTTCAGAAAATGTGAGTGCAGCCCTTTGTCTTCTTGAGTGCAGTTTCTTCCATGCTTTCAGCTCTCTTCCTTTCAGTCCCAAAGTTGATGAGAAGATCTGTCAGATTCACGAATTCTTGGAGCAAATCCTTTATGATCTCAGTCATGATTCAAATTTTGGCTGAGTTGGACTTAGGAATAAATGGATTACGACCATAAACCAGAGCTTCAGTATCCCCATCAGTGCTTCTACGCTTGGTCGCTATTCTCCTTACTACACTACCCCTTTTAATGTAAGAATTTAAATTTCCTGAAGATCTCAGTCCCAAAATCAACATTATAATACTGAAAAAAAATTATGAGTAACATGGCATAAAGCAAAGCATTTTTCGAACTCATACATGCATGCATGTGCCTCAACAAAATGAGAAGTAGGGTGAAGGAGTGGAGAGTGGCGTGTGTGAAATGACTCATGAAGAGAAAAAAAATAGACCTAAAGTAGTACAAAGGTCTCAACTTGAAAATATTGAAAAAAGATTTTGAAAACAATTGAGTTTAACAGTAGTAACCAAATGAACCAAGATTTCAAAAGATGAAAAAGTTAATTGTTGAAAACAAAAAAATAAATCCAAGTTAAAATGAAAAACAATTGTTTTAAAATCCAAGTCCAAAGTAGGACCACCACATTTAGACACAAGTGGCCCATCTGAGAGTAGACAAGTAAACACCCTAGGCCCACCAAATCTGATAAGCCTCTAACGAGTCCAAATAGCAACAAATCAAATTAATGAAGATACTCATCATCTGCCCAGAATAGTTTCATCTCGACCTATAAGACAAAACGCTTGAACTAGAATATCAGAAGGATTAAGAAAAATTAGATGAATCAAGAATGCCCAGAGCAGTTCGTAATTTACAGAACCTCTCTTTTATCAATGGTTTAATGAAAATATCAGCTAGTTGATCTTCAGATTTAACAAACTGAATATCTAAATTTTTATTTTGCACATGTTCTCTTATAGAATGAAATCTAGCTTCAATGTGCTTTGTTCTTGAGTGCGAAACAGGGTTTTTTGAAATATTGATAGCACTCATGTTATCACAAAATAATGAAATATTAGATACTTTCAATTTATAATCAGCTAACTGAGTTTTCAACCATAGTAATTGAGAACAACAAGAAGAGGCTGTAATATACTCAGCCTCGGCAGTGGATAGTGCCACTGTTGCTTGCTTCTTGTTTGACCATACATTGAGAGATTTGCTAAGGAAGCAACACATGCCACTTGTGCTTCTTCTATCAATTCTGTCCCCCAGCGAAATCTGCATCACAATAACTCACTAATTGAAAAGAATCAGTTTTGGGATACCATAAACCATAATTAGTGGTACCAAGCATATATCGAATGATCCTCATGACATTTGAGAGATGAGATTCCTTAGGCTTTGATTGGAATTTTGAGCACACACCAACGCTATGTATCATGTCATGCCTTGAGGAGGTTAGATACATCAAAGAACCAATCATTCCTCTGTAATGTATCTCGTCAACATCTCTAGCATGTTCATCTTTGTCAAGCTTGATGTTAGGATGCATAGGGGTTCCCATTAGCTTGGCACACTCCAGTCCAAATTTCTTGAGAAGTTTCTTTGCATATTTCTCTTGATGAATGAAAATTCCCTCTTCAGTTTGCTTGATTTGTAAGCCTAGGAAGAAGGTTAATTCTCCCATCATGCTCATATCAAATTCACTTGTCATTAGCTTAGCAAAATCTGCACACAAAGCCTCATTAGCTGAACCAAAAATGATATCTTCAACATAAACTTGCACAAGAATAAAATGATCATGGTAATTCTTAATAAATAGAGTGGTGTCTGTGGCTCCTCTTTGAAAATTATTTTTCAGTAAAAATGAGCTAAACCTCTCATACCAAGCTCTAGGAGCTTGTCTTAAACCATATAAGGCTTTAGCTAGTTTGAAAACATAGTTAGAAAAAATTTTGTTTTCAAATCCAGGAGGTTGAGCCACATAAACCTCTCTATCTATTATACCATTGAGGAATGCACACTTTACGTCCATTTGGAATAGCTTGAAGCCGCAATGAACAACATATGCTAGGAGCAATCTGATGGCTTCCATTCGAGCTACAGGTGCAAAGGATTCATCAAAATCAATCCCTTCCTCTTGATCATAGCCTTGAGCAACCAATCTTGCTTTGTTTCGGACAATGGTACCATCTTCACCCAATTTGTTTTTGAAAATCCACTTTGTGCTCGTGACTTTCTTTCCATTTTAGTGAGGTACAAGGGTCCAGACTTGGTTCTTCTAAAACTGCTAGAATTGGGATTTTCATTGCTAGCAGGTACAGCTTCTTGAGAACTTGCATTTTGAAGAACTGACTCAGTATTCTTGGGCAATTCAGCTTCAAAACCTGGACTATCATCAATGAAAACACTGGGAACAATGTTAGACTCACAGAAAGTGACATGCGTGGTCTCCTCAACAATTTTGGAGTTCTTGTTATATACTATATAGGCATTGCTATTAGTGGAATAACCAAGAAAAATACCTTCATGTGTTTTAGGATCAAATTTTCTCAAATTTTCTTTGATATTCAATATAAAACACTTACAACCAAACACACAAAAGTAATTAAGATTAGGTGGATGTCCTTTCCATAGTTCATATAGAGTTTTCTTCAAAAACTTTTTTATGAGGGTTCTATTTAAAATATAACAAGCTGTATTCACAGCTTCGGCCCATAAGAATTTGGGAACTTCATATTCACACAACATAACTCTAGCCATTTCTTGTAAACTTTTATTTCTTCTTTCCACCACACTATTTTGTTGTGGCGTTCTAGGACAAGAGAAGTTGTGTGATATGCCTAGTTCATCACAAAAAGATTCAAAGTATTGATTTTCAAATTCTTTGCCATGGTTACTTCTAATTGAAACAATTGTTAAATTCTTTTCATTTTGAATCTTCTTGCTGAATTTTTCAAAAACAGAAAATGCTTCATGTTTATGAGCTAGAAAGAACACCCAACCAAACCTAGTATAGTCATCCACAATAATCATACCATAACTTTTTCATCCAAGACTTTGAGTCCTACTTGGTCCAAATAGATCAAGATGCAACAACTCCAATGGTTTCTCAATAGAGACATCTTCCTTGAGTTTAAAAGAGGTTTTTGTTTATTTACCCATTTGACAAGCATCACAAGTGATATCTTTATCAAATTTAATATTAGGAAGACCTCTTACTAAACCCTTTTTAACAAGTTTAGAGATTTGGAACAAACTAGCATCTCCTAATCTCTTATGCCACATCCATTTTTTAGATTCCATTGAAGAGAAACAAGTCACATTTTGAACTTTAAGATCATCTAGTGTGATACCATAAACATTGTCACTTCTTTTTGCAACAAATAGAACAGCCCCTGTTTTCTCATTTATGATCCTACAATCTAGTTTTCTAAAGGTTACAGCATATCCAAGGTCACACAATTGACTTATGCTCAATAGATTATGTTTTAACCCATCTACCAAAAAGACACTATCAATGCAAGTAGAAAAATCTTTGCCAACCTTACCAATGGCAATTATTTTACCTTTACCATTATCTCAGAATGTGACAAATCCTTCATCATACTTGTTGAGTTTGATGAAAAAAGTATCCTTTCCGGTCATATGCCTTGAACATCCACTATCAAGATACCACATGTCTAATTTCTTCTTGGATGTAAGGCAAACCTGCATGTTCTTCAACTCATCTTCATCATCGTGATCAGCCATCAAGCATAGTTGAGCCTCTTGGTCTGAATCTTCAGAGCCGGTGTCGTTCTCCAAGTCTTCCCATGTTGCCATCATCACTTTCTTTTTGTCTTTCTTTGATTTTTCGCTTTTCTTTAGTTGAGGACAATCTGACTGGAAGTGACCCGGTTTCTTGCAGTGGTGACATGTGAACTTGGCTTGATCTTTCTTGAAGTCTTTGGATGAAGAACTTTCTTTGCCTTTGTTTTTGAATCTCATTAATTTTCTCATTTTTCTTGCAAAGAGCACCATTTCTTCATCTGAGAAACTGTCATCAGATTCTTCTTCTTTGGCTGTCATTCTTGATTTTAGTGATATGCTTTTCTTTTTATCATCTTTGTCTTGAGACATGTGAGTAGTTTCATAGGCTAGCACCTAGCAGCTTGCCTCTTAGCTCATCATAGGTGATTTTGATCAAATCATTCCTTTTGGAGATGGCTGTGCTTTTTACTTCCCACTTCTTAGTAAGACTCCTCAAGATCTTCCTTACCAAGGTTTCTTCGGAATAGCTCTTCCCCATGGCATCCAGATTGTTGATGATTATTGAGAACCTTTCGAACATTTGATCGATGCTCTCGTCCTCCTTCATGTTAAACATTTCATACTCCTTCATTAGCATATCAATTCTGGTCTCCCTCACTTGTTTAGTGCCTTCATGGGTGAGTCTGAGCTTGTCCTATATTTCTTTGGCCGTCTTGCACCTTGACACTTTTCTGTATTCTTCAAAACTGATTGCGTAGTGCATTAGGTTGATTGCCTTGGCATTAAGTTCAACATTCTTCTTTTCTTCCTTTGTCCACTCATTGTCTTCTTTTGCTACAACTTATCCATCTGCATTTTGTTTTTTTGGAATGTCTGGTCCATTGAGAATAATCTTCCAAATGTTGTAGTCGATTGACTGCACGAAGATTCTCATTCTCTCTTTCCAGTAAGAGTAGTTGCTACCATTGAAGTAGGGAGGTCTATTATTTGTCTGCCTTTTAGTGAGTGTGAACGTCATGATGTTAGGATCTATATTGTTGGCCATGGATCTTTACCAAGGTTCTGAAAATCGAACCGGTCATCAAACCGTTCTTGTCACTGGTTCACTGTTCTAACTGGTTCAACCGTGGTCCAACCGAAAAAACCGTTTTATAATAAAATAATAAATAAATTATAAATAAACACTCTAAAATATAATTATAAATGAAAACACTCTAAAGAATCATTGTCCAAGGTTTCTAATTTGATGACAAACAACTGAATGCTGTTAGAAAGCTTCTCTAGGATGCTTCTCCTTCTTCATTTATGGTCAGAAGCGAAGATAGCCTCGCTGAGTTAAAAGTTGCTTCCCTGCCTCCAACTAGATCAAATTATAACCAAAATTTAGAATAAACAAGAAATAAAAATACATGAATTAAGAAAAAGGCTTCAATTTTAGTAAAAACTGAAACTTCAATAAACAAACTATGTCATAATAGCTATGCAAACAAAAAGAGCAACTAATTTTTGAAAAGAAAAAGAACATGAATATATGATTAAATGAAATGAAGTGAGGAAATAATTGAACTGAAACATGTCTAGTAAACTCCTAGGTACCAAGAAAGATCAGTAGTTACATTCAAACAATTAAAAGAAGGAAGAATACATGAAGAATTCAAAATAAGATTACATAGAAATATGTTTAGTTTAGTAACTTGTTCTTGCCATTCAGGTCTCAACTACCTCAATATTGAATCCTACCTCAACTTTATTTAGATAATATACAAATCATGCTTTTAAAAATCTTTTAATTCAATAATACATACTTGATACTTCTTCCACCTTGTGG
This sequence comes from Arachis ipaensis, assembly GCF_059453495.1. Classification (NCBI taxonomy): domain Eukaryota; kingdom Viridiplantae; phylum Streptophyta; class Magnoliopsida; order Fabales; family Fabaceae; genus Arachis; species Arachis ipaensis. Next base: position 139,641,113 of record NC_142440.1, on the reverse strand, counting down.
CTCCCTTTCTACCAACTTGGGCATCATAACACATGCTTGCTCTTAATTGCTCTCAGTATTGACACCAAGGAACCAAAAATATCAAAGCATTCTATGGCTAACCAATATTTCATTCTAGCCATAAATATTACTACAACACTACCTACAACACAATAAATGCACCAAAGGTGAACAATTCAACAACAACATTGAAGCGTACGAGTAAATACATATACTGAGGTATAAATTGGGATCATATCTGATCATGGAGGAGTGACAATAGTTTATCAGTGTCACTCTCTGATAAGCCATTCTTAGGAGTAATCTGCAGCTTGGGACACTTGAAGGGATACCCAGGTAAGCATCAATAAAGAGAAAGACACAGAAGGACCAATTTAATATCAATTCACAATAAAAAAAAAATTAAAAAAGCTATCTTAAATCCTGTTGAATGTCAAACCATTAACATCTACATATAAATTGACAACAAAGGTGCAAAAGACGATAATACAGTAATCAAATAATCAATTATCACAAGATCTTCAATAATCAGTGAAATCACAACACACAAAACAGGAACACAGCAGAACCAGGGCTTATTAGTAATCAAATAATCATTCAAAAAAAATTAAATCAAAACATTCAAATAATCAGTAATCAAATAATCATTAAACATGGCATAAAAAAATGCAGAAGAATTGAGCAATGAACTGCCTTTTGAAGTCTGGGGCTTTGGGGTTTGACTAACAGACGGCGGCAGTGGATCGACGGACAAACGAACGGTGGCTGAGGCTAGGGTTTTTAACTTTTTTCTATGGTTGAGAGGCCTTGACGTTGAGTTGAGTTCTGGAGAGTGAAGAAGGAGAGAAGGGGGCAAGGGGCTCTCAGCGCTACCGAAGCTTTTTTTTTTTTTTTTTGTTATAAATGAACGGCGACGAGACGACGGCACGCAGGACGAATACGATGGAGGATGGACGCCGAGTGAGGAAGAAGAGAGAAGCCTCGGACAACCACGGACGGTGGCAATGGCTCACTCACTCCGTTCGGCGACTGTGGAGGGTAGCTAGGGTTTTCTTTCTTTAATATGAGGAGAATGAAGGAAGGAAAGTTAGGAACGAAAAGGGGAGGGGCACAGCACAGAGCAACGCGTTCTTTGTTTTTCCCTTATTCAAAAAACTGGCTGGATCACGGTTCGGTTCGACCTACCGGTTCCCGGCCAGTTCGATGGTTCAATTACGATTTTTAAAATTGGCAGTTTTAGCATTTGTCCGAGTCGTTTTTTGCAGCGATTCACGGTTCAACCGGTTCGACCTACCAGTCCGAACCAATTTTCAGAACATTAATCTTTACTCCAAGCTGTAAAGCTTGACTCCTTGAGACCTTACTCTTGATACCAATTGATGGAACTGCTTGAACTTGAGAAGGGGGGAATGAATCAAGTTGCCTCAAAATTAACTTTTCAAGCTCTGTTTTCGCGGAAGCTAAATATGCAGGAGATTTTTTTGTTTTGTCACATACTCAGAAATAAAACGGAGAAGGAAAGAAGAGATAGAGGCCAGCATGTATCCTGGTTCAGTTTCTAAGTGCCATGAAATCTACATCCAGTCTCCACCACAACCATGGTGGAATTTTCACTATAATCAAACAGATTACAAACACCAATACTAATGAATTACAACCCAATTCATTTAGTATCTTCTACTAAGCTTTTTACCCCAAAGCCTAGCAATCCAAGTGCTATCCCAACTTGGAAGGGAAATCTAGCTAGATTCAGAAACACCAAGTGCTATCCCAACTTGGCAAGGGGAACTAAACCTTAGTTCACAGAAACCAAATTACATAGAAAGAATTCATTTGGCTTTTTCATGCATCTCTCTTGCCTCTTCTCTCATGGCTTTTTCAACTCACATTCTCAAGCCTTTTTCTCAAATACAGAAAGATGACATTAGATATCCATAGCAAAGAAAATCTAAAGTGAAGCACAATTTGAAGGAGAATGATTTCAGCTCAAGTGTTTTGAGATGATGCTCTTGTATCACTCTATTTTCCTTGATTTCAAATGTTGAAGTGAGGTCTGTTTTATATTTTCAGCTTGCTCTCCAATTTGCCTCTTCCAATTCCTTGTACCATCAACCCGTTGGAGCTGTGTCCATTGGCATGTTGTCCTTGTTCCATTCTGCTACACTAATGCTACTTGTTGGAGGAACTGCTCCACCAACTCTGTTGTACTTGGATCTGCTGTCTTCTTTGGCATGCATAGCACTTCCATTTTTGAGTCATTCTAACTGATGTGCATAACTCTGTATTTTTGTTTACTCTTCCAAACTTGCTAATGATCTTCTGAATTTTGATTCTGAGTTATCCTTGGAGTAGTGATATTTTCTTTATGTTTTTGTTGCCTTTCTAGAGCCACAGTTGTCCCATAATAGTGCTAAATATCCTTGTATCTTGTTGCTTCGTTAATCTCCTTTTGTTCCAGCTGTCTTCCTTTTTCCATGATTAAGACAAATGCCCCTTTACCACTTTGCAAATGCAGAGCCTTCTTCCTTTGCACCTTTTTGCTGATCGGTGCTTGTTTAAAGACTTTGGGCTTGTGCATTGAATTGAAGCATTAAAGGAATACTTAAGCAACATTGTTGGGCTGAGAAAAGAATAATAGACCTACATCACTAAAATACACATTAAACTACAATTGAAATTTTAACCCAATAAATATTTATCATCATCATTTATTTATCAAAATCAATCTTTACTCAACAATACCTGTAAGTAAATTTTATAAATAAATATAATCAAACTAGATTTGAATAAAAATACAAAAAAAATATAGTGTTGGATAAATTTTTGTTTTCATAAAATAGTTTATTATTCTATTGTGTAAAATTTAATTGCTTTATTATAAAAAAGTCTTTTAGAAAATATATAAAACGATATATATAAATGTATAATTAATTTTTAATATTCACATAATATTATATATTATCCAAAATAATCTTATATTTAACAAGGATATAAAAAGCAGTTAATATCATATGAAAAAGATATATAAATTTTATTATAATATATTTAAAATACTGGAATCTTTTAAAAATAAATAAATAGAATGATTCTCTCATAATGAAAAGGGCAAAAGAAATTATTGCCTCACATTATTTGAGGTATATCTTCATTTATGGAAAGCCTAGAAGTCCATTCCGAATTGGGGGGTTCATATGAGACGACCTTATAAGTGTAGAAATTCGCATTGGCTATCTTAAGAGGTAGAGACATGGTGATAACAGAGATTAGAGAACAACCTGAGAGTTGGAATATGTTCTGTTATGCCAATAGTTAACATACGGCATATTTAACTTGATTGTTCAGCCATTGGAGCTGTCTTTACTTTAATGGCCGTAAACCAATCCAATGGAATTGATTCAGTGTTGGTGAATTCTTATGAAGAGGATCAGATAAGACAAACATGTGCGATTTTGCAATGGATCATGCCCACATGCAAAATCTGACTCACTGACACACTTCCTTTATTTCCCCAATACAAATTATTGCTACATATATATCATCACATGTCAATTGCACCCTTCTCAAATCTCAACCATTATAATACTGCCAATTAATTATTACGCCAATTTACAACCTCCATATGTCCGTAAATTTTGAACCACCATATGTCCGTAACTTTTTGTAGAAAGATGTACTCTACAGTACATATCAAAATTGTACAGAAAGAACATAAATTTTTCTTTTACTATTTTTGATTGTAAGAAAAAGTTTTTTTTAGGGATTGAACTTGTTAATAATACTATTTTTACTTTTTGTATATTATATATTTAAATATTAAAAATATAATATGTCTTCTGTAAATTGTTTGTCCTCAGAATTTTTAAAAATATAGTAAAATATAATAATTAAATATACACTAAAATTTAGTGAATATTTTAAAAAATTATCCGCATATGTCACCCAATTTTCTAACGAAAATACATGCGAAGCTACATTGAAAGAAAATGACAATTTCTTAGTGAACAGAGGTTGAAAAGTAAAAATTACTGGAAAAGTGCAATCTTTCCTATAGCGTTTACCTAAGAAAATAGGTCCCTTTAGTTTTATATATGAAAACTTTATCGTTATTGAATAATTATTGATAGATACTTAGGAAATTAGTAAATCAGTTTTCAAATATTTAGTTTGTTAGAAAAATTAATTTTAGTGATCTAAATATTTTAAAAAAATTTAGAGACCATAATGTATTTGTTAAATAATAATAATAATAGAGATTAAATCGTTTAATATTTTTAATCAAAATTTGATATAATAGTTAATTTGTGTGACAAAATAAATAAAAAAATAATTTGGTAATGAAATTTAGTAAAAATTAAAATATTTGATTAGATTATTTTTTATCAACTGATTTAGGGTATTACTCTTTTATTTTCAATAACTTTTGTTTTTATATTTTTATAGAAGAATTTTGCCAAAGATAAGATGATACGCAAGTAGAGCTGTAGAGAAGTACCAAAAATGAAATTTAGGAGTGGTATGCTTGATTAGGGGTGAGTACTGGTAGCGGGTATTTGATTATCTGTCTGAATTTAAATCGAACCAATTAAATTGGTTCTATAACCAACGGGTAATTGGATTCAACCTGAATCAAATCGATAGTCTTTGTTAATGTATTTGGTGTTTAACATGTTTAGATTATTTCTATTAATGTTGCATATTTATTGTACTTGTTGAATTTTTAAGATAAAAATTTGATTTTTTTTATGAATTTTAAAGTCATCGAGTATCTAATTACCCAAATCGAACTAATCCGTTCTTAATTGGTTTGGTTTGGTTTGGTTTGAGTCCATGTACAAAAAAACACAAATCCAAATCAAACCAAACTAATTATATTTGTATACACTAGTATATGATTTTTTTTTATCAAAGATATGAGACTCGAACCCACAACCTCTTAATTGAGTATGAAGAGATTATGTCATTTGAGCTATTACTCATCGAGATACACTAATGAGACGTATTCGTGTTATATAGTGTTCTAAGAGCCGTATTCTATCCGTACTAAACTATTTGAATTGCATTATTTGATGACATTATTTGAGGGAGATTATTCAAGACAACTCTTACTAGTTTCGTTACACATACAATATTATATTTTTTAACATCACAATTAAATAAGTCCTCTAATTTTTATGTGATTATTAAATTAGTTTATAAATTCTTAAATTGTTCAAATTTGCCTTTTAATTTCAAACTACTAATCAAATTAGTTCCTATGCTATGTGACATAACATTAGACAAGTTGATAGATAGAAAAAGTGATAACGTATTTCTGTTAATTTAATTTTTCAAATAAAATATTATTTTGGTCTTTATTATTTAAGTCCTAAATTAATTTCTAATATTTTAAACATTTTATTTTAGTTTTAAAAAATTTTAAATCAGTTCAATATTATTCTACTATTCAATTTGACACAAACTATTAATGTATTGAAAATACAATAACATTCGATTTCAATACGTAAGAAAAATTCAAATTTTAGTCATTTTAGAAACAAAACATTATTAAAATTTTAATTTCTATCTCAAAAATTTCAATCCGTACATCTTTAGTTTTTAGAAATACTAAATTTTTAGCAACCAAATAATACTGAAAACGAGTTTCAGTTACCAAACACGAATAAATCTGAAATCCCAGAAGTGGCAACAAACTTGAGTGGTCCCCTTCTTGTTCCGAAAAAAGCAGCAATGCGTGATATGAAAGATTAGGCAATAAACCATTAAATCTATGAAAATTGAGAAACGAGGAAGCAATTCAAGTTATTAGCAATGATGATACGATAGTAATTATTGTCATCCACAACAAAATGCACACACATGGTGCACAAAATGCTTTTGCATATAAAAAAAAGACACTAAAATGATGGGATTAAACACAACATTTATGGGGCTTTTATATATGGTGGTGGTGATGTGATGAAATTGACGATTCATGGCTTCCAGAGGATGGTGGTGTCCGCAATCAAGGAAGTTACGACATAAGGGTCCATGTTAGAAGCTGGCCTTCTGTCCTCAAAGTAACCTTTTCCATTCTTCTCTGTGTCTCTTCCAACTCTTACTGATGCTCCACGGTTTGCCACTCCCTATATCACACAACCCAATAATTATAAATAAGAGAATTTTTGAAAATGATGTTAATTTATATTTGAAAAACTTACCCAAGAGAAGGTGTGGATGTCTGCAGTTTCATGTTTTCCAGTGAGGCGTCTCTCATTGCCTTCTCCATAGGCAGCAATGTGATCTTTGTGCTTCAATTTAAGCTTCTCAATCGCCTTCTTTATTACTTCATACCCTCCATCATTTCTCATCGACTTTGTGCTGTCAAACACACATACCTAATTAATATCACATTAAAATACATGGGATATAATTATTACTATCTACCTGTAGTTAGTGTGAGCACCCGCACCATTCCAGTCTCCCTGGTAACAATGAATTTAAAATTATAAATTATAAATAAATAACAAAAAGTAGGATGATAAATTAAAATATTCCTTATCATCTACGTATTCACGTGGTTGGTTAAAAGCTTAACAGGAATATTGTAGAGTTAAGTTTTTTGTTAAAAAAAGAAAAACAAGTTGAAGCAGAAATAAAAGCAACTTGGCAATTATGGCAAATACCGGAGAATCTTCTCTAAAGGCAAATTTTTAAAGAATATATTTTAAATTATTCCCTAATAAATTTTAAGCCATTTTGATTTTTATTAAACTTTTATTACTTCACAAATTTGAAAAATTAATTTTGTTATACAGATTAGTCTTACTATTACTTTTAATTAATTTTTTATATGAATATTGGACTAATAAATTTCATAGTAAGTCTCTATAAATTTTATTATAATATAATTAAATCCCTGCAAATATTATTATAAGATACATTAATTTTTTCTATAAAGAGATTATTTCGTCTCAAGAACCTTTAAAATAATAAAGGTTTGTTGAGCATGATTTAAAACTATCTAATTAATTAGAGACTTTGTTGGTTTCAGTTGCGTGAAAAAAGTGAGCAACAAAATGATTCATTAAGATAAGATAAATGGGATATGGGAGCATGAAAAATGTCGGGTTTTTCGGTAGGGTTGGAAATGGTGTTCTCTGTTTCTTAAATCTTAAAGGTATTATTTTTAAATAAAAAAATATTGATATTTATGATGATCATTTCTCACCTGGATTGGCTTGGGATCAAATGAAACAACCACTCCAGCAATTTCCGTGATCCTCTGAAAAAAGAAACATATAATTAAATATTAATATATGTTCATTGATTTTCACTAATTAAAAACAAATAAAAAAGAAAGAGTCCAATAAAGGTAAAATTACCTCAAGTATGTAGCGAGCAGCCCAAACCTCATCACCAGCAGAGATACCAACAGAAGGACCAACTTGGAATTCCCACTATAAATATTATTACAAAATTCACATATGTTATCTTATCTTATATTATATGATTATCACTAAAATATAGTAATATTTTACACCCTTGGGGTGCTTTAGTGGCCAACAAGTATATGACAAAATCACAAATGAAATCCACATCATTGTTAACAAAGATCAACATCCAGATGTCACTTTGAAAAGATTAAATAATAATAATAATTTAATGAGAAAGAAGCAAGAAAGAAATGGGCATAAGAATGTTATATACCTGGCCAGGCATAACTTCTCCATTGATGCCACTAATGTTGATGCCAGCATAGATACAAGCCTTGTAATGTGCATCAACAATGTCACGACCATAGGCTTTATCGGCACCAATGCCACAGTAGTATGGCCCCTGTTTCATTTCATTTATTAATCATATTAATTCACTATAAAGGATTCCAGGAATCTGTTAACTCAATAAATATATCAACTTTAGTTACACGATTTAATTTAATCACAATTCACAACTGTACTACTTTAATATTTTTAGTGTACTATGATTAAATTCATGATTATTTTAAGACTAAATTAATATTTGCATAGAAACTGCTGATGAATCTTATATAAAAATTAAAATATGTTGTACATATTTAAAAAAAAATGAAAACTCGTTCCTATATCAGCAGTATTATATGTTAATACAGGTCACGTTTAAAAAAATTAATCGTGGTCAACAGATTAATGAGTACAAACATAAATATATTATAATTATACTTTTCATGTGTGGTTTCCAGAATTGAGATTCCTACCGAACAATTTTTTATTGATTTCTTCTGGTTCATAGTATCAAACACTTTGATTATTTATACAGTAGTGGAAAAAATCAAATCAAGAATTAATTACAAAATTGTTTATCCAAGTATGCTTTTTAAATAATTAAATATTATAAATGATTTTTTATATTGTGTAAAAAAAAGGTTGATAAACACTAATAAATTAAAATATATATGTGGTAGGTGAATGGTGATGTAATCTTTGCTCATAGTCACAGGTACTATTAATGACATAAATTAAGGAAAATTCAATCCACACATGAGTGGACTATTGCGTAAAAGACAAAACAAATTACTAAGAGTTAGCAATTTGAGGCAACATAAAATGCAGTAATAGATGCAACCCTAGCTTAAATTGAGACAAACTCAAAGAAAAAGGAAAATTAGAAAAGGGTTAAAAAAGTTCATCAAAAAAGGAGATTAAAAAAATAAAAAAGGAAAAGAAAGTTGGATTACCTGTGGTCCAGGGTAGCCACCAATTGGCCACCCAAGTGGCCAGTTAATGTCTTTCTGTAACAAAGTATACTCTTGCTCAATACCATACCTGCCACCAAATTGTTACTCATTTGTATTATTTCATATTTAATGTAAGATATTATCTGAAAAAAGGGTTTCAAGAACTGAAAAAGAAAATATTACTAAAGTGGTATGGAAATTTAGTAGTTCAGGTAATTTTTTATTTGTATTTTTATTTTCTAATTTTTTATTTTTAAATTTTGTGAAAGAAAAAATAGTAAAAATAATAAATTAATATTTTTTATTTTCACATCTTTTTTTTAACCGAAATTTTAAAATAAAAAATACTGAAAATTAAATTGCAAACTATATATACCATGGTTCCTCAGAGGCTACATCAGGGTGACTGAAGATCTTGGCAGCATTGTGTCTCTTGTTGGTGGGAATCGGCTCTCCAGCTGGGGTGTATGCATCACAAATAACCTAAAAAATATAAAATTTTTATTTATTTTATTTTTCAACCCCAAGGTTAATGAATAGTTCCCAATAATTGGGAAAAAAAATAAATTAAATTGAAACCAGCATTATTTACAAAATGAAAAAAAAAAAAAAAAGAGACTTACAAGAATATTCTCTCCCCTCCTAAATGGGTCCTTGAAGATGGCTTGTGGGCTTGTTCAACACAAAAAGTAAACCCCACTCATCAATTTCTTGTGAAAATAAAATATCAACGGAAGGGTAGCAGTGTAAATAGAAAAGTAAAGTATTTTTTTTTTAGTTTTTAGTCCTCCAAAAATTCTGACTTGCAAACACATCACAAGCTAACAAACAAAGAAAAACTAAAATCTAAAATTTAAATAAATTTAAAATTAAAAAAAAGAAGGGTAATGGATCATACTATAGGATGACTTCACTATCTTCACCAGGGGCTTGACCAGTGCTAGAACCATCATAGTTCCATTTTGGAAGCTTTGAAGGATCACTCACTGGACCAGAGATTGTCTGTGTTTTTATTGAAACAGATAAAGAAATTAAGGTCAATTTTCACAAAGGAACAAATCAAAAGAATCACCATGAAAATTGATAGCTTTTCACACGTATCCACATGTGTGATTAAGCAACAAAAAATTAAAACTAAAAAGATTACCCTTGCTTTGCTTCTGATGTCCATGCCAGATCCACCAATCCTGTTTTTCACCACATCAAAAGCATTAAATATTTATACCAAGAACAAAGCAAAAAGAACCACAAGAGAAAGTTTACAAAAATATCTCTGCTTTTTATGTGTATGATGAATGATCTTTGATCCCATAAAATCATGGTACCAAAAGTAAGAAGAAGACGTTTCAAAAGATATGAATTCATCCCAAAAAAGAGGTTCTGATTTTTATTTTTATTTTTTCGGATAGAAACTTTTGGTCAAAGATTTCATAAAACCAGAGTCCCCTGTTTTCAAGAGGAAAAAACAGAGCCCACGGTTTCAAACAACAAATTAAAAGATGAAAGTAAGATGAACGAAAAAAGCGAACCATATGTATTCAGCAATGATCTTCTTGGTGCCGGATTCGGAGAGGTTGAGGTTGATGAGATCTGAGAGCAAAGACATGGTTGCTAAGAGTGTGAAAGAAACAAGAGTCGACGACTAAGAAGATGAAGAGTAAACTCTAACTCTGGTTTGTGGTAGAGTGCAGTATTTCTAAACCCTCCCTTTATATAAAAATTTGGAGTTAAGTAAACAAACGGAGAGAGACGTGCGTTAATGTGTTTCAGACTTTTCTTTTATTTTTTTTTTAACTCTTTTTTAATTAAAATGATTAGTTGAGTTTTTCAAATAAATAAAAAATAAGTTTTGTTCACTTTCAAAAATAAAATCAAAATTACATGGTTGGTGGAATTTCGAGTACGAAACACAATAATTTCGCTTTTTAACTTTATCAAAGTTCAAAAATCGAACCCCAATCGAAACATTATCTCTTCGTATGATAATTAATCTTCTTATCTTCTGTTAACTTCAATTTAGGTCAGAATCTCAATATTTATTATTTATTGGTGAGTTTAATAGAAATATTAAAAAAATTGTTGTTCAATGTTTTTTTAAATATTTTTTATTATATATAATTTATAAAAAAATAATTATTTCTAAAATTTAAACTCAAAATATTTTTAATTAAAATTATAAATTATTTGTCATCTAAATTAATTTAATTTTAATTATTTTTATACACATTCAATAAATAAAAGAATAAATCATAAAATGTAAGAATTACATAATAAAATATTTATTTAATGAAATATATAAAAATTCAAAGATTCTATGATGTGAAGAATCTATTTTAGATTAAATTAAATCTGTTTATGAAAGCGTGATTTAAGGTGGGTTGGAGTTGTACGATTACTTGAAATTATGAATGGTAGGTGCTGAGTGCAACTTGATGAGTTAGTCAAAAAGAGGTATCTTCAACTATAACCTTAAAATATTATTTGCCGCTGGTTTTCTTCTTTCTTTCTTTTTTAATAAAAAAATACCCAGCAACTTTGTTATAAGATTCTTGAGAACTGAAAAAAATATTTAACATAAAACTGGTAAAACTTGAATTTTTTTTCTAACAACTCTAAATTTGTTCTAATTCAAATAATTTTTTTTAAATGTACCTAATGTTCTAGTAATTTTAATTATTAATTTTAATTAATATATATTTATTATAATTAAGATTAACAATTAAAATTATTAAAATATCAATATTTTAGATATATTTAAAAATCTTCCTAATTTATAAGTCAGTGTATTTTTCTTTTAATTAAAAAAAATTATTAAATTTGTTTAGTATACTTTAGATAGGATTAGAATATGTTTGGATAACGCCATTTAAAATTTATTTTAACTTTATAAAAGATAAAAATTCCGTTTTTAAAAAATATTAATAACAAAAGTTATATTTTAAAAATAATCATATTAGATATATACTAAAATTAATTACTAATTTATTAAAATAAAATACACAATATAATATAAAATATATATTAAAAATAAATTAAATTATATATATTTATGTATAAATATATAGTGATTGATTTTAGTACGGAAATAGTATGATTGTTTTTAAAATTGTTATCCGATATGATCATGTATTTAAAAATGTAATTTTTGTTGTTATACTTTTTAAAAATATAACTTTTATATTTAAAAAATCTATTAAAGACAATGCAAATAGCCAAATACTAATGCATTCCAAGTAAAATAAAAAATATCACATTTCTTAGAAAATAAATTTTTTATTAAACACAAATATTAATACATTCCAAATAAAATAGAATAAAATATTTCTTAGAAAATAATTTAAATAAAGTAACAAATTATGTATGATGGATAAATAAAAATTTTACCAACTAAGTCTTACTTAATAAGAATATTGGTAGATAAATATTTTATTAAATCATAACTTCCAATTTAAAATTAATGCACACAAAAGAAATTGAAAATACATAATAAATTATGTATGGTTTAATTATCCTTCCTTAAAAATCAACTTGTCATTAAAAAAGAGTTTTGAATATTAGCTTGATATTATTCAGACCAATAGACATATTTTATAAATTCACTTCTTTTCCCACAAGATTCAAAATATTTGAGATGTGGCCCCAGAAAAAGCTAGGTTTGAAAACTTGGTCTCAATCCACCCTTTATTATTATTGTTAAAATCCAACGACCCACAATGTTTCGCTTATCTATATCAATTATCATGTGACATTCTCTTCCTATGTTTTATTTTCATAATTTATTTATTTATTTATTTATTTATTATTTATTTGTTACCATTAAATTGCTTCGTTCGGTGCACTTCGAGAATTGCGGTGGTGTCCGGCGAGGAACAAAGTCTCAAAATTGTAAGGAAACTCGTTATTTATCTCATTCTTATCTAATCAGTGTTATTATATTCTTTTCTTCTTTTTTTTCCCTTTCTAGAATGAATTTATTCTGCTTTTTCAAAGATAATATTATTATTTCTATTTTAATAATATTAATTTGTATATCCACTCTTATTTGAATAATGTGGTTCTTTATGAACAATATTTGTACATTGTTAATTAGCATATTTTTATCATATTAATTAAAATAAATGAAAATAAAAGTATATTGTCAAAGATTCGCAAATTATTTTTTATATTAGGATGAAAATCGTATTTTTAGGATAATGCGTTATAAAAGTATTATTTTTTAAATATAGAATTTTTTTATTTAAACTATGAAAATTAGATTCTCCAATTTTTTTAGAATAAAAATTGGACTATCCGATTTGTTAGAAATAAAAATCGGACCCTCTAATTTATGAGGTTTTTTTTTTTTTAAAATCACAACAAACAATTAGACCTTCCAATTTAATATTAAAAAATTTAAAAAATCAATTTACAAATTAATCAAACTTACCAATTACTGATTTTCATACCAAAATAAAAATACATACACCACTAATAAAATTAAATTACACACATTTCTCTTTCATAATAAAAATTCTTAGCCTCAAAGATAAATATGTTCATATGCACTTTTTTTTTTATATATATTTATATATTTATTAAAAAAATTCACCTAAATAAATTGTTTCACCTTTAAAATTATGCAAATGTATTGTTTCCAAAACAAAGACACAAATGCATTGTTTTATATATCTATGGAAACCGCTACTACCAATAGCAATTTCTATAGATATATAAAACAATGTATCTGCGTCTTCGTTTTAGAAACAATGCATTTACGTAATTTTAAAAGTGAAATAATTTATTTAAGTGAATTGCCCTATTTATTATCTTATCCTTATGACCTTATTTATAATGAGGATTTACCTATTTACTTTATAAGCCTTTTATTTTTTTTTCTCTGAAAAATGTATTTATATATACACTTAAATTCAAATTATATTCATATCATTTAAATAAATTACATTTTTTATATTTATTTATAAAGATTAATTTTTATCGTTCTAATTTTTAAATTATAAAAGTCTATCATAAAATAAGAATGTGTTGCAATTTACAATGTGTTATGGATTAATTTTTTTTATCTCAGTAGAATTTTTATTTAATGAATAAAAAAATTTAGATCCACAGTGAATCTCATAAAAAAAAAGGTGTAATATACAATTCTTTAATCAGTTACCTCAGTTCCACGCAGTGACAACTTTTAAAATCAACACCATTTAGAACCCTTTTTTCCATTTAAAGATGTGTTCTTTGTTTTACATAAGATCATAACCTCGAAAAAATGAATTTTATTAAGCTCTTGTATACTGTAAACTATCAGAGATTTTTTCAAATTCAGACAATTTCATATCATTATTGTTATGGGTCATTGGGTGGCCTTTGTTAGATGACACCTTCTCCCATTTTAGAGATTATTAATTCAGGTTGACAGAATTTCTTCACACTAGTTTCCTTCAACTTTTCTTCACTCTATTTTAACTCTCAAGATTTTTCTACATCCATGCTACTTCCTAGTCAGTTATTTTAGGAATATTTTTTTCTTAACACCTTGACAATCATATCTTCCACTAGAAAAACAAAACATTTTCTGGTCCTTACCTGTACCTTTTTTCAAACTTGCTCCAACATTACTCTCCTGAACCTTCACTACAAAAAAAAAACGTTGAATACCGTTGGAATTACCGTAAAAAATAAATAAAATTTGACGAAATAAATCTCGTCGGTAACATATTACCGGTGGATTTTTTGCGTTCGACAGTAATTTTTGTCGGATGTAGCGAAGGAATATAGATAGTAAAAAAATAGAATCTGTTGAATATTACGTCGGACATTTTCTAATGGTAACATTGGCGCCATATCATACGTCCCGGCGCCATTTTATCGGTGGATTAATCTGACAGTAATACCGACAGATTTTTTTTATATTTTTTGTAAAAATGACTGGATGTTACCATCAGTATATTCCGACAGTAATTCCGATGGTTGTCTTTTTTATTTTTTTAATAATCTTTTTTCGTCTATCTATAATGTAGTATGATAATTAATAATTGAAACAGTGCTTTAAACCTAATCTGAAATATCAAACAGACAAAGTAAAAATACGAAATGATGGTAATTGAAATATCTGAAACAATGCTGATTATATTACATTCTTCTCAAAGTTTGATAAAGAAATACATATCATAAAACTATTATCCCTATTCAAATTCATAATCTTCTACCTCTGGTTCACCATTCTCCTCTTTTGAGGTAGTTTCCTGATCATCGACCCCGTCTTCTTCTTGAAGATCGTCATTCTTAGGTGGAAGTGCGTCGTTATTTATTTCAAGGTCAATGATGTCATCATCCGTAACAGCTGACCTAAGGGTGATCCGCTCACCCGTATCAACCACCATTTTTAAAGGAATTAGGTCATCAATTTGGTAAGGTTTCTGACCTCTGTCCTATCATTAGACTCGATGCGGTCTATTAGCTCAGTCTTAACTATAACCACTCAACTAGACTTGCATGAACCCGAATAAGGCAAATTATATACATTTCGTGGATTTTGAGGTAGAATAAAATTATTGTAGTACCTATATTTTCTGGTTACATTAACTTCAGTGATATCGTAGTTCTTGTGCTTTTGTGTTCCTTATCGCGCACTTAGATCATTCTATTCACATTTAAATACGCACACTTTGTACGTAGTGCGAAGAAATACTCTAATTCAATTATATTGTGCAACACACCAAACCAATCAGAATGACCCTGCCTAAATTCTCACAAATCCACATTCCGATGTTGTCTGTTTTCTTTTAAATTGACCACTGTAAGGTATGGAACCGATATCCATTAACATTGTATATTGGTAGCTAGTTTTCTTATTCATTGGGTTCCAACTAAGTGCAACTAGTTTCAAATCTGTTATGTTAGTTAGATGCACGACGATGCATTCTTAAAACTAACATAAAAAATTGTTCAATGAGGTATCAGGATTTGCCTCTTGAAATAACCTATATGATAGAATAGGATAAAGAAATTTTGATTAGATTAAGAAGTTAGAATCTTACTTATTGCAATATTTACAGACTTAAAAAACTCACATGAGGTAGGATAAAATCTGGTCACAGTTAAGCAACACATACATATGTGCGGCATCGATTTTCTTCTGCTCTAACTAGTAGTCACTGTCCGCACCCATTGCAGCTCCTTTTGGACCAAAGATTGAGTATGTTGTTCCACTTGACGAGGATTCTCTCCTATCATCGTTTCTTTCAACCCTTGTTTTACGTGACTCAACATGAGACTGAAAATAGAATGAGCAAAATATGGATGTTTCTTTATCTAGGAATGCTTTGTAGATGCTGCCTTCATTCCGAGCTTTGTTTTTCACGGTGCACTTGAAAGAACTAATCATCCTTTAAAATGGATACATCCGCCGAAATTGGACTAGCCCACATAATATTGCTTTGTATGGTAGGTGGATTACTAAGCGTTCCATAACGTCAAAAATGGATGGAGAGAATATCCTCTCTAACTTACAAAGTATGATGTGAATGTTCTTGTCCATGATTGTGAGATCATTAATGCTACATTTTGTAGCACATAACTCCCTAAAAAACTCACTTATTTCTGCGACGGGTTTTCAGATGTTGGTTGAAAGTTCTCTGAATGCGACAGGAAGCAAAGACTCCATGACGACGTGATAATCATGACTTTTTAACCCAACAAGTCTAC
The DNA here is from genome assembly GCF_059453495.1 of Arachis ipaensis. Classification (NCBI taxonomy): domain Eukaryota; kingdom Viridiplantae; phylum Streptophyta; class Magnoliopsida; order Fabales; family Fabaceae; genus Arachis; species Arachis ipaensis. The sequence goes on along the minus strand of NC_142440.1, from coordinate 139,624,723 downwards.
CTTGTGACATGTTTGCACACCTGCTCAAGTTAAAGGCGTAACCATTAGAAAACCTTAATCCTCTAATCTACTTACAAATATTTTGTTTCTGGTCCTTCGTTAGAGCGAACACCGCCTTTGGTTTATCCCATTGCCCGTTATCAAGTCTCTTTAAGTTTAGATCTAGTCGCGTGCAAATGTCCACCTAGTCTAACTGTGCCTTATCGTTATCCTTTGTTCACTCATTGTCCATTACTATGTGCATGATATTATCAACACACGTTTTTTCAATGTGCATCACATCAAGAGAATGTCAAACCAAGTTGTCTTTTCAATAAGGCAACTTCCAAAATATACTTTGTTTAGTCCAATTATGCTTGCTCCCTACCATATCCTGGAGGTCTCATACCTACCTTGTTATCGATGATTTTTAGGATTCTACTAACACGATGTCAAACTTGCCCACCACCCAACCTCACGGGTACCTTTTATTATTCAGTTGTATTCTTTTTGAACGAGTCATTGTTGCACCGAAAATGATGATCCATGTCAAAGAATCTTCGATGACAATCAAACTACAAATTCTTACCGCCATTCGTCAACCAAAATGCTTTTGTATCCTCCATACAAATGGGACATGCATTCTGTCTTGAGTAGACCAACCTGATAACATCCCGTATGCAGAAAAGTCGTTAATGATCCACATCAACACTGCATACAGTGGAAAGTTTTCTACACTATGGATCCACAACTCCTTTAACACATTCACCAAGACCTGCAAGAAGACATCTATTTTGGTCTTTGGATTACTAGGACCAAGTATGTTGCAAGTTAGGAACATGTATGGGTCCTTCATGCATGTTTCGGAACTCGGGTTATAAGGTGTCACGACTACAGATCAACAAGAGTATGCATTAATGAAATTGAAATTCGGTGCGAATCCGTCAGAGCACAAAGCTAGTCTAACGTTTCTCGGCTCGCTCGCAAGTATGGGATGGACCCTATCAAAATGCGTCCAGGTTCTCCGTGTAACGGATGCGTCATGATTTCATCATCTCTCTTGTTGTTACTATGCTAGGTCATGTGAGGGGCCAAACTCATCGATGCATACAATCGTTTCATGTGCAACCATTTCATTAGAAATCTCTTTAAACCGGCGTTTATCAATCTGTTCTCTCTCGATATGGAACCTTGATGATCTATAGAATCTGCATTCAGTTAGGTATGCATCCCTCTTGTAATAGATCATACAACCATTCAAACAATAATCAATTTTTACCAAATTTAGACCAAATTTTAAAACTAGCTTCTTTGTTTCGTAGTGGTTTCAAGGAATTCTAATGGTCCCGACAGGTACCAGTTCGTTGCAAAAGGTGGCCCACTTATCAAAAGACTCTTGGGTATGATTTGACTCCGACTTAATACTTATCATTTTAACACATGTAGACAACTTCGAATGAACGTACCCCTTGAATAAAGGTTTCGCGACAGATTCTAACAAATGATAAAATCTCTTTGCCTCCGGGGTTAGGCTCTTGTTAAGCCTTTTTCAATTTCGTAACATCTGTTGCATCAAACACCATCTCGTTGTATCTCGCTTGGTTGCCATCCTAATTTATTTCTTTCATGTTTAGTTCTCTCACCACCCAAACCCTCGTTAATCAACAATCGGAGCTATTCAAATTCGAGACAAACCGGTTAATTTCCTGCTCGTCTACTTCTCTGTATTCCATCCACATCTAGTACCCATCCTTGAACCTGTTATGGTAGAGGTGAAGCGTTATATCCCCAGATCTTAACCACTTAGTCAGCCGACACTTTTTACACGAACACCTAGATACCCTTTCAAACCTAAACGGTTCCATGTTGAAGACAGGTGCAACAAACGCGTTAACCCCCTCAAAGAATTTAAGTTTTAATTCCCTCGTCCACTGTTATCCCTATCATATATCCATAGACGATGATTTGGAATCATATTGAAACACACACCCTATCATTCAATGAACAACATAAATGACTAAATTTGTTAGAAAATTCGGCATAGTATACCCTATAATTAAAATCTTTCGTCAAATATAATTATTATTTTCTGACAAACCAAACATATTTTAAAATAAATTAAACGAAATTTTGGCAAAATTTTTCTTTAATTCAGAGACATCCATCAAATAAATATAACAATTTTCACAGGAAAAACAGTTGCAAGTATAAATTAGAACAAACACAAATTCAATAACACATTAAATCTTAACCGTTCTAGTGTACAATCCCTTATAACTCCACAATTTTTCAATAAACAAGGGTTTTAAAAAGGCGCCTCTACGCGAACTTCTGCCACTTCCGTCCTAAAACACTATCCTAGAAAAAGTAAGTCCAACATAAAATTTAAACAATTGATTTAGTTAGAGATAAAAAACCTACTTGAAACACGGATGCACAGAATATGGAAGAAGTGAAATCCAATTGATCTCAAAAAAATAACATCGTTCTAATAAAAAAAATTATTAAACTCACAAGGTGAAACTAATTAATTCAACAAACTACACAAAGTGTTCCAACAATATCAAGATCTCTTAGTCTCATCCTGCTTAAGCTACCTTAACTTAATTTAACTTCTATTTACATTAAATTAATATAACAAATCCTAATCACAAACTTCATTACCTTAAATTAATTAATAATTTAATAATAAAATACATATCAAAACCTTAAACTCACAAAAAAATAAAAAAAAAAACTAAAAACTATAAACCAAACCCTAATCACAAACTTTATTACCCTAATTTAATCAATAATCTGGTAAAATACCTAACAAAACTCTAAACTCACAAAATAATGAAAAAAAATCCTAAAAAAACTATACTGAATCCTAATCACAAACTTTATTACACTAATTTAATAAATAATTTCATAAACTACTTAATAAAAAATCCTAAACTCACATAAAAATTTTAAAAAATAAAAAAATATGCCAAAATTATCTCTTATTGTAGCTACAGGATGGTGGAAGCATAGTGGTAACAGGGGGTAGCAGTGACGGCGACAATGCCACTATCACCGACGGTAGTGACCACGAACGCAAACAGCGATAGCGTTCCTAACAGTTCTGGCAATGACCAACAGCTCCAGCGGCGGCAGCAGCGAAGGCTCAAGCGGGTGGCGGCAGCGCCGATAGCTTCAGGGCCAATGTGAGAACATGAGAGGAGGGAGAGAGAGAGAAGAGAAAGAGAGAGAGTTCGCAGAAGTGAGAGGAAGGGGTTCGCATTTGAATTTTATCCCAATATTGCCGTTGGATTTATCGGCGGAACATTCCGATAATAAATTGCGTAAACACAACATTTAACTAAAGCGAGTTACCGTCGGCAAAATCCGACAGTAAATCAGCCGATAAAGTTGGCACCACTAAAATAATAATTCGCGTCACTTATCACGAGTTAAACCCCAAAATGGTCCCTGAGATTGGCGTTGTGCACTAAAATCGTCCCTGAGATTTTAATTGCACCAATTACGTCCCTGAGATTGAAAAAAGTGCACCATATTAGTCCCTGACCTATTTTCCATTAACGACGTGATGACATGGTATGATGACGTGGATTGTAAGTGACACGTGTCACTTCATGATTTGGCCACATGTAATGGTATGATGATGTGGTGACCAGTGACACATGGCATGCTGACGTGGATGGTTGTGCCATGTGTCACAATGTTATTTGGCCACGTGTCCGTTTGTGCCACGTGTCGCAATAGTATTCGTCCACGTGTCATCCATTATGTCATCATTATATATGCACCAAATTAGTCCCTCACTTTGCATTAAGTGATTCATTTTAGTCCTTGAAATTGAATGTCGTGCACTAAACTAGTCTCTTTACCAGTTTTTTCTCAATTTTTTCTATAAATTCAAAATTTTCAATATTTTTGAATGTATTAATTTCAGTTCTATTTTTTCACATGTTCTTCAAATAAAAGTATTTTTATAAAATATTTTTTCTCTTGCGAATACCCTAACCGTCGACTTAGAGTTGACGTGAAGGCTTTTCAAGCACCTTCACTACCATCTCCGACCTCTTTCAGGACTTTTATAAAATATTTTTTCTTGCGGATATCCCTAATAACCGCCGTCTTGGAGTTGATGTGAAGACATTTTAAGCTTCTCTCATTACCATCTCCGACCTCTTTCGTCTAGACTGCAGAGGTCAAAGATGGTAGTGAGGGTGCTTGAAGTGCCTTCAATCTAGCTCATTTACTCATAACAAAAACATGTATTTCATAAGACAAAAAACGTTTATTTTAATTATTAATTTATTGTTAAAAATACATATTTTTTATGAAAAAAATGTGTCTAATCAATCATATAATTATTTTTTTATAATAACATACTTATATATTACAAAATTTACCAATGTTAAATTATTAAAAAAATTATATAATTAAAATTAAAATCTTAAAAATTTTTATGAAAGCACTTGTATTTAAACGATATATGAAAAAATAGAATTGAAATTAGTGTATCCAATATATTAAAATTTTAAATTTAAAAAAAATGAGAAAAAACTGGTGAAGGGACTAGTTTGGTGCACGACATTCAATTTCAATGACTAAAATGAGTCACTTAATGCAAAGTGAGGGACTAATTTGGTGCATATACAACGATAACATAATGGATGACACGTGGACGAATACTGTTGCGACACGTGTCACAAACGGACACGTGGCCAAATAACATTGTGACACATAGCACAACCATCCACGTCAGCATGCCACGTGTCACTGGTCACCACATCATCATACCATTACATGTGACTAAATCATGAAGTAACACGTGTCACTTACAATCCACGTCATCATGTCGTTAATGGAAAATAGATAAGGGACTAATATGGTGCATTTTTTTCAATCTCAACGACGTAATTGGTGCAATTGAAATTTCAGGAACGATTTTAGTGCACGACGCCAATATCAAAGACTATTTTAGAATTTAACTCCATTTATCACTGTCAAATTTAAAGTTGAAACATAAAATCCGACAGTAATCATTTCAAAAAATCAAATTTAATTCGTATCAAATACAAAAATCAATACTAAATCCGACGATATTAAATGTGTTTTTTGTAGTGCTTGTAAACAATTTTTTTTCAAAGAACCACTCCTAAAAATAGATACTTTTCTTTTTCCTTCATCCTTACAACCAATATGCTCTGCACCTCCTCCACCGCTATCTTATCTCCCTCTCCTTTAGTCGTAAATCATTGAGAGACCTGCCAATTCTTTTAGTAGGTTGACTGGTGTCGGAATTTTTAGTTTGAACCTTCCACCAGTTTCATTACTAGCCGTATTAGAATTAAGATTCTCTTATTGATTATCTTCTCTCCTTCCCACTTGGTCAGCTCGCAGCCCCCCTTTCTCTTCTTTCACATTGTCATTCATAGCATCTTGTAACTGATTTTTGCAGATTTTTATTCGTGACCTATGAATTTACAATAATTACAAAAGTTGCTGATTTTCTCATATTTCAACTTTACCTCTATCACCTTTTGATCCGGACAAGCTATTTTAACAACACCATATTTTTATGGACTATTGAGTGAGGGGGTTGTGCCTTTTTTATGTTTTATTTTTAATTTCTTATTACTATAGTAGAAATGTGATTTTGACCGGTCAAACTGCAACACCTAACAATAAAATGGCGTAAATTACATTCGATATTAAAAAGGGGTTGATGTTTAATTTACTGAAGGAGAGATTATTTCAATAAATACACTAAAAATATCTTTTTTTTAAGACGTTTATATATATCATAATATTATTAAATATTTTTATTAAATTGGTTAATAATTTATTTTTTAATAAATCAAAACAAAATCAGTTTATTATAGCAACAATAATAAATTTAATTGTCCGCACTATAATTATTAGATCCGATTTGATCCGATCGATTTACACAATCTAAATCAAATTATACTTAAATTTCTTGATAAAAAGATAAATATATCCTTGATTTTTGTTTTAAAAAAAAATGATCCAGTGGGTTATGTAAATTGGTCAGTTCGACCGAATTTAATAACAATTGAGCTTATTGTTATTATTATAAAAAAAAAATCAGTTTTACCCTAGTTTGTTAAAAAATTTTAAAAATAACGGATTCATTAATACGTTCAATAATAATACGACACATAAATGTTTTTACAAAAAGACGTTTTACGCATCTTTATGGGATTATCCTCTTCTATTGAAATTACATATTCTTTAAGAATAGAGAAAATTTCACTCTCCTTCCCTACGAGATGATAAAATGACACTCCCCTCCCTTCTATTTTATAAATGTATATTCTCCTCCCTTCTAACTTTTAAAAAAACCTCCTCTTTAATTCATTTTAAACATTTTGTGTTAATTAATGTTAACTTTATCTATTTTTTAAGAAAAAATAAATTATTTTTTAAAAAAATACCCATTAACAAAAATTTTATTTTTTATCATTAAATTTTTCTTATTAAAATATCTTTTAATAAATTATTCTTTTATTGATTAAATTATTTTTTAAAAAAAATTAATAATTATATTATTTTTTCTAAAATACCCTTCAATAATTTTTTAATTATTAAATTATAATTTTAACAAAATTTTCGTTAACAATTTTTTTATATTTTACTATTAATTTTTCGATATCTATATATATTATTTTAACATTAAATAAAAAAATTTAGTAAGATTATTTTTCAATATTAATTGTTATACATATTAACAGTGGTAAAATTTTTTTATTTAATATTAAAATAATAAATATTGATATAAAAAAATTAATAGTAAAATATAAAAATAATTGTTAACAAAAATTTTGATAAAATCATAATTTAATAATTAAAAAATATTGAAGGATAGGTATCTTAGAAAAAAATAATTTATTAAAAGATATTTTGGTAAGAAAAATTTAATGATAAAAGATAAAATTTTTGTTAATGGATAATTTTTCAAAAAATTATTTATTTATTCTTAGAAAATGGATAAAGTTAATATTAGTTAACACAAAAAATTTAAAATGAATTAAAGAAGAGGTTTTTTAAAAGTTAGAAGGAAGAAAAATGTATATTTATAAAATAGAAGAGAGGGGAGTATTATTTTATCATCTCATAGGGGAGGGGAATGAAATTTTCTCTTAAGAATATCTTCTTTAAGAATATATATATATATGTGTGTGTGTGTGTGTTTGAGTTTAATTAATATAAAAATATAAAAATATTGTTTTTTATCAGATTTATGTAATTGATATCTTTTAACTGTGTAATCAAGTAGGAATATGAAAGTAAGTGTTTTTGTTATCATAGTAATTCGATATATATTAAAAAAAAAAAAGCTGAAACTTATTTTATTTATTTTTTATTAATTCTAATAATAATTAATGAATATTAAATATTTAAATTAAAATAATAATTCATATAAATTAGAGATTCTAATTACTTTTTATATTAATTAATGTTCTCATTTGATTTTCAATATTTCAATGATTAAACATGCTCGTGATGATCATGGTCCATCTTAGAAGGTAGGAGTGTTGTTGCTCTTTGAATGTGGTGGAAGGAAGAACATGCCTCTCACTTCTTCTTTACAGAAGTATTTAGTTTGTGATTTGAGAGAACTCCACTTCTTTGTATTGGACTACGGATCTACTTGTCCTAGTGTGGGGGCAATTGTCCCGTTGAATTTTTAAAAAATTAATAATAAGTATATGTGTATAGATAATTATTCCTGTTATAATAATTTATTTGTCCTCATACTTAAAAAAAAAATAATGTGTAAGAAATCTTTATATTATTAGATATTAATATAATGTTAAAAATTATTGTACCATATAAATTTAAACAAATAATAACTAAAAATAATCTAATTATTTAATTACCTAAAGTTAAGCTTAATTTTTTAAATATAAATGAGATTATTAATATTAATATTTTTATAATATATATCATTTATTTACTTTTTATTGTCTTGTTCAATTTAATTTTGTTTATACATTTAATATTACTTTCATAAAAAAATTTTTTATTGTAATATTATAAAATATCAACTTTGTAATTAAATATCAAAAAATTAATTGAATCTTTGCTTGATGAAAAAAAAAAGATATCATTTTATCTATACGTACATATAAAGAGAATTGTGATGGTTTAATTTAAATTTTTATTTTTCTCATAAATTTGTTGTCTCTCTCTCACATAATTTTAGTCAAAATTCAGACACTAAAATAAAAATTAATAAAAATTTTACATTAGTTCATTCGAGTTATACTCTTTATAAATTTTTTAGTTATTGAGTTATTATTCTTTTTTGTATCATATAAAAAATAATCAATAAAAATATAATTTAACAGATATTAAATGCTTGACTAAGCGCTAGTATTAATAATAAATGTACTACTCATACAATATTACCAAAATATTGAAATAAAAATATTTTTAAATTAATATATTTTTAAATGTGTTAATTGCATTTATTTATTAAAAACTTAATTAATTAATATACTCTAAAATTTAAAGATCTAAATATATTAATGTTAATAATTTTTATTATTTTACTATGTTATTTTGCCCCCACTTCAAAAATTTTGTAGATGTATCACTGGACTAACTCAACATTGAAAGAACTCCAACCATTGTATGTTTAATTTTATTATTGATTTAAATACAAGACAAATGTAAAGAGAGAAACTGTTAATTATCTATTTTTTTAAAAGAATATATTTTATACACTAACAATAAAAAAGTTAAATATCAATTTTTGTATAGAGTTAATAAGAATAATTATTGAGAGTTCTATTTCATTCTCTAATTATCTTTTTTTATATTTAAATAAATATGTTATTTTTTAAAACATAAAAAATAAAAAATAAAAACTCTTCTATTTAAAAATAAAAAAATAAATTAGGAATATCAACCATACTCACCCCCTCAATATCTAAATTATAACAATAATGATAAGCCCTAATTAATAGTGAATATGATCATGATTGCGATTGAAAGAAGGTGGAGTGTAAAAGAGTTGGAGTAGTAGGTAAAGGACATGCATAAGGGACAATTCAAAAGAAAGAAACAATTTGACCAAAAAAAGAAAAAAAAAGAAGAAGAAAGAAACGATACTCAAATCTTATAGGTACCCATCATCGGCCAGCAAATACCAAAGAGAAGCCAACCCTAAAATAAAGTTTGGTGGTTGGGGCATATATAATATTTAGTATATTGATATCTACTATTCAATTTTTATAGTATCTACTTAATTGGCATATAATGCCAGCTACGGATAAAGTTTATACTAACATTATTTAATTTTGTTTTATAGAAGAAATTTAGTAGAATTTTGTCAACAGGTTCGTTAACAAAGCAACCATTTTTTATTGGCAGAGTAATTAACTCATTCGCCTATTTAAATTAATAATAAAAATTTAAATTCTATCATATATATAATAATTTATTAACCAATAATAAATATTTAAATTAAATTCAAATCTATAATAAATTAATCGTTATCTTATCAAAACTAAAAAATACCATAAACAATCAAGCTTCATAATACTTCTAAAAATACTTTAGTTTAATATTTAATTTTTCAACCCAGTATCTCTTAATCCTTCTTTATTTTATACAATGGGTACTTTTCATCATACATCATCGATTAAAACAAAATATTCTTAATTATTTCTAAATCTTAAATTCATAATCTTTAACTAAAATATAAAATATTTATTATATCAACTAATTTCATATTTATTATTATATACATTTAATAGATAAAAAATAGTCATATTACGTATATATTAAAATTAGTTACTAAAATTAATTATTATTTATTAGTATAAATTATATATTATTAAAAATAAGTTAAACAATATATATATTTATATATAAATATATAATGCTTGATTTTAATAATTAATTTTAGTGTATAAATAATATTTTTAAAAAAAATTAACATTAATACAGCATGCAAACAAGCTTAGAGGCTATATACCTATGAAGAGAATCGCCAAGGATAACAACCTCTAACAGAATAGAAAAGGTATAACAACTATAACTATAAAAACAGAAGCAACAAACTGTCATAAATCATAACAAAGTTATCACATACAATAACCATTTTTTCATTTCATTTCATTTATTTATTTATTAACCATTACCGCAGTTCTGCCTCAGCTCATCAATCATCGTCACTGTTTGTCTGTTTTGTTCATATATGTCTCCATACGGTTCATTCAAGTTACTCAATAACGCTAACACTTATATATTGCAACTACGGTACTTTTAAATGAGTTTAACACGTCATTCAATTAACTTGATTCACAAAAATACTAATTGAATAAAAAAAATCAGCTATAAAATCATTCATTAATTATATTTTGGACTTAACAAAGTTTTAATTTTTCTTTTTTCAAAAAAAGTTGTTTTTTTAATCTTTTGAATATATTTCAAAAGTCGTAATAGTTTTATTTGGTAAAATAAAATAACTCTTAAGTTTTATTAAATGCAAGCTACAACATTAGTATTTAGTAAAATAAAAATAGTATGTACACACACAAAATTAACTATAAATTTGTATATAAATACATGTATTGTTTAGTTTATTTTTAAAATATATTTTATATTTTAATATGTATTATATATGAGTAGTTAATTAATTAATAATTAATTTTAAAAAAGTATAGGAAACTAATATACTATCTGCCAATTTATTGTCAACAATAATTAATTATTATATTTTAAACACGTGTATAAATAGACACATCCAGAAAATACATATATAAAGACACTTCTATTAAACACCGCCATAAAAAAGACATTTTTATTAGACACATCCACAAAACACTTCCATTAAACACAATCATAAACAAAAATTGGCAGAAGTTGGCAAAAATACTGATGGTAACATAGCAGAATTGATTAATTTTTGGTATACTACACATAGCATGATTGTTAATAAAATTATTTTAAAAATTCCAATGAGACATATATATAGAAAAAAGTATTTTTAACTTTTTATTCTTAATATATAAAATTATATTAAATTTTTTAATTTTTAAAGAGTATAATATAATCTTAAAATGTATAGATACTTTCAAAAATATTTTTTATTTTCTCAACATAAAGTAAAATGTTTATTCTTATAAAAGTATAAAGAGTAAAGTATCGTTTTTTGTAAGGTCCCACATCGGTTGAGGAGGGGAACGAAGCATGCCTTATAAAGGTGTGGATACATCTCCCTACCATGACGCGTTTTGACGAGTGAGTGTGGGGGCTTCGGCTATCATCCCTATCGTCAAAGGCAAAACTGTGAGGCTTTGTGTGCCAAAGCCAAAAAATATCGTGCTAGCGGGTGGTTTGAGCTGTTACATTTTTGTCCTCAACATTTGGAGTAAGTCCCAAAGTTGTCCCTAACGTTTAAATCGTCCTATTTAAGTCCTTAATGTTTCAAAATTGATTCAATGTTATCCTACTATTAAGGATTAGAATTGATGGTGGGACAAAATTGAGACAATTTTGAAACGTCAAGGATTTAAGACGAAAACGTTGAGGACAAAAACGATACATAGAAATAAATTTTAATTTTATCCTTCAATAATATCAATTTTTTACGGTACATGGTTATTTAATTATTTTTAATCACATCTAAGTAAATTACTCTTAATCACATTGTTTTCATTCTAAATAAATTTATTTTTTTATAATTTTACTCTTAAAAATTTTTACTCATCATAAAATGTTTGTAAAATGACTAGTACATAAACTTGCGAAAAAAATGATACATATACAATAAAGTATAAATTAAACCTTTTGTCTCTAATGTATCAAAATTCTTTAATGCTTAATTTAGTTAAATTTTATTTTTAATTTTATTCTTCAATAATATCAAATTTTTACGGTAGATAATTATTCAATTTTTTTTAATTTTATTTTTAATCACATTATTTTTTTCTAAGTGAATTTTTTTATTAAGAGCAAAATTAAAAAATAAATTAAGTAATTATTTGTCGTAAAAAAATTGAAATTATTAAAAAAAGATTAAAATTTATTAAAAATTAAAATTATTGAAATTATTGAAGAAAAGTTGTTTTTAACTCTTTAATATACTTTAATCTTTTCTTTAATAATTTTAATTTGGAAAATTATAAAAAAAATTATTTATTTATTTATTTATTTTATCGAAGATAGGGAGATCTGAATCCGCAACCTCTTAAATGAGTATGGGGAGACTATGCCATTTGAGATATAGTTCATTGGCAAAAAAAAAATTCTTTAGAATGAAAGTAATGTGATTAAATGTAATTTACTTGGATGTAATTAAAAAATAATTGAATAATTATGTACCGTAAAAAATTAATAATATTGAAGGATAAAATTAAAATTTATTTTTATGTATCGTTTTTGTTTCCAATGTTTTTGTCCTATTTAATTAAGTCCCTAACGTTTCAAAATCGTTTCAATTTGTCCCATTGTAAATTCTGTTAACAGATCCCTAACGACAGGACAATGAACATTGAGCCAATTTTAAAATGTTAGGGACTTAAATATGACGATTTAAACGTTAGGGACAACTTTTGAGACTTACCCAAATATTAAAGACAAAAATATACTTTACTCAACGTATAAATATCTCTCTAATAAATTTTTATCAAATCCACCTTTAATAGAATGAGAAAAAAATAAATCAATATTTTATTCAATGTTTTTAAATTGAAATGCTATACGTCTATACGTGCAAGCATTTTTTAGTCAAATTCAATTAAATTGGCACAAATCTAACAAAAAAATATGTGTACATGTATTATTATTTTTCTTTTTTCTGTGCTTTTTTAGCACCAAAATTTTTCTTGAAAAGTATAAAAATTTATTAACATATTTTTATTCATAGCACAAAAATTTTTATAGATAGCAAAAATTTTATTAATATACCATAGAATTTTTACACATAACACATAAATGGTTATTCATAGCACAAAAATTTTTATACATAATATATAAATTTTTGTTACAAATATATTTTATTTTTATTGACATGGTGCTTAAAAAATTTATGTGTCTTTGATCAAACATTTTTGTGATATATATATATATATATATATATATATATATATATATTTGTTGGTTGGGTGCTAATATTTTTGACATATAGTCTTTAAAAATTTTTATATTGTACACCAAATTTAATGTGCTATGTACCGACATTTTTATATTATATGTTTTTTGTTAGTTGGGTGTTAATATTCTAGACATGTAATCTTTTAAATTTATGCTATATACCAAAATTTTTGAGTTGTGCATCATAATTGAAATAAAAATTTCTATGCACTATTTTTCTAAAAATATATATAAAGGAAGAAAAATATAAAAAAGACGTCAATGATGATGTTGACAATGAAGGAGGATGACGAAGAAAAAGATTAAAAAAAAAAAAGAGGAAGAGAAAAGGCGAGAACGAGCAGAAGAAGCTTAAAGTTATTAAAGATAATGACAATACTATTAAAAAAGAAAAAAAAGAAAAGAAAAGAAGACTACGTTAAAAAAAATTTGTGTTTCACTTGGTTAAAACTTAATCAGTAAAATTGCTTGACCGCGTAATTTTATTGGTTTCTACTTTTTAAATATATAAATTTTAAAAAGAATAATTTTCTAAAAATTTTTTTAATTATTATTTCAACCCCATCAATGAAGCTATATTTATGAGGCCGCAAATTACACACACTGAATTACTGAAATCAGATTCAGGTCATCAGGTGTGTGTATATTACTTATTTTAGTATTTTAGTTTCTTATTGTAGTGGTGAACGTTTCCGTCAAGAAAAAGAAGGAATATTTCACCACTAAAAAATAACCATACATAATAAAATGAAGGACGATGAAAACCTACACCGCACAAGATGTCAAGATCGGATTATGCATCAGTTCCTCACCAATTAGTTATATCCAATCTCACCAAAAACAGAAAAAAAAATAAAAAAGAGATTAGTTATATCCATTGGCGTACACCACGCCACGTATATATAACTAATATTCCTTCAAAAGCGAGCGTTGTATTTATTATTATTATTATTATTTTAAAGTAATTTTTAACCCGATAGATTAAATTTTTTTTATTACAAATTTAAATTTTATTTAAAAATATATTATTAATCAATAAATTATTATATATATAAAAGATATTTAAAATTGTTTATTTATATAAAAATAAACTAATTATTTGATATCCCTTTATCCAGCATCTAATTCTTTTTTTTTTACCAAAGATATGAGACTCGAACCCGTAACCTCTTAATTGAGTATGAGAAGACTATGCCATTTGAGCTATTACTCATTGGCATCTAGCATCTAATTCATTTCATTAAAAAAAATCCTATATAATTTTTCCGGAAAAAAAAATCATATAAAATGAGGAGTTTAATAAAAAAGTAATGTTATTCGTCAACACAATTTATTGTTTTTTTTATCGGTAATTAGTCGATAATATTTAAAAATATTGACTAAAAATACAATATTAAACTATTAAACTAAAAATACTAGACTGCTAAAAATACTAGTCAATATAAATTAAAATTACTGATTTTCATATTTTTATCATTTAAAAATACTTAATCCAAATTCTTCATTACTTGTTCAGAGAGCTAAATTAAGCTAGCCATCACGGCATGCAGATTAAATATACAAAAATAATATCGATCACTTTCGTTTGATGCATGCAGATTAATAATTTGGTAGATAGAATTTGTCTAGAGTGGGTCTTCTCTAAGGGGTTTTGGACTTTTTAACACATTTGAATTTGGCCTTTGGCTCTTGCAAATTGCAAATTACAATGCATTCATTTGATATTTGCCTCCTTTAGCATCAACAAATAATTTCTAATTGCATCTCTTGTCCTTGTTAATGTGATCATGGCGTGTGAAGCCATGACTCATGAGCAATTATTACTAATCACAGATTAGCAAAGTAATTAATAGTATATAATAATTATTGAGTCTTGACTCTTTGAGAGATGAACCAATTGCAATCTTGCTCAGGGTCTTCGAAAGGGTGCAATATTAACAATACGTCATTTTTTTGCTCTAAAATATCATAAGTCAAATAAAAAACAATTTACAAAATTAAGGTATATTAAAGATATAATGAGTAAGTAGCTAGAACTATATTTTAAAGAATTTCTCAAACTAAAGATGAACTCATCATCAGATCCTTCTGACTTTAATTTATATGAAGCCGCATCTAGTTTTTAATTAGTTTCTCAAGCAAAATGGGCATGCCCAAATGCATCATCTTTTGCTTAAGAAGTTCAAGAATATTGCATATAATGCTCAAAATTATATATGTTATTTTACACATTTTTAAATAAAATAATCAATTATTAAGATAAAAAAAATTGAAAAAGTAGAATCTAATTTTTTTTTTTTTTGTGAATACTAAATCTGTATATTCTTGTATAGTAGTTGATTAACAACTGATGTTTATATTCGTATAACCAGCCATTATTATAATAAGCAAGTTATACTATATATATTACTAATTTTCAACATAAAATAATCCAAAATGAGTAAATATTGTTGAAGTTATTAGTTTTGAAAAAAGTTTTGGAGCTAGTAATTTTTGGGTAATATTAGGGAGACAAAAAAAAAAAAAAACAGCCAGAACTTGCCTTATTTAGTATTAATTAATTATCGTAACAATTAATGAATGCTAAATAATGCAAGTTATGGCTGTTTTTGGCTGATTTTCTTTGGTTACCAAACATTTTCGATTTTTATTTATTTATATTAGCCAGCACTGTATTTATACTAGCACTTTGTTGGTGTATTTAGCTTTTAATTTCTTTTGACATCGATAAATTTATTAGCTAATTAACTGCGGACTGAAAATAATAAATTATACTGATCTTGTAGTATTGTTATTTAGTTTTTATCATTAACATAAACCTGGCCTATGTCATCAATGACTAACTGAACAATACAACTTGATTTATTTATTAAAACGCAATGGAAAAAACTTTGTTCCAAGTTCCGTTAAAACAAGAAAAATATGAAGGAGAAAACAAGCACATAATAGGGAGAAAAGAAAAATTAATACATAGTGACACAACTTGTGCCACTCATGCAGCTTTGGATGCTTGCAATGAATATGTATGCATGGCAAAAAAGTGTACCTTCCTATTTGTTTATTATTTCCAAAAGCCCAATGGAATCAGATAAAACATAAGTTATCACAGCTTAATTTCTTGTAGACAGTGATACCATTTTTTAATAAATTAGTTGCATATATATGATATAAACAATATAATACGTACAACATATTATAATCCATTATATAACTCTATATATATGACCTGTCCAATGTTGTTTCAATAAGTAAATGAACCCTCCTATTATAGTTGGGACCACAACAATGGCATCTTAGCTAGCTCTTGAACCTGAAAATTTATTTTATATATCCTCCAATGTTGCATTCCCCTCCCCCACTATTTGATTTTAATTAAACCAAACAAAAGAGAAGAAGGAGAAGAAGAGGAGGAGGATAATCCTATATTCACATGAAGTTAGCATTTTAGGTTTTGAACCGTACCCTATATATATACTGACATTAACATAAAAGTTATTGTGGACAAATTAATGCCACAAAGCTATATATGACGTTTTCTGTATGTGCATTTTAGAATCGCTTATTTTGGACAAGATCGTTAATGAATTGAAAACAATTTCTTTCACGATTTTGTTAGGTAGACGATAATTTTTGTAAATAATATAAATAATGAGTTCTAGAATTAGCTCAATAAAATAAAAAAATACTCCACTCCTAAATTACTTCATAGATCTTAATATTAAGATAACCATCTGCATATCTAGTGAATTGAACATCCAGCCATTTTAACTGTGATGAGGAAAACGAATCAAATAAATAACTATCCAATTAAAAATAATGAACATAATCATCTGTATATCTATTGAATTAAACATTCGACATATTCATTGTTTATATTGTTTAATATTCTCATTGTTTACCTATACTTTTTCTTTCGTAAATGATAGATTTGCATTTCCTAATATATAAAGGTATAAACTTTTAACTTCGTTGCTAATAAATTTTAAATTGAATGAACGAATTTTTATTAGAAAAATGTGGGGAGTCTTAACTTATCTTTCTAATTATCTTTTTTATTTTCAAATAAAAAGGTTTTGAATTTTCATATTTTAATATTTTAAATTTATTACTCATTAAAAGAATAACTAAAAAACGAATTAGAGCTCTCAATTATTTTTTATTTTAAAATATTTGAGCCAAATAATTCCATCATAAACAAATTAATTAATTTTATAATGATATTTTTATATTCGCTCTTTGCAATCTCATTGCAAATTTAAGAAAAATTTAGCTTATTCTTTAAAGTTTATCCTTTAATCAGTCTTTAAATTTAATTATTTTATTATATTATTATTTTAATTTTATTTAACTATATTTCTTATATTTTAAGAAATACTAATATTTTTATTTAATTTAAATTTTGAAAATACAAATGCTTAATACCGCTGAATAATTACCTTTCCATATTTTATATTTTTTAGGAAGTTAGCCATTTAAGTTATTTTATTATGTTATTTTATTTTCATGTGTGATTACTAGTATTTGTAATTGTGTTTTAGTTTTCTTCATTATTATGTACTGTTTTAATTTTTTTTATTTTTTTATTATTGACGAAAGTTAAACATTTCTTATTCATAAAATCTGCAACTTCAATTTTTTTCTATTTCTTAGTTTCATGAAGAATGTGTACTATCTATGCATCAGTATAAGTTGATATTCAACATTACATTAATATTTCAAAGCGTTGTTAGTATGTCTAGTATGGTTATTTTGTTTGTATTTTTTTATTGTTGAGTTTAAAAAACTAAACTATGATAAGATGATAACTAAATATTATTAGGTTATTTGTTTATATGATTTTGTTGTGTTTGTGTGCAAAAAATTAATTAATTCACATTGGTTCAATAAACAAATGAGCAAGTCCATTTTAGCTATTATATCAATTTGATCCAAAATTAAGTGTGTGTTTGGATTACCGTTTGCAAACGGGAGTTTGCATAAAATTGATTTTGCAAAATTGATTTTGATAAAAAGTAAGTTTGTGTTAACGTGATTTAGGTTTGACAATCTTTATATCAAAATTGATTATAGTAAAATAAATGTTGTTTGGATTATACTACTCAAAATCACTTTTAGATGAAAAATTATCAAAAGAGACATCAATTTAAATAATTTTTTTATATACATGCAAAATCAAAACGCTAACAAGAAAATATAAAAAATATTTATCATATAAATAAAATAAATACAATAAAAAATAAAAATATGGAAAAGAGTACTATAAATTTTATAATATTAAACAAAAAGAAAATATTCTATAATTTTTTTAGTACGGTCAGTACTCTTTAATTTAGTATTATTTTAGACTATAATCCATTTTCTTTATTGTATCAACTATTTTTCATTATCTATGACTCTATTGTTACTTATAATTAGTTTTTATTTATTTTGTCTTTTTTTTATAAGATCATAATTTATATTATAAAATTTTGATAATAATTGTAGTATATAATAATTACAATTACAAATTTTATAAAATCAAAATAAAAAATAAAAAATTAATACAAAACAAAAATAGAGTACATCAAAGAATAAAAAAAATTGATACAGATAAGAAATAATAAAAATGTCATAAAACCAACAACATATATCATATGAACAAAAAAAATACAATAAAAGGTAAATAAAATTCATATGAATAAAATTAAATAAAAAAATAAAAAAATTTCATACACAACATAAATACAATACAGTAAAGGAGGATAGAAAAAAAAAGAATTCATATGAACAAATAATAATAAAAATATCATAAAATTAACAAAATATCTAAAAATTAGAGCATAATAAAAAAATCAACAACATTTGTCAATGAATAAAAAAAAAATACAATAAAATAAATAAAAATCACATGAACAAAGTCAAATAAAAATAAAAAAATTTCATAAAAAATATACATATAAAAAAATAATATAGTAAATGATAAAAAAAAACTCATATAAAAAATAACATGAGAAATTAAAATACTACACAAATAATATAAAAATATTTATCCTATAAATATAAAATACAATAAAAAATATAAAAATTAAAATATGAAAGTGAGTACTAAAAATAATAAAAAAATTAAAATATTCACTTTGCTAGTGATCGAAACAAATTTGAACTATTTTGATGAAAAAAAAAATAGAACTAAGAACAAGTAGGAAGAACTACAGAGAATTGTGATGGTAATAGTTACTAATATTCTTTGTATAGAAGAAAATGAAGGATAGGATTGATAAAAAAGAAATAAAATTTCCACCTAATTTTCTAAGATAATCAGCCACCATGAACGTGAAACGCAGAAGCTACAAATTTTAGCTTCTCCTGAACGTACGTTTAAAGGCAGAATCACTTCTGCGTTCATAAGAATAAAAGTTGCCAAACATAAAAGTGAAACTTTCAAGAGACTCAAACGTGCTTCTTTCCTCCTCAACGCGTTTGCCAAACACACCCTAAGTGGCTAAAATTTAAAAAAGAAAAGTCAAACCCAATCACAAGCCCATAAATCAAGTATGATGAATTAAAGAAAGGAACCCAAAGAGACAATGAAGCATTATACGGATCCTCTCATTCTTGATAACTGGAACTTCAAAATTCAATTCAATTAATTCTTTGAGGCTTTCATTAAAAGCCATCACTTCTCTATTCTCTCTCTTGCTTTGGTCACGTCATTCACTCTTCCAAGAAAGAAAGAAAGAAAAGGGAAAGCAAAGAGGCTATGGAGTTTTGAAAGGCAAAAAGAAAATTGTCAAATCAAAGCAAAGAAAAGAGGCTACAACTAAGTAGCTAGTCCCTCTTGATCAAAGCACAACAAAAGTTTCTTCCTTCGTTTGTGCTACATCGAAGAACCAAGAAGAAAGCCACTAAATCATAAGTACTGTTTCTAGAAAATATGAAGAAGGTGAAGTCAATGGTGCTCTGCTGTAAATCTACGGTCAAGAAACAATTTGGGGCCAAAGCAAGAACGCATGGCTCAGATTCAAGATTTTTGAAAAAAAAGGTTGAAAGAAAAGATTGAAGATATAATTGCATGTCACTGCTTCTACCCTCTCTCTCCTCTATGAACGTCGCTGCTGCATCTGTGTATTGAGAGAAGAGAACTAACATGTGCTGAAGAAGGGTTTCAAGCCCTGCAAGCTTCACTCATCTATAATAGGGGTGAACGACCAATGATTGAGCAAGGAGTGAGAGCACACGTTTGGGTTCCCATAACTCTTTGAACTGTTTATTCTTCTCCTTCATGACTATCATTGAATATTTCTTTTTCTTAGTGTAGTCTGTATGTGTTTCATTATTAAAAGGCAAAATGTGAGGTTTTGTAAGAAAAAGCCAATGAGTGAAAAAAGGCAGAGTTAAAAAAAGTCATAGTTATCTCAGATATTCTTTGTATGTATTTCTGTTTTGTTGTCATGATCCTGAAGAAATTTTCTTACAAGTTGGTTAGCACTTTACTGTTGAAAGGTAGGGTGAGTCCTAGTCAAGTTCAGATTGGATTAGAATCTGGACTTGTCCCAGATAGGATTGTGGATTTGTGGTAGATCCTAAGGAGAATTGGTGAATGTAATCTTGTTGAAAGATAGTGAAATTCCATTACTATTGTGATGGAGACTGGATGTAGGCTACATTACACTAATTAGCTGAACCAGGATACATCTGTGTGTTACTCCTTCTTCTCTACTTCACTTCTGTCTCTGTTACTGTTACTCAGAAGATAAAATAAAAATGTCTCTCAACTCGTTACGAGACAAAAAGTAAAAATATCTTCTAAGTTTCTTTAAAAAAGCAAAAGTTATATTTAGCAAAAAAAAAGGCAAAGATTCAACCCCCTTCTCTTAGCCACTGGTAACCATCATTTATTATTTTACATATGTTCATAACACATAAAATAATAAGACAATACACAAAATACTTTAGTACACATCTAAAATTCGTTTAAATATGTGTTTATATTTTTTTTACATAAATAATTTTGTAATACATCTAAATAATAAGATAACACATAAAACAATTTTGGTACACATCCAAAATTCGTCAAATTTGTATTTATATTTTCTTAACATAAATAGTTTTTAACACAAATAATAAAAAAAAATGGATTTTCTTTTGTGACTTTGGTTTTAGGAACAACTCAAATATATATGCACTTCTTTTGTAATAAAGTCAAAGAACGGAGTTGTTAAACAAGTTTTTTGAGTCACACACACAAAACTAATAAAATAGAATTCTCCGTATACAGTATACTCAAAGAATGTATTTAATAAATCATTTTTTGGTCAGGAAAAACATTTACAGTTTAAAAACATAACTAACGCTTAACTTGCACCCAAAAATACAATAGATGGGATTCCAATTTTCAAGATCCAAGGCATTAAGTCCATCACTTTTGCCATTAGACAAAAAATGTTCTTGTTGTATTAACTGTTAACAATTTTTTTGATGCCGAAGAGATCAAAGAAAGAAAGAGAAAAACAAAACAAACAAGAAAAAACTAGGCAAAGAAAGTCCAAGACACAGGAGCAAGTCCCCCTGCAACTGCGCCGTTAAATCTTTCCAAGGTTATGTCCAAAAATAAAAAAATAAAAAAAATCCCCCCAAGGCTCATTCTATTCCAATTGTGCAACATTATTAGCTAATTTAGCTTCAGCAAACTTGGCTAGAGCATCAGCAACACAATTAGCAGTCCTTTGAATCAATTTCACTTTAGTTTTCCATCTCCAACTTAAGACTTCCAGAATTTTAGACACCAACTCATGATCTATGCTTCGAGCATCGGAGTTTTTCTCATTAATAAAAATATATGCATCTAAACAATTCGTTTCATAGGTGATATCTCTACACTCCACTTTTCAGACAAGAATTAAACTTTTCATAATTGCAAAAATATATTATTAAAAATCTTTAATTAAATTATAATTGATACATTCTTTATAAATTTCAATGTTGTCAACTATTACTTTCATATTTTAATAATAATATTATATTTTTTATTCTATTATTTAAATTATAATTTGTTAGAATTTTATATATTTATTCAATTATTATTGGATTAAACAATTTAATTCGTGGTCAAGGATTGAACTACTGATCCATCGAGTGATGTAGTAGTTTGACTAAATCCATGCTGGTTTAAGTTTTAAAAAAACAATGACATCTAGTTTTTGGTATTCAAAACTATGATATATTTATTGTCAATGCTTTTCTTTATGAGGCCCAAATTCTGAGCCCAATGGTTATTCATCGGAAAGTAACAATAGGGAGTTGAATTATTATAACAGGGCCTACTATGTTTTATTACACTTTCACGGAAAGTTCTGAGATTTGACTTTTCTTGAGGTCCAAGTATTAAAGTCCTGACCTCACATGAGGAGCCGAAAAACGTTGAAAACCTTCATTTCTCATCCAACCGACTCCGAAAAACACTGACTATATAAACAAACAAACGCACACCAGAGTGAAGGGAAGGAAAACACTCTTCCTTGCACAAAATCCACACATACAGGCACACCAAAACGACACACACCACATCGTCGTTTCATCCTCCCTCTTCTCCCTCCATCGCCAGGTATCCTCGTGATTCATTTTGTTGCCATCACTTTCTTATTGTTCCCGTTTTTATGGTTTCTGTTAGTTTCTTAGGTTTTGAATTTTTAATCTTCAATTCTTGATGATTTTTTTCATTTTCTGGTTGGGGCTTGATTTTTTATTTGATGATAATGATAATTATGTGATGTATTAGTTGGGGAAGTAGTGGGATTATTGGTTGAGGGTTGAATCTATTTGTCTATCATTTGGTTGATTTGATTTGTGAAATGTATAGAATAGATTGGATTGAGATAGTTTGTGATTTCAGTGTTAGGGGTGGAAGGAATTATTGTGAAGAAATGAGCGTTCAAGCTCAGAGAGACCGGAGGAGTAGGTCCAGAGTTCCGCCGCAAGGTGGTCCACGTCAAGAATGGGTTCCCAGAGGATCATCTACCACTACTGCTGTTCAACCATCAAATTTGCAATCTGATCAAAATGCTGATTCTGCTGGTAGTTCCAGTAATGGTGCTGATGCTGTTCCTGTTGCTGCTGCCACCGCCCCTGTTTCCACTGCCCCACCTGCAGTGGTTCGCCATAATAGAAGCAATCACGGGGCTGTGAATCAGAGGAGGGAAGTGGAGAAAGGGAGGAGTAGTGGGAATCAGGCTGGGAAGGGGTTGAAGATGAGGGACTCTAGTTTGCCTCAGTTGGTGCAGGAGATTCAGGAGAAGCTCATGAAAGGGACTGTGGAATGCATGATTTGTTATGAAATGGTACGGAGGTCTGCACTTGTTTGGTCTTGTTCGAGCTGCTACTCTATCTTTCACCTCAACTGCATCAAGAAGTGGGCTCGTGCGCCTACGTCGATTGATTTGTCAGCTGAGAAGAATCAGGGCTTTAATTGGCGGTGTCCTGGTTGTCAATCGGTGCAGCTTACTTCGTCAAAGGAGATTCGGTATGTTTGCTTTTGTGGGAAAAGGGTGGACCCTCCATCTGATTTGTATTTGACGCCACATTCGTGTGGAGAACCATGTGGGAAGCCTCTTGAGAAGGAGGTGTTCTCTAATGGTGGGAGTAAGGAAGATCTTTGCCCTCATGTTTGTGTCTTGCAATGCCATCCTGGTCCTTGTCCTCCGTGTAAAGCATTTGCCCCTCCGCGCTTATGTCCATGTGGGAAGAAGACAATTACCACCCGTTGTTTTGATAGGCAATCTGTTCTTACATGTGGCCAGCGGTGTGAGAAGCTTCTCGAGTGTGGGCGTCACCGATGTGAACGCATTTGTCATGTCGGAGCTTGTGACCCATGTCAGGTTTTGATCAATGCCTCTTGCTTTTGTAGTAAGAAGGTAGAGGTTCTTCCATGTGGGGACATGACTATGAAGGGTGAATTCACAGCAGAAGCTGGAGTTTTTACCTGTGGTTCCAATTGTGGAAGGAAACTTAGTTGTGGTAATCACATGTGCAATGAGATTTGTCATCCAGGAAGTTGCGGGGAGTGTGATTTGTTACCAAGGCGTGTTAACACATGCTGTTGTGGGAAAACAAAATTGGATGAGGAACGCAAAAGTTGTTTGGACCCAATACCTACCTGCTCGCAAGTTTGTGCCAAATCACTTCCTTGTGGCACACATCATTGTAAAGAGGTGTGTCATGTTGGGGATTGTCCTCCATGCTTGGTTCTTGTGTCCCAGAAGTGCCGTTGTGGTTCAACATCCCGCATCGTGGAATGCTATAAGACAACAGCGGAGAATGAGAAGTTTACTTGTGAAAAGCCTTGTGGAAGAAAAAAGAATTGTGGAAGACATCGGTGTAGTGAACGGTGTTGTCTACTTTCTAATCCCAATAACAATTTAAGTAGTGAATGGGATCCACACTTCTGTTCGATGCCATGTGAAAAGAAGTTAAGATGTGGCCAGCATGCTTGTGAATCACTATGTCACAGTGGCCATTGCCCACCTTGTCTTGAAACCATCTTTACAGATCTGACATGTGCTTGTGGTAGGACTTCAATCCCTCCTCCACTCCCTTGTGGTACGCCACCTCCTTCATGCCAGCTTCCATGTTCAGTTCCTCAGCCTTGTGGCCATATAGCCTTGCACAGTTGCCACTTTGGAGACTGCCCTCCTTGTTCAGTTCCTGTAGCAAAAGAATGTATTGGTGGGCATGTTGTTCTTAGGAACATTCCTTGTGGTTCAAAGGACATTAGATGCAATAAGCTATGTGGGAAGACCAGACAATGTGGCTTACATGCATGTGGGAGAACTTGTCACCCCCCTCCTTGTGATAATCTATCTTGCGGTGTGCAAGGGTTACCAGCGCCTTGTGGGCAAACGTGTGGAGCTCCTAGAAGAGACTGTCGTCATACATGTACAGCTCCGTGTCACCCATCCACTCCATGCCCAGACGTAAGATGTGAGTTTCCTGTTACAATTACCTGTTCTTGTGGCCGTATAACTGCAAATGTTCCATGTGATGCTGGTGTCAGCAGTAGTAATTATAATGCTGATGCTGTACATGAAGCTTCCATCACTCAAAAATTGCCTATCCCACTACAACCAGTTGATCCAAATGGCAAAAAAGTTCCCCTTGGACAAAGAAAGCTGATGTGCGATGATGAATGTGCTAAGTTAGAGCGCAAGAGGGTTCTTGCTGATGCTTTTGATATTACTACTCCAAATCTTGATTCTCTCCATTTTGGCGACAATTCTGTTGATTTGATTTCTGATTTGTACCGGCGTGATCCTAAATGGGTTATTTCTGTTGAGGAGAGATGCAAATTTTTAGTGCTTGGCAAAAGCAGAAGCACAACTCATGGTTTAAAGGTCCATGTTTTCTGTCCTATGCTGAAGGAGAAAAGAGATGCAGTGAGGGTAATTGCAGATAGATGGAAGCTTGCTGTGAGTGCTGCTGGTTGGGAGCCGAAGCGTTTTATCGTAATTCATGTTACCTCAAAATCAAAAGCCCCAACCCGTGTGCTAGGGGTTAAGGGTACTCCAACTATAAGTGCACCCCTTCCTCCTGCATTTGATCACTTGGTAGACATGGACCCTAGGCTTGTTGTTTCATTCCCTGACTTACCAAGGGAGGCTGATATTAGTGCTTTGGTGTTGAGATTTGGTGGCGAGTGTGAGCTTGTTTGGCTGAATGACAAAAATGCCTTGGCTGTTTTTCATGACCCTGCTCGAGCTGCAACGGCAATGAGGAGGTTAGATCATGGTACATTTTATCAGGGAGCTGTTTCGGTTGTGCCCAATGTTGGGGCAACTACCACATCTTCAACTACAGGTGCCTGGGGAGCGGGGACAATGAAAGAAGGAGCACTATCTGTGTTGAAAGGTAATGCATGGAAGAAAGCTGTGGTTCAAGAGTCCAGTTGGAGAGAAGATTCTTGGGGCGATGAAGAATGGACTACTGGATCTGCTAATGTCCAGCAATCTGCTTGGAAAAAAGAAGCACCAATAGCTGCTTCTTTTAACCGTTGGAATTTATTAGACCATGAGTCAGGTCAAAGTTCATCTTCTACAAATGTGAAAAAAGCAGAAGCTTCTGGGAAAAACACTGAAAGCAGTGCTGTCTTGAGGTTGGAGTCTCATGCAGCTGGTTCAAATGAACAAGGGAAACGTGGTGGGAACTTGGATGCAACTGAAGCTTCTGAAGTAGTAGATGATTGGGAGAAGGCTTATGAATGAGATGAATAAAAAGTATGGATAGGAAGTAAAAAAAATTTTATTCTGTAGAACCTTTTTTTTTTTCTTAAAAAAAATTATTCCAAAAGTAGACATTGATTACACGGTCTCTCTGCCTTGTGTTTTTTAATCAATTTTTGGCAGAGAGGAGCCATATTCCATTTAGGTCAATTCTCTTTAGTTCAAAGTGAATGTAACCCCATACCCAGATGAGGTATGAGGATGTAGACAATAGACTATTTCATTTTGTCAAGGCAACGCTCTTACGGAAGTGCATTGAGAATAAGTCTTCATCTTATTTTGGTTGAATTATCGAAAATATATCAAGTTTTGATATGAAAACGGAAAACCATTATTAATATCATTCTCAATTACTAATTTGTTTGTTTAAGCTGGAAGACTTATTATGACCAATTTATGGTTTATTTGTGTGCTTAAAGAAAGATAGATGATTGTATGAAATGTAGCAGCTACATAACAAAAAACCAGTTTGCCATTTCTCCTAATCATTTGCTGATGGAAAAATCTGCAGTTGTGATTTCAGGTGATTAAAGTGTTCCCTTTAACTAGTAGGGTTAAGACCAAGGTAAGAAAGATTTAGCATATTTAGCTCTCGTGCTGTAATTGGTAATTAGTTGCTCCAATTGATGTGTTTGAGAGTATGGGTAGGAATTTATGTTACAAGGAATGCGTTCATACTTTTGGTAATGTTCAATATGATTTTATTTTCTCTTTGATGCTAGCTAGGCACGGATGAAACAAATATTTTGGGGTTCATGTTCATGATCCGTTCAACAAGTGGCTATGGAGTTTTCTTGATAAGTGATTTTTGTTTATGATGTTTGATAATTCCTGAAATTTATTGGACCATTGAGGGGACCATGTAAATCCATTTGAGTTGAATTGCGTTGAGCTGGGCAAGACCGAATTAAAGAACAAATCTGATAGCTAGGTAGCTTTTTTTTTTTTTCATTTTTATGAGGTTTTTCTTGTGCTGAGACAAATTATTATGCAATATGAGCCAATTGTAGCATCATATGTAATGAAATACATAATGGTCAACGATCACTGCTATATATGGCTCCAGAATCTATGGAAATTAGTTTCTTTAGGAGGAAGGAAAAAATGGATGTTTATTTTATGTATCTTGTACTTTCCAAATGTGAAGTTTGATGGATCAGATTTGATTGTTAGAAGTATAGTTGAATTCTTGTGATAGTAGTTTATCTTTTGTCTCTTTAAATTTGTTATGCTGTTCTGTTATTGGCATGTTTTCAAGACTCCAAGCTTCAGGTGAGCTTTTCTAACATTAAAGTTTGTTCTTTGAAGTGTAAAATTTTATTAATATCTCACCACCTATTTGATCGCTTTTGTGGAGCTTATGGGGTGCTTGGCTTAGGAAGCTAGGAACAACTTGGGTGTTTTGGTGCTTCCAAAAGGTACGAAGGATATCTTAATTTATCTTGGTTAAGGGTATAAAGAAGGAAAGAGATAGGAGTAGATGGATAATAGCTTTTCAACCTTGTGTTCTATTTGGATAGCTGTTGAAACCTTTGAGAAGAGTTGCAGGTTTTATGATTTTTCAACTGGTACGATACAATGAATGTGTTTTGTGTTTTGTGTTCTGTTAAAATTTTATTGTAGTGACTTTTGATGTAGATGCATGCATAAGTTCTGTGGCAAATGACTTCATATGTGCTCTATATACTGTAATTTTGAAGATAGATCATGTACGTGTATTCCTCTTTAACAAATGTGAAACCGAGATAACATACATGAAATACAAATGTGGAGGTAACATTAATCTGTTAGTTATTACTATTATTGTTAAGATGAGATTTTAAGTACTGGAGCTGTGACCCAGCTGGATAAATTTTATTATTCATTATTATTACAAGATGTGCAGTGAAGCCAAGTATTCCATGAACTAGATAATTAAAATAAATATTTTGAAACAAACGACCATTCTAATTCTGAAAAGTTCTTGATGCTTTCATCCTTAATCTGCATTTGCTACTACTTGAAGTTGATGATCAGTTTGAAAGCTAAATTTAATAATAATAAAAAACTAACTGAACATACTGGTAGTGATTGCCTTTAATTTTAAAGCCCTAAATATGCCCAAAATTATCTTCTATGTTTTATATGTGACCTTTTTCCAGCACATCTTCATCTATACTTTACAGATTGGGTCTTCACTTCAAATATGATTTCGCATGACCAATGAATTAATTTGAAGGTAAAATTTCTAGGTGTAAAGTTAGGAGTTAGCAATGATTTTCTATGCTTTTTTAAACTCCCTTGCTTCATATCCTTTTCTTTCATGTTCACTATGATTAATAGTAGGTAGATTTTGAATTTTTTATCTAATGCTTTGAGTTGTCTGAATATCTGATATTGTTCAAAGCAGTATCTTTTGCTCCATGTATTTAGTGAGGCCAATATCTTTTGTAATGGGCATTTTGTTTGACTTTAGATTATACTAGAATAGTCTTATTTGAAATATTCATAGAAATTGCAACTTTAAAGACTTTGTATCACGTTGAACCTCTATGATTTTAGGATTTTTCAGTGCTATGGGTTATGTTTGTATAACTGATGAGCGGATATTTTATACGCTTTTTGGGGTTAATTTCATATAGTTTTTAGTATGTTTTAATTAGTTTTTAATATATTATCACTAGTTTTTAGGCAAAATTCATATTTCTGGACTTTACTATGAGTTTGTGTGTTTTTCTGTAATTTCAGGTATTTTCTGGCTGAAATTGAGGGAACTGAGCAAAAATCTGATTCAGGCTGAAAAAAGACTGCTGATGCTGTTGGATTCTGACTTCTCTGCACTCGGAATGGATTTTCTGGAGCTACAGGAGTCCAATTGGCGCGCTTCCAATTGCGTTGGAAAGTAGACATCCAGGGCTTTCCAGCAATATATAATAGTCAATACTTTGTTCAAGGATAGACGACGTAAACTGGCGTTCAACGCCAGTTCCATGCTGCAGTCTGGCGTTCAGCGCCAGAAACAGGTTACAAGTTAGAGTTCAACGCCAGAAACAGGTTACAACCTGGCGTTCAACTCTAGAAATAGTCCAGACACGTGAGAAGCTTAAGTCTCAGTCCCAGCACGCACCAAGTGGGCTCCAGAAGTGGATTTCTGCACTATCTATTATAGTTTACTCATTTTCTGTAACCTAGGTTACTAGTTTAGTATTTAAACAACTTTTAGAAATTTATTTTGTATCTCATGACATTTTAGATTTGAACTTTGTACTCTTTTACGGCATGAGTCTCTAAACTCCATTGTTGGGGGTGAGGAGCTCTGTTGTGTCTCGATGAATTAATGCAAGTATTTCTGTTTTCTATTCAACACGCTTGTTTCTATCTAAGATGTTCATTCGTACTTTAATATGATGGATGTGATGATCCGTGACACTCATCACCATTTTCAACCTATGAACGCGTGACTGACAACCACTTCCGTTCTACCTTCGATTGAATGAGCATCTCTTGGATTCCTTAATTAGAATCTTCGTGGTATAGGCTAGAATCCATTGGCAGCATTTTTGAGAATCCGGAAGGTCTAAACATTGTCTGTGGTATTCCGAGTAGGATTCAGGGATTGGATGACTGTGACGAGTTTCAAATTCGCGAGTGCTGGGCGTAGTGACAGACGCAAAAGGATAGTAAATCCTATTCCAGCATGAGTGGGAACCGACAGATGATTAGCCGTGCGGTGACAGCGCACCTAGACCATTTTCACTGAGAGGACGGATGGTAGTCATTGACAACGGTGATCCACCAACACACAGCTTGCCATAGGAGGAATCTTGCGTGCGTGAAGAAGAAAGCAAGGAGAAAGCAGAGATCCAGAAGACAAAGCATCTCCAGAACTCCAACATATTCTCCATTACTGCAGAATAAGTATTTATTTTATACCCTTTCATTTTTTTTACAATTCAAACTAAGAATTACTATTGATATTATATCCTGACTAAGAGTTGCAAGGTAACCATAGATGGCTTCAAACCAACAATCTCCGTGGGATTCGACCCTTACTCACGTAAGGTATTACTTGGACGACCCAGTGCACTTGCTGGTTAGTTGTGCGGAATTACATAGTGTGAAGTAATTTTCGTGCACCAAGTTTTTGGCGCCGTTGCCGGGGATTGTTCGAGTTTGGACAACTGACGGTTTATTTTGTTGCTTAGATTAGAAAAAATTTTCTTTTTTGGTTTAGAGTCTTCTATTATTGTTCTTATTAAAATTTTAGAATCCTTATTTTCTCTTTCAAAAATTTTTCAAAATTTTATTTTTTTTAATAATTGAGTTTTTCTGTTTGAGTTTAGTTTCATATTTTAAGTTTGGTGTCAATTGCATGTTTTTATTTTCTTTTAAAATTTTCGAAATTTGTGTTCTTTGTTCTTTCTTCATCTTCAAGTTGTTCTTGTTTATTTTCTTTGTTTGATCTTTAGTTTTTCTTGTTCTGTGTCTTTTCTTGTTCTTCTTCAAAATATTAGTTTCCAAAGAAAATTTTATTTTTTTTATACAATATTAAAATACGTTAAATTTATAGCTCAATTGGCTAGAGCGTTGTGCCTATGTTCTTGGTAATTGACTATCTTCTTTTTAAAACTTTTCTAAAAATAATTTTTCTTTGATTAAATCTTGTGCCAAACTTTAAGTTTGATGTTTTCTTGTTAAATTTTCTTTAGTTTTCGAAAATTTTATTTTGGTTTTCTCAAAATTTTAAGTTTGATGTTCTTTCTTCATGTTCTTGTGTTCTTGTGAGTCTTCAAAGTGTTCTTGAGTCTTCCTTGTGTTTTGATCTTAAAATTTTTAAGTTTGGTGTTCCTTGGTGTTTTCCCTCCAAAATTTTCGAAAACAAGGAGCATTAGATCTAAAAATTTTAAGTTGTGTGTCTTTTGTGTGTTTTTCTCTTTCATCATAAAATTCAAAAATAAAAAAAATATCTTTTCCTCATTCCACTCATAATTTTCGAAAATTTAGCATTAAATTAGTCATCAATTTTAAAAATCCATATCTTTTTCAAATCATATCTTTTCCAATCAAATCCTTTCAATCATATCTTTTTCAAAACTTCCTAACCACTTTTTTTTCTCTCTTCATTTTTCGAAAATCTCCACCCATTTTCATTCATTTTATTTTAATTTATTTTATTTTTGAAATAAATAAGTAAATAAATAAATAAATAAATAAAAATATTTTTTTAATAATACTATTTCAATCTCTATTTTACATCATCTCCCTTTCTCCATCATGGATTTAAGTGGAAATGAACAGTCCAGAAGGACTCTGGGGTCATATGCTAACTCCACTACTGCTTCATATGGGAGTAGTATTCGTATACCCTCCATCAGAGTCAGTAGCTTTGAGTTGAATCCTCAGCTCATTATCATGGTGCAGCAAAGTTGCCAGTATTCCGGTCTTTCACAGGAAGAACCTACAGAGTTTCTGGCACAGTTTTTACAAATTGCTGACACAGTATATGATAAAAAAGTAGATCAGAATGTCTACAGATTATTACTGTTTCCATTTGCTGTAAAAGACCAAGCCAAGAGGTGGTTAAATAACCAACCTAAGGCTAGCATAAGAACATGGAAACAACTGTCAGAAAAATTTCTGAATCAATATTTCCCTCCAAAAAAGATGACACAGCTAAGGCTGGACATCCAAGGCTTTAAACAAGGAGATAATGAATCTCTTTATGATGCCTGGAAGAGATACAGAGAGATGCTAAGAAAATGCCCCTCTGAAATGTTTTCAGAGTGGGTTCAGCTAGACATCTTCTATTATGGGCTTACAGAAAGAGCTCAGATTTCTATAGACTACTCAGCTAGTGGATCTATCCACATGAGAAAGACAATTGAAGAAGCTCAAGAGCTCATTGATACAATTGCCAGAAATTAGCATCTGTACCTAAGCAGCGAACCTTCCATGAAAGAAGAGGCTAAAACAGTGACTACTGAACTCAGTCCTGCTGAACAAGCTACTGAATTTAATCAGCAATTGAATTTTCTAACAAAACAGGTAGCCGACTTCAAGGAGATACTACAAGAGACAAGAAGGGCTAATATAAATATGGAAGTACAATTAAAGCAAACAAAACAGCAACTGTCGAAACAAATAACAGAAGAGTGCCAAGCAGTTCAATTAAGAAGCGGGAAAATATTAAATACCTCACCTCAAGGTAGCAGGAAGCCAAGAAATGAGCAAACTACCCAAAATCCATCTGAGGACAGTAAGAGCCCGGAGAGGAATAATTCTGGTGCTTAAACCCCAGAAATTGGGTGGAAAGCTGGCGTTGAACGCCCAAACCAAGCTCAGTCCTGGCGTTCAACGCCAGAAACAAGCAAAGAAGTGGCGTTGAATGTCCAAAAGAAGCACAGTTCTGGCGTTCAGATGCCAGGAACAGGTGAGGAGTTGGCGTCCAACGTCACTCCAGCTTCTAACCCTGGCAATCAAATGCCAATGAGGGATCAGACATACACAAGTGCTGATAACAACCCCTCTAAAAAGGCTTCTCCAACCACCTCTGTAGGAAATAAACCTGCAGCAACTAAGGTTGAGGAATATAAAGCCAAGATACCTTATCCTCAAAAACTCCGTCAAGAGGAGCAGGATAAGCAATTTGCTCACTTTGTAGATTATCTCAGGACTCTTGAAATAAAGATTCCGTTTGCAGAGCCACTTGAGCAAATACCTTCTTATGCCAAGTTCATGAAAGAGATCTTGAGCCATAAGAAGGATTGGAGAGAAACTGAAAGGGTTCTCCTCACTGAAGAATGTAGTGCAATCATTCTAAAAAGCTTTCCAAAAAAGCTTAAAGATCTTGGGAGCTTTCTGATACCATGCATATTAGAGGATAATTGCACCAAGACAGCTTTGTGTGATCTTGGGGCAAGCATCAACTTAATACCTGCATCCACTATCAGAAAGCTTGGTTTAACTGAAGAAGTTAAACCAATCCGGACATGTCTCCAACTTGCTGATGGCTCCATTAAATACCCATCAGGCGTGATTGAGGACATGATTGTCAGGGTTGGGCCATTCGCCTTTCCCACTGACTTTGTAGTGCTGGAAATGGAGGAGCACAAGAGTGCTACTCTCATTCTAGGAAGACCTTTCCTAGCAACTGGACGAACACTCATTGATGTCCAAAAAGGGGAAGTAACCCTAAGAGTCAATGAGGATGAGTTTAAGTTGAATGCTGTCAAGGCCATGCAGCATTCAGACACACCAAAAGACTGCATGAAAGTTGATCTTATTGACTCTTTGGTAGAGGAGATCAACATGGCTGAGAGTCTCGAATCAGAGTTGGAAGACATCTTTAAAGATGTTTAGCCTGATCTGGAGGATTCAGAGGAATTGAAAGAGCCTCTGAAATTTCCTCAGGAAGAGGAAAAACCTCCTAAATCCGAGCTCAAACCATTACCACCATCCCTGAAATATGCATTTCTGGGAGAAGGTGACACTTTTCCAGTGATCATAAGCTCTGCTTTAAATCCACAGGAAGAGGAAGCACTAATTCAGGTGCTAAGGACACACAAGACAACTCTTGGGTGGTCCATAAGTGACCTTAAGGGCATAAGCCCAGCTAGATGCATGTACAAGATCCTATTGGAGGATGATGCTAAGCCAGTGGTTCAACCACAGAGGCGGCTAAATCCAGCCATGAAGGAAGTGGTGCAGAAAGAGGTCAGCAAATTACTGGAGGCTGGGATTATTTATCCTATTTCTGATAGCCCCTGGGTGATCCCTGTCCAAGTTGTCCCCAAAAAGGGAGGCATGACAGTGGTTCACAATGAAAAAAATGAACTGGTTCCTACAAGAACAGTTACAGGGTGGCGCATGTGTATTGACTACAGAAGGCTCAATACAGCCACCAGAAAGGATAATTTTCCTTTACCATTCATAGACCAGATGCTAGAAAGACTAGCAGGTCATGATTATTACTACTTTTTAGATGGCTATTCAGGCTACAACCAAATTACAGTAGATCCCCAGGATCAAGAGAAAACAGCATTCATATGTCCATCTGGAGTGTTTGCTTACAGAAGGATGCCATTTGGGCTGTGTAATGCGCCTGCAACCTTTCAGAGATGCATGCTCTCTATTTTCTCTGATATGGTGGAAAAATTTTTGGAAGTCTTCATGGATGACTTCTCAATATATGGAGACTCATTCAGCTCCTATCTTGATCACCTGACACTGGTTCTGAAAAGATGCCAAGAGACCAACCTGGTTTTAAACTGGAAAAAAATGTCACTTTATGGTGACTGAAGGGATTGTCCTTGGGCATAAAATTTCAAACAAGGGAATAGAGGTGGATCAAGCTAAAATAGAGGTAATTGAAAAATTACCACCACCTACCAATGTTAAGACAATTAGAAGCTTTCTGGGGCATGCAGGATTCTATAGGAGGTTTATAAAGGATTTTTCAAAAATTACAAAACCTCTAAGCAACCTTTTAGCTGCTGACACGCCATTTGTGTTTGACACAGAGTGCCTGCAGGCGTTTGAAACTCTGAAAGCTAAGCTGGTCACAGCACCAGTTATCTCTGCACCAGACTGGACATTACCATTCGAATTAATGTGTGATGCCAATGATCATGCCATTGGTGCAGTATTGGGGCAAAGGCATGACAAGCTTCTGCATGTCATTTACTATGCTAGCCGTGTTCTAAATGATGCCCAGAAAAATTACACAACCACAGAAAAAGAATTGCTTGCAGTGGTTTATGTCATTGACAAGTTTAGATCATACTTGGTTGGATCCAAAGTGATTATGTACACTGACCATGCTGCTCTTAAATATCTATTTACAAAGCAGGATTCAAAACCCAGGCTTATAAGATGGGTATTACTTCTGCAAGAGTTTGATATAGAAATAAGAGACAGAAAAGGGACAGAAAACCAAGTGGCTGATCATCTGTCCCGAATAGAGCCAGTAGAAGGGGCGTCCTCTCCCTTTATTGAGATCTCTGAAACCTTTCCGGATGAGCATTTGTTCGCCATTCAGGAAACACCATGGTTTGCAGATATTGCAAACTATAAAGCTGCAAGGTTCATACCCAAGGCGTACAGCAGGCAACAAAAGAAAAAATTAATTACTGATGCAAAGTACTACTTGTGGGATGAACCCTATCTCTTTAAGAGATGTGCAGACGGAATAATCCGTAGGTGTGTGCCTAGAGAAGAAGCACAGAGCATCTTATGGCATTGCCATGGGTCACAATATGGAGGTCATTTCGGAGGTGAGCGAACAGCCATCAAGGTCCTCCAATGTGATTTCTACTGGCCTACACTCTACAGAGATTCCCGAGAGTTTGTACGTAACTATGACAGTTGCCAGAGAGCTGGTAATTTGTCTCATAGTTACGCCATGCCTCAACAAGGAATCTTGGAGATTGAGTTGTTTGATGTAATGGGGTATTGATTTCATGGGGCCTTTTCCACCATCATACTCAAACACTTATATTCTGGTGGCAGTTGACTATGTATCAAAATGGGTAGAGGCCATTGCCACACCCACCAATGATACTAAAACAGTGCTGAAGTTCCTCCAGAAACATATCTTCAGCAGGTTTGGTGTCCCTAGAGTACTAATCAGTGATGGGGGCACTCACTTCTGCAACAGACAGCTTTACTCTGCCATGGTCCGGTATGGGATTCACCACAAGGTGGCGACTCCATATCATCCACAAACAAATGGGCAAGCTGAAGTTTCTAACAGAGAACTAAAAAGAATCCTGGAACGGACTGTAAGTACCCGTAGAAAGGATTGGGCACGAAGTTTGGATGATGCTCTGTGGGCTTACAGAACAGCATTCAAGACTCCTATAGGGACCTCTCCATACCAGCATGACAAAAAGCTGTCATCTAGAATCTTTGAACCAGGACAAAAGGTTCTGTTGTTTAACTCTAGGCTCAGGCTATTCCCTGGGAAACTGAAATCCCGGTGGAGGAGACCATATGTGATTACAAGTGTATCACCATATGGTTATGTGGAGCTTCAAGACATTGATTCTGATAAGAAGTTCATTGTTAATGGACAGAGAATCAAGCACTATCTTGAAGAAAATGTTGAGCAAGAATGCTCAAGGCTGAGGCTAGATTAAAAGCTCAGCAAGGTCTAGCTAAAGACAATAAAGAAGCGCTTGCTGGGAGGCAACCCAGCCATTAGCTAACTTTCTATGTTATTTTATTTTATTTTATTTTATTTTATTTTATTTTTCATTTTAATTACATAAGCTTAATATTAACAAGGTAAAGAATCAATTGCATAAGTTCACAGGGCTACAGAAGAATTCAGAGCACAAAACAGAATAAAAGGAGCTCACTGGCAAGAAAACGCCAGTAAAAAGCTGTTTTGGGCGTTCAACGCCCAAAAGAAGCATCCACTGGGCGTTCAACGCCAGTAAGGATAGCCATCTGGGCGTTAAACGCCAGAAAGAAGCATCTTCTGGGCGTTGAACGCCAAAAAGAAGCACCTTCTGGGCGTTCAGAAAAACGCCTAGTAACAAAGGAGTCCTGGTGTTCAACGCCAGAAAGAAGCAACAGTTGGGCGTTGAACGCCCATGAGAAGCAGCATTTGGGCGTTTAACGCCAGGATGGTGGGGAGGAGGTAAATTCGTTTTTACTTCATAATTTTTATTTTAATTTTAATTTTCATGTTTCAATTCATGATTTCTTGCATAAACATGTTACAAACTCTCAATTCCAAAAATCTTTTAACCCTAATTTCTAAAAACCCTAATTCAAAAAAATATTAAATGTATCTTAATCCATAAACACAAATCTGTCTTTTCAATCCAATCCAACTCTTTTTCAAATTTTCCAAAACAAATCTATCTCTTTTCCTTCTAAAATCTTTTCAACTCATCAATATCTTTTTCAAATCTTCACATTATCTTTTTTAAAATCTAGATTTATCTTTTTCAAATATCTTTCATATC
This sequence comes from Arachis ipaensis, assembly GCF_059453495.1. NCBI lineage: Eukaryota > Viridiplantae > Streptophyta > Magnoliopsida > Fabales > Fabaceae > Arachis > Arachis ipaensis. The sequence goes on along the minus strand of NC_142440.1, from coordinate 139,587,420 downwards.
TTTTCAATTTTAAATCACATCTTTTCATATCATACTTATCTTTTCCAAATCACTTTTTCTATCATATCTTTTTTTCAAATAATTTTCGAAATCCACCCCCTACCCCTTAAATTTTGGTTCGGCCTCTCCCCCTCTCCTCCACAAGTTGCGCCTAGCTCTCCTTCTATCCCTCTCCTTTCTTTTCTTTTGCTTGAGGACAAGCAAACCTCTAAGTTTGGTGTGTTTATCCGTGATCACTAAACCATACCCACTAAGATCATGGCTCCTAAAGGAAAACAACCCACTCCAAGAGGCAAGAAAGAGAGTATTCTAAAACCACTTTGGAATCAAGGAAAGTTCTTAACCAAAGAACATTCAGACCATTACTACAAAATAATGGGTCTAAGATCAGTGATCCCGGAAGTCAAGTTCGATCTGAAAGAAGATGAATATCCGGAGATCCAAGAGCAGATTCGAAACAGGAACTGGGAAATCCTAGCTAATCCTGAAACAAAAGTGGGAAGGAATATGGTTCAGGAGTTCTACGCTAATCTGTGGCAAACAGACAGGCAGAGAATATCTGGAACTGCCCTCTATGACTATCGGACTTTGGTCAGAGGAAAGATTGTTCACATCCACCCTGACAAAATCAGGGAGATCTTTAAGCTACCTCAGCTGAAAGATGACCCAGACTCCTTCAATAGGAGAATGATGAGAACAAACAAGGGCCTAGATAAGATTCTAGAGGATATATGCATCATTGGAGCCAGGTGGACCACCAGCAGCAAGGGCGTCCCAAATCAACTCAAGAGAGAAGATCTCAAACCAGTCGCCAGAGGATGGCTGGACTTCATTGGGCGTTCTATATTGCCCACTAGCAACCGTTCTGAAGTCACCGTTAAAAGAGCAGTGATGATCCATTGCATTATGTTGGGAAAAGAAGTGGAAGTTCATCAACTGATTTCATGTGAATTTTACATAATTGCAAACAAGAACTCCAAAGATGCCAGGTTGGCTTATCCAAGCTTAATCTCTATGCTCTGCAAAGATGCTGGAGTAAGGATGGGAATAACAGAGTACATCTCAGTTGAGCAACTAATCACTAAAACCACAATGGAAAAACAACAAGTGCAGGATGACCCCATCAAGAGGAAGGCGCAAGAATTTCTCCCGGAAATCCCTCAATTTGAATATTGGGAACAGCTTGAAGCATCTGTTACTAAGTTGCAAGAAGCTATGGACCAAATAAAAGAAGAACAGCAAAATCAAAACAGCATGCTCTGCAAACTGCTCAGTGAACAAGAAGAGAAAGGACGTGAACTGAAGGAACTGAAGCGTCAGAGGTTATCTCTTGAAGGGCCAAGCACCCCACAGACCAAACAGGCATCCACCTCCCAAATTCAAGGTTGTTGAGTTCTAATCTTAGCCTTAACTATGTGATAATTGTTCTTATTTGAGCTTTACCTTAGAAGTTATAGTAGTAATTAGTATTTATTTTATCTCCAATTAAGCTATAATTTATTTTTCTCATCATCATTAAACATGAATAAAATAGAAAATTTTCTTTAGAATAAGGAGGCAATATTTTTCAAGTTTTTAATAAGAACAATTCTTATTATTTACATGTGGTGGCAATGCTTTCTGCCTTCTGAATGAATGCTTGAACAGTGCATATGTCTTTGGAATTTGATGTTCTTGAATGTTAAACATGTTGGATCTAGAAATAATGATGAAAAAAGGAGAAATGTTATTTGATAATCTGAAAAATCATAAGAATGATTCTTGAAGCAAGAAAAAGCAGTGAATACAAAAGCTTGCAAAAAAAAAAAGCAAGCAGAAAAAGCCAATAGCCCTTAAAACCAAAAGGCAAGGGTAATAAAAAGGATCCAAGGCTTTGAGCATCAGTGGATGGGAGGGCCTAAGGGAATCAAATCTTGACCTAAGCGGCTAAACCAAGCTGTCCCTAACCATGTGCTTGTGGCTTGAAGGTGTCAAGTGAAAACTTGAGACTGAGCGGTTAAAGTCAAGGTCCAAAGCAAAAAGAAGAGTGTGCTTAAGAACCCTGGACACCTCTAATTGGGGACTTTAGCAAAGCTGAGTCACAATCTGAAAAGGTTCACCCAATTATGTGTTTGTGGTATTTATGTATCCGGTGGTAATACTGGAAAATAAAGTGCTTAGGGTCACGGCCAAGACTCATAAAGAAGCTGTATTCAAGAATCAACATACTGAAGTAGGAGAATCAATAACACTATCTGAATTCTAAGTTCCTATAGATGCCAATCATTTTGAGCTTCAATGGATAAAGTGAGATGCCAAAACTATTCGGAAGCAAAAAGCTACTAGTCCCGTTCATCTAATTAGAATCTGAGCTTCACTCAAAAACTCTGAGATATTATTGCTTCGTGACTTATTTGTATTCTATTTTATTTGTCTAGTTGCTTGGGGACAAGCAACAGTTTAAGTTTGGTGTTGTGATGAGCAGATATTTTATACGCTTTTTGGGGTTAATTTCATATAGTTTTTAGTATGTTTTAGTTAGTTTTTAGTATATTATCACTAGTTTCTAGGAAAAATTCATATTTTTGGACTTTACTATGAGTTTGTGTGTTTTTCTATAATTTCAGATATTTTCTGGCTGAAATTGAGGGAGCTGAGCAAAAATCTGATTCAGGCTAAAAAAGGACTCCTGATGCTGTTGGATTCTGACCTCTCTGCACTCAGAATGGATTTTCTGGAGCTACAGAAGTCCAATTAGTGCGCTTTTAATTGCGTTAGAAAGTAGACATCCAGGGCTTTCCAGAAATATATAATAGTCCATACTTTGCTCAAGGATAGACGACGTAAACTGACGTTCAACGCCAATTCCATGCTGCAGTCTGGCGTTCAGCGCCAGAAACAGGTTACAAGTTGGAGTTCAACGCCAAAAACAGGTTACAACCTGGCGTTCAACTCTAGAAACAGTCCAGGCACGTGAGAAACTTAAGTCTCAGCCCCAGCACACACCAAGTGGGCCCCAAAAGTGAATTTCTGCACTATCTATCATAGTTTACTCATTTTCTGTAAACCTAGGTTACTAGTTTAGTATTTAAACAACTTTTAGAAATTTATTTTGTATCTCATCACATTTTAATCTGAACTTTGTACTCTTTTACGGCATGAGTCTCTAAACTCCATTGTTGGGGGTGAGGAGCTCTGCTGTGTCTCGATGAATTAATGCAAGTATTTCTATTTTCTATTCAACACGCTTGTTTCTATCTAAGATGTTCATTCGTACTTTAATATGATGGATGTGATGATCCGTGACACTCAACACCATTCTCATCCTATGAACGCGTGACTGACAAACACCTCCGTTCTACCTTCGATTGAATGAGCATCTCTTGGATTCCTTAATTAGAATCTTCATAGTATAGGCTAGAATCCATTGGCAGCATTCTTGAGAATCCGGAAGGTCTAAACATTGTCTGTGGTATTCCGAGTAGGATTCAGGGATTGGATGACTGTGACGAGCTTCAAACTTGCGAGTGCTGGGCGTAGTGACAGACGCAAAAGGATAGTAAATCCTATTCCAGCATGAGTGGGAACCGACAGATGATTAGCCGTGCGGTGACAGCGCACCTGGACCATTTTCACTGAGAAGACGGATGGTAGTCATTGACAACGATGATCCACCAACACACAGCTTGCCATAGGAGGAACCTTGCGTGCGTGAAGAAGGCAGGGAGAAAGCAGAGATCCAGAAGACAAAGCATCTCCAGAACTCCAACATATTATCCATTACTGCAGAATAAGTATTTATTTTATACCCTTTCATTTTTTTACAATTCAAACTAAGAATTACTATTGATATTATATCCTGACTAAGAGTTGCAAGGTAACCATAGATTACTTCAAACCAATAATCTCCGTGGGATTCGACCCTTACTCACGTAAGGTATTACTTGGACGACCCAGTGCACTTGCTGGTTAGTTGTGCGGAATTACATAGTGTGAAGTAATTTTCGTGCACCAATGACCCTTTGCGTCCCTTTGTTTTTTTGTGGTTCTTAGTGTGATCTTTTCCCGGTTTCATTTCTTCGAAGGCCTAAATGGTTGCCTCGTGTTTTCAGTTTTTCACTCTCAGCTGTCTGACGTTGTATAGAGTCGGATCAGAGTCTCTGCCTTGAGCGCCTCGGGCTGGCCGCAGCTTCTCGCTTTTCTTCCTAGTTCCTATCAATGATGTTTGTCTCCGGCTTTGTTCTTGTCTTCTCGCTATCACTCTTGCGCTTTTCTTTGTTTCTTAATCCTCTGCTTGCTTTTTTTGTTTATGGGGTGGTGTTGTTTTTCCTTACCATTTGTTTCTTACTTTTATCAAGCTGGTGATGACTATTGAGGCGACAACTCATTGTGGTACGTGAATTAGATTCTTAAACTTCAAAGTTTGAATGTTCTTCATATTGATTCTTAAACCTTTACGTATTTATAATACAACTTTTAGCTGATATTTTTCTCTTAGAGGAACCCTGCTATTAAAAGTTTAGATTTATTTCATGTATGTCTCTGTATTTATCACTTTTAAGTTTTTCTGTTTTATTAAGACTTGCATTGGCTTTGTTATGGTCAATGATTGGCATAATTTGAGTGAACTGTTGAACTTGTAAAAAGCCTTTTGATTTTAAGGTGGAATGATGTCTGATTATTTGTTCTGTGAGATCTTATGATGATGAGATACAATTCAGCATGAATTAAACGTTAGAAGAGAAGGATTTTGATATGAAACTATTGGTGCGTTTCTCTTGGTGTGATAATTAAAATATTGGTCCATAAAAAGACATAATACTATGGTTTTTCACAAGCTTATATTTATTAAATGGTTGATCACATTTTGTTTTCATATCTTATGTTTAAGTTTATTCATCACCATAACGTTTATCTTGGTGATAAGCGTTTGATCTAATTCATTACAAAGAATGCAGGATAAAAAGTAGAAACTCCTATATGAATCAAATGAAAAATGTAGAAACTATTTAATCATCATTCATCTCTGCGTATTTGAGGATTATGCCTCGTTCATTAGAAATCTTGGGTAGCATTTTCTTTTGTCTCTCAGCACTCATACTTCTTTGCCTAGATCCATCACCAAATCCAAATATATATACACACCTCGTATCTCTTTTAAAATATGACTTCTTTATAGTTTATACATGACGATTACCTGTTACGTCACAAATTATCACACCAAAGAATTAAAAATCATCCGATGCATTGGTCCATAACAAAATGTGTTGTATATACACTAATAAACATGGTATACATAGACATGTAAATATGCATTTTGTACATTTGTTATTATAAAATAATATTCACTTGTCTATATATTGGAGGAAAGAAAAAGAATGAGAAGAAAAAATGATGGAAATTATTGTGGTGGAGAAAAAAAAATAGAAGTAAAAAATTTGGCATCAAAGGCTTGGTCATTCATCCAATTCTATTGTTAAAGCTGTGATGCAATTTGGTAATATTCCTTTCAATATTAAATAAGAATGATTTCTCTTTCTGTAATGACTGCTGTCTCCCTAAAATGCACACATTGCCTTTTGCTGATTCTAATACCAAGTATAATTCTCTTTTAGAATTATTGAATTAGTGTACCGTAGGGTCTTTGGGGTCAGGTTGTTTTCTTCTCCTTGATGGCTTTATCGAAAAGGAGTTGGAATCGTACGATGTTAGAAAATAGATAAGTTGTACAATGTTAGGAAATAGATAAGTTGTACAAAGTGTTGATAAATAATGAGTCTGTTCCTTAATATTTATGGTTTGAAAATTTGAATAAACTTTGTTATTAACAGTAGTTTTGTTGTTATATGTGTTTCAGATGTTATAGTTCCTTTTTATGTTTCAATTCTTTTTCTTTCTTCCTTTTATAATCCTGTTTTTAGTATATGATCAAATAAATAATTGATTGGAAATTAGAATACCTAAATAGGCTAACACAAGTAGTAGTTATTTGATTTGTTTAAAGATAATGTTCTAGATTTGATCCTTAAGAACTAAATGTATGGTGTATGCTAATGTTTTGTGGCAAATTTCTCAAAAGGGTTCTAGCCAAGAAGTTAACACCAAAAACAATTACACAGAACAAACTGATTACAAAGATAGTTTCATAAAAAAAAATACGTATTTATTTTAATTTTTTTTCTTGATATTTTTTCTGTATAGAAGCACATACAAATGCACCAAAGTATTAGAAGTTAGAAAGCATAATTTTTCAATCGACATTTTTTTCCATAACTAATACTTCATTTGTGAATTGAAAAAGGAGGGGGGAGAAAAGAAGATGAAATAAAAAAAAGTTAGATGATATATTTAACCAGGCTAGAAACGAAGTTTTTCTCCTTCTTGTATGCACATTTGGAATTTGGAAACATTAAACTACTAGTTATATAGAATATGCACCTCAATATAATTTTCATAGGCAAGATACTTAACATTGTAAAATGATCATTCGCTTTAAGAATGGTGGGAATAAACTAAACCTGCCAAAGGGAATGTAGAGAGCTCCAAACGGAATTGGCTTGTACTTTAAACATAGGAAATGACCAGAATTTGCATAATAAATACATAAGAATATGACCATAGTAATAAATGGAGAAATAGCACTTCCAACATTGTTGGAATCCTTTTTATCTTCAAAATCAGAATTTAAAACACCAAGACAACCGACTTTTCTATCAGAGCAGAATATTAAATGACGTAAGTACTTACATGCTCACCATTCTAATGCACATTTTAATGCTTCACTTTAGTAGCTCTCAATCTCTTCATAGACTTCCTTCATGTATTGCTGAAGTTCAAATGGAATATCAAAATTAGGCTTGCAAAGAAAATAGTATCATATCAGCTAAATCATAGTAAGCACATGACGACCTAAAATTATAAATTAAAAATAAAAAAAATTATTTATCTAATGAGTATCAAATAGTTACATGTTTTAATCAACAACAAAGAATATATTAAAGTACCATTCTTTAATAAAATGTTTGAGCAGTAAGGTATCAATTGTTAGACTAGATGTGAAGTTTAAGAACTCAATACATTGAATTGCAGTTTCAACATTTCAGCTATGGAGAATAGTTAATGAACCAAACTTAAGTTGCTATTTTTTTAATAAAAATTGTAAAATAGCTCACATTAGTAAAAATCTATAAATTCTTACTTACAATTTTACTTTCTAATGTTAGTTTCTAATTTATTTTTACTATTTTCGCATCCCAAAAAAGTACATATTTCTTGTATTCTTATATTGTGAAATTTGAGATTTTTTTATATTTTGAATTTTAAATTTTAGATTTCCTTTTTGATGAAATAAAATATTTTTTTTGCCTTTAAAAAAAATATCACAATAAACATGGAACACAAAATTCATTATCAATATAATTATTCAATATTCCTGTAAACCAATTTTTTTATCCACCTTATTCCACACATACAATTGTATCTTTTATCAATGCCAATTCACGACCGGATAAAAAGACTAAGCAATTTCTTATTTGTAAAATTTCACCCGGGCCTTTTGCTTTTCTTAATTTCCCCAAAGCAATGCACTAGAGTTAAAAAAGTCTTTTCACCATCTATTTGTGAAAAAATGGCATTTCACTATTACTTCAATGCCTTGGATGGGTATACATAGCCAAACACTATATGCATACAATACATTACACACGTAAACCGCTGCTGTTTATGTTCATGCTGTATTATATATAAACCGCTGTTTATGGCCAGACCTCCTTCTATAGAAACTGCTGCTGCCTACAACAGTTTCTGTTATGCCATCAATACACATAAATCGTGGCTGCTAATAACAGTTTATGTTTTTATAGAATTATAAAAAAAATGCATTTGCGTCTTAGTATTCAGAAATGTATAATTGGGTAAATTTTTTCTCTACTTAATTTATTTAAGTAAATTACCCTAAAAAAAATTATGGAGATCATAGTAGACAAATAAATACTATAAAACAAAGGCAAAGATTTTGATATTAAATTATCTCTATTTCATAACGGTTTTTAACTAACAAAATCTTATAAAGCCCAAAAAAGTAGAGATGGAGATATATATTTCACTTTTTATTTGGGTTTGAAAATTAAAATTTGTTTTCTAGTTTAAATTATTTCTACCGTCTTTATATTTTTTATTATGCAAACCAAATATTATCTATCTTAATGAAATCCTATGAAGCACAGACATTTTGCTGAGTTGTCGTATTTATGTGTCGAACACGTTTTGGATACGACACTCATCGACACCCATTCGATATGCGTGTCTGCTTTGTCCAATTGTGTTTTAATAAAATATAAAAAATTCTTTTTTCGACACGTTTGGACACACTTAAATATCATCATGTGTCGACGTGTCCAACTTTATTCTTAACATGAATAAATGACCATTTATACCCATAAAAGATGAAAACGCTGACATATGTATCCACGCTAGATTGAAACTAAACTTGTACATACATAAAATGCTCTCCGTATGACAAAAGTACCCTACATGGCACTCAAACCCTCTAAAGACAGGGTGTTTTTGTCACACAGAAGGCATCGTGCGTGGGTACAAGTTTAGTTTCAATCTAATGTGGGTACCTATGTGAGCGTTTTCATCTTTTATAGATACAAATGGTCATTTATTCTTCTTAACATGTATTCTTGAAATAAATTTAGAAATAGTATATATTATTATTAAATATTAATTAAAACAAAAAATATTTTAAATACTTTATATAATTAAAATAAGATATTAAAAATAATTAAAAAATTAATTTATGTTTTAATATCAGATATTGTTACAATTTATCTAAAAAATATTATATATATATATATATATATATACACATACGTGTCCCCATATCTTATAAAATTTTAAAATTCAGTGTCTGCATGTCCCGTGTCCCGTGTCCCGTATCGTATCTCGTATCCATGTAAAATCTAATCATTGAATTTTAAAAAAATAACAATAATATCTACATACCTTCATTTTAAAAATTATCTTCTTATATATTATCCTAATATATAGCAAAGCTTTATTTAAATTACGTTTTATAGATATTTATAAAAGTCATAAACAATAATAAGAACACAAAAGATAGATTTTATATGATTTTCAGTGGTACAACTAACTGACTAAGTAATATAAATAGCATAAACTAAGGTAACGAACTAAAATTGAGTTCATAATCCACAAGAAGAGCCAAAAAAACTAAGTTGCATGTATTCAAAAATTTGTATATTGGTAAATAATATTATTTGATTATTATATGTAATATTTGATGTTGATACAGGAGTAAAAAAAATCAATTAAAGATAAGTAGCTTATAATGGAAGAAACTGAAAGTCTTAGGAGCAGGTTTTTATAGCACTGTTTATCTTGCAATTGTTGTTGATATATAAACACCGTATCAGAACTTCATTCTTTTCTTCATGGTTTATGTAGTTAGAGAAATTATGAAATTGTAGGATTAGAGGGTTGATTTGTTTATTGTGTCTCCTATCCAAGGGTATGATGGTTATGTCGTAAGGTCTCTTGGGTCAGACCATCTTTTTCTTCTTGATGGCTTTGCCGAAAGGGAGTTAGAGTCGGGCGGTGTTAGGAAATAGATAAATTGTACAAAGTGTTAATGAATAATAAGTTTGTTTCTTAACATTTATAGTTTGTAAGATTTCATAAACTATGTTAATAACAATAATTTTGTTTGCTATTTGTGCTTCGGTCATAAATAAATTTATTTTCTTAATGAATGTTAATTTTGTTGTGAAATTTTATATTATTTTTAAAATTTTAGTGTAATTGAGTCTAATTTCTACATTTTGAAATAAATTTATTCAAAAAAATTAAAATATAAATCACATTATTATTACAAAATTACTTTATTATCATAATTAGTGATGCTTAGTTGAACATTAAATTTAGCTTCTAATAATATTAAAGTCAACCTATTTTATTATATTGTGTCTTCAAAGAATTCACAAGACCCACATAAAAATTTAACCATTGAAAAAGAAGATTGATTACAATGTGCGTATTCATTTTAACAAATATTTTTCTATTTAATACTATAAAAAAAAATACACTGGCCACCTTAAATTACTACATGTTTAACTTCTATCAACATTGATAAAATGCCTAAATTGAGATATTTTCGGATACAAACAAACAATCAATGAAACACTCATCGGTGCTTTCTCATTTTGATTTGAGTATATTTTATACATAAAGAAAAAAAGAAGAAGAAAAGAAGAGTTGAAATAACAAGAGAAATAAAATTCATGATTCTTATAATTTTGTGTGGCCATCTATATATAGTAGACTAAAAGACTATAATTATCTAATAAAATTAATTTGTATTTATTACATTTAATTTGAATAAGTAAGAAATCATTTTATTTTAGTTTAATCCTTAATTTATATGATTTAAATTTGTCTCAATATACATGATATGATTTAATTTAATTTAATTTAATTATTAATTAAAAATATCTCAATTGTCTATTTTATTCGTAGATTTATTATTTTAATGACTAAAATTAATCAAATTAATTAACAAAACTTCAAATAGTAGCTATTAATGTTTAGAAATACATCATATTGTTCAATGAATTTAGATTAAAAAAATAATTGAAATTAACAAACTTAAAGAGCAGTCATTGTTTCATAGTGACAAATTATTATTTAGCGTCCCTAATTTTAATGATAATAACTAATAGCTATGGGGTGCAATATTTTATTGGGTGACAATTTTTTATTTATTCCATTCAATTTTTTTTCAATGATAAGTTGATTTGTTAATATTATTTGATAAATTTTTAAATATAAATAAATAATTATCAAGAGACATAAATAAAAATTAACTCTAATTAATTGTTAGAGCATGAATATTATCTAAGTATAAATTTTTTAGTATAATTTTTTATAGTATAATATTAAATATTTTTGGTCTTCTATTTTACTCGAAAAAATATATAGTAGAATTGGACAAAATTTTACAATCAAATGTATATTAGGTGTACCAACAAAATGATGGCAAGTGTGATGCTAACCACTTTAAACATACTAATTTGGTTTATTTTAACATTATACTACTCAACAAATTTTCTAAACCATAAATTTTAAAATTATCCATCGGACACTATACTTCTCGAAAGGTAACATATCCCTTTGTTGTTATTATTATTATATTTAGTTATTCTATTAATATTTATAATTTTATCAAATTTTTAATTAAATTTTTATAATTTAAAAATTTGTAATTAAATCTAATATTAGATTAAAACTTTGAGAAAAAGACAAATAGGTTTCTAATTTTTTGTTCCGCGGACATTTTCGTTCCTAACCATTGAAAAATACTTTTAAGTCCGTCGCCTTCACAAAACTTGGACGGATCAGTCCCTCCTTCCAAATGTTTCCGTCGACCCAACGGAAAAGGCTGACGTGGCTCCCGTAATACTTGTCACGCGTACACGCGTACGCGTCGCTATAAATTCAGCAAATCTTCATTTCTTCATGAATTATCCACTTTGCATGCCTTTTTTCCATTTCTTTTAAGTCATTCTTGTCTTCAAAACTTTAAATCACTCAAACAAACATAAGGTTAATAGTCAAATTAGTCCCTAAAAGATAAGACATTTTTCAAATTTGTCCCTCAAATATTTTTCAATCAAATTGATCCGTCAAAGATTACGAATTAATCATATATGTCTTTCAATTACTCCACTCATAATTTTGGTCAATGATTGATGATGTGAAATGTTAACTAATAGCATATATGACACATAATAAGTTCAATTAGACGTTGACTAAATATATTTATGAAAATCTATCAATTTAGTCATTAGGTCATATTAGGAATATGAATTTTGTAATTGAAAAAAATGACTAAATTAATAAATTTTTATAAATATATTTGGTCAATATCCAATTAGGCATATAAGGTATTATATATGTTATCAATTAACGTTTTACAACATCAGTCTTTCAAAAAAATTGTTAATGGAGTGACTGGAGGACAAATATGATTAATTTACAATTTTTGAAGGACCAATTTGATTGAAAAAATCTTTCACGGATGAATTTGAAAAATGTCTTACCTTTTAAGGACTAATTTGACTATTAATCCAACAAACATATCAAGGCATCGAATGAGAGAAAATAATGTTTATTTGAGTGATTTAAAATTTTGAAGACAATAATGACTTGAAAGAAATGGAAAAAAACATGCAAAGTGAAGAATTTACGAAGAAGCGAGGATTTACTAAATTCATGGCGACGCGTAGGCGTGTGTCACGCGTACGCGTGATAAGGAAGTTTGCCAGGTGACGCGTACGCATGACAAGTATTACGGGAGCCACATCACGTCAGACTTTTCCGTTGAGTCAACAGAAGCATTTGGATGAAAAGAGTAAGAGACTAATCCGTCTAAATTTTATGAAGGTCAAAGACTTAAAAATATTTTTTAATAACGAAAAACAAAAATATCTGTTGGGCAAAACGTCATGCACTTATTTATTCTTTTCTCTAAAACCTTTCAAGTAGATCGTCTTTCTTTTTTTTTTTTTTCTCTCTGTTAAAAAAATACTATTTCCGCATAGTTAGCAAACTCCCTCAAACTCAGACAACAGCGAAAGTGCGAATCTCTAAAATGTTGTCATCCTCAACCTCAAGGATCACTCTCATTTTTAGGTATTCTCTTCTCCAAATCCCTAATTTTATTTCCTTCCCTTCCTCTTCATCCCTTCACTCTCATTCTGAGCCCCCATCCCTTCGCCAAGTTGATGAAGCTGTTCATTCCTTCACTCGCATGCTCTCTATGCGTCGCCCTCCTCCCATCATCCAATTTAACAAGATTTTGGGGTCTCTTGCCAAGACGAAGCATTTCCACACCGCCGTTTCCCTTTTTCAGCAATTGCAAGTCAGGGGAATCGCTCCCAACTTATTTACTTTGAGTATCGTAATTAATTGTTGTTGCGGCATGGGTCGTATGACGCTTGCTTTCTCTGTATTGGCCAAGATTTTCAGAATGGATTATCAACCTGATACGGTAACATTGAATACACTCGTTAAAGGCCTCTTTCTCTGTGGTAGTGTTGAAAAAGCAGTGCGCTTTCATGACAGAGTGCTGGCTCATGGATTTCACTTTAATCAAGTCACTTATGGGACGTTGATCAATGGGCTCTGTAAGACCGGACACACATCAGCTGCTATTCAAATGTTGAGAAAGATCCCACGGTATGGCATTGCTCCTGATGTCTTCATGTACAGCGCAATTATTGATAGCCTCTGCAAGGATACACTTGTAAGTCAGGCTTTTCATTTATTCTCTGAGATGCTTGCTAAGGGAATTTCTCCTAATGTTATCACATACAGTTCTCTCATTTTTGGATTGTGTCTTGTGGGTCAATATAAGGAAGCCATTGATTTGTTAAGTGATATGGTGCTTAGAAACAGTACTCCAAATGTTCGTACCTATAGTATTTTGATTGATGGGCTATGCAAGGAAGGAAAGATCAAAGATGCTAAGAATGTGTTGGCTGTGATGACAAAACATGGTGTGAAACCAGATGTGGTTACTTATAGCAACTTAATTGATGGATATTGTTTGGTTAATCAGGTAAATAAGGCAAAATATATATTCAACACAATAGCCAAGAATAGAGTGTTTCCTAATGTTCGAAGTTACAATATCATGATTAATGGCTTCTGCAAAAGTAAAATGATCGATGACGCCTTGAATCTCTTCGAAGAGATGCGTCACAAGAACTTGGTTCCTGACAGGGTAACTTACAGTACTCTAATTGATGGCTTGGGAAAGTCAAGGAGAATCCATTGCGCCTTGGAGCTTCTTGAAAAGATGCATGATCGAGGTCAACCTGCTGATGTAGTCACTTATAATTCGTTGTTGGATGGGATGTTCAAAAACCAACAACCTAACGAGGCATTTATGTTATTCAATCAAATGAAAGAGTGTGCCATTGATCCAGATATATACACTTACAATATACTTATAGATGGCCTATGCAAAGGTGGAAGACTTATAGATGCAAAAGAGATTTTTCAAGATCTTTCCGTTAAAGGCTATCGTCCAAATGTGAGGACATACAATATTATGATCAATGGGCTCTGCAAAGAGGGCTTGTTTGAAGAAGCATTGGCACTCTTGTCAAAAATGAAAGCACTGGTTGCTTACCAAATGCTGTGACTTTTGAAACTGTTAAAAGTGCTTTGTTTGAAAAAGATGAGAATGACATGGCGGAGAAACTACTTTGGAAAATGGTTGCTAGAGGCTTATTGGATTGATAAAAGAATGTAAGATACATCAACTCGAATTGAAATTACATCTCATTGTTGCTGAATATGTATCATAGTTTTGTAAATTCTGTGTCTGTTGGGTCAGAGGACTTTGGCATTGCCATAACATTAATTAATTTTGCACTTTTGATTTTTGCAGTTGCTATCATCCTTTTTCATTCCACTACATTATTGATTCTTTAGATGATATTCCTAGTTATAGCTTACAGATTTAGTGTTTAAGATCTCTTTATAGCAATAGAGTGTTCTTTACTGTTATTCTATGGGATCATATATTTATCATGCTACAATCTAAGCAAAACTAAAAAGATTGAACATTTTATGATGTTGTTTGTTCTTTGCTATTTTGCCGTGCAACTTATTTTTCCTTATCTTTGTAGGTACTGTATATAAATCAAACTAATTCCTATGACTGTTTTATCATATAAGCAACCATGAACTATTGTTTATTGGATTGGATCCTCCAGGAATTGTCGTAAAAGGAAATGTAAGTACCTGTTAAGGATTTATTCTTAAGCTATATGGTTTTTCATTTCCATCTTAAAATTAAACCCACCTTCTAAAATGCATGTCCCCTCTTTTCATCATCCTGAGCAACATGGAGTTAAGGTTAATATGGTTCAATTGTCTCAAAATTTTTGGCCATTTACTTAATTATTGCTACTCAGTTGTAATGCTTGGAAATTGCTCCTGCTGAAAATATGTACATAAGGAAGTACTTTTCCAGAGGATGTTTTTCTCTTAATTCTTAGATAAATTACCTCATTATTTCTTGTCTAATATCCTGTGTAGACATTATTCCATTGTCTATTATTAGCATTTTAAAAAAACTCTTACTGGCTTGGAGTTTCATTGTGTGTTGTTGTGACAGAGGTGTTAAAAGTGAAACAATACAGAACTCGTTGAAATTGAATTTGATTTTATTTGGTGAATTTCTTTGCATTTATTTATTATTTTGATTAATGTTGTTCTGGAAGGATTACTTTTGATGACTCTGAAGTCTGAACTTTATATTTGCTATGCAGAGGAAGATACTGTTGAGATGGCCTCCGATACTGTAAGATTCTGTTTTCTTTTATTGCGATGTAGTTTCATTAAGCAAATTATTGCCATAATCAGTGAAACTCAGTTGATGTGACATATATCTCTTGAATCTACAGGCTCGAGGAATAAACCATTTGTATAACTGCAGTTTTTGAATGACATCTACAATAAAAAGAACAAAAATGTGTAGTTTTTTTTAAATAAGTTATTTTTAATAAAAATAATTAAAATAGTATAAAGTGAAATTACCTATTAATATTTTTATTTGACCCACTCTGTCAGACAATGTCTCAAGTGATGCAAATTCAAAATAGTATTGGAAAATGTTCAATTAAAAATACAATGTAAAAATACAATAAATATGTTTGTTTTGTACCTTTTCATCTAATATAATCATTTCTAAGCAAAGAAACTTTTTTTCATTTGTGGGTGTTAATGTTTTCCATAGACGAACTACACGAACTTTGATAAACCAATTGTCTGTTTGTTTGGTGATATTGTCCAAAGAATAATGCTCCATTGAGTAAGTTTGAGATGTGTAGTGCGAAAATAAATTTCTTGTGCTAAATTTGATGTTATTTTAAAAAATAGTGATAAGAATTTTATATAAGTAGTTTAAATAGTATGAGATTTAAATATTTGTAACGTAAAATTTATTATAATTAATAGATTATTATGACATTTGTACTATAGATGTTTATTATATTTAGTGAGTTATTTATAAAAATTAATAAATTAATTATTGGGGTTATAAATTTATTTTATTGTTTATAAAGGTAAAATATAATAAGGTGATTGCTATGGTGCCTAAAAGTGTTTGCCTAACTTACCAAAAAAGGTTAAAAATCAATATTTAATTTTAAAAGTATAAAAATAAATAATTACTAAATATTCAAAAGTTACCATAAAAAATAAGTTAGGCAAAAATTAGGCATCAAAATATAGGCACCATAGAATTCACCATATAATAAATATAGGAATATGAATTCTTGTAAGTTACAAATTTGGTTAGACACTATTAATTTCTAATTATTGTCATTGATAATTTTGCAGCCTAATTTTCATATTGTATATTTTTTTGTATATTTTATTTTTTTGCTGATTTGAAAATAATAGTTGATTTGACAAAAAATGAGTGGTTGATTCTATAGTTTTGCCAAGTAAGCGATATGGCTGACATGACATTAGTAGGAGGAGAAAGATATCGCAAAAGTAATGTGAGTAAACTTATCCATCTACTTTTATATATTAAGAATAGATGTGTTAATAACAGTAGTTTTGTTTGCTAGTTGTGCTTCGATCATAAATAAATTTATTTTCTTAATGAATATTAATTTTATTGTGAAATTTTATATTACCTTTAAAATTTTAGCGTAACTAAGTTTAATTTCTACATTTTGAAATAAATTTAATAAAAAAATTAAAATATAAATCACATTACTATTACAAAATTACTTTATTAACATAATTAGTGGTGCTTAGTTGAACAATTAAATTTAGCTTCTAATGATATTAAAGTTAACCTATTTTATTATCTTGTGTCTTCATAGAATTCACAAGACCCACATAAAAATCTAACCATTGAAAAAGAAGATTGATTACAATGGGTGTATTCATTTTAACAAATATTTTTCTATCTAATACTATAAAAAAATACACTGGCCACCTTAAATTACTACAGGTTCAACTTCCCTCAACAGTGATAGAATGCTTAAATTGAGATATTTTCAGACTACAGTATTAGTCAAACAAACATTCAATGAAACACTCATCTGTGTCTTCTCATTTTGAGTATATTTATACATAAAGAAAAAAAAAAGAAGAAAAGAAGAGTTGAAATAGCAAGAGCGATAAAATTCATGATTCTTATAATTTTGTGTAGCCATCTATATATAGTAGATCAGAAGACTATGATTATCTAATGAATTTAATTTGTATTTATTAGAGTTAAGAATGGTTTTGGTCCCAAAGGTTTTCAGCCAGAATCGAAACCGTCTCTCATCTAATTTTCGATTTAGAATCATCCTTAACGTTTTTTTCGTATTAAAATCGTCCTTTTTAATAAATTTTTTTTTTATAAATGACAAAACTTTTCTTCTTTTATAAATTGTTATTTTAAATAAAAAATATAAAATTAAAAAGAAAGAAAGAAAAGACATGAGGGGGAGGGGAGAAAGGGAAAGGACGCGGGGGGTGGGGGGAAGGGGGAAGGGGAAAGGGGGGTGGGGGGGAGAGGAGGGGGACGGCGCCGGCGCTCCTCACCGTTGCGTTCTCGCGTTCGCTCCGTCGTGCATGACAGTGAGCTTTCTGTAGGAACGCGAGGTATCTGACCTCTGGCTTGGGAACGACCTCTGCCTTAGGAAACCACCGTTGAAGTCCCTCTCTGCTTCCTCCAACATCGCACACGCCTTGGCTGCTCTCAACAATTCCGAAGACAACATCAGTGTCTGGACCTGCGATCATTGCAGCAAGAAGGAAGAAGAAGGAAAAGTAGAAGGAGGAGAGTGCTGTAGATGTGTTGGCAAAGTGTGCATGGTTGATATTGTTTGCTTCCTTTCCAGGGAAGACAACCTCTTGTCTCCCTCTCAAGCTCTCAAAGCTTCTCTTTCTGTTATTCTCACTCAACCTTTCTCTCTGCTTCTGCTTGAAATGTTAGACCTCATATTTTTCTTTAATTTTCTGAATCTGAAATTTTAACTCATAGTAGATAAAGTGAATTTAGATTTTAATTACTGAGACTTGTTTACTGGAAGCAATTAATCTGATTCTCCAAGGAGCACAAATTATAGCAGCAAGAAGAAAGAGTGGGGTGGGGGTGGGGGTGGGGGGGGGGGAGAGGAAACGCGTTTTGGGGGTTGGGGGGAGGGGGAGCCGAAAGGAAACGTGAAGGAGGAGGGGAGGGAGAGGGGAAAGGGGAAAGGAAGAGTGGGAAGGGGGGAGGGGGAGGGGGACGGCGCCGGCTAAGCTTGGAGGGGGACCCCGCCGGCGCTGCTTCTTCCTCTATGACTCTCTACTTCTTCTTCTACTTGAGCCTCTGCTTCTTCTTCTGTTACTGACAAGGTTCGGAAAACCGGACCGGTCATCAAACTGCTCTAATTACTGGTTCACTGATCCAACTGGTCTAACCGGTGGTTCAACCGAAAAACCGTTTTAAAATAAAATAAATAAATAAATTATAAATAAACATCCTAAAATATAATTATAGTATAACATAAATATTAAAATAGTTTTCAAATTTAAAAAACTACATTAAATGTCATAAATTAGGAGCCATCAGCAAAACCAGCAATTAGAAAATAAAGCCAGCAATTACAAAACACTAAACCTTCACCCAGCAATTACAAACAAAGCTAGCAAAACCAACACAACCAGCAACTACAAATCAAAGCAAAACCAGCAACTACAACACAATGAAAACAGAGTAGCATTCAGCAACAACCATTACAAAACAGCAGCATAACAACAACAGTGCCATAACAAAACAGCAGCATAACAACAACAGCACCTTAACAAGTCACTAATCAGAAATTCCAAATTTAATTAGCAATCCTATTCTTGTTTCGTGCATTTAATTACTCATAAACAAAACTCAACTCCACCTGAATTGTTAATTTAACCTTGGTCTTATGGAATCATAAATAAGAATACATTACATTGCTCTTTCTCCTAAAATTCAGGCAACAACACATGATTTCACAGTTTAAAACTTTATTCACCAGCTTCTCTTCTGATGCTGTGACTGGGAAGCAACAAATTCAGCAACAAGCAACAAATTTAACAAATCCTAGTAAAGTCCCGATTTACAGCAAAAAGGCAAATTTATTGATTACCGATTCAGCAACATACAGAAACACAGGAGAAGGGAAATCTGGAAAAGAGAGAACACCAAACCAAAACATTAACCAATAATCACAAAACACTAAACTTTCACCCAGCAATTACAAACAAAGCCATCAATTACAAACATTAGCATATTATAAAACATTCCAAAACACTAAACCTTCACCCAGCAAAACCAGCAACTACAAACAAAGCCATCAGTAAATTTGAACAAAACCATAGTTAGAATTTAGAAAAATCAATGTCTAATCTTATTATTTATAAACATATTCAAAAAGGACGGATACCCATAAATTTAGCATGATTTTGAAGCAACAGACGCAAATGAAATCAGTGGTAACATGATGGCAAGGCACGACAGAGGCAGCAACAGAGGTAGCAGCACTGGCGGCTGTCTTCGAGCTCAAACACGGCGGAAGCAACAAAGGCTTCACCCTTCGCGCGCCTCCTCCCGCGACCTCCACCCCTTCTTTTCCCTTCGCAGCACGATGCAACGACGGCAGAGGAATGTGGAGCAAATGCGACGCGACGGCAGAGACGAGCTGCGACGACGCTGAAACAGTAGGGACGACGGTTGGACCAGATTCGACGGCGGAGGTGACACAGCTTGAAGAGGAGAGTGATCGAGGTTAGGGTTTGAGCAGACGAAGACCAGCGAGGCAGCGAATGACGGCGAGCTCGAGGAAGATGCACTAATTTCCGAATGAGGGAGAAGCGCGGACGATCGGACGAAAACACGGTGGTGCTTGAGAGCAACGAACGGCGACGCTGAGCCCTGTGGCGGTGGAGGACATGTAATCTAGGGTTGTGTTTTGGGGAGAAAGATTGAAGAATGGCTCGAGGGGTTGAGGCTATGGAGACCTGGGCGTTTCATTTTATAATAGAACGGAAAACGACGCCGTTTTTCAAAACCGGTCGGGTCCCGGTTCGGTCCGACCGACCGGTTCTCGGCCGGTTCAGCGGTTTGAGAACGATTTTGATTCTAGCAGTTTTTTATGTCGAACCAAACCGTTTAAGTCACCGGTTTGCGGTTAAATCGGTCGGACCGGCCGATCCGGTCCGGTTTTCAGAACCTTGGTTATTGTCTCTGCTTCTATTTCTGTGACTGCTTCAGTTTCTGATTTTGATTTGTTTTTTGATTTTATTGTTGTTGTGTGTTGATTTTGTTGTTGAGTTGAATTTCTGATTGTTTGATTTGTTGAAATGTTGTCTTTCTTGGTAGTGGAGGTAACGATGGTAGTGGTGGAGGCAAAAGTGGTGGTGGTGATGAAAATAAAGGTACTCATAGTAGTGAAGGGCATTTTTGTCCAAAAAAAGTTAAAAGGACGATTTTAATACGAAAAAAAACGTTAAGGACGATTCTAAATCGAAAATTAGATGAATGACGGTTTCGATTCTGGCGCTCAACTTTAGGGATCAAAACCATACTTACCCCTATTTATTACATTCAATTTGAATAAGTAAAAAATAATTTTATTTTAGTTTAGTTCTTAATTCACATGATTTAAATTTGGCTCAATATATATATATATATATATATATATATATATATATATATATATATATATATATATATATTTGTTGTCTATTTTATTCATAGATTTACAATTTTAATGACTAATAAATTAATCAAATTAATTAATTAGTACACATAATAAATTTGGTTTAATAAATTAAAATAAATAAATTAAAAATACTAACAGAACATTAAAAAAATAAATTAAGAAATACTACCAAATTAAATTGATATAAATTATAATAAATTATGTGATATTTAAATATCTAATCAAATCAATTAGTTAATATATTTGGTTTATCGTAATAATTTGTATTTAATGAGTTAAAAAAAATAAATTAAAAATATGTCACGTCAGTTTTATCATTAAGTACAGAAATTTAATTTTTATATAATAAAATATATAGATAATGACAATGATAGAATAATTAGTGATTTTTTTCAACGGATGGGCCTCGAGACCCTTTTTGTGAGTGTTTTTATTGATTGTTCTTACTATATTTTTTGTCTGCTTGTTTTGATTTTATTTTTGAAATAATGTATATTAAAATTTCTTTGGGTAGTTTATTTATCAGGACTCAGATTTGGTCTTCTGCAAATTTTTTATGATATGTCCAAAACTTCAAATACTATCTATTAATGTTTAGAAATACATCATATTGTTCAATGAATTTACATTAAAAAAATGAATTGAAATTAACAAACTTAAAGAGAGTCATTGTTTCTTAGTGACAAATTATTATTTAGCGTCCCTAATTTTAATAATAATAACTAATAGCTATGGGGTGCAATATTTTATTCGGTGATAATTTTTTATTTATTTCATTCAATTTTTTTTAATGATAAGTTGATTTGTCAATATTGTTTGATAAATTTTTAAATATAAATAAATAATTATCAAGAAGCATAAACAAAAATTAACTCTAATTAATTGTTAGAGCATGAATATTGTCTAAGTATAAATTTTTCAGTATATTCTTTCCTAGCATAATATTAAATATTTTTGGTCTTCCACTTTACTCAAAAAATATATAGTAGAATTGGACAAAATTTTACAAACAGATGTATATTAGGTGTACCAACAAAATGATGGCAAGTGTGATGCTGAATTTTGTTAGGAAGACAATAAAAAATTTTGACAATGTGTATAATAAATTTTAAATTTGGTCCAATACAAGAAAAAAAAAAAAGAAATCAAACAACCATTTGTAATTGTATATACTTAAACTGAATCAAACAAAAATTGAATCAAACAAAATAACCATCCAATTTTTGAGATTAGCTACGTTTGCATGTACAAAAACGGGAGCATACTAAATTAATTGCTTGCATAATTATTGTTGTGCTATCCTAGGTTGATCTTGGACCTATACCTATATAGGGGAGGCAACATCGTTGAAGGCTGCGGCCATGGCGGTCTTGGGCTGCGCGACGGATGCAACGTGTGCAAAGGGAGTGTCTCCATTTACAATTTTACGAAGCGTGATGGATGTATGAAAACAACACACTCGTGTGTCCCTATACGTCGCAAATGACGACGTTGAGAGAGAGAGAAACTGCCGGCGCGGGGAAGGACTGCACGACTAGCGCGATGCAGGACTATGGAAACGACGCAAATTGCGCGATAGTGTTGCTAGGCGTTCGTGGTGCGCACGTTGACATGAGCTATAGGCGACGGGGGTTGCTGTCTGTGGCGGCGCAGTAATGGTGAGAGAGGAAAAGACTGGACGAGAAGATAGTGACATCAGATGGGGGAGAAGGAGGTCGTTTTTAGGATTTACGTAACTGTTACAAATCCTTATTATTAAAACATGGTTTGTAGTTTTGTTGTCTGTTATCAGCTACACCTGTCATGAAAGATTTGGTGATTCTAATGCCAAGTACAACTATTTCTACACCTATTTCTTTGGTATTTTCTAAATCTTCTCTGCATTGTGATGAGTGGGGTTAGAATAAAGAATTAAAAGTGAAACAATGTTGTACAGATTGAAATTGCATTTGTTCTTGAAGAATATTTTTGAATGCTAATACAATTTCTTTTGGGATCAAATGTTGAACATTATATAGCCTCTGTGTTAAGTGCTGATTAACTTATTCTATAAAACTGATATTGACCTTGTATTGGTGGTTGAGTATTTGGATTCTTATCATGGATATCATCTTTGTTCCATACTTACTGATTGCTAGGTGCACTCAAGCATGTTAAGTTGAAGCATGGCACAGACAATATTAAAGATCTCTAGTATGAATTTTCCTTTATACATAATTGCGAGACACTTGATTTAATATTTTGTCAGCTTATTTGGTTTCTAGTTGAACCCACCATTCGATTATAAGCTTCAAATTCAGTTTTAGATGAAAGTGAAAAATAGCTACTTTCACAAAAATCACTCTTCAGATTAGACTAATAAACATAAAATGAATTGATCTCAAACAAGATAGAATATGGTTGATGCTGCTATAAACTTTGAGGAATCAATCTTAGCATCATAATGAAATTAGGTTGTTCATGTACTATTTATTGGGAGGGGTTGTGACTGGATGATAGTCTTTAATTACTGCAGAGATCTGAATTTGCTGAAATAATGGCGGTGTTGAAGGCATTGCAGAAGCAGATCGGTGGTTCTCAAGTGTCGAGAACCAGAGACCTGGTAGGAGATTTGGTTGTGCATTGTGATTATGAATAGAATATGTATCAATAACCAAGGCAAGACCATTGGAGTTACCAAGAACTATGAACACATTGTTGATGTTAAAAAGATATGAATTTCAAAATTAATCATTAACTAGTATTTTTTTTCTGTACTGTTATTACGGGAATACAAATCATTTGAAACTACGTCGACTTTATCTTAATTTATAGATTTATAGATTAAGACAAAAAAAAAATATTTGTTGAATCAAATTATTTTTATAAAAAGATCATATAAGAAAAAGTTCCTATTAGCTAAATTATATGTAATAAATATTTAAAAAAATAAAAGTAAAAATATAAATTAAAAAGATAAATGGTACAAATTTAAAACTAAATATAAAAAGTATGCATACAATAATAAAATATTTATGTAAATAATATTACGAAATTATTTTTAATTATATTTAATTATAAATTTAATATATATCTTATAATTTTGTGAATCTATTTGAATTATGTTATTTTATTAATTTTATTTTTTGTAGAATAGAAATATAGAAAGAGATAGAGAATAAGAGAGAAAGAGAAAGATAAAGAAAAAGAAGAAAGTGAGTTTGTTAATTTTGGAGGAAAAGATTTTATTATAATTGTAATGAAAGAATACCACGTGATACATTTTAGTATATCAAATTAGTAATATCAAATATAAATTATAAATTATATATAGAGTGGGAAGGGTAGAGAGAAATAGAGAAGGAGAGAGAGGTAGATAAAAATATGGGGGAAGGGAATTTATTAATTTTGGAGGAAAGATTTCATCTTAATTTTAATGAGAGAGTATCATGTGATATTTTGGTTGTTAAATTAGTAATATAATATAGTTATATTTTAATTTCAATATTTCAATTTTAATTACAATTAGAGAATATAATATTATATATTTTTGTTGTTAAATTTATAATTAGTTATTGATAATCATATATAAAAGAGATAGAGTGGGTATACAAATAAGAGAAATAGAGTGGTTGAAGGAATGAGAGAGATAGAGAAAGAGAGAGAAGAAGGAGGAGAGAACTCTTTAATTTTGGAAGAAAAATTTTGATTTCAATTATAATAAGAATGACATGTGGCATATTTTGATTGTAAAATTAGTAATATATAGTGGCTAATAGATATAATAAATACTTTTTAACTATTGTTAATAATTTTAGTCGCTTTACATGGATTATTTATCAGACTCAGATTTGGTCTTCTGCAAATTTTTTATGATATGTCCAAAACTTCAAATACTATCTATTAATGTTTAGAAATACATCATATTGTTCAATGAATTTACATTAAAAAAATAATTGAAATTAACAAACCTAAAGAGAGTCATTGTTTCTTAGTGACAAATTATTATTTAGCGTCCCTAATTTTAATCATAATAACTAATAGCTATGGGTGTAATATTTTACTCGGTGATAATTTTTTATTTATTTTATTGAATTTTTTTTAATAATAAGTTGATTTGTCAATATTGTTTGATAAATTTTTAAATATAAATAAATAATTATCAAGAAACATAAACAAAAATTAACTCTAATTAATTGTTAGAACATGAATATTGTCTAAGTATAAATTTTTTAGTATATTCTTTCCTAGCATAATATTAAATATTTTTGGTCTTCCACTTTACTCGAAAACATATATAGTAGAATTGGACAAAATTTTACAAACAGATGTATATTAGGTGTATCAACAAAATGATGGCAAGTGTGATGCTGAATTCTGTTAGGAAGATAATAAAAAATTTTGATAATGTGTATAATAAGTTTTAAATTTGGTCCAATACAAAAAAAAAAAAAAGAAATCAAACAACCATTTGTAATTGTATATACTTAAATTAAATCAAACAAAAATTGAATCAAACAAAATAATCATCTAATTTTTGAGATTAACTACGTTTGCATGTACAAAAACGGGAGCATACTAAATTAATTGCTTGCATAATTATTGTTGTGCTATCCTACGTTGATCTTGGACCTATACCTATATAGGGGAGGCAACATCGTTGAAGGCTGCGGCCATGGCGGTCTTGGACTGCGCGATGGATGCAACGTGTGCAAAGGGAGTGTCTTCATTTACAATTTTACGAAGCGTGTTGGATGTATGAAAACAACACACTCGTGTGTCCCCTATACGTCGCAAATGACGACGTTGAGAGAGAGAAATTGCCGGCGCGGGGAAGGACTGCACGACTAGCGCGATGCAGGACTACAGAAACGACGCAAATTGCGCGATAGTGTTGCTAGGCATTCGTGGTGCGCACGTTGGCGTGAGGTATAGGCGACAGGGACTGCTGTCTGTGGCGACGCAGTACTGGTGAGAGAGGAAAAGACTGGACGAGAAGACAGTCACATCCAAGGTAGAAAAAATTGAGATTTTACGTGAAATCGAAAAAGTAAATAAAAAACGTAAAACGTAAAATCTTAACAAGATTTAAATCGTAAAATCGTCAGACTTAGTACAAATTTCGTAAAATCGATAAACTCATTTAAAATCGTAATATCGGAAGATTTTAAGAGTTAAATCGAGATTCTAGCTACCATGACTCACATCAGATAGGGGAGAAGGAAGTTGTTTTTAGGATTTACGTAACTGTTGCAAATCCTTATTTATTTTTTATTTGATTTTAATTTCAATTTTATCCATATTATACACATTGTACATTAAATTCATTAACTTTCTATACTTTCTCGTCCTAAAATTATCGATAGATACTATACTTTTAGAAGAATAACATATCCCTTTGTTATTATTATTAATATATTTAATTATTTTATTAATATTTATAATTTTATCAAATTTTCAATTAAATCTTTATAATTTAAAATTTTGTAATGCAATCTATATATTAGATTAAAACTTTCAATTAGATCCCGTTTTTTTTTTTTTTTTCTCTTAGAAAATACTATTTCCGCAGAGTTAGCAAACTCCTTCAAACTTAGACAACAGCGAAAGTGCAAATCTCTAAAATGTTGTCATCCTCAACCTCAAGAATCACTTTCATTTTTAGGTATTCTCTTCTCCAAATCCCTAATTTTGTTTCCTTCCCTTCCTCTTCATCTTCATTCTCATCCCTTCACTCTCATTCTACTCGCCAAGTTGATGAAGCTGTTGATTCCTTCACTCGCATGCTCTCTATGCGTCGCCCTCCATCAGTAATCCAATTTAACAAGATTTTGGGGTCTCTTGCCAAGACCAACCATTTCCCCACTTCCATTTCCCTTTTTCGGCAATTGCAATCCAGAGGAATCGCTCCCGACTTATTTACTTTGAGCATCGTAATTAATTGTTGTTGCGGCGTGGGTCGTATGATGCTTGCTTTCTCTGTATTGGCCAAGATTTTCAGAATGGATTATCAACCTGATACGGTAACATTGAATACACTCGTTAAAGGCCTCTTTCTCTGTGGTAGTGTTGAAAAAGCGGTCCGCTTTCATGACAGAGTGCTGGCTCATGGATTTCAGTTTAATCAAGTCACTTATGGGACCTTGATCAATGGGCTCTGTAAGACCGGACACACGTCAGCTGCTATTCAAGTGTTGAGAAAGATCCCACGGTATGGCATTGCTCCTGATGTCTTCATGTACAGCGCAATTATTGATAGCCTCTGCAAGGATACACTTGTAAGTCAGGCTTTTCATTTATTCTCTGAAATGCTTGCTAAGGGAATTTCTCCTAATGTTATCACATACAGTTCTCTCATTTTTGGATTGTGTCTTGTGGGTCAATATAAGGAAGCCATTGATTTGTTAAGTGATATGGTGCTTAAAAACATTACTCCAAATGTTTATACCTATAGTATTTTGATCGATGGGCTATGCAAGGAAGGAAAGATCAAAGATGCTAAGAGTGTATTGGCTGTAATGGCAAAACATGGTGTGAAACCAGATGTAGTTACTTATACCAGCTTAATGGATGGATATTGTTTGGTTAATCAGGTAAATAAGGCAAAATATATATTCAACACAATGGCCCAAATTAGAGTGTCACCCAATGTTCAAAGTTACAGTATCATGATTAATGGCTTGTGCAAAAGTAAAAGGATTGATGAAGCCTTGAATCTCTTTGAAGAAATGCATCGTAAGTACTTGGTTCCAAACACGGTAACTTACAACACTCTTATTGATGGCTTGAGCAAATCAAAGAGAATCTCTTGTGCTTTGGAGCTTCTTGTCAAGATGCACGAAAGAGGTCCACCTGCTGATGTAGTCACTTACAATTCCTTGTTGGATGGGATGTTCAATATCAAACAAGTTGACAAGGCACTTATGTTATTCAAGCAAATGAAAGAGAGTGGCATTGATCCAGATATGTTCACGTATGGTATACTTATTGATGGCCTATGCAAAGGTGGAAGACTTATAGATGCAAAAGAGATTTTTCAAGATCTTTCCGTGAAAGGCTATCGTCCAAATGTGAGGACATACAATATTATGATCAATGGGCTCTGCAAAGAGGGCTTGTTTGAAGAAGCATTGGCACTCTTGTCAAAAATGGAAGGCAATGGTTGCTTACCAGATGCTGTGACTTTTGAAACTGTTATCCGTGCTTTGTTTGAAAAAGATGAGAATGACATGGCGGAGAAACTTCTTCGGGAAATGGTTGCTAGAGGCTTATTGAATTGATAAAAGAAGGTAAGATACGTCAACTCAAATTGAAATTACATCTCATTGTTGCTGAATATGTATCATAGTTTTGTAAATTCTGTGTCCGTTGGGTCAGAGGACTTTGGCAATGCCATAACATTAATTAATTTTGCACTTTCGATTTGCAATTGCTATCATCCTTTTTAATTCCACTACTTTATTGATTCTTTAGATGATATTCCTAGTTATAACTTACAGATTTAGTGTTTAAGATCTCTTTATAGCAATAGAGTGTCCTTTTCTGTTATTCTATGAGATCATATATATATCATGCTACAATCTAAGCAAAACTAAAAAGATTGAACATTTTGTGTTGTTGTTTGTTCTCTGCTATTTTGCCGTGCAACTTATTTTTCCTTATCTTTCTAGGTACCGTATATAAATCAAACTAATTCCTATGACTGTTTTATCATATAAGCAACCATGAACTATTGTTTATTGGATTGGATCCTCCAGGAATTGTCGTAAAAGGAAATTTAAGTACCTATTAAGGATTTATTCTTAAGCTATATGGTTTTCCATTTCCATCTTAAAATTAAACCCACCTTCCAAAATGCATGTCCCCTCTTTTCATCATCCTGAGCAACATCGAGTTAAGGTTAATATGGTTCAGTTGTCTCAAAATTTTTGGCCATTTACTTAATTATTGCTACTCAGTTGTAATGCTTGGAAATCCCTCCTGCTGAAAATATGTACATTTTGAAGTACTTTTCCAGAGGATGTTTTTCTCTTAATTCTTAGATAAATTACCTCATTATTTCTTGTCTAATATTCTGTGTAGACATTATTCCATTGTCTCTGACTCTCTGATTATTAGCATTTTAAAAAAACTCTTACTGGCTTGGAGTTTCATTATGTGTTGTTGTGACGGAGGTGTTAAAAGTGGAACAATACAGAACTCTTTGAAACTGAATTTGATTTTATTTGGTGAATTTCTTTGCATTTATTTATTATTTTGATTAATGTTGTTCTGGAAGGATTACTTTTAATGACTCTGAAGTCTGAACTTTATATTTGCTATGCAGAGGAAGATACTGTTGAGATGGCCCACGATACTGTAAGATTCTGTTTTCTTTTATTGCGTTGTAGTTTCATTAAGCAAATTATTGCCATAATCAGTGAAACTCAGTTGATGTGACATATATCTCTTGAATCTACAGGCCCGAGGAATAAACCATTTGCACAACTGCACTCCAGTGATTGTACACCATGATTTGAAGTCACTAACTAAATTTTCTTGTTGATAAAAATTGGGTTGTGAAGGTGTCAACTAATTGTCATGATTGAATTTTCT
This sequence comes from Arachis ipaensis, assembly GCF_059453495.1. Classification (NCBI taxonomy): domain Eukaryota; kingdom Viridiplantae; phylum Streptophyta; class Magnoliopsida; order Fabales; family Fabaceae; genus Arachis; species Arachis ipaensis. The sequence continues at coordinate 139,558,078 of NC_142440.1, read as the reverse complement.
TGATAGCATGCTGATAGCTACCTGTAGATATGGTTTAATTGTTTTTTTTCACCCTTTCTTTTTTCTTTCGAATAGGTATGTGATTTTGGCTTATCAAGAATGAAGCACAGTAAATTCCTTTCTTCCAGATCAACTGCAGGAACAGTAAGCTGTCATAATCCTCATTTCTAAGCTCAAATACTGTGTCATACCCTCTGCCTTCTGAATTATTCATTCTTTCATGTTCTTGTTCTATATTTTGCTGCATATTTTTTATGTTCGTTGTGCTTTATATTCTTCTGAAGATATACAAACATACACAAATGGAGGCATTTGCTATTATCAACAAAAAATTTGGGAAACCAGGAGCTTTTTGCCGTTTAAAAATTCATTATGTTTGGCATGTTATATTAATCCTTTTGTGATGATGAATACCTAAATAGGCTAACACAAGTGGTAATTATTTGATTTGTTTAAAGATAATGTTCTAGGTTTGATCCTTAAAACTAAATGTATGGCGTATGCTAATGTTTTGTGGCAAATTTCTCAAAAGGGTTCTAGCCAAGAAGTTAAAACCAAAAGCAATGACAGAACAAACTATTTAGAAAGATAGTTGCATAAAAAAAAATTGTGTTTATTTTAATTTTTTTCTTTCTTGATATTTTTTCTGTTATAGAAGCACATACAAATGCACCAAAGTATTAGAAGTTAGAAAGCATAATTTTTCAATCGACATTTTTATCCATAATTATACCTCATTTGTGAATTGAAAAAGGAGAGGTAGAAAAGCAGATGAAATGAAAGAAAGTTAGATGATATATTCAACCAGGCTAGAAATGAAGCTTTTCTCCTCCTTGTATGCACATTTGGAATTTGGAAATATTAAGCTACTAGTTATATAGAATGCACCACAATATAATTTTCATAGGCAAGATACTTAACATTGTAAAATGATCATTCACTCTAAGAATGGTGGGAATAAACTAAACCTGCCAAAGGGAATGTAGAGAGCTCCAAACTGAATTAACTTGTACCTTAAACATAGAAATGACCAGAATTTGCATAATAAATACACAAGGATATGACCATAGTAATAAATGGAGAAGTAGCACTTTAACATTGTTGGAATGCTTTTTATCTTCAAAATCAGAATTTAAAATACCTAGACAACCGACTTTTCTATCATAGCAGAATGTCAAATGACACAAGTACTTACATGCTCATCATTCCAATGCACATTTTAATGCTTCACCTTAGCAGTTCTCAATCTCTTCAGAGTTCAGACTTCCTTCATGTATTGCTGAAATTCAAATGGAATATCGAAATTAGGCTTGCAAAGAAAATAGCTAGTTTCATATTAGCTAAACCATAGTAAGCACATGGCGACCTAAAATTATAAACTAGAAATAAAAAATTTATTTTATCTAATGAGTGTCAACTAGTTGCATGTTTTAATCAACAAACAAAGAATTTATTAAAGTACCATTCGTTAATGAAATGTTCGAGCAGTAAGGTATCAATTGTTAAACTAGATGTGAAGTTTAACAACTCAATACAATTTTCAAAGCAGAGCTAGTAAGCTTGACAATCCAGCAGAATTCACAAGCATGATAGATTTTCTGTGGCTAAAAAGATTCCTGATGCAATTAACTTGAATGACATTGTGACTAGCTACCAACTACCAAGCATTGACTTGCATTTTCAACATTTCAGCTATGGAGAACAGTTAATGAACCAAACTTAAGCTGCTATTTGCTTCCGCATAAACACATCAATACCTGGTAAAGGGAGAAACACCATTTTGTCATTAAGTACATCTAAATAATTATTTCCCAAATCAAGTTATTATAACTTACTTCTTTTTCAACAAAAATGGTAAAACTGAATTTCAGAGAGGTAAAAGAGAAATTATACCAAACTGAAGAAAAATTAGAAACCACCTCTTCTGATTATGTTTATTTGGTTTTGAAAATTAAAATACTAATCGCAATTAATCGTATTAATATAATAAAATGAGTACATTTATTTTTGTTAAGTTAAATTAAATCGTTAATTTAAATTATATCTATTAAAATTTTTGGATAATCAAACTAGACACATAAATACTATGAAACAAAAGCAAAGATTATGATATTAAATTATCTCTATTTCATAACCCTTTTTAACTAACAAAATCTTATAAACCCCAAGAAAGTAGGGATGAAGATATATATTTCACTTTTTTTTTTATTTGGGTTTGAAAATTAAAATTTGTTCTCTAGTTTAAATTATTTCTACAGTCTTTAAATTTTTTATTATGCAAACCAAATATTATCTTTCTGTTAATGAAATCTTATGAAGCACATACATTTTGCTGAGTTACAGTGTTCGCGTGTCTGCCGTGTCCAACTGTATTTTAATATAATAAAAAAAAATTTTGGACACGTTTGGACACACTTAAATATCATCATGTGTTGACGTGTCCAACTTTATTCTTAACATGTATGCTTGAAATAAATTTAGAAATAGTATATATTATTATTAAATATTAACTAAAACAAAAAATATTTTAAATACTTTATATAATTAAAATAAGACATTAAAAATAATTAAAAAATTAATTTATGTTTTAATATCAATAAAATATCAAAATATCATTACGATTTATCTAAAAAATATTTTATATTTTATATTTTATATATGTGTGTGTGTCCCGTGTCGTGTCTCGTATCCGTGTCAAATCTAATCATTGAATTTTAAAAAAATAACAATAATACCTAGGTACCTTCATTTTAAAAATTATCTTCCTATATATTATCCTAATATATAGCAAAGCTTTATTTAAACTTCGTTTTATAGATATTTATAAGATCATAAACAATATTAAAAACACAAAAGATAAATTTTATATAATTTTCAGTGATACAACTAATTAATATAAATAGTACAAGCTAAGGTAAGAGCCCAAAGAATTAGCCTGCATGTCACGGCCTTAGATACACTCCAACGCTACCGTGCTGGCACTCGGACTTACTCAACCTCTTGAGCTAAGACCAAGTCAGCCTAACCCTCAATACTTAGCAAGAAAGCTAAGAACACAAGAGAACACAAGAGAAAGGAAGATTGGTGGAAAGAACACTTTATTGCTCAAGTGTTTGTTACAAATGATTCACACATGACTCACACTAACTCTCACCTCCTATTTATAGCCATCCACCTCCTCAATGGATGGTTAGAATTAAATCTAATCAACGGTCTAGATTAATCATCTAGAACCTTCTTTACAAATATCTATCCTACCACTACTTTCTAAATACTTCTAGATTATTCCATACTTCTCTTCTCATTTCTATATACATCCACACTCTTCTAGAATATTCTATGATCTTTTAGAGTCTTCTAGAACCATCTAGAGCATTCTCAAACACTCCATAAAATTATACAAACAATGTTAAATCTAACCTTCTAAAATTTACCGTGACATTCTCCCCCACCTAATGCGCAAACGTCCTTGTTGCGTTCTGTTCATGATAGCGCTCTAGGTGTTCTTGGAATTGTCACATATCTTCATGAGCTTCCCAACTAGCTTCAGTTATCGGGAGCCCTTTCCACTTGATCAAGTATTGGATACTTGGTGGTACACCTCTTTGTCGCATGATGCGATTAGCTAAGATCTCTTCGATTTCTTTATCAAAGGATCTAATCACCACAAGCGGAGCACGACTTGAGTTACCTCTACTCGGTTCATCTTGGTCTTCATGATATGGTTTAAGCATACTCACATGGAAGACCGGGTGGATCTTCATAGAGGGAGGGAGTTGCACTTTGTAAGCAACCTCCCCAACATGTCCAATGATCTCAAATGGCCATTCGTATTTGCGGATTAAACCCTTATGAACCTTGTGAAAGGCTTTGAATTGTTGTGGAAGAAGTTTAATCATTACCTTATCTCGCACTTGATAGCTTGCATGCCTCCTCTTCTTATCTGCCCATTTCTTCATCCTCTTTGCAGCTTTGTCGAGGTAAGAACGAGTAATATCTGCTTGTTCTTCCCATGACTTAATCATATGATAAGCTCCAGGGCTCTTCCCTGAGTAAGAGGAAGAAAGAGAGTGAGGTGTAAGCGGCTGTTGTCCAGTCACAATTTCGAATGGGCTCTTCCATGTAGACTCACTACTTTGCAGATTGTATGAGAACTGAGCAATGTCTAGGAGTTTTGTCCAATCCTTCTGATTAGCGCTTACAAAATGCCTCAAGTAACACTCAAGTAAGGCATTCACTCTCTCAATCTGCCCATCGGTTTGAGGATGGAGGCTTGTTGAGAAATGAAGATCTGACCCAAGGAGTTTGAACAGTTCTGTCCATAGTCGTCCTGTGAAGCGTGGATCTCGATCACTAATGATACTCTTAGGCAATCCCCAGTACTTCACCACATTCTTGAAGAATAGTCGTGCTGCTTCCTCTGCAGTGCAGTCAGTAGGGGCAGGTATAAAGGTAGCATACTTCGAAAATCGATCCACTACAACAAGAATAGATCCAAACTCCTCGGACTTCGGTAAGGCAGAGATGAAATCTAGAGAGACACTTTTCCACGGTCGCTCTGATGGAGGCAGAGGTTCCAACAACCCGCTTGGTGTCTTGTTTTTAATTTTATCTTGTTGGCACACAAGACAAATCTTCACATAGCTCTCCACTTCATCTCTCATTTGAGGCCAATAATAAGAAGATTCAATGAGTGTCAAGGTCCTTCGCTGACCTTGGTGACCAGCCCACTTGGTGTCGTGGCATTCTCTCACTAATTTTCTTTTTAGATTTTTCCATTTAGGGACGTATAGTCTTCTCCCTTTAGTGTAGAAAAGGTCGTTTTTTAACCAAAATATTTTGGTCTTACCTTCTCTAGCCAACTCCACCAACTTCTTGGCTAATAGCTCGTGATGCAACCCTTCCCTGATGGCATGCACAATATCTCCTTCAACCATAGAAATGGCCGCCATCCTGTATGGTGCTGAGACAGGCGGTTTCACTCCTAACTCCCATTTAATGTTGTTGTCCAGCTTCCTTCTAGGTGGTAGCGGCTTTGGCAATTCGGGAGGCATCATATCCTTATTTTCTTCAAGGACTTCCTTAATTTTAGGGGGAACAACTTCTCCTTCGGACGTTGACTCCTCTTGTAGTAGAGCCAAAGACATCATCTTCCCCTTCTTGAAACCTTTCTTGAGTTGCATGGTCGAGAGTATCGGGATTCCTCCAACTTTTGAGATTGTTGGGACCATGCATGGAGACCCTTTCTCCATGACACATACTATGTTGTAGTATGGCATAGGTATTATATTTGCCTTCCTTTGCAAATCGAGCCCGATGACTATTTTAAAATTGTCCATGGGTGCTACTAAGAAATTCACAAGGCCCTTCCAAGAACCAAGAGTAATCTCAACCCCTTTTGCTACTCCCTTAAGGGGTTCACCCTTGGTATTCACGGGTTTGAACCAGCTATTCTTTTCGGTGATCTTCAACCCAAGCCTCTTTGCTTCATCAGGCGTGATGAAGTTGTGTGTAGCACCAGTGTCGATCATAGCCATGACGGGTTTTTCATTGATAAAGGCCTTGACATACATCAAGCCTTTCTTTTCTGCGGTGCTTGCCTCTTTGCCCTTCACAGCATTCATGAGTTGGATAGATCCAACACACTCATTTACTTGAGTTTGGGCCTCTCGTTCCTCGGCGATAGATGCCAGAGTCCCTAGCTTGGGACAGTCCTTCATTTGGTGTGGTCCCTTGCACACGAAGCATCCTCCTTTGGGCATGAAAGCCTTCTTCTTTTCCTCGTACTCTTTCTTTGAAGAGTATTTTCCTTCCTTCTTGGTTGAGAAACTTTTCCCCTTGTCTCCCCCACCTTTAGTAGAACTAGGTTTGGATGAAGACTTGGGTTTAGAGTCTCCCCTATGATACTCAATGAGTGATTCGGCCACCACGATGGCCTCATCGATATCCTTAACATTCCTTTTTTGTAGTTCTTGCTTTGCCCAAGGTTGGAGTCCATCAATGAAGAAGAACAATGCATCCTCTGATGCTAAGTTGGGATTTGAAGCATGAGAGTAGTGAACTCCTTTACGTAGTCGCTAATCGTACTCTTGTGCTTCAACTCCCTCAACTTCTTCCTTGCTTCATAGACCACATTCTCAGGGAAGAATTGTCTTTTCAACTCCCTTTTGAAATCTCCCCATGTGGCTATATTGCAAGTACCCTTTTCCATATCTACGCACTTTCTCCTCCACCACAAAGTAGCATTATCAGAAAGGTAGAGAGCTGCAGTGCGTACCTTTATTGCTTCTTTGACCACCCCTTGGCCTTCGAAGTACCTCTTCATTTGCCATAGAAAGTTCTCCACCTCGCGAGCGTCCCTTACGCCCTTGAACTCTTTTGGCTTGTGGAGATCAATCTTTGTTGTCTCCCTTATAATGGTTGGTCGAGATTTTGCCTCCTCGAATCAGACTCGAACTTCCTTAAATAGCTTTAAGAAATTCTCAAGCTTCTCTTCGATTTGGAGCATGCTTTCTTTGAAAGCATCTAGTTCTCCTAACACGTGAGTCTCGAGGGTCTCCTTATCATGTTCTATCCTTTGGAAACGCTCATCCATAGAGGATAGAACATTCTCCAACACAGAAACTCTCTCTTCTAAGAAGTTAGAGTCCTTACCTCTAGGCTCACTTGAAGAATGAACCTTCTTGCCTCCCCATTGAGAGGGAATAGCATTCCTTCCCCTTTGAGACTCAACATGCTCCATGGTGATACTAGAAGCCATACCCACAAGCGACTTGTGCTCCCTCTCGAACCTTGCTCTGATGCCAAATTTGTCACGGTCTTGGACACACTCCAACGCTACCGTGCTGGCACTCAGACTTACTCAACCTCTTGAGCTAAGACCAAGTCAGCCTAACCCTCAATACTTAGCAAGAAAGCTAAGAACACAAGAGAACATAAGAGAAAGGAAGCTTGGTGGAAAGAACACTTTATTGCTCAAGTGTTTGTTACAAATGATTCACACATGACTCACACTAACTCTCACCTCCTATTTATAGCCATCCACCTCCTCAATGGATGGTTAGGATTAAATCTAATCAACGGTCCAGATTAATCATCTAGAACCTTCTTTACAAATATCTATCCTACCACTACTTTCTAAATACTTCTAGATTGTTCCATACTACTCTTCTCACTTCTATATACATCCATACTCTTCTAGAATATTCTATGATCTTCTAGAGTCTTCTAGAACCATCTAGAGCATTCTCAAATACTCCATAAAATTATACAAACACTGTTAAATCTAACCTTCTAAAATTTACCGTGACATGCAGGTATTCAAAATTTTGTATATTGATAAATAATATTATTTGATCATTATATGTAACATTTGATGTTGATACAGGAGTAAGAAAAATCAATCAAAGATGAATAGCTTACAATGGAAGAAACTGAAAGTCTTGGAAGCAGGTTCTCATGGCACTGTTTATCTTGCAATTGTTGTTGATACACAAATACAGTATCAGAGCTTCATTGCTGTGAAGAGTTCCATTCCCAGGTTGGCATTCTTGGATGACTTGATCCACAAGAAACTTTTTCCAAAGACCGAAGTGAGTGTCTATGCACGCATGATTGTTAAAGAGCTTTTGCATATTCATCACAAAGGAGAAGGAAGTGTTGATGAATAATGAATTTGTTCCTTAACATTTATAGTTTGTAAGATTTAATAAACTATGTTAATAACAGTAGTTTTTTTTTTGCTATTTGTGCTTCGGATGTTATCAGTTCCTTTTTTTGTTTCAATTTTTTTTTTCTTTCTTCCTTTTATAATCCTGCTTTCAGTATATGATCAAATAAATAATTGATTGGAAACTAGAATACCTAAATAGGCTAACACAAGTGGTAGTTATTTGACTTGTTTAAAGATAATGTCCTAGGTTTGATCCTTAAGAACTAAATGTATGGTGTATGCAATGTTTTGTGGCTAATTTCTTATTTACCGAAAGATAAATTGAGAAATGTTGATTTTTATTTTTTTAACTAAAATTGTTGACCATTTAATATTTAAATACCGTTTGGATATACTGAAAATATCTCATATGAATCAAAGATACATTTCTTTACCATTAAGATTTGGTGCAATGCAAATTGAGTAAGTTCAACACTTGATTCATTACTTCAGTTTACATGAGTGTTACTTGTATTTCAGAGAGAACAAGATGCAAAATCTTTATACTGAACATAGAACTGCATTCCAACAGAATTGATGCATGCCTCGTTCATCTCCTCATACAAGTTACCAAATAGAATAGACCCTAATTATCATGTCTCTGTTTAGCATTGCTACCTTGATTAAGGCCTAATCCTAACTGGTTTTAGCAGCATGACAAAAACATGCCCTGGATTATTATCACTAGTGATGTTGTCTTGACTAGAATTCTCAGCAACATCATCAATTGGTAAAACTTGTGTAAAAATTTGTGTCCATGCAAGGATGTGAATTGAGAGGAAGGGTTTGGACTCATTAATGAAATTGTATTTCCAACATGTCTTTCTTCTTCTTTTCCTTCTATAACATATTCTCCTTCTAAATTCTAACCATTGAAAAGTTATATACAGTTACCTATTAAAATACAAGAATGATTTTCTTTCTGTAATGACTACTGTCTCCCTAAAATGCACACATTGCCCTTTGCTGATGTATGGGGACCAGCCCCTGTGACTTTTAGATCAAGTTTTAAATATTATGTTAGCTTTGTGGATGCCTTCAATCGCTATACATGTCTATATTCGTTACATTCTAAAAAAGAACAAGTTTTCCAAGTTATTGTTCAAGACAAGACTTTCCTTGAAAAAACAAACTGGTTTAACTACTCTTAAAGCTTTGCAAACTGACAATGCAAAGAAGTTTCTCTCCAACGCTTTTAAGACTTTTTTACAGGAACATGGCATTATGCACAGACTCTCTTGTCCCTATACTCTCCAACAACTCCTTGGACGAAAGCATCGAAATATAGGCTTCTAGCTTCAGCCAAGTTACCCCAACACTATTGGGAGGATGCCTTTTTGACAGTAGCATTCCTTATTAATCGTCTTCCCACAAAAGTCCCTGCTATGAGATCACCTTATGAATTACTGCATCATAAAAAGCTTGATTATAGCATGCTTCTTGTTTTTGGATGTGCCTGCTTCCCTTATACATGCCTTTACAATATGCATAAATTAGATTTTCCTTCTCAGCAATGCATATTTTAAGTGCTTAAGTGCTAATGGCAAGATATATATTGCTAGAAATTTTGTTTTTAATGAAGCATGCTTTCCTTATAGTGAAATGTTCCATTCTAAAAACCATCTTCTAATTCTTCCTTGCATTATGAACAGGTTTCTTGTGACAGAGCAAACTCACTCCTCTATATTCCTTTTTCAGAAACAACTCACTCTTCCAATTCCTCTCCTCTTACAACTACTCACACACCTTCTCAGGAACAAAACTCACAAAATTTCTCTACTTCAGCTACTAATAATACTTCTGCTAATTTCATTCCAATCTCAGGTATTGAGATTCAACTCCCTCCACCAGAATCATCATCTTCTGCATCAAATTTTATCACTACCAATCAACATCCTATGGTAACAAGATCTAAAGTTAGGATTCACAAGCCTAAGGCTCTTCTTTCTGTCTCTCCTGAATTGGATTTGGTTCAAAATGTTCCAAGCACAACTAAACAAGCTTTAACTTGTCATCATTGGATTCAAGCAATGAAGAAAGAGTATGAAGCTGCTCTTCGAAACAATACCTGGACAATCACTCAACCTCCACCAAACTCAACTGTCATTGGCTGCTGATGGGTCTATGCCATTAAGAGAGCTCCAGATAATTCTATTCTGAAGTATAAGGCCGGATTACTGGCCAAGGGCTGTCATCAACAGCATGGTGTGGACTTCGATGAAATCTTCAATCCAGTGACTTAAATATAATGTCTTTCTAAATGGTGGCTTAAATGAAAATGTGTTTATGATTCAACCACTAGTTTTTGAGACAGCAAATTCATCTCTTGTCTGTAAGTTGAATAGGGTCACCAAGCTGAGAATAACCCTTTCAAAGTTTGGTTTTTCCCCTACTCGTGTTTACCCTTCTTTGTTTACCAGATTTACTAACTTTTTTACTATTTTTCTTTTAGCCTATGTAGATGACATAGTCATTACTGGCAGCTAGGGATGGCAAAACGGGTCGAGGCTGATCCGCTAAACCGACTAAAAAAGGCGGGTCGAGCTATGATTTAGAATCCGCCAAACCCGCACCGCCAAATTGACGGGTTTTGGCGGGGCGGGACGGGCCAGTCCGCCGGGCCGAAAATTTTTATTTTTCTTTTTTTTTATTAAATAAAAAAGTGATTACTATTATAAAATTAATAATTATAGAATTTTTAAACACTTTTTTTTCATTTTTTGTTTTTATTCTTCTTTTAGTTATTAACTTTATTTATTTTATTTTATAATTTCGTATATATGCTCAAATTATGTGACTTATTTTTTAAAATAAAGATGATTCTATTGACAAATATTATTTTGAACAATTTTATTGAAGTTAAAAATTAAAAAAAATAAAAAATTATATTATAATTTGACTATTTTTTATTTGTATTTGATTTTTTAATTATTATTTTTTAGTTAATTTTAATGAATTTTATTTAAAAAAAAAGAAGCGGGCTAGCCCGCCAATCCGCCATAAAGCGGGGTGGGCTAGTATTTTAAACCCATTTTAGTTGGCGGGGCGGGTTGGGGCGGGCAGGCCCGCTTTGGGTGGCAGCAATGCACAGGAAGTTAATTCTTTAATTTCAAGTCTTGGTTCATTATTTTCTTTGAAAGATTTAGGCACATTGCATTATTTTCTTGGACTGGAAATACACAAGTTATCTGATTCAGAACTTCATGTATCTTAACAAAAATATGTTAAAGATCTTTTGAATAAAGCTGGCATGTTGCATTCCAAACCAATGCTGACACTTATGATCTCTAGACTTAAATTGACTACTGCAGGATCAGATTTGTTTGAAGATGCAACTCTATATAGTACTATAGTTGGACGACTTCAATATGCAACCTTAACACATCTTGAAATTGCCTTTGCTGTAAATCGTGTGAGCCAATTTATGCACAAACCTCTTCAATAAGAGTAAGCATTTTGAGGTGGACCTTCATTTGTAAGAGACAAGGTCAACAAAAAGCAGTTATTTATAGTTCATGTTCCTCCACCTCTCAAGTTGCTGATATTCTTACTTTACAAGCTTTGATCATTTTTGAAGCAAACTCAGACTTCAATCCTGAGAGCCTTGAGTTTGAGGGGGGTTGTTAAGGATACAGCATCTTCAAAAGAGAAAACAGAATCAAGAGACTGTCTTGGAAGTTAGTTCTTGATTTTTATTGAACCCTGCTGCACTACCTGTAACTATATATAGATGTGCAGCCTCTTGTATAATATAATGAAGTGATATACACAATTCTTCATGATCAATTCAATTCAAGTCATAGTTCATTTGTTCTCTGATATTTTCTACAACTCTTCTCTGCTCATTCTTTCTTGTTCATTCAGTTTTTTGTTACCTAAGTAAATTCAAACAAAAAGTACTGATAATATCCATAAGCCAAAATGAGATATACTTGCAAATTTATTATATAATGAAATTATAAAACAGCACAATAATAATTATCCAAAAAAGTTATTTACAACCCATAAACTTTAATTACAAACCAAATATCTCATTGCAAACTCCTATATACTATGTATAATTGAATATCATCCACTGGTAGAAATTAAAGTAGCAACCCATGTATCCACCCAAGAATAAAAAGTGTTGATCACCTCACTAGATTTATACGTGTGGGATGAGCACAAAAATTCAAGAATATAAATGAGAATATTTATTGGTGTTAAAAAAAATTAAATTTTTTAATAGAACTTTTTTTGATAGAACTATTTAGTTTAAAATATATAGTAAATACTGTATTATATACAAATATTTGTATATATTTTATATAAATCTACAGTGTAACGTATTTAACCTTTATTTTTTCTTTAAGTATTGGCTTAGAAATAATTTCTAAATATATGATTTCACTTTTTACACTCTATGACATTTTTAGTAAGGAGAAAACTATATACGTATATATAATACTTAAATAATGACAAATAATTTCAATTCTATTCATTTATTAACATACACGAAATTTTCAGTTTTACTATATAGTATTTTTAGTCTTCACTGATTAATATAATTGGTTTTCAAATTTTATTATAACGGGCCTGCGGGAGGATACCGAGCCAAGCGAGCGAAGCTGGACTATTTTAGGCTTTGCTCTAAACAACTTATATAAAGAGATATAAAAGAAACTATTGAGATTGAGAAGATTAATCGGAGAAAACAAGTAGTATTAGAATACACGCCCTGTAGGAATTCCTTTTTCATTCGTTCTTCTGTTGAATGTAGTCCTCTTGAGCTGAGCTCTCTTTGAGGTTCTCGAAAGGCCCCAATCATCCCATAGAATCTATTCTATCTATTATCAATCGAGAAAAAACATTTCTCGACACATCTATGTAACCGTGTAATCAAGTTGGCCCAAATCAAAAACAAATAACGCGCTTCCAATCTCATTAAATAAACGTGACTTCGACGCGCCCCATACAAACGAAACGACTCTTCATTCGCACTTCATTATGAAAAAATGTTCCTTCTTCTACAACATATACGGAACCGCTCCGTCTCTTCAAATCTCTCTCAAAATCACTTAAACTTCAGTCACGTTTTCTGCGAAAACCATTACTCCAGCAGAATCGGGAGAAGATTTGGCAAAGGAACAATAAAAAAAGAACGAAAACAACATCACAGACTACAAAAGGTATGAAAAAAACTACTGTTTATCTGAAATCTTGCATTGTCGCGTTTCTCCTAGTTGCATTTTAGGTTTACTGAATTTATTTTCTTCGTTTAGTAAATCAAACTATTGTGCATGCATTTCTACAGTATAACTAGGGTTTGGAATGAAATTTGTTCTTGTTTTCTTTCAATTCAGTAGACAGTGTAACTAGCACTTTGAAATTGGTTGTTACACTGTTCAGTACTTCTTTTGCATGGAGAAATACTATTCTTGATGATTAAAAGTTGAAAACGATTTATTCTTGACATGAACATTGTTCGGTTCGGTGTCATTCTTGAAATATTGTGATTGAATTTTTACAGTAGTATAATTAGGGCTTTGGAATAAATTTTGTGGATATTTTTAAATTTGGTCAAATGAATTTTATTCGGTTCGGTGGCTTCCTTTTGCTTGGTTTGGTGGCTTCCTTTTGCTTTGTTCGGTGGTTTTTAATTGACTTGATTAAGATATACACGCTTGTGCTTATTGCTGTATTGAGTGAAGTATTGACCAAACTTTTTCCTTACAGCAAAACAGAACAAGACAATGGCAACAATGAAGGACAAGTCGCACTATAATGTAAGCACATTAAATATATGTATCCGCTTTCATTCGAATAATACCTATTTTCTATTATAAATATATCCTCACATTCTGTTTCAAAACTTGTAGAAAACTCATTATTGCCGATGCCAAACAAAGGTAATGGCAACAATGTACAGAGATATGACTCAAGAAAAAAAAAGATATAGTGGAAGAAATGGGATTTAGTGCCCTGGCACATGTCCCAGAAATGAATGTCTTTCATGCCTTGTTGAGAGAATTGATTGATCTCTTTGATGAAGAGAAAGGATGCTTGAAAACTCTCCAGAGAAGAATATACATAACTCCTCGGAAAGTAGCAGCTGTCCTGGGCATAACAAACGGAGGTAATACACTTTTCACTTACTGCTTATTTTCAGTTCATTGGTTTATAGAAACTTAAACTGAGCCATTTTGACTGATTTGTGCTACTAAAATATTGTAGGAAATCGTTTTGATGATAAGATTGATTACACAAACTGAATCCAGAAGACAAGGAATGTGTTGGATATGATCATAGAAGGGGAGGAGAACCAGAAAAAGTTTAAGAGGACTTTTGTTGTTTTCATACAAAAGTGCTTCTTATTGTCCACAACAGTAAGTATAGTCTCCCCAATTCATAAGCCACCAATCTTTTATGTGGACAACATTAGAGAATAGGATTGGGCAAAACATGTGCTCAACTTCTTGATGAAAGGAGTTGAAAACAAAAGAAAGGGAAAGAAACAGTCTGTTGATGGCTGTGTTTTCGTGTTGATGCTGATATACTTTCACGAAACCATGTTCTTTCGCCCATTTGCACCTGAGGCTCCCCCAGCACCTTGGGTGGCCCATTGGACAAAGAAAATGATGCTTGAACGGATTTATAGAGAATCAACAGAACCATTGATAAATATTCTACTAAAATTTCCCCTAAAATTTGGTTTCAAATGCTTTTAAAATCTCTACTAACTAAATAAACTTCTGTTTTAGGTTATAATTAATTTATTTGTCCTACTGGAAATTGTTCACCATATAAGTATCAAGTGAGCGTTACGTATTGCCGTCCCCACTAGATACTTGGCACTAAGGCCCAAACAGCATTCAATTTCTTTTTAATATTTGCTCTCTACTCTACTGCGGTAGAGATCCCTTTAGTTGATACATTCTTTCATTTCTACCCTCTGCTCTCCTGTAGCAGAAGTTCTTTAGATTCTTTTAATATTTGCTGTCTGCTCTCCTATGACAGAGGTCCTTTAGTATTTTTCTTTTATTCTTTTAATTCTTTTGTTCTCGGTTATTTATTAAATTATATTTTCACTTAACTCAACAACCTTTGTCTGAGTTTGGCTTCCAGTGTCATAACCTATGTAAGCAACCTCTATCTTACAAGTGTGGCTCTCTTGAGCCGTGTATGCAAACATAACCTCTGTAAACAACCTTTATCTTACAAGCCAGGTGAGGCTCTCTCTAGCCAATGTATGTATTGATAACCTGTGTAAGCAACTTCTGTTTTACAGGTGCGACCATCCCCTAGAGTGGCCGATGTATCTTTGGAAAGCAAATCTCAGTGGGCTCACCACCATATCTTTACTTATCTCATTTTCTTTTCGTTCTTTCTTTCTTTCTTTTCTTTCTTATCATTTCACAATATAATTTATCTTCGCATTATTCCCTCGCCTTTTCTTATGTGTCTTATGCAAAAGAATTATAAAGTACTTTAATTAAGTCTGCGTTTTCTAAAACTTTTAAGACCACTTTGTTTGCTTTTCTCCAACTTATAATAATATTAATAATATTTCTACTAGTTAATATTCGTAATAAAATGTTAATAATAATAAAAATAGTATAGAATAAAAAAGTTTAGAGGTAAGTAATGCCTGGACTTTTAGTACGATCATGATGTGTTAAAAGTTAGGGTGTTACATTTTTAGCATAAATTAAACAGAACAACATATAATAATAATAAAGAAACAATCAAATCTAAAAAAATTATAAAACACCTATCATGCACTATGACGGTTAGTATTAAGGAAGTTTTAACCATTTATTCTTTTATTAGCTATCTTTTTATCTACTCAACACTTCATCTACGAATATGTCAATGACCAAACCTATGCTTAAGGTTTTCAAAATTTCACATATTCTTGCCAAACACAATATTATTATGCGTCCTTCATACACACCAAAGAACTAAAAATAACAAAATCATCCATCTTTTCTTTATAGAAACTACCGAATGGAAGAACCATTGGTAAAAAGATGAGGTTTTCTTATAATATATAAGATTTTTTATGATGATAAAATAAAAATAAAAGGCACATAATAATATTGTGTATATTTAAGTTAATTTTATTTTTTTTAATAATCAGATTTGTCATAACGTAACTGATAAACAATGACAATTAATACGGATTGGATATGTTTTGAGCATAATATACGTTTTACTATTTTATATGAAACAATATTAGTTTTAATTTATATATTTATTATTGGGTATTAAAAATAAAAAGTATTTGTATTGTTAACATTTTTTAAACCTTCCTCAACTCCGACCGTGATTAGGTTTAAAAGCTCACCTACCTTGTTGGAAATAAATGTAATCTAATCAATTTTCATCTGATAATGCTATATATTGACATAGTCATAGGAGAATTAATTTTAGCGAATTAACAATATGGTGTTTAGTTAGCACATGAATATTTTTATACATAAAATTATCAATCAATTATGTATAGTTTCTGATGAAAATAATATATTCAACATAGATATTGTTTGTTAGGTAAAACATAACATATTAATAAAAAAAATTAATTACAATATATATATTTATTTTAAGAAATATTCTTTTATATAATACTATAAAAAATACCATGGTCACTCTGAATGACTACAGGTTCAATTTCCGCAGTAGAATGCTTAAATTTAGACATTTTCGGACTATAGTATTCGTCAAACAAACAATTAATGAAACACTCATCCATACATTCTTATTTTGAGTATATTTATATATAAAGAAAAAAAAAGAAAAAAAGAGTTGAAATAGCAAAGGCGACAAAAATTGTAATTCTTATAATGTTATGTGGCTATTTATATATAGAAGACCAAAAGACCATGATTATCTAACAAAATTAATTTGTATTTATTTTATTTAATTTGAATAAGTAAAAAATATCTTATTTTAGTTTAATCCTTAATTCACATTATTTGAATTTAACTCAATATATATTATTTGATTTGAATATTAGTGAAAAATATCTCGAGAGTCTATTTTATTCATAGATTTATTATTTTAATAATTAATCTAATTAATTAATTAATTAAGATAATTAGTATAATTAATTTAATTTAATAAATTAAAAATATAAATTAAAAATACTTACAGAACATTAAAAGAAATAAATTAAAAAAATACTACCAAATCAAATTGATATAAATTATAATAAATTATGTGATATTTAAATATCTAATTAAATTAATTAGTTGATATAATTAATTTATCGTAATAAATTATATTTAATGAGTTAAAAGAAATAAATCGCTAAACACTTTCAAAAATAAGTTAAGTGCAGAAATCTAATTTTTATATAATAAAATAAATAATAAATAGAATAAATGAAAATAAAATATGTCACATACTTTAATTACAAAATTAGTAATATATAATAAATAATATATTTTTTATGAATTCTTATTGCAGGTTTTCCATGATATGTCGGTATGTCCAAAACTTCAAATAGTAGCTATTAATGTTTAGAAATACATCATATTGTTCAATGAATTTACATTAAAAAAAAAATGAATTGAAATTAACCAACTTAAAGAAGTCATTGTTTTTTAGTGATAAATTATTATTTAGCGTCTCCAATTTTAATGATAATAACTAATAGCTATGGGTGCAATATTTTATTTAGTGATAATTTTTTATTTATTTCATTTAATTTTTTTCCAATGATAAGTTGATTTACCAATATTGTTTGATAAATTTTTAAATATAAATAAATAATTATCAAAAAGCATAAACAAAAATTAACTCTAATTAATTGTTAGAACATAAATATTGTCTAAATATAAATTCTCTAGTATATTCTTTTTTAGCATAATATTAAATATTTTTTATCTTCTACTTTACTAAAAAAAAATATATAATAGAATTGGACAAAATTTTATAAATAGATATATATTAAATGTACCAACAAAATAATGACAAATGTAATACTAATCACTTTAAACATACTAATTCAATTTATTTTAACATTATACTATTTAACAAATTTTTTAAACCATAAATCTTAAAATTATCCATTAACACTATACTTTTTAAAAAAAAATTGTCTCTCTATTGTTATTATTATTTTATTTAATTATTCTATTAGGATTTATAATTTTATCAAAATTTTAATTAAATCTTTATAATTTAATCTATATACTAAATTAAAACTTTCAATTAGATCGTCTCTTTTATTTCTGTTAAAAAATACTATTTCCGCAGAGTTAGCAAACTCCCTGAAACTTAGACAACAGCGAAAGTGCGAATCTCTAAAATGTTGTCATCCTCAACCTCAAGAATCACTTTCATTTTTAGGTATTCTCTTCTCCAAATCCCTAATTTTGTTTCCTTCCCTTCCTCTTCATCTTCATTCTCATCCCTTCACTCTCATTCTACTCGCCAAGTTGATGAAGCTGTTGATTCCTTCACTCGCATGCTCTCTATGCGTCGCCCTCCATCAGTAATCCAATTTAACAAGATTTTGGGGTCTCTTGCCAAGACCAACCATTTCCCCACTTCCATTTCCCTTTTTCGGCAATTGCAATCCAGAGGAATCGCTCCCGACTTATTTACTTTGAGCATCGTAATTAATTGTTGTTGCGGCGTGGGTCGTATGATGCTTGCTTTCTCTGTATTGGCCAAGATTTTCAGAATGGATTATCAACCTGATACGGTAACATTGAATACACTCGTTAAAGGCCTCTTTCTCTGTGGTAGTGTTGAAAAAGCGGTCCGCTTTCATGACAGAGTGCTGGCTCATGGATTTCAGTTTAATCAAGTCACTTATGGGACCTTGATCAATGGGCTCTGTAAGACCGGACACACGTCAGCTGCTATTCAAGTGTTGAGAAAGATCCCACGGTATGGCATTGCTCCTGATGTCTTCATGTACAGCGCAATTATTGATAGCCTCTGCAAGGATACACTTGTAAGTCAGGCTTTTCATTTATTCTCTGAAATGCTTGCTAAGGGAATTTCTCCTAATGTTATCACATACAGTTCTCTCATTTTTGGATTGTGTCTTGTGGGTCAATATAAGGAAGCCATTGATTTGTTAAGTGATATGGTGCTTAAAAACATTACTCCAAATGTTTATACCTATAGTATTTTGATCGATGGGCTATGCAAGGAAGGAAAGATCAAAGATGCTAAGAGTGTATTGGCTGTAATGGCAAAACATGGTGTGAAACCAGATGTAGTTACTTATACCAGCTTAATGGATGGATATTGTTTGGTTAATCAGGTAAATAAGGCAAAATATATATTCAACACAATGGCCCAAATTAGAGTGTCACCCAATGTTCAAAGTTACAGTATCATGATTAATGGCTTGTGCAAAAGTAAAAGGATTGATGAAGCCTTGAATCTCTTTGAAGAAATGCATCGTAAGTACTTGGTTCCAAACACGGTAACTTACAACACTCTTATTGATGGCTTGAGCAAATCAAAGAGAATCTCTTGTGCTTTGGAGCTTCTTGTCAAGATGCACGAAAGAGGTCCACCTGCTGATGTAGTCACTTACAATTCCTTGTTGGATGGGATGTTCAATATCAAACAAGTTGACAAGGCACTTATGTTATTCAAGCAAATGAAAGAGAGTGGCATTGATCCAGATATGTTCACGTATGGTATACTTATTGATGGCCTATGCAAAGGTGGAAGACTTATAGATGCAAAAGAGATTTTTCAAGATCTTTCCGTGAAAGGCTATCGTCCAAATGTGAGGACATACAATATTATGATCAATGGGCTCTGCAAAGAGGGCTTGTTTGAAGAAGCATTGGCACTCTTGTCAAAAATGGAAGGCAATGGTTGCTTACCAGATGCTGTGACTTTTGAAACTGTTATTCGTGCTTTATTTGAAAAAGATGAGAATGACATGGCGGAGAAACTTCTTCAGGAAATGGTTGCTAGAGGCTTATTGAATTGATAAAAGAAGGTAAGATACATCAACTCAAATTGAAATTACATCTCATTGTTGCTAAATATGTATCATAGTTTTGTAAATTCTGTGTCTGTTGGGTCAAAGGACTTTGGCAATGCCATAACATTAATTAATTTTGCACTTTCGATTTGCAATTGCTATCATCCTTTTTAATTCCACTACTTTATTGATTCTTTAGATGATATTCGTAGTTATAACTTACAGATTTAGTGTTTAAGATCTCTTTATAGCAATAGAGTGTTCTTTTCTGTTATTCTATGAGATCATATATATATCATGCTACAATCTAAGCAAAACTAAAAAGATTGAACATTTTGTGTTGTTGTTTGTTCTCTGCTATTTTGCCGTGCAACTTATTTTTCCTTATCTTTCTAGGTACCGTATATAAATCAAACTAATTCCTATGACTGTTTTATCATATAAGCAACCATGAACTATTGTTTATTGGATTGGATCCTCCAGGAATTGTCGTAAAAGGAAATTTAAGTACCTATTAAGGATTTATTCTTAAGCTATATGGTTTTCTATTTCCATCTTAAAATTAAACCCACCTTCTAAAATGCATGTCCCCTCTTTTCATCATCCTGAGCAACATCGAGTTAAGGTTAATATGGTTCAGTTGTCTCAAAATTTTTGGCCATTTACTTAATTATTGCTACTCAGTTGTAATGCTTGGAAATCCCTCCTGCTGAAAATATGTACATTTTGAAGTACTTTTCCAGAGGATGTTTTTCTCTTAATTCTTAGATAAATTACCTCATTATTTCTTGTCTAATATTCTGTGTAGACATTATTCCATTGTCTCTGACTCTCTGATTATTAGCATTTTAAAAAAACTCTTACTGGCTTGGAGTTTCATTATGTGTTGTTGTGACGGAGGTGTTAAAAGTGGAACAATACAGAACTCTTTGAAACTGAATTTGATTTTATTTGGTGAATTTCTTTGCATTTATTTATTATTTTGATTAATGTTGTTCTGGAAGGATTACTTCTAATGACTCTGAAGTCTGAACTTTATATTTGCTATGCAGAGGAAGATACTGTTGAGATGGCCCTCGATACTGTAAGATTCTGTTTTCTTTTATTGCGATGTAGTTTCATTAAGCAAATTATTGCCATAATCAGTGAAACTCAGTTGATGTGACATATATCTCTTGAATCTACAGGCCCAAGGAATAAACCATTTGCACAACTGCACTCCAGTAATTGTACACCATGATTTGAAGTCACTAAATCTTCTTGTTGATAAAAATTGGGTTGTGAAGGTGTCAACTAATTGTCATGATTGAATTTTCTTGATAGCATGCTGATAGCTACCTGTAGATATGGTTTAATTGTTTTTTTCACCCTTTCTTTTTTCTTTCGTATAGTTATGTGATTTTGGCTTATCAAGAATGAAGCACAGTACATTCCTTTCTTCCAGATCAACTGCAGGAACAGTAAGCTGTCATAATCCTCATTTCTAACCTCAAATACTGTGTCATACCTTCTACCTTCTGAATTATTCGTTCTTTCATGTTCTTGTTCTATATTTTGCTGCATATTTTTTATGTTCGTTGTGCTTTATATTCTTCTGAAGATATACAAACATACACAAATGGAGGCATTTGCTATTATCTTTTAACAAAAAATTTGGTAAACCAGGAGCTTCTTGCCATTTAAAAATTCATTATGTTTTCCATGTTATATTAATCCTTTTGTGATGATGAATACCTATCTTTAGCCTCGGCTTATGTTCTAGAGAAGAGTAGCTTGCTGTGCAAGCTAGTACAAAAGGCACAACAGTCCGTTCATTCTTAAGTTAGTTATGATAGCTGTAACTATCTTTTATGATCTGCATTACTAGTGAGCTTATCACTAATGTGTGCTTATGTATAGAGAAGAGTAGCTTGCTGTGCAAGCTAGTACAAAAGGCACAACAGCCCGTTCATTCTTAAGTTAGTTATGATAGCTGTAACTAACAGCTCTCCTATGTAGCTGGCACTGTTCTAACAGCCAACAATTCTCTCATAACTAACTCTTGTAACTCTTCTCTAGACTTTACCAACTCACTCTACTATGATGAATGGTCTTTGGTAACAAATGAGCAAATCTTTCTTAATTTTGTTGAGGCCTAAAGTTATTGTTTGGTAAGAGTTTCTGCCTTTCTGGACCAAAAATGTAAAGACAGGAGAGATAGAGATAATTGGACAAATTTTGTCTTAGGGAAGAGAAACTTTGTGCATTTATTCTCTCTGTCTCCTTTTCAAATTGGTCTGTGTCCTCTGATGATTGCCAAATGGGGCCTTAGTGTAACTACATGCTTTTCATCTCTACCTCAAGCTCCTCTCTTTCGTATGCGTGATCAGTTCCGATATTCTGCACGTATTTAGTTTTGCTGCTAAGCGTTTGTTTGGCATTGCAATATATTCATTTTTTATGATATGTTGCAGGCCGAGTGGATGGTGCCTGAAGTTTTAAGAAATGAACCTTCAAATGAAAAGTAAGCTCAGTTATCATTGGTTTTCATCATTAAATTTTTCTTTATTTTGCTTGTGGAGGAGGATTTCATAGTCTCTGTTCCTCTCTAACCTGAATCATCTGGCATTGGGAAAAATAAGTTGGAATTTTTATTACATATAACTGTTGTTCTTTGGCTTCCTTGTCTCGTCGTTCTTCTCATTGGTTTTGCCATCCTTTTAAGGCATTCATAATTTTGTGATTATAACAAGTGGTGATTGGATATCCAGGTGCAATGTTTATACTTTGGAGTCATATTATGGGAGCTCTCTACTTTGCAACAGCCCTGGGGTGGAATGAATTGATGCAAGTTGTGGGTGCTGTCGGTTTCCAGCATCGTTGCCTTGTCATTCCAGATGATATGGACCCTGCTATCACGGATATTATCAAGCAATGCTGGCAGACGTGAGTGTACTCTTCAATCATTTTATCTGTATTCTAAGATATCAGAACTCTTGCTTATAGCATTCTGAAAACCGCTTGTTCTATCGGATATGAATAATCACATGAAAGGAAATACACATTTGATCTTGCCAAGGTACAGTTTTGTTTCAATATAACCATTTTTTTAATAAAAAATCCTTATAAAGTGCAAGCCAGTTTCAACAAACCCCTGTAATGACGACTCGTTGTTTTCTCTAAAAGATTTTTATGCATGATAGGGACTTGATTACACAATTTTTAAACTAGAAGACTTGGTTGAAAAATATTTGTACAGTATATGGACTTAATTGAAAACTTCTAGACTATAGGGATTTGTCGAAAATATTTCGCTTATAATGTTTAAGCTTTAGGAACCTTTATAATACTTAACCTACAATCATGGTTGGTGTGACTATATGATACTCTTTATTGTAGAGATCCAAAGTTGAGAACTACAGAAATAATGGCGGCACTGAAGCTGTT